>NC_143014.1:89051116-89651116 GCF_055824585.1 Amblyomma mixtum | reverse complement strand
CGAAACACAGCAGCACAGGATGAATGTACCGGCGTTATACACAACCAGTATAGCGGTGAAAATGCAAAAGTATAATGAATGTACGATGATACGGTAGCTGATTTGATGCGGCTGGCATGCAGAGAAAATGATTTTGGCGCAGACTACTTCGCCACAGAGTTGGGCAAGAAGTCTGCTTGGCCAAATGGCCCAGCCAAAAAAAAAAAAAAGGAAAGGAATGAAGCCGCTCACTGATATATAGGCATAAATATAACGCGCCTCTGTCGGTGTACTACAGTCGCAGCGTATTAAGGATTACTAAAGGGAGCATACAGAGGAGCGAAAATGGTTCTTGCTGGATAGCAAAGATTTCATCTATGCTATTCGCTCGCTATGCCGGCTCCAGCTAGAGAATCAAAATATACTGATGACACGCGTGGGCACAGCCATCACATTAGAAAATACATCAATGGCCAATTTCTTTTCATTCAATAGCTATTCGTAACTCTAATAAGAGTATCATGTATATCTCCCTCTCCAGTCTATGAGAGTTTCCAGTCTATGAGAAAAAAGGTCAGCATTTGCCGATTCCCGGTTCGTGCATGAGAGAGTAGCATCGGATACAAGCAGGTATACACGAAGCAGGCAGTGGAATATTAGAACTGATATGCTTAAAAATCGTTATATAAAAGCATATGTAATTACAAAAGTACCTGCAACGCACTGGTGGTCACCGCATAAGGCAAACCCCGGCCCGCAAGCCTTCAGGGCCGTGGGCCAGCTACACGACTGGCCAAAGTATGCACGGAGTCCTCGAAAGCTATACATGGACTCTCCAAGCTCTCGTGCCACATTACTGGCATTTCCTTTTGCGTGCATGTTAACAGTATCTGTACAGCACATATTCGATAAGTGCACACCTCTAAATGCCGCTACCGCTATAACTGGTCACTTCGATGATTACTTTGGTTTGCCTATCTCACAGGGTTGTCGACCAATTGATTTTTAAATACAGTATTAAGTGAATACCTTATTATTCGCTTTTTTTTTAGGTCCAGCACTCTACCTCACCCTCACTATATGGTTGAAGTGAGGCTAAGTAAGGTCGCCAGCGGCCTCCGGAAAAGTGAAGTGAGGTTGCCTGAGGAGACCTCGGCCTCAACTAATGATGAGGTTGAGGTTGAGTGAGGTCGCCAAATTTTTTTGCGGCTCAGGTGAGGTCGAGGATTTTTGAGGCCAAATGCCCACGTCCGGGCGCGAGTCTCTAGAGCTCAACGCTTCCGTTGCTTTCGGTTTTGTACATTGGGAAGCCTCAGCTCCGGGCAGAGTCCAGGCGCCACCGTCGGCAGTGTGTATGAGGTCACTCGCTAGGATAACACGGTTCTGCACTCCGCGAGTTCCCGCAGGAGCCGGCGATCTCTCAGTACGTAGAATCGGTCTCCAGCACCTCCGTCTTAAACGCCTGAACTCCAAGGTCTTGCATAGGCTTGAAGCCGGTCGGGTCGGGAGGCGACGGTATGGGCGTGTCTGGCTGCGGCCGGCTGCTTGCGACCAGATCGTTGCCATCACAGCGGCGGCCGTTCGTGAGGTTTTCAATGCCCGCGCTGCTCTGCAGGATGGACTGGTGAATTACGCTGCTCGACAGCGACAGGGGCGACGTTGACGCTCCCGGCGGGCAGTCAGGCGATGATCCTGCGGCCACGGCAAGTCATCGTGCCGTCAGTTACGCGGAGACGGTACGAGCGCCACCCTCCTTTATAGTATATGCAGTTGGTAAAGCGACCGTCCACCCAGATGTTGTGAAAAGCGAAGCTACGCGCCTGCGCGGGTTCTGATCGAAAATATGCCCTCGAAGTGGGCACCGTATGGTAGCGATTAGGTCGACGTTAACTACGTTATTGCTTTGTTAACGAACGGCTTTCATTTAATAAAAGCAACTTCTCACTATGAGCACTGCAGTTTTAGACTGAGTTTAATGGATGAAACATAAAAGATGGCTTTGAAGGCATTCTCGGGCTGGATACGAGCTTAACTCCAAAGTGTAAGAAGGCGCCAACTTGTTTAGGGAATACAATGAATGCGCGCACACTCACATTTTCAGACACCTCCCACAGCAAGAATGCCCTCGTTAAATTATGAAATAACTTTCTTATGGCCTCAGCAAATACGCCTGAATCAGGTCACGCAATGAACCACACCCAGAAATTCTGGACAAGCGCATTTATCACCGCGAAAGTTTAAAAACACTTTTGTTTCCTTACATCGTAACGTTTCAATGTAGCATCGAATATATCCCCAGAGGTCCCCTCGGCAGGCTTGCATTTTTTCGCTATTCACGTTTTAGTTATCATCAAAAAAATTCCCCATTGGTTTCCTACGGCAGTCTGAACTACTCGCTACGAGCGACGGACAAACCTTAAAAGAAAGATTTTGCTATGAATCTGAAGGCTGGAGCATTACCTTCAATATTTCAAAACAGTGGCTTACAATATTCCAATATTCGAGACTGATGTCCAAGAATCCTGGACTTGTATTGCTCCAGAATAGTATTCGTGGGTTTGTTGTCTATCAACCCTTACGTGAAGTGGGGCGGAACATCAATTGGGGGCGTACGGCAGCTTGTGAAATACTAGCACACAGAGTCAACAAAGGCAGTTCAAGGACTGCACCCGCCAGCCAGTCTTTTCACCCAGCCGCTCATTGCCCACATCGTCAGGGACATATTGGGAGAATAGTGGCACTCGGCTTGATGATATTAAAATATTTGCTCGTTCTCGAAAAGGAAAAAAGAAAAACCTTCACTTCCCATGCCTGCACCTACTCACTCACCTTTAGCCTGAGCTACCTTAAGCGTTTAGTCAAACTCAAGACAGTCAGGCCTAAAAGCAACATGTTTCTATATGCGCTCTTCGTGTTCGCCTGAGACTTCCTGCTAGGGTGACACAAACAAGCTGCGGTTACCCGGTCGTCTTCCGGTGCTGGGGGACCGTGTTTAGTCTCGCTTTTATCCAACCGATGCGAGAAGGCTCGCGTTCGCATGCATCTTTCCTCCTCTCCTCGCATCCTACAGTGTTTTGTTCGGCCACGTGGAGGACCGCCTCTCCTCAGTATAGCATTGGACATCGGGCCTCCCGCGCAAGGGACAGCGGCAACCTATCGACTTTTCCGGGTAGCTAACTTGAACAAGCAATTTAAGGTACTTTAATACGACAGTGCGCGTATAAGTTCGAGTCGTTTTTTATATCAGCCAGCCCGTTTATCAAAGAACTAGTTTAGTCGTTTCGCAATAGTAGAGCGAATGACAGGATCAGCTGTGCCGCGTTTTTGCTGCAGCCACACTTTTGCGTGCGCCGACACTGCCAAGTAACCGACGAAAGCTCAGTCAAATGACCCAGCGTTTTAGGAAGTCTTTTATGAGGTTGGCAGGTACTCATTAAGATTCAACAAAGAAACTGAATCACTGCGTGGAACCTCGCGCCCACAACAGTTAACGCCGGCCCCGAGCAACCACGCTGGAAACGAAAATTCGAAGAAATTCAGCCGAGCAAAAATATAAAAACAAAATTGAGCCGTGCAAGTCGATTTCTCGCACAAAGCGAGCGATAATTGTGCGCAGGATGTAATGTAAAACACGAACGGACTGTTAAGCACTTCAATAAGCAGATAACAGCTTTAGAAGCTTCTCAAGAGGATAACGAATTTTCTTTCTTCTACGGTCGTCCTTAGAGACCAGGAATAATTAAATTTCGCTTAAAGCGCACTTAATCGCCAACCTTTAAAGAAATGCGAATAACTGTACGCTCAGATGAAATTCGCTGGCCCCAGAAAAAAGGTAAGGCAAGCGTTGTCATCATGAGAAGTACCTTGCGCAAGTGTCCGCCAACCTCGCAATCGTTTCATTTTGTACTTCTAAAAATATCAAGAGAATGCTAAGCTTCCAGAACGGAAAGGGAGCTCTCCGCTACGCACATTGTCGGCGACAGTTTACTGCGAAGGAAACACGGCGCTCTTCCGAAGAAAACATGGTTAATATACCTAGGGTTGTGCAAATACAACTTTTTTTTTTAAATCGAATGGATTATGAATAGTGCAGCTCTGCTACCGAATCGAATACGAAGAGTGCAGCAAAAGCCGAATAGAATTCGAGGCCCCGACGCGGTGGCTCAGTGGTAACGGCGCTCGGCTGCTGATCCGAAAGACGCGGGTTCGATCCCGGCCGCGGCGGCTGAATTTCGATGAAGGCGAAATTCTAGAGGCCCGTGTGCTGTGCGATGTAAGTGCACGTTAAAGAACCCCAGGTGGTCGAAATTTCCGGAGCCCTTCACTACGGCGTCCCTCATAGCCTGAGTTGCTTTGGGACGTTAAACCCCAATAAACCAATAGAATTCGAATCGAATATTTTTACGAGTTTTTGGTAGCTGCGCAAACGTTCATACAAAACAAATAATGGAGCGTCGCCACTAAGGGATAGCGGAGGCACTGCCGCACGTCGGTATAATATACAGAGTTATAACTACAGATGCGAAAAGACGCAACATCGATCTCCAGTAAGGCGTACATGTCGCAGAGGAAAAGTATGCCAAGCCTTATTGGAACTTCATGCCAGATTTTCGAAAACGCTTGGAAAACTCATAAACATATTCGATTCATTTCGAATAATTTTAAAAATGCATGATTTGATTCGTTCAACGAATCGAATAGGAGAATATTGGATTCGCCATTCGAAAGTTTCGAATATTTGCACACCCCTTAAAAATACCTCCAAAGCACTTCCGATTGCCAAACATTACCATTTTATCAGGCAGTTATAGGTTAGCGCAATCAGGAAAAGTGACCGCTTTTATGTTTCCTTAGTTGTCATGTCCTGCACGACCTAGCTGGCGTAATCTAGCGCGGAATAGCGTCTTTCAGGAAAGCGCCCATCTGGCTCAAAAAGCCACCGTCTCGCTCACCTTGATTATAGAACGCCTGCGGGCCGACCATGCCGCCGAGCAGCATCTCTTGCAGCAAGTTGTCAACCTTGGCCATGCCAAAAATCTTGGCGAACTGTATTTGCTCAATCATCTGCCACGTGATGCTCTGCAGTGTCGGAAGAAGCAGCATGATCTCACCAAACCGGCCCCTCGACTCGTACTGTCGGTCGTTGATGTAATCCTCCAAATTCGTCTGCACTTGATGTCGCAGAGCCTTGATCTTGTGCGGCTCGCTGAGGCCTTTCGTGTCTGAAAAATAAAAAAAGAAATACCACTATGGGAAAGGCTGCGCTATGCATGACAAGGCTTCAACAAGATGCCAACGGCTCTTAAAGCGGTGTTAGAGGAAATAACGAAACAACTATGACACTACCGAAATGGAGATACTCGCAATTTTAGAACGGATCGTTATTCATGCGGCGCACGCGCGAGTAGTAAACAGGAGTGAAGCATAACACCTTGTTGTAATGCAGGTTTACTTGAAGCGGATGAGAACAGTTTCGTGGGCATCTAATTTTAGCGCTATTTAGTGTTGTTTTAGGTGTTCCCAGGTTCCAATAGTGGGATACAACTCAAGAACGCCGAGCCAAATTCCCCTCAAATGACCCTCCATCCAATGGCGTCGACCGTTTATCATGCCATCGCGGAAATCCGGTTAATTCGCGGTTAATCCCTCTGCCGCTGCCAGCCCCCTGTGATGTCGCACTGGCAGGTGCGAGGGCATTAACCATAATGTTATGACAATTGGTCGACGCCATTGGATGGAGAGCCTCCATTGAGGGCGAAACCATGGCACTTATGAATAAAATATCTCGACAGCTGGTGTCACGGGGAAAAATATAAACAGATAATCCTTGTGGACATGGGATGTACTTCCACTGGTCAACGCCACGTAGAGACAGAAATATGTGTGAACACAGAATCCGGTTTAACGAGTGCTAGGTATCAGGCTCGATCCGATATGCTGCTCCTTTCGCAAAGTCAATACAACTTCCTGCGCGTTTTCTTGTAGCTTGCTGCGCCTTTTTCATATCGTACCTTGCTCTATAGGTTGAGTTTCACGTAGTGCCTCTTCCATTCCTTTGTAACGGAAGCTCAAACTCAACACCCGCCTGCCGTTAAAGCTGTGAATTCCATGTGCTACTCTGGCGAGTTTGGCTTCGTACGGCGGGACCAGACGCGGACATATACATTTCTTCGCTGCAAGAAACTATCAAATTGCTGGGCGAAAAATATTATAGAGGAATTTCTGAAAATCAATTGTCTTACACGGGGAACTATTCTTGGGAGATGTGTCTGGAAGAAACGTAAACAGAGTCTAGATTGACTATCTCGTGCCTTCCGCCACTGCCAGCATCGGGGTATATAGGCCAAAGTGAACAACGGAAGGAAGGGTGAGACCAACGCCAGTCCCCATTGCCTACGCGTCAGTGAGCAAGCATCCAGGTGGAGCGACGGTGGCGTCAGCTCACGTGGGTCGAAGAAGACGATGGCTCGGAGGCAGGCGAATTCGGTGTCGTCGATGTGCACCTCCCTGAGGGTGGTGACCAGCTCGTCCATGATGCGCGCCCCGATGCGGCTGATCTCCACCTCGGTGGAGACGCGCGGGATGATGAAATCGTTGCCCAGCAGCAGAACGTTCTTCGTGTGCATCGAGCGCCGCGCCAAGCCTAGCAGGAGGTGCTCACCTGCGTGCGCGCGCAGCAGTGCCACCTGCAACCGCGAGACGCCGCCTTAGTGAACCTCACAGCTCTGGGACCGGAGAGCATCATTTCGAAGTACCGAGGCGAGAATAAATCTATGACAAACAAGCGCTAGTATCGAGACAAAGAGCGACAGTGCAGACTAGTCGCTGAAAATGGGGAGGAGAGAGGAAAGCAGTCATTATTAGATTTTTTATAAACCTGTATACATAGGCACTTCTGTTCCTATCGTAACAGCCCATGACTCTTTTCTTCTACTCTTCCCTTTCCACAGCGCAAAGCAGCAGGCTACGGAATCATCAATTAACAAATTATCATCCCTCAGGCCGACATCTCCGCATTTACTTACAGATAAAGCTATCTTGCTCTCTCATCATGCACAAGCCAAGGTTGAGATTGAAGCAAACCACCATATACGAGAAAGACGGCACGAAAACAGTTCCTCTCCCCAAAAGTGAGTTATTGCTATGTCGTGCTAAGCCTGTGCGCGTAGTATATACACACAGGGACGCAAGCACACATACTGAGAGCACGTCGCATGCGGTTTCCTGGTACACAAGTTCCTACGTATACACTTGCCTACAGGCACAATATGTAGAGTGCGGTAAAATATGAGAGAGAATACCTCCTTCGTGAGGAATAAATGATTACGCTCTTCGTATAAGAGCAACCGATATATATTGATGTTTTCCGAGCGGCGCGCTCATGGACGAATCAGCCTTCAGCGTCGGCGAGGAAGCCGAATAAGTCATTCGGTGCTTGAACGCCAGCTTGTACTTTCCTTCCAGATTAATCTAGAGTGTATGTACAGCATGTGTGCAAACCTTGAAAGCATCAAGGCAGGTCGTATCTCTATTCACCTGCACAAGCATATGGTGTTTTCATGGATGCGAGAGAGCGGGAACTTAATGGAGACAGGCTTATAGGGCGGCCTCATTGATGCGTAATTACAAATGTTATCCAAAGGCGTTCTCTTATATCTGTTTTACTGCGTCGTATATATTAGCGTTTTCTTGCAACATCAACATGTTGATATCATGGTTTGCCTCAATATCTTTGTCTACCTTTTGCCGCATCGCATGCTTATACCTCTGAATACAACTAAGGATTTGTTTTTTTTTTACATGAGACAAATCCACCTTGACAAAAACCGAGCAAAATCGGAAGTTTTTTATCCGCATCAACGCATTGGAATCTGTTACGTGATATGCTTGAAACTGCTAGTTATATCACCCACTTAATTTTGATGCCTTTTCAAAGAAAAATATGTATGGCCGTGTTTACAAATAAAGCTGAACTTCACATAAATTTTGGGCCTCGATTTCGCTCAGTTCGAAAAAAAAGGCTTAATTTCCCTTCAACCACGGCATATTAATACAAAATAAATACCATCACAGAAAATTTTTCGTACTTTTATATGCTGCTCCTATTCGCGACTAAATAGGTTTTTGAATCGAAGAAATCTCTCGACAACTGTGTGAAAAAAAAAGAATGAAGCTGGCACCGTTACTAACAGGTTATAACTAATCTTCAAAGGTCGCCGTTTTTATTTCTTTAGCATGCACATCTTTTAATAAGCGTGTTGTGGTTAGAGTGCTGAGCGTAAAAAAAAAATCTTATGAACATAGATTATGGCGTGTTACTTAAGGATTCCTTTTTCCCAGTGTTGTCAGGAGGCACCTGCACATAACTACCCCTGCATGGGTTCCGTTCCTGCCCCGTCCAACACAGTGCACCAGCCCTTTCGTCTAGCGATGCACCTCCGATGTTATTTTCTAATTCGTAAACGTTGGCGTCACCCCACAAAAAGAAATTGGCAATTTTCTTCTTGCACGCAGCTTAATAGGGCGCTCACGTTAGACTCGTTCCAAGGTTATCACACTGCATGTCATTGCACAGAGGAACAGCAAATAAGAGCCACAGAATGCAAGGCCCGCATCCTGGCCGAAACGTATGCCAGGATTCCAATATATGCGTTACTATATTAGCTACGTTTTTCTACCAATCAGGTATGTCTGCTTTCACACTTAAGCTTTTTTGTGCTTCAGCTGTTACAGAAAATTACTTTATGGCAATGCATGCAGCGGGGAAGCATTCGAAGTAAGTACCTTATGGCATTGAAATCTGAACATTACCCTTCTAAACATATGCCCAGGGTACCGTAAACGCGACATTCAAAGAATTGACGCCTTTATGGCAACCCAATGCCGACAGTTTGCGTTGCACGTTGAACACATGAAACAAAACAAAAAAAAAGGTAAGAAGACTTAGGGGAGAGACAAGCACCAGCCAGGGGCTGTTAAAACGAAATCCCAGCGTTTCGGTACCATCTCGACCCTTCTTCAGGGACGATTAAATGGAAAGCGCGCAGAAGGCAGCAGACCTTGCTTCCTCGTGGTCACGTCACCGAGACCATTCATGTACGCGGACGGCAGAGGCCCCGGGTACCTGTTCACGTTCCCTTCTTTGTTCTGGATGCGCCAGAATTCGAGATGAAGCCTGACACATGGTCTCTGTCACGTGACCATAAGGCCGCCGGACGGAGACCAAGGGCCTGCTACATGCTGTTACGTACTAACCACTTAGTCGCCCCTGAAGAAGGGACCGAACTGGTTCCGAAACGTTGAGCTTTCGTTTTAACCCCTGAATAATGCCAGTCTCCTCTATGTTACAAGCCCAACCAGACGAACTTCTGTCACAGACGTTCACATTCAGGATAGAAGACTGCACACTCAATAATGCACATGTATTATAATCGGCAAATGTCAGCGTACTTGCCTGATCTTCAATTGAGAGCTCTGTGAAAGAAGGCACCGACTTCGCCCAGTCAACAAGAATGAGAAGTTGCTGTTTCATAGATTCGCACACGTCGCCAATGTTGGCGATTTTTTTGTTCGTGATGTTGTATTCGCTTACGGGGCTTGATATCTGCAAAATTTGAAATCGAACATATCACACTTCCTTTCCACAATGTGGTCATATTTTTTAGCGATGCATAGTGCGAAACAAAGACGGCCGTTCAAAATTTCGCGCTAAATAACTTTTGAAGCGTTGGTGCTTGTTGTCTGTATTCTCGTTTCACCGACATCTCGGAAGTGCGTTTTCCCAGGCGCCTGGTATCGAGTGGACAAAGTCGAGTGAGCGGAGAGGATGCAACGTTGCCGAGAGAGGGCGCAAGTGGGAATAAAGAAGGCGAATGTGGCCGGTATTAAAGTACCAGAAGGAGGAGCGAGAGATTCAGGCTACTCTGGGAGGACAGTCATCTAACAGTGCCGAAAGTGCACCGATACTGAACGGTCTATCTCGGGGTCTGACACATTGAACAAGGTTTGAAAACTGTGGACACGTGGACTGCTTCGTGCGGGGCTGTCTTCGGCGCACGAATTAGGTAAGACGTTGTGCGAGCAGGTACGAATACGGCTGCTCGTTCCGTGAAAGAGGTTATTTCAAGCAGTACTACATGGACCGCAAGTAAACGCTCCCGCGCATGATGCAATGCCGAAGGTTGCGCAGGGGATGCGAAGAAAAGCGTTTGGTCGTTACTGTTGCCATAGCCTCGAAAGACCGATCGAGAGGCGCAGCAAGAGTAGAAGATTCTGCCACGAGGAGCGGGACCGAGTTGTGCAGCGAAGGGGACGAATCATGTGCAAGTAAGGCCCTCGATAACGTGCAGCACAAAAGGAATTCCGTTTGAGGAAATCCAGCGCTTCGAGTGCCAGCTTACGAACGATTCGTATCTGTGCTGCGTGTAACGTTTGTGACGTCTTACAATCTCGTTGCGATGCGTCAGCCGTAAGCACAGCATGACATCCGCCGTTCGAAGAGGAGTTCCGAAAAAATTCGGGGGGGGGGGGGGGGGGGGCACTTTGTTGACCTAAAGTGCGGTGAGGCGAAAGCCTTAAGCGCGGCGTTGCTGCTTGTGTCACTGATGTGTGGTTAAGATGTTAATTAAGTACACAATTGTTTGTGAATCTTATATGCTGGAGACACTGGTGGGCGTTTGGGAGGCATCCGTCTGATTCGACGCCTTTCTGCAAACACTCTCCAGCGTCCTAGACAAGGAGAACTACATATGCGTTGGCAGGAAGGATGTTGGTTCGAACCTCACCCTGCACAAAGATTTTTTTCTGCTCTGACTAGAAAAGCGTGACACCTCTACTGACAACCTTCTGCTGACAACCTTCTGTCGAAGTTCATGCCCTCGCAGAGCTATTAACGCAGCGGGAACCCTTCTAAGCGGTCGCCAAGACTTCCGCATTTTTTTTTCTTGCAGACCCAACAAAACGATTGGGTTCCAGAATAAATCAACGCATGCTGAACGGTACTGAGGACTTTTTTTGTGTGGTAAACGCTCACAATGGTTTCGCTCTGTAATGTTGTGTTTTTGATGAAGTGACACAGCATTGATGTATTGTGGCGGCCACCATACGGCCGCCACACACAGATACAAACTTGTGAAAAAATAAACAAAAGTTTGCATTCTAAATGCGACGCAAACAACACAGTCGAGCGACCACAGGTATTTTCACTCACTGAATTCCTCCTTGCAGTGTAATAGAAAGGACACCGGCTCTTTGGGGGGAAAACTCCAGGTGCTAGCGAGAAACCGACACAACTGCAGATTTTCCTTGCAGCGTCGAAGTTTTCCTGAACATAAACCGTTAAGATGGATTCGCGCTCTTTAGCGAAGTTCACTGCACCGTGGAACTCGTGGCCTTCAAACTCTAATATCGAAGTTCCAGCACATTATTCGAGCCAAGTTTGAGAGGATCAGAAAACCTGCTCTAGTTCAACCCTACCCCCCCTCCACTCCATCTGGAACGATGATTAAGGCCCGGAAAAAAATATATAAAAAGCACGAAGCTAAAAAAAGACCCCACTGCCAAAGCCTTATAGAATGGCTAAAACAGACGCTTGGGCGAGTTGGTAATACAAGAGTGTAGACAACGCAAAAAAGACAGGGAGCGCTGGTCTTTGTGTTCTTCCTACGTCCCTGTCTTTTCTGCGCTGTCTACCCTCACTTACAGAATGATTCAAGACGACAGCCAGGTGCCAGCTAACGGTTTCCCTCAAAAACTGATAGAGCTTGCAAAAGTTTTCTCTATTGCAGTTAGAAGGACGAGAAAAAAAATATCAGCCTACTTCACTAGTTACACTATAGGTATATTTACCAACCTCAAGGGCTCAGTGGCTGTGACGTTCGGCTGCTGTGCACGAGATTCCAAGTTGAATCCCAGCCGCGGCAGTGACATTTTTAAGGAGTCGAAAGGCGAAAATGCCGCTTTGCTAAGATTTCGGCGCATGCGAAAAAAATAAAAACCTATGGAGGCTGAAATTAATGTTGAACCCTCTACTACAGCGCGCCTCGTGGCCAACAATGTTCCTTTGGGGCGTTAAAAGCCACCAACCAACCAACAAACCATTTACTATATTGCGGCTGATAAGTTACGAGGGCCATTCTTTTTACGATAAGTCTCTGCTTCTCGATCCGCCACGCTTATTCACAGATCCATGAATAGCAAGAGTGGTGTAGCTTGAGCTAATCGAGTAGAGAAAAGAGAATAAAAATGCAATGCACCTAGCCCACAATGGCTACAACGTCCTCCCCTATTTTCATTTTTGCCCCAATGCTGCCACCAACGCGCCTGCGATTGCTTCTAACTGGTGAAATGGCTCTGGTACAAGTAAAGTGCGCTTTCATGTGCAGTTGCTAAGTTTCTGATTGCAATAACTTTTAATGGAGCGCGAAGTGTTACCGCCGGTGTACTGCGACGGTTGGATTGCACGAGGGTTGCCCAGTGCGGCACACCATTTGATATGCGGAAGCAGCACAGTGCCAAAAGGGAGCGATACGAGCGGTAATAGGAAGAACGGCGCAGCCCGGCGGTGAAACTTATGCACCCCGCTGATAAGCGAGAACAAGCGGGCGTCCTGGAAGCGTGCCACTCATTGCCGAGCGAGCGTGGCATGTAGCCTTCACGTGCAGTAGCACCTGGGCGATGACGACCGCCGGTACAGTTTATCGCCGCTTTTGTAACTCTGTCTGGCACTCGTTTACTTTCACTCCTTACGCAAGCACCAACCTTCCGCAAACTACAGATGCCCTCAGTAGCCTCGAATATGGTAACCCGTGGCATGCAAAGAGCAAATAATCAAGAGATTCCTGCACATGCAAATAGGGAGGCTGAATTCGAATAGAATGGCTTTGGAAACCTGGTCCAAGAACGGATTATTTCAATCATGACGATAGGGCACCTCCTCAAACCTCTCCGAAATTGTGAAACAAATTGCCATAAATTCAGCAGCTGCTGGAAATCGACATGCATGTCAAGTGTGCACACGGTGCTCTAACTTTTCACTTCGCTTCGTGCGGCTGTCCAAACTGTACGCAAGTTAAATATGGCTGGAAACCACTGATGGTATCGCATTCTGCTGCCAACGGGTACGTCAGCGTGCGCAATAAATGATGGGCAGTTTAGGAATATTTGCCGTACACGGACGGTAAGGTAAAGGGCAGCAATGCTCAGCCACAATCGCGCTCGCTCATGAACGATTGTGGCTATGGACGGTACTGCGGCTGTATCCTACAAACGAATATGCGTCAAATCAGGATGTCACATGACGACTTCTGCTCTTGCTGTTCAGTTTCTTACGAACGGAAAGATGCGTATCGAAAAGGGCGCTACTTACGTTTCTTGAGTACATTTCAGCGTTGAGTAGATTTGTGACTGAGAGTCCGGATGAATTATTAGATTCGTCATAACTGGGCCTCCGGTTGCTGATTCGGTCCCGCTCATTTTGCACGGCTGAAAATAAAACAACGAAAGCGGAAGACAAAGGTCACATTCCTTCCACAACGTGGAGTGGAGAAATGAAAGAGGAAGCAAGCCTACACACACACACACACGCACACACACACACACACACACACACACACACACACACACACACACACACACACACACACGCACGCACACGCGCACACACGCGCACACACGCACACACACACACGCACGCACGCACGCACGCACACACACGCACGCTCGCACACACACACACACACACACACACACGCACGCACGCGCACTCACACACACACACGCACGCGCGCACGCACACGCACACACAGACAATATGATGCATAGAAAGAATTTGTTGTCTATATTGTCGTCGAGAGTAGGTGTAAGCATACAATACACTGCACGAAAGGCGTAGCACATTCTAGGACAGAACCGCCGCGGTGGCTGAGTGGTTACGGCGCTCGGCTACTGGCCCGAAAGACGCGGGTTCGATCCCGGCCGAGGCGTGTACTGTGCGATGTCAGTGCACGTTAAAGAACCCCAGGTGGTCGAGCCCTTCACTACGGCGTCTCTCATAGCCTGAGTCGCTTTGGGACGTTAAACCCCAATGAACCAAACCAAACCATTCTAGGACAGCTCATAGATGGCGGCAGCTGCCCTCAGGTGTTGGCCAGGTCTTTGGCTGCTGGACGTGCCGTGGCATTCGACCGCTTCTGTTCTGCTCGCTCGTGTGGTTACGGGCGTCGAGAAACGAAGGTACTCTCTTTGCGTGTGTTGTGTTGGGTTTTATGGCACATGGGTAGCTAAGGCCATCATGCGCGAAACTCAAGGTATAGAAAAAGTTTTCTACAGAATTTTTTGAAATCTGAAAAATCATTGCTGGAGTAGATGGCCTAAATAGATTTCACTACCCAGTAATAACAGAGGAAAAGAAATTTGAAATCGCTTATGGTAAGAGCCTTAAGGCCGGGATACATGAAGCGTTTTTACCGCTTCGAGACGGCGATTTTCGCCCAACGGCGCTCACTCGACGCCCGGCGTCGAGAAAAACGCCCGCCGCCGCCGATCTCCACCCTCCAGATAATGACGCGCGGCGTCCGGTGAGACCGGAAGCGGCGGCTGAAGCCAGCCAGTAGCAGCGCAGAAAGCCGGCTCTTTCGGTTTGGCCGCCTCTGCCTGCCGTGAGGTGTAGAAGCGGGCCAGGGTGGCGCGCTGAGAGAAAGCGCAAGAAGGCAGCGTGAAGAGAGGCCGTTGAGCGAAAGAGTATAGCAGGCACACGAAGTGCGTGCGGGAGAGTTCACCGTTCGTCCAGAGCCCAGGGCGCGCCGTCCGAGCAGCAGACACACGCGAACAACCCACACAGGTAATCCGTTCGAGGGCGGTAAAAAAGTCTGCTAGGAAGTCCACTGCTGAGCAGGGGGAGAGAGTTGTTGCTGCTGAAAGACCACCGATAAGGAGGCGCAGCCATGGTATCCAAGGAACACTGCTGAGTAATCCTGGGTGGTGGGCCGCTGTTGGGCGCACACTTCGGCGCGCACCAGCGCACTTCTGCGCCGCATGGTTCCACTCCCTTTCCGCCTTTGCTACGTCACGATCCGTGCCCTACTCTATCTCTTTCATTCCCTTTTCCCTTCCCAGTGCAGTGCAGCGAGCTTGACCCTACATAGGAGACAACAGCAAGCACTGCACGAACAATTCTTCACCAAACAAGAACCACTAATAGCCTCTGCCTGCCGCCGCCAACATGGCCGCCATGGCCGATGAGCTACGCAGTGATTTTGGCACGGAAATGTTACTGTCGTGAAAATAAACGCTTCATCAGACATAAAATGTCGCTTTTTTTGGAGAACACGACCGAATCTTGGATCGGAATGCCTGCGTTTCCTTCCTGAAGCGAATGTGTCGAAGAAAACCGCATCCGCTGGTGTCCGCGGCTGAGCGGGCGTCCAAAGGTACGCGACGGCATACATTTGAGCACGCAAATCCTTATAAATACTTATGCACGCATGCATAAGTATCTATAAGTATAAGTATAAGTGTAAGTATCGTCAATGGTGTCGAAGTGAACACTTTCGTGATTTTAACAGAATGGTCAACGTCACTGCTCTCACAGACCTCCTTGCTCAGTAGTGTTTGCCACTTGTTGACCACATTTGCTTCCGCATCGAGGGATAAGCGGCGGCGCGCTGCCGCTTCTACGCTCCGTGTATCTCCAGCCGGGCGTCGCGCCACCGCGACGTTTTCTGCCGCGCGAATATCGTCGAAAAAAACGTCGCATGTATTCCGGGCTTTAGTCTTCTCTTGGGACCCACTACGTTACACTTAAGGACCAGCGGTTATCTTGCCTTCGCATTACATGACCTGCCCAAGCCCATTTCTTCCTCTTGATTTCGACAAGGATGTCATTTAACCAGCGTTTGTTTCCTCATCCACTATGCCCTCTTCCGGTCTCTTAACGTTACGCCTATCATTTTTCTTTCCATAGCTCACTGTGTTGTCCTTAAAAGCTTAAACCTTTTCGTTAGCCTCCACGTTTCTGCCCCATAGGTGGGTACCGGTAAGATACATCTGTTGTATACTTTCTCTTGAAGGATATTAATAACGTGCCATTCATGATCTGAGAGAACCTGCCATATGCGCTCCATCCCATTCTTATTCTTCTAGTTATTTTCCTCTCATGATCCGGATCAGCGGCCATTCCCTGCCCTAAATAGACATATTTGCTTACCACCTCCAGCGCCTCGCTACCGATCGTTAACTGCAGCTGCCTTCTGAGATTGTTCAATATTACTTTAGTTTTCTTCACATTGATTTTTAGACGCACCGCCCTGCTTTGCCCGGCTAATTAAGTCATTGATGATCCTTTGCAGTTCATACACTGAGTGGCTTAGCAAAACAATGTCATTAGCGAATCGCAAATTACTTAAGTATTCTCCATTAACCCTTATCCCCTACTGTTTCCAATCCAGTCTTCGGTATACCTCCTGTAAACAGGCGTGTAAGAGCATAGGCATTCTGACGTAACGTTTAGGAATTGTTTAGAAAGGTTCGGTTTCAGGCTCAGAGTCATGTTCGGCCTCAGAATCGTTGCGGGGCCTGAACGATGTTCGCCTAAATGTGGCAAGGCTGGGGGCTAAAAGTATTGCATGCTTTAAACACCAGAACATAGGATGTCTATCCCTCAAGTATCCAATAAAATTTGCTGTCTCTGAACCCCTGATATCCGTGAAACGTACGGCTCGGCTTCCACGCCATTTGAAAATGCATGACGTTGTGTTATTGCCCATATGCGTCACCACAACACGTGTCCACATCGACATCGCTGTGGTGATCCCTAAAATCCGCCGGCACAGGAACTTCATCCGCGTTTCGTGCATAAATTCATTTCTGAAAGCTTTACGAATGTTTTCAACTGTTTCCGAACATGTGTGGCAAAACCAGGTGCTCAGAATGAAATGCGCAGGCGAAGTTGTTCCGCCAGTCTGAATGGGACACCAGCATTGTGCGCTACCCCAGTGAATGGCGCCTGACTGCCGGTAAAGCTGGCGAAGCCGACAATGATGACAGGCGAGCTCAATGGGTCCCCGACAGTGAATTGAGGCACAAGCCGTGCCACAGTCTTCAGAGGTATTGAAACGGGACCTCATCCCACCGGCCCAATCCATTTTTTTTTTGTTAAATCATTTTCTGCATAATTGTCAAGGAAACTCCTTAGTGCACTGAGTGCGAACTTTGCGTGGCTCTGCACAGTCGGTGGAGTGTCTTGTAATGAAACCCCGAGAATAAGTCTTTCGAAAATGTCACTCTTAATACTTAAAAGCTGATTTTATCTAAGTCCTCCCACGTAAGTTTGGTAACTGACGGCCTTTACAATCCCGCCCTTTGTTTTTGGGGCACCGACTAGTAGCGAAAAGAGCTAAAACGAGCGAGAGTTGACGCATCAGGTCTCTCGCCACTCTTCAATGGATTGCGTAACTTTTGTGCACGAGCCCTGCAGTTCGGCGCCTTCTTTTATCTTCCTCCTTTCACTTCCTCCTTAATTCTTTCTTCCACCATCATATTGACGTGTCCGCCGCAAGTGAGACACTTACTGTGCCTTTCCCTTCCTCAAAGACAATTCGTACGGCTAAAATAGTTGTCGCTGGCGTATAGACCGGCGGTCTGTACGTGTTACTTCGACGCAAGCAGAATTTCACGACGCAGTATGCAGCAGAATGCTTCCACTTTGAAACGCATTCAAAACAAAACTGAACCTTTTTATATGTTATTAAGTTTTCGTCATTAGAAGAAGGCTAGGCTTCCTCTACTCCAAAAACATCTTTATGACGTGAAACAGATTGACTGTGTTGAATAAGTTAAAAACACTTAGTCTTGTCGGCGTTCATCTAAATAACAATGCGCTAATTACATTCCATGGTCTTTCTTTAAAGAGTTTTGAATGCTGCTAGGAGCGGGTTCGAAACCTGGATTTAAATACGAAAGTTTTCTAACTGCTCTAAAAACAAATAAATTCTCAGTTTTCGCGTTGCCCAGAAAAAATGTAGGGCGCCCTTCTTTACTAAAACAAATGTGTTTGCTGCAATTATGTGGATGTTAGTCGCCTTCTTCAGAAATATTCGCTGAATCTACGCGACCGATAGAGTCGACTCACAATTGTGGTGCAATTGTTTAACGTTCCAAAGCTGCACTTGGTCTACGAAAGCCGCCGTAGCGTAGAACTGCGGATTAATTTCAACCACCTGAGACTCTTTAGCGTGCGCTGGCATCGCACAGCGCGCGGGCATTTCCAATGAAATGAGGCTACCATGGCCGGGATTCGATCCCGCGTCCTTGGGTTCAGCCTTCAAACGCCATGGTTATTAAGCCAACGCTGCGGATGATGCCTATCAAATTGCTTGCGTCTAGACATGTGTCCAGGCATACCTAGCATACCAGCTCCTCCAACATCTTTAAATTTTGACACAGGTTACCTGGGCTGTGACTAACTCGATCACCTTTAAGGGCGTCTCCACAGTTGGGCGCGACTCGACATTGATGTGTCCAGACGAAAATCTCTACGATGTGTCCTGTCACGGGCTGAGACATTCATATCTCTCTGCTCCGTTTTTTCCCATTTAATAAAGTCAAAATTATGGAAAGCTGGCTCGATATGTTTCGACATGAATGCTTTGTCTGCACCTTTCAGGCTTCATGTTCCGCTTAATGCACGCCAGAGTAAAGGTCTGTCTCCAAATTTCATTCTGCCCTCATGAAGTAAGGGACTGACCAACACTAAAAAAAACGAATATTTCAGTGGCTAGTAGGTTCACGTTCTTATTTATCTCCACAGTGCAGTTAAATGAGAGTAACTGCGCCTTACACATTAATTTACCATCAGAGAAGCCAAACTGGAAGGAAAACGGCTGCTGCTTGCATTAGCTATTGACGAATATTGGCTGCGTTTATGACCTCGGGAACATAGAAATGGTCATTTTTTTAGCGCTCAAGAAATCAATCAAATGCGCCATCGATTGTACTTAGAAATGTGAACGTCACCTGAAAAGCTTCTAATTGGGAAGGACAACATTAGAGCTGATAAATATAACTACTTACTTAACAAGCTTGATTAAGTTTGCCAAAACTCACATAAGTAGAAGTTTTCATTGACTAGCTCAAAAGACAGGGACGCAAGTGAGAAGGTCAGGACAAGCGGTAGCCTCAGATGTCCCAAACGAAGACGGGCCACTAGCTTTCCCCCGCCCACCACCCCAGGAAAAAAAAACGCTTTAGCAGTAACTAGAAGTTCCCGTCATTATCATTCGCCACTGAGCTGTGTGTATTGACAAAAGTATTTGCCGAACGTAAGCTCCTTTCATTTCTTTCAGACATTGACCAACGTCTTGCAAAAGCCTACCACGAGCTCCTTTTAGAACAAGCCTGCGTCTAGTAGCACAGCAAGACACTGTGCCACTTTAAATGTTCTCGCAAGAAAAAAAAAAGGAAAGCCGCGTGCAATAACTCATCTTAATGTTATTTATAGAGCGACATGGTGTCCCTGTCACGCATGGATATAAATTTAACGGAAATCTCAGTTCCTTACAAAAGCAGCAAAACGTTTGAAGAAAAAAAAATAAAATTTGCCGCGCGGATCCGAGACAGCTTGCCACGCTAAGTTACAACATGGTAAAGTTGCGCGAAAAAAAAATACACATACAAGACAGGCCGCACATCCTGTCCCTATATTGTGTGCGCGTTTTTTCGCGCAACTTTTACCATGAAAGAAGAAATAAACCGACTAGCCCGACAACATGTTCTAACTTAACAACCTTTTCGTTAGGAGAACATGTCAGAGCATCACCATGAGTTTATCAAGACTACGCATTTTAGACGGTAGTTCTTTACGCTTTTTTTCGTTCGCTTAATTCGAAGCTTGCACGCGCCTTATAATAAGACCTTGTTCACATACTGACAGCTTACAACTTCGACAGGAGCCGGATGTGCGACTTATTTAATGCTGTCACATATTCCCGATGAGCAAAATAAACTCTACCATTCCGTTTTTAATATGGGCTCTACTCCGACGACTTTTCATGTAAAGTTTTAACATGTCACATTACGTACACAACAATTCTGGACAAAAGCATTTTTGAGCGGGAAACCTTTTCTGAACGGAATTTTTTCATATAATGCAGGATTTCACTATAAGAATCAATATATCCTCGGACCATCCGACGGCAGTCCTGTATTTTTTTTTTTCTGCTAACGTTCTTGCTATCGTCAAAAGCGTTCTCCATAGGTGTTCTACAGCAGTCTTAACTGTTCGATGCGATCGACGGGAACACTTTAAAAGAAATATTTTGCTGCATATCAGAAGAATGGACAATTACTTTCAATAGTTCCATAAGAGTGTCTTAAAATTTTCTAATTTTCAACATTTTTGTCCGAGAATGTTGGACATGGGTGCCCGAACGTTCGCTTTTGCATTTTTTTTTTCCCTCTTTAGGCTGCTCTTTCGGATGCTTCTTTTTTACTTTTTGGACTTGCTGAAATTTCGTGTTCGGTTCGTTCATATGCTGTTGTTGCATTGATGCTGCTTCGTTTCTTTCACTATAGTGCAGCGTTTCATTCCCCCTCCCCTTATAATGCCATTCGGCGAACAATAGGAAAATAATAAATAAATATACAACACATCAGCAACCAGACAGCAAATGGCATTGCCCTAAATACAGGTCTCGCAGGGTGTGGTTTTTTATGAAAGGATTTGATTTTGATTTGATTTGATTTATGGGGTTTAACGTCCCAAAGCGACTAAGGCTATGAGAGACGCCGTAGTGGAGGGCTCCGGAAATTTCGACCACCTGGGGTTCTTTAACGTGCACTGACATCGCACAGTACACGGGCCTCTAGAATTTCTCCTCCAAAGAAATTCTAGCCGCCGCGGCCGGGATCGAACCCGCGTCTTTTGGGCCAGCAGCCGAGCACCATAACCGCTCAGCCACCGCGGCGGCTTTTATGAAAGGAAATGGCGCACTAACTGCCTCACTTCTTGGTGAACACCTCAACCGCGCCGTGAGGGAAGAGAGGAGGTGGGAGCAAAACGAAGACAGAGAGGTGCCTCAGTGGAGGGCTCGGGACTAATTCCGACTACCTGGGGATCTTTAATGTGCAATAACATCGCACAGCACACTGGCCCTTTTTGCGCTTCGCCGCCATCGAAGCGCGACCGCCGCGGCCGGGTTCGAACCCGGGTACTCCGACTCAGTAGCCGAGCGCCTTAACCACTCAGGTTTCAACCGTGTGCTCCTGCATGCATTAAATTCAACTTTTATCTTCCTCACGGCTGAAGATTTGGACGCTTTCAAGCAGTACGTGTAATACTGATTCTGTCTTTCCGCATCTACATTTAGAAAACGTCCGTGTCACTTTCGGTTCTCTATATACGGTATCCTATTTTTCGCAGTAACGCTGATAGTGTTCCTGCTATGGAAACGTGACGCTGCAAACTAAATATCAACTATGGGATATAGGACCAGATTTTACCCCTTTCATTTTTCATTATCCTCTGTGGTACTAAACCAATCATAGTCTATCTCTAAAGATGATTTTTCATCTAGCCGTCTATATCAGATTTATGAATTACTGTATACAGATACCGTAGCGCTGAGAACGCCTGCTAAGAAAGCACTGTCCGGAGATTAGCCTTTCAGTAAGATAATGAAAAGATCGAGCCGGCTAAGAAGCTCGCGGTAGCTTCGTTTTTTTTAATTATTTCAACATGACAATGCCACTTCAGGAAGTTCCAGACATTAATACATATTTTATTTTGCCACTGAACGTTTCACACAAAACGATGTTATAAAAACATTCGTCACGCCGCAAGTCGTAGTGGTCGCGACCACAAGAATTTAGATTTTCCGGATACCTCCCACAGTGCGATGTAACATCCGCGCAAGGTAAGGCTACTGCGGCTGCATGTGAGAGGCTTAAAAAAATTACCGAAGACACTTTGGAAATTCTAAAGTGTGCTTAGCGAAAGCCTCGTCCGTTCTGCCTCCCTTGCTTTCGCATCTGGTGGCATGTTCAGTCGGCGCATGCGCATTCGCTCCTTGTTCTTCTGGCGTTTGGTGTTGGGGGAATCCGGCGTCCGCTGCCGCTTCCCCGAACCGCTCGGCGCGGAATCACTGGGCCGCTTCGGAGCCATGGGTCTCACTCACTCGACTGCAACGACACGTCTGGCGAAGGAGCGGTGGTGCAGCTGCCACCGCCGAAGCGCGCGCGCTCGTTCTACCGCTACTCTGTGACGTCACAGTTGCTATGCACAGCTGCGCCCCCCACCGGCGCGCCGGTTGCTAAGGA
Organism: Amblyomma mixtum; assembly: GCF_055824585.1. Lineage (NCBI taxonomy): Eukaryota > Metazoa > Arthropoda > Arachnida > Ixodida > Ixodidae > Amblyomma > Amblyomma mixtum. The sequence continues at coordinate 89,628,826 of NC_143014.1, read as the reverse complement.
GGAGAGGAGGGTGCGCCGCTGCGCGGAGGAGAGGCCATGGTTGGCACTATTCCAGCGCACGGACGGACACCGCGAGTATATCACAAAAGGCTTTCGCCTTAATATTGGACCTACTCAACAAACCTCTAGTACGCATCATTCTGTGAACGAAGCACGCCGCAGCATTCTCACTCCTAGCACAGGTTCAAGTTTTTCAGTAGTCGCGTTTGTGCTCAAATTGCCATCCTTTTGTTTATGCATGTGGACCCACGAGCTGACACGAACGCCCGCAAGTACCTAATTCTGTTGTGTCATCTAGCTTGGTTGCGCATATCTGTGCAGATAAGCCGGCTAGCTAATAATCTGTCATCAGATTTTGCAACACAGAAAGCACACGTGCGTTATGCAAGCCGAAATAATTTGTAGTCCTCACTTGCCAGCTCAATTTTGCAGACTCTGCGTCATTTTCGGTGTAATTTCCCTGAACCTTCAGATTTCTGGGCTGCCAAGCATACGCGTCCAATAAAGGCTATGAGGCATGAGTACTCAGGCCAAATGCGCGCTGCCTTGTATATATAGTGTTTCTATGCTGTAAATATGTGTAGTGGTCGCTAGCACGCGATTATAATTCGCACAGTATCTGGACACTCGCATGTCTGGTTGGTTTGGTTTATGGGGTTTAACGTCCCAAAGCGACTAAGGCTATGAGAGACGCCGTAGTGAAGGGCTCCGGAAATTTCGACCACCTGGGGTTCTTTAACGTGCACTGACATCGCACAGTACACGGGCCTCTAGAATTTCTCCTCCAAAGAAATTCCAGCCGCCGCGGCCGGGATCGAACCCGCGTCTTTCGGGTCAGCAGCCGAGCACCATAACCGCTGAGCCACTGCGGCGGCACACTCGCATGTCAGCGGCGCAAACTTGTTCACCTTTTTTATATTTTTGTAAATATTGTAAATAGACCTCTCCCCTGTCCCTTCATTTCCGCCGGCAGCAGCTCGGGTGCTTAAGATAATAGATAGCAACCACTGCGGCTGGCAACATCTTTTTCTTCCTCTTTGTATTTTTGTCACAATAAACCACTACTACAACTAATACTCAGCGGTAAGAAGCTTGAAAATATCTAAGCCAGAATGAAAAGCCGTATAGCTGCTTTTTGTAAGAGCTCCATTATCATATGATTTTGGACGATGTCGTTAAATATCTAGTCCTGTTCCAAAATGCTTTCACTATACCTGTTTGGCGAAGCGTCTCGTCCATAATGAAGTTGTTGATTACCATAATGTCTTCCAGACTTGAGGCGGATAGTAAGAGCGACAGACATTGCAACAAGTACCATATACTTTGAGGCTTACGAGCGAGAAAGGGTTTTAAGTTGACAACGTTCGCTCTTCTTTGTGACAGTGAGTTTAAATCCTGATCGTTCACTACGGCTTTGCCTAAGGCTTGATGTCTGAACACATTTTGAACATGTAGAGGACTCCTTCGAGCCGTGTGCAAAAACAGGAGCAATTATGACTGGCCAAACTACAACAGAGCTGTATAATCTGTGCTGCTCTGACTGCTTTTATTTTTTTGCTACCTACCTATACTATCAGGCTCCGAAGTAAATCTGTTTTTGTGCTTTTTTTGTGGTGCCATATATGAGTTAGCTTTCATTAATAGAACATTCTCAGAGCTAGCAGGAATTGCCACGTGAAATGTCTTTAAACTTTTTCTTTTTGTTCCTGTCTTAAACTTTCGGCAATTTTTTTTTTCATGTACATGTACACCAAGATCACAGGGTTCTATCACAGAACGCAAGCCTGGCCCTCCTGCGTTACAGCGGCACTAAAGGCTCCTCTTCAATCACCGCCTAGATATCTTCGAGGAAGACTTTTGAGCGTTTTTCAAATGCAAAAGAAGACTAACGAGCAAGAAATGTGAGGTCATTTTGTGCCTGCCAGCTTCTTTTCACCCTTACCGTTTATTATTGATAAGGTACTGATGGGTTCTTCAAATCGAATCTTCCCAAAAAGGCTGTTTTGCTTCTTTTCATTCTCTTACCGGTATTGAAAGGACCAAGCTCAGGCTGTATGCGCCAGTGACACGTAGCTGCTTCACGGCACACTGAATGTATTCACGGATAGTTGCTTTCGTCGGAGAATTCGCCTGCCTTTATACACACACTGAACCCAGAAACAAAATGAAAGTTTCCCTTGCATGTCGATGGCTGACTTTTCGCTTAGCTCTTAGACATTACTGAGCCCGAAATGCACTGCATGAACTTTTATGCTGAATGTTTTAACATCGTTGGGGCTTAACGAGCATGTAACCGCTTATGGCCGCCAAAACCAGAATTACCATGTTACTTCTGATGTCAGTAGCGAACAGTAGCGGTGGCCGTAGTAATAATGATCACTTAGTGATCAATGTCACATTTTCGTACTGACTACTGCAGTACATGTAAATTTCAACGCGGTTATTGGTAGAGTTTCTGCAGTCGAAAGGAATGGGTGCTTTTCATTCGAGTTTTCCCCTTCCACATCCCAAGCCTTTAAGGCGGATTGCCGAAGCACAACCATTCAAATCAGTGACTTAAGTGGAGCAATCGTCTGAGTCACTCGCCTAAGGCTAATCCGGCTTGTACATTAACACCACCACAACCACCGTCACACCACCTCGTGACTTTCACATTAGCTAAGGAAAATTATTTGCCAAATACAGGCACTGTACAAGTTCTCAAAGTGAGCTTCGCCCATGGAAGTTTATGGCCCAATGGATTCATAAAAAGTGAATGCCCTTTTGGATTAAAAAGAAACACTTCTTAGGCCCGCGCAGAAGAAATGATGTGAATAAAGGGCACTTAACCTATTGAATTCTAACAAAATATAGATTTAGAGGAAGTAAAAAAAGCGTCAGGATTCAAGTTCACCACCACCACTTTTTTGCGCCTTTACTGGCATTAATTAGGTCGGGGCAAAAGTCTCTCGACCGCGTAATACGCAAACAAGCCCATATCTCTAATAATAGTCGCTGGACTGAGACCGCACTAGCGGAGGTAAGGTTCAAAATCCTGTCCTTCCATCCAAAAGTATGGTATCGACCCGGCGGCTAACAACTGAGCTATCGGCTGAGTTTGCGGATGTCGTGGTCCAGAGACTTCTGTCCCCGACTGTAGATCGAAAGGTACGCAGACAAAACAACATGTTCAAAGTCGCGCAGTGGTCACAGCAATGGAAGATTAGCTCATTGCAGAAGTAGCGGCCAGAGAAGCCTAACAGAGATACCGAATATCAAAAGAAGCCTTCTAGACGCAAAATCTTATCGCAGAGCGGATACAGACCTATCACCTAGCTCATTAGGAGAGAAAGCGTAGACAGTAAAGAGCTACCCGTCTTGCACCTTCTGCTGAAAGCCACCTGCTTCGTTAAATATACTGTCGGCAACAGAAATAAGAAATACAGAGTGCAAACTAGGCGTATGAAATGCACGACCTTAAATGTTGGCCCTATCTAAACAGTCTACACGCAGCGTGCAGTAAAAAAACGTAAGCGAACAAAACTTCCACCGGGTAAAGGCCTAGCCCGCTGATGATAGGAAATGGGTGGAAGTATAGCTGCATCAGCTAAAATGCATCGCTTGTTCTCCAGCACACAAGGACAAATGGGAAAAAGAAGCAACGCGGTCAGCATGATAGAGTGCAAACGTGCTTTCGTACTGCGTTGCCGCCCTTCCGGGCCAGGGAGGGAGCCGTCAAGCGACAAGTGTTCTGGCTGCCGACGCTTCAACGTTCTCTGAATAATGTGGATGGAATCGCAAAGAAAATGGAAAGAAACAAGAGGCAATTGTAACCAGAAAAAAACAAGAAAGAAAGCAGTGAAAGAGGCGTGGCTGAACAGACATGGAACGGAGCTTCACGGCCGTATTTCCCTCCCACTGGAGTAGTCGCCGCAGCAATTTTTCAGCTTCCGCGAGCTCGCAGATGACTGTTACTCCGTGGCTGCTTTTCAAATAAAATTTTTGGCATTTAGGGAACGGTACATTAAATTGTGAAAATGTACATTATTCACAGCAGCAAAGTTTTTTTAGATAAGTTCTTGCGCGCAACTGTATGTTTATTAAAACGCTACCAGACAAGAACAAAAAAAAAACACGCCTGTATCCCTGTGTCGGTGTCGCCTTTGAGAGCCATAGTAATATATCACCGCGAAATTCCTCCCCTGCAATGAGCTCCCTGCCGTGTATACTAGGTCAGAAAAAAAAGCTATGAGAATGTGCACAGTAGTTAACTCTGATTATCAAAATGCAAGCGCTCCGCTTACACCTCGTAACGAGGGACAAGCTGCGAAGATCACTTGCGGTTTCCAATCCCACATATAAAATCGCTTCTTTTTTACTCTGCACCCAGCAGTCTGCGAAAAGAGTCCAAGATGAAAGACCGACTAGTTCTAACGTTTTATTGCGCGTCTCTTTCGTGTAATTGTGTTGTTTTGTGTCCACCAGCTTAGCGAAGGAAAGGCTTTGGTGTCCCAGACTGGTTCTCTCTTTAGAAACGTTCGTTTTTCTTTTTCACTCCGGATATTAGTTTTTGCTTTGCTCTTATGGCAGCTCCCTTCACCAGGTGGCGCGTACGTGCTTTGTTTGCACAGAGCTTCCGGTCTCCACTGCCGCATGGCTGGCTGTAAAAATCTACAGTAAAAGACAATTACATAGGCGTAAAGAGCAGCCCCTATAACTTCTGTGCCAGGAAGTTTTCTTAAGGCCTCCTTGTAGAGGGTGGTCAGCAACTACATACCGTTCTCTTCAGACGTCGTTCGTCTAAAATGGCATCCGTAGTTGTAGAACCGAAAAGAGTCGGAGGACAGGACTAAGCACACCTTTACAGCCCATGTGAAACTCGGCAAACGCAGACACCACACAGTGGTCTGTAACGGCCCGCTTTTTGTCTTTGAAGCCATCAAAGTGCAGCAGTTGTATCTGCATCACTGTACTGCTATTTCCTTCCTTCACTTTTCTTACCATTTCCACAAGCGACACCGTACGTAGCTCACGAGAACTCCCAATACTCGCAAAAGTCCGCCCGCGCCCCACTGTCAACGAGCACAAGGGTGCATCGAAGTTTCCCCAGTTTTATTTATTTTTTTAATTGCTTCAGATCTCCTCTACTGTGGACTTACAATAGCTTGAGAATGCATGAGACTCTTGGAAAAGTGTGGATGAAGCGAAGGAGTGGGCGTATGGGTTATTTTAGAAAACTTTTAAATGTGTGTTCGGATGCTTCTACGGGGTAAATTTATCCGTTACAATGGGCAGGGGGCGTGCATATAGCAGCCACTGCATGTATGAATCGCCGCGGGTTCGAATACAAGTCTGTATCGTATCGCGTGCTACTGCCTTTCCGCAACAGTACATTAAGCATTCGATAGGAAGCGCGCCATAGAGTCCCTGCTTCATTCAAGACTAGAAGATAGAAAGTAGTGTTACATTGCTTTGACAAATTGGGAAGGAAAATTTACGCACCGAACGCCACGTTGAGTCGTTGTTCACGAATAGGGAAAGCTGTGCCCAGCGCTGATGACATCGGCCTTCTGTAAGAGCAGCTATTTGTAGTGGCCCTATAACAGTCTCCTCGTGTTTTTCGTAATCAATTTTACCTGTGTGACTGACCTCACGTTGGCAGGGGCTCTGCGTTATTTTACTTAATTTACACATGTCCTTTCTGCTTTACACCATGCTACAGCTGTCTACGAAGAGACGGCCCGCAAGTTCGCCTTAAATAAATTGGAAGCATTTTGTTTCTCTTTACTTACTACTTATTTTCAACGGCATAAAGTACGAAATGAAAGCATAAAACTTGAAAACCTTAACACACGTTTGTCGTGAATCTCATTTTAAGGTGAACTTGTCCAGTGATTCAATTTTTCGCGTGCGCGCGTTGATTCACATGGAATAAGGCCAGTACATAGCCACGTCATTACGGCAAGATTCAACGCCACGAGAAAAGAAAGCCTGACTGGCATAGCAACAAGCACCCGGCGTTCAACGTGAGAGCGACGGACGTTCCCACGCTTTCGTATCCCGCGCTGTATATGTCGTGCCTAGGCACATTTCGCGCGACGCGCACTTCACACGAATAAAACAAAATTTAAGCAGCTGCCACAGAGGACAACGGAACTTCCGGTAAAAGCATGGGGATCGCACTGTAAATAAGGCGCCTCGTTGAGGCTCGAAAACAAAGTAGTCATCAACTAAACGGACTCACACGCAGATTTTCCACACGTCGCCAATATACTCAAGACATCATATGCCAAGCAGTGTGACTGCATGATTACTTCTCACACTATAGCATCGAAAAACTCGGAATCCGACATCTTTATGAACTGTTTATTCAACACATTGCATTTCCGTTTGGTCGTGACAACACGCTACAGGAAATTTGTACTGTTCCTTATACAACTATCGTTTGTCTGAGCAAGTGCCCACAAAAAAATTTAAAATATTCACGAAGGCGACAGCCATCCGTAAGGTCTTCAGTTATCCGACTAGAACGCCACGGTTCTTGATCACGCTATAATCTACTTATGCAAGACAGACCAGGCATGTTTATGATATGGGTAGATAGCTCCGCGTGAAATATAGCAATGGTTCGACGCTAGGATCGAAACAAACAAAAATGATAAGATTATACAGACGGCGGCAAATGAAAACTAAAAGCAATAACTTCGCGGCAGTGCGCGATTCTTATAAGGTAAGCAATAATCAGAGGCTTTTTGCGAGCGTGAACGTGGCCTTTTATGTATGGTGGAGGAATAACGCGCTTCTGAAGGTGTTACTCTTTGTGAGATGAGTTTGTTTGTTACCTTCAGAAATCAAACACCGGAATTAGAAACGAAGGAAGACTTCGAGGGGAGTGAACACTGAAGTCGAATGCCAGTATATCGCCCAGTGTTCCATATGCCGGGTCCCATGTGCAACAAGACCACATACTCTTCAAAGAGTAACTTCCTTATCAAAAAGGGGGGAGTCGGAGGGGGGGGGGTTGCATTGCACCACAGGCTACCACAAACTTACGTGCATATTTACCGCCCGTAAACTCTCTCCCGCTGGTGTTCGTTCATTGTTCTTGGATAACCCAGAGCGCCTCATTTGAAACTGCGCGCTGTCCTGGGCGTAAGCGCAGTTAATTTAAAATTCCTACACTGGCGATTAGGCTTCCTTTGTTCTACGCTTTACGCTGTCCCAACTCTATTTACAGCTGGACTGGCACAACCCGAACGGAACGTGTCATCCCAATATAATAAGCAGTTTTTCATGAAATCATGTTGGAGAGGACGAATAACCGCGAACTTGACAGGACTGAAGAGCGAGAAGAGGACAGGACGAGCGGTAACTAGCAACTGAAGTTTATTGAAAAAAGACATGTTGCAGCAAAGGTTGCATCTGCGCATAGCGTACGAGAACTGAGATAGGGACACGTGGAACACACGAGATAGTTTATGAAATACATCGAAACGAACAAAAAACGAACAAAAAAACAATGAAATGCCCGTCACAGGTTTAACAGAAACCGGGTCTCTTTATCTAAAAGCGCCACGGAAGGCTCACTCACACACATATCAAGCCCAAGTTTGCGCATGTGTGCCGCTTCTAAAATCTCCCTTTCAACTTGGGCTTGATATGTGTGTGAGTGAGCCTTCCGTGGCGCTTTTAGATAAAGAGACCCGGTTTCTGTTAAACCTGTGACGGGCATTTCATTGTTTTTTTTGTTCGTTTTTTGTTCGTTTCGATGTATTTCATTAACTATCTCGTGTGTTCCACGTGTCACTATCTCTGTTCTCGTACGCTATGCGCAGATGCAACCTTTGCTGCAACATGTCTTTTTTCAATAAACTTCAGTTGCTAGTTACTGCTCGTCCTGTCCTCTTCTCGCTCTTCAGTCCGGTCAAGTTCGCGGTTATTCCTCCTCTCCAACATGTCAGACCAACTGGCCCAAAGCTTCCCCTTGTTCATGAAATCACTTTGCGCCGCCAAGCTGTATGATTCTTTACATGCTTAAGTGTACAGGCATAGGCGCCGACTGCGGGGGGGGGGGGGGGGGGGGGGGGCTGGAAGGCTTGATCCCCTCCCCTCCGAAAACTTTCCGGAGGGGGGGCGGGGGGGGGGGGCTTAGTCCTCAGTCCTCCCGGAGACTGAGCGATGGGGTCAAGGGGCATCGCAACTTCTTCATGGGCACAAAGGGCTCGCCCGCAAAATAAATCTAAGTGCAATCGCGAACGAATTTTTTCAGAGGTCTAGTGTGTGAAGAAATCCATTCTGGATTGTGCGATAGTCTTTTTGAAGCGAAAAGCTTCACTAGACTCGTCAACACCGGGTCTGGTGTGCGCCGTGATCAATTTTAGCCACAGCTGCGCATGCGCGAAACCGAGCGACGTCACGCGGAGCACAGATGGCCGCTGCTGCCGCAGCCGTCGTCGCCGCCGTGCGCTGACTCCGTTGTCTGAGCGTCGCCGCTTCTCCTCCTCGCCACCGTTTTACCCTTCACCGCTTCCACGCGATCGCCGCCGCCGTCCCAAGAGGAGAAGGTTCTTTCGCAAGGCGTTGCGAGAACGCGTGAGCGGCGGCGGCGGCCATAGAACAGGCGGCAATCCTCAACACCGTTTGACCTTTCGCCGCAGCGGTGCGCATGCACATTTGAAAGTAGGGGTGTATAAGGCACGCTTGCCCATAGAACAGGCGCAGACACTCGCCATGGAAGGAGAAGAAGAAGCAACAGTCGGACGGCGCAGAAACACTGATCCAGAAGTGGTAGCTTGGGAGTTGGCTGAAAAGCAGCGAGAGTTTTTCGCTTATCCAGGCTTAACCTTAGCTAAGCCACAGCCAATTTTTTATAATGTGAAGGACAGTGAAGTTCATCATAGTAAAATATGCCAGCTTTCTTCAAGCTGCCATTGTCCATGGGTTCAAATCAGTCCCTCCCATAAAATCGGCCCTCAGTTCCCTGTGTTGCCGATTCGCCATTACAGCTTCTGCGCTTTGACTCCTGTTTGTGTCTTCGTTTATATTTTTGAAAGATGCACGCAGAGTTCATGTCCTTCCTTAAATTGTAACTTATTAGCTTGTTGTGAGAGTATTTGTATGGCCCATGGTTTTTTAGACAGGAAGAGTTTCAATATATTTATATTGAAAATGTTATGTTGTCGTCCCTGTGTCCTTGAAAAGTGCTTTTTGTGCATCCAGAATAAACCGGTGTTTTTAGAAGACTGGATTTGTCACTCATCGGGCGAGACCATGGGCCGCGGACCCGTTCTTTTGATGGCGGGACCTTTAGCATATAGCCTCTCCGCCTGCCTAAATCTTGTACTAACATCACCTGAAGATACCATGCCATACATAATACATATTCCCCGCCTGAGTGATCACGATATCTTGCATTTCACGTTCGATTTATCGCATGCTCCATAGTCAAAACGCTGAAAGACCATTAGCGACTGTAACAAAGCTCATTTTGTAACCCTTAATAACTGGGCTCCTTTTTAGCTATTTTCTTGTCAGGTTATCTCGAGCGTTCAGTAAAAACAATCTGGTGCCTGTACCGAAATTAAGTGCCTTAACTGATTCATAGTGTTGTGTACTCCGATGGGCATGCTCCATGATATAACAGATATTTAAAATGATTTTCTAACAAAAAAATGGCTGTGGCTTAGCTAAGGTTAAGCCTCGATAAGCGAAAAACTCTCGCTGCTTTTCAGCCAACTCCCAAGCTACCTCTTCTGCATCGGTGTTTCTGCGCCGTCCGACTGTGCTTCTCCTTCCATGGCGAGTCTGTGCGCCTGTTCTCTGGGCAAGCGCGCCTTATACACCCCTCCTTTCAAATGTGCATGCGCACGGCTGCGGCGAAAGGTCAAACGGTGGCGAGGATGGCCGCCTCTTCTAGGGCCGCCGCCGCCGCTCACGCGTTCTCGCAACGCCTTGCCAAAGAACCTTCTCCTCTTGGGACGGCGGCGGCGACCGCGTGAAAAAGGGTAAAACGGTGGCGAGGAAGAGAAGCGGCGACGCTCAGACGACGGAGTCAGCGCGCGGCGGCGACGATGGCTGCGGCAGCAGCGTCCACCTGTGCTCCGCGTGACGTCGCTCGGTTTCGCGCATGCGCAGCTGTGGCTAAAATTGATCACGGCGCACAACAGACCCGGTGTTGACGAGCCAAAAAGACTTTTGGAGCTACTTAGTATTCATTAAAACCTGCCCATTTGGACAGCATACAAGATAGCTGCTTCAGCATAATAACGAACACTGAAATCTATTAAACACGCCTTCTTTAAAGTAACCCTCCTGAAGATTCTGAAGACTAATCCAAAACGCTTCTGGAACGTAATAAAACCAGGAAACACCAATAAAGTGTCGCTATTGCACCCACCGTCGAACCAGCTCCCGACCACCTCTGTGCTACTGTACTAAATGATATTTTCGTTAAGTGATTTCCTTCTTCATCCAATGTTATCCAATGTCCCCATCTCCAACAGTGCGATCAATACGCGATAGATCCCACCATGTTCGACTTGCAAGGCATCATATCGATTATCGATTTAAAACTAACATCTTCTAGCGGAATTGATGGTATAAATGGCTAATTTATACGGAATGCTAAAGAGTATAGCTCTATCATCATGAAATGCATATTCTCACAATCGTATCATCATGATGTACTACTGAAGACTGGAAGACTGCTATGGTCGTACCAGTACATAAACAGAATCCATCTAACCATTGGTATCCTTGAGATCAATAGCATGCAAAATAATGGTACATTTATTTACACGTCTTGTTAATTTTCGGGAGGATAACACTTTCTTCTCTCTAACAGAGCATAGCTTCACAAAGTTTTCCTCTTGTGATATTTAACTACTTCCCTTGCGACTTGCGCTTCTATTTGGACTCCACTTTTTCATCTGACTGCATATTTCTTGACTTTGCTAAAGCATTCGATAAAGTTAATAACTTACTGCTATTGTATACATAAACTAAGTGTGCTGAACATTGACCCCGCAGTTTTTAACTGAATCCGTTGATTTCCTTCTTCTCGTGCTGAAGAAGGAAATCGGTACTTTCGGTATCCCGCTATCCGATTGCTAAGTCTTACAAGGCATCCGGTGATGTCATGATGCACTGACCAGGAAGTAGATTTTAGCTGCTGCAGGCGTACTTTCGTATAACGCACTGACCTTGCTACAAAAAGTTTTCACATACACACAAAAAAGGGGCACTCATTTTAAGACGTCAGAGTCACTTCTACTCCACAAAACTTGGCTGGCTAATCCTGAATTCATACTAGCGTCTTGGCTTCGTATAACTGACAGGAAGTGAGGCGCGAGCAGAAAACAAAACACAGAGTAGGAGGTACAAACCCCGACTCACTAGCCAGGTTCGCTCCGCACGATCCAGCAACATCTATAGCCATCGATGCGACGTTCCCTCCGACACACCGAAATATGCGCGAATTCCCTTCGAAACGACAGAAACTGAAGAACGACAGAAACAGACGGTTTGTAGGCCATTGTATGGCTGGTGCAAAAGCCGGCGAACTAAATAATAAGTACGGAGCATGGATAGAAAAAAAATATCGATATATCAAGTCTCTATTTCGTGGCGCGAAGACATTTTATGAACCAGCCCAATATAAAAACAGACAAGAGCGAGCCAATGGAATTTAATTTTTTTAGGGGCGCGTGAATGGTTTCGCTGTTAACATATCTTCGTTCAACCTAGGACCAAAAGAAAAAAAGACATTGCCTTTAAAATGTAAACTCCGCGCGCACAATCCAGGTTAGCTTTCCTGCCTCTTGACATCAGGCCGGTCTAGTCAACCTTACCATACTAACCTGATGTGAATACCGACCTCTCTTTGCCTCCTCGGTAACAAAAAATATATACATAAAGCGTCTACAGTAGCTGGTTTTCTAGCAATTCTGGGATTTAACGTACGGAAGCGATACATGGAGAATGAGGGACGCCGTAGACTAGGGCTCCAAATTAATTTAGGGCGCCTGGGGTTGTCTGACGTGCGCTGACATCCACCATGAGTCATTCAGTTTGTCTCAACATCTTCTTTCGTCGTTCTTCCGGCGCACACGAGCGCTAAAACTACCGGTATTAGAACTCAGCGTGATGTGTCTAGTAGTCACTTCTGGACGTCCGCGAGTATTATCTGGATCAGTTAATGCGCAGTGAATAGTACACCTATGGGTCCTTGTTTCCGTGGTACATATTTTCGTTTTGTTTTCTTGGGGAGGGGGAGGGAAGGCGCGGAGAGGGGGACATTTAGCGAGTAGAAATGGGTGGAATTACTAAAAATTAAAACTGCTACGAAATAGGGTTTTTTTCATAAATTGTTCCACAATTCTGTTTATTTTCATTGTCCAACACTAGTCATTAATCCCCTTTACGATTTGTTTTGTTGCGCGACGTAAAGTTAATTATCTTTGTTGATTACTTTCATGAACAATCTATAAATAGGAAGTCGTACAAAGAAGCTATTTAACAAATCAAATATTTATTGATCACTATTGGTTACGATTTTTAATTTAATCTGAAATGTACTTCCAGCAGGGCGCCGTCACCTTGGGTTTCACAATGATGTCACTAATACCAATGAGGCAAGCCCCTGCGTTTTGCCAACCCGCTTCCACGAAATACTTTTTGAAGTGAAGCTTGAGACAAGCTCATTCCTTTGATGCTCGACGTTAAAGGACGTATGCAAACGCCAACAATTAACTGCAAACATCCCTATTGGACAGGCTCGAGATATACACAATAGTTTCAGTGCAGAAGGTTGTGTTCTTTGCACACCTGCTCGGAGCTCGAAATTTAGGCAAAATTAGGTTTATCAGAAAACGAATAGCACTCAGTGAGTCCGGCGCCTGACGCAACTGGGTGGTTTTTTTAAACTTTGCAGACTTTTATTTAAAAAACTGTAAGAGATATGTATGCGGCTTGTGCAGGTACACTATATAGCAAGACGGACATTACGTAGGTGACATAGGTAAGTAATTAGACGATTATTTACCAAAATTAACAAATAAGCTCTTTTTTTAGGGAACAAGATTATATTGGGAAATTGAAGGTCGTCAACAACGAAGGTAAGCTCAGTTTATAAATTTTATTTATCGGCATGTGGTTCGAAATATCGAACGTCGAAAATACTCATTCCAAAGCTCGTTTAGTTGGCTGTTCAGCGTTGCACACCTTAAAATTGCTGCCGCTCGCATTTGTGATGGAGCAAATAGAGACCCCATTTGTGTAGTCTACGAAGTGGAAGCGGTTAAGGTGATTACGTTAAATTACGTTTAGTTAAATTTGTCAATTAATCTTCTAATTATTTAGCTACATCACGGGCATAATGTCCGCCTTGCTATACAGCCTACCTGCACAATCTGCACTGACGTATCCCCCAGTTTTTTTAAACAAATCTTGAAAGGTTAAAAAAATCACCCTATATACAAGCAAATAGGGCAGCCAATACCGCGGCATAACTAAGGAACGACACTAAACGACAAAAAAAGTGTTAGAGTTTTAGCGTAAACGAGTTGACGTGCGAAAGCGTATGTTCAGCCTCGTTGACTCATGGTTTTGCTTTGCTGGGTCGTCGGCATGTCTGGCGACGATATTAGTAGTTCGATAGTAGTATTAGTTGATGAAGACGACGACGTGCAGTGCATGGCGCGAGAGTGCGTTGCAGTTTAACTCGAGACGTGATCGGCTGAGGCGATAGCATATAGTGCTCTCGTGCACTGGCCAGCAAAGCTGACCTCTTCGCGCCACCGCGGGATCGAATTCTATTCGCAAAATTTATTCATTTATTCATTTATTTGTGGTTTGGCCAAGGGCACCTTCAAGGTAAAACCTCGCACAAATTCTGTGAGCCGGATAGACCTCGTGAAGTAGTGCTTTCGCACCAAAACTTCCTTTTCTTGATCGTAGGTAATCAAAAGGCGCGCGCACGCACACCATTTGTCGCTGTGCCCACCATGTGCCTGACTCGTGCAGAGGAGTGTCAGTGCGTTCTTTCTTTTTGACGTTCACATAGTCCCAAGACAAGCCAGCTGACTGAGATTCCATGGCATCGTCTGCACTTTTCTTCTTTTGCAAAAGTAAGCCCACCTCACCATGCCTTCCTACACTCCATGTTGACGTTTAGTAACCAAGACGCGCAATTTAAGACCCCAAATTACTTTCCCTACTGTAATGCTGTCTCCTACTCCATGTGGAGTGGAGAAGTTTCACTTTTAAAATAAAAAAAAGTAAGTGCTGAGAGTTCTTCACGGCTTTTTCGCGTTTGTTGAACCAGGTCCAGTATCACTCATGCGTTTGTGATGTCCTATACACCGGACAGACCAAGTGTACGTAAATATGAATAGTACGTAATACCGGCCTAAACTGACACTTGAATTTGTGTCAGTTTATTTGTGACACACGTGCGTGCGTGCGTGCGTGCGTGCGTGTGTGTGTGTGTGCGTGTGCGTGCGTGCGTGTGTGTGTGTGTGTGTGTGTGTGTGTGTGTGTGTGTGTGTGTGTGTGTGTGTGTGTGTGTGTGTGTGTGTGTGTGTGTGTGTGTGTGTGTGTGTGTGTGTGTGTGTGTGTGTGTGTGTGTGTGTGTGTGTGTGTGTGTGTGTTTTCGAGCCACCATCCTTACACTCGAACATTTGTGATGGAAATGTAAAAGCGCATTCTCAGCTATTTCAACTAGTTCGCGCGAGAACTTATTGCTGATCACTCAAAACTGTGCGAAAACTTGCAACAACACAGCAATGGCTCTGTTGCATTTCTTTATCAGTGTTCAAGTAAAACAGTTCTAAAGGATTTGCAGATCTCCTTGCACGGTGTTTGCACTGGCGCGAATTCCCTCATTCGCTCCGATAAAGGCTCGTTGGTTAAAACTCCACCAATAAGTTCAAGCACGGCGTAAAGACGTCCATCGCGGTGGCTCAAAGACACTAGCGTTCGGCTGCTGATCCTAAGGTAGCGGGTTCGATCCCGGTTGCGGCGGCCGTATTTCTATGCGGGCGAAATACAAAAACGCCCCGTGTGCTTTTCGATGTCAGCGCATGTTATAGAACCCCGGATGGGTGGTCTAAACCCGGAGCCCTCCTCTACGGCGTCCCTCAGCCATTATGTCGCTTCGGGACGTTAACCCCCCCCCCCATTTGTATTTCTATAGTGTGAACCTCCGCACAGCTCATTTTGAACTCGTCGCTTCTAAAGAGAATAAAACGTTACACCACGCTTTTTTAAAGCACATAAGAGTCAAGTCTATTCCAGCATCGACATGTTTTCGATTATTTTGCAGTCCTGTAAAAAAATGAAAAAATATAAAAATATACAGGTGATCATACGATGCGACAATAATTCGTTAGTAGCACTGATTGTACATTTCGCTTTTACATCGATCGCCTTCCCTTCGCGGCTGTGATTTTGCCGTATCATATTAGCTGCGCTCCTGTGTGGGCTGCTGGTGGATGGAGGCTTCTGGAGGGTGGAGATGAGTGGATGGGTTTGGTGGTAGGAGGCTCGCGGGTAGGAGATGGTGGGCGTCCCGGAGGGGACACCTCCCGGGCCGGGAGGTGCCCCGATGCGCTCCAATTTGCAAGGGGCGCTGGGGTGGAGGCCTTTCTCTCTCTTTCTCTCTCTCTCTCACACACACACACAGGCCACGGCTTTTTCGCCGCGAGAACAATGGAAAAATGCTTGTGGTTTAGCATTTGTAAGCACGAAATATTGTGCGAAAGCAGGTTTTCGCAGGTGGACACCAACGGCGCGTACCTGAAAGCGCGATTGAGCTCTCCACGGGAGCCGGTTATGCGCCTTGCCTTGCCTCAAAATCAGCGGAGTCTACAACGTTGTCAACGCCGACACAAATGAATCCAATAAACGCCGGCGTCTATTACACGAGTTCCGCATTTCTACCAATACGTTGCCAACACAAGCGCAAGCAGCGCACATCTCTGTCACGACCGCCACGTAGCTCAAAGCGCAGTTGAGGTGGCCACTGGCCCAGGGAGCCAGTTATGAGCGTTTCCTTTCCTTTCGTGACTTTTGCGCACAGATGGAAGTTGACGAAGACGACATTGTGAAATGCACAACGCCAGAGTGTGTGGCATATTAACACGAGGCGCCATCAGCTGCGGCGATATCACAGTGCTCTCGTGCAGTGGCCGGCCAAACTGATCTGCTGGCGCCGCCGCGATTTCGAAACCCAATCGCGAAAATATTTAATTTCTGCAGGTAGCTCAAGGTCAGGGATGCCACAATATTATTGCTGAAGCCCGGTAATAAAGAAAAAAATTAGTGGTTGCGTTTGACCAAGTTAAGTAGTGGTTTCGCACTAAAAGAGCCGAATCGCTGTCTCGCTCGAATACTACTTTACTGCTACTGTCGACTGACACGAAGTTAACTGCCTTCGTACATGAAGAAAACCGCTTTCTTTGTCAATTTCTACGCTAATTAGTATTGTGTCGTTACCTTCCTTCCGTAGATAAACGCTGAAAAGAGGTACCGCACCCTGCAGACGATAGCGCTCACCAACCGTAAATCCCATATTACTGGCTAGTTTTAGAGTAGGCTACCCCACATTATAAGAACTTCCCTCTTTCAAAAGCGAGGCAAGCGGCAACACCGTGTTTTGAGCCGCACACCTTCAACACAAACTCCACTGTGCGCTGCCGTCTCGTAAGCCAGAACACGCCACCGCACACTGCCGCCGACGCGTGGGAAGATTCCTTCGGGCTTTACAAACAGCCTCTTGCTCGCACGGTGGCTATACGACAACGCTGAAAGCAGATCGCACGCGACTGCGAGCTTCCGATGCGATATCGGGTAAGCAGCAGAGAGCGGACGGCAGCGCTGCTCTCGCTGGGCCTCTTTCACACGCGGTGCATGAGGGGAAGGCCTTTGTTTCACAATACGTACCTTCTTTCTTCATCCCGGCACGAAAACACTTTTTGAGGCGGCAGTAGCGACACTGGTTTCGTTTGTCTTTGTCCACAACGCAGCTCCGGTTGAAACGGCACGAGTACAAATGGTTCTTGCGAACGCTCCGCCGAAAAAATCCTTTGCAGCCATCACAGCTGGCGGCACCGTAGTGTTTTCCGGTCGCCCGGTCACCACAAATGGCACAGAACTGACTCAGCACGGACGGGGCCCCGCCTTGTTGGCTGCTGTACGCCAGCTCAGAGTCTGCGGAAGAGAGAAAAAATAAACCCAAATATGATCACCAGTTTCGTCTGCAGTTTTCACCTCGCCTTCCCTTCGTACACTTAAACGCGCTGGATATCCGAAGGAGCTAAGCGAGAAAGTTTTCTACCAAATTGGCTATCGTGTAGCCGCCTTCTATAATTGTTTTTCGGAATTTTCTTTTCGCGCACAAAATTAAATCTTGGAAAAATGCGAATGCGCCCCAACAATTCAACAACACTTCACAAAAGCACCGCACATTCAAAGTACCAAGAAACGAAGTAGTAAAAATAGGCTAAAGTGCATGTGAACAATTAGCTAAGCATGAAATCAAGACTGGATGCACAAGTAAACTGAAACAAAGAACACCGAGAAAACAGGTAACGTGCATGGGCGTTTGCGAAAGAAATAGAAGTTCTCCGGCCAAGGACCAAGTGTACCGAGCCGAGGCGAGGGAGAAGAGTTAACAGAAACGCGTTAATGACCCTAAAAAAAGGGGGGTTATTAACGCGTCCCAAACTCAAGTCCTACGTGTGCTCACGTGGCCGCTTTAGAGAAGCGAACTCTCAATCACAGCGCACGCCGCCATCCAGAGAGGAGCAGAGAGCTTCCGGCAGACCCCCCCCCCCCCCCCGCCCTCTTCCCTTTCCCTATTTATATCGTTATCAGCACTCCAACGAGTACTACTGGGTAGTGCGGCGTAGGACAACACGCGGATCGTAGAGCAGTGTCCGCTTCACTCCGTTTCTCGCGACGTAGTGCAGTGCTTGTGCACTCGATGAAAGCGTGTTGCGTCAGCCATGAGACACGCAGCGCAGGCACTTGTCATATCGTTATCGGAACTCCGGCCGACAAGGTGGTCAGGGCCTATGTGGAACAGCGCAGTGTATGTAGTGGGCTCGTCGTTCCGGTGTAGTCGTTCAGTTAGGTTTGCTCACACCGCGGCTGCTTAGGCTTTGCAACTTGCATGCAGCTTCTTTCTTTTTTTATCCCCTCGAAGAAGCCTTCAATCGAGGCTGCAGAGCTGTCAAGAACGGAAGAAATCCATACGCAGCGATGTGAGCAACAAGCTGTTAGATTTCGTTGTTCTTTTAACTGACTGTTTTTCTTTGATATTGATTACGTGTCTTGCGTGTCTGAAGTATTTTTTTTTGCTTTCTTTCGGCACTGTTCCCAAAGTCCGCCGAAAACAAGGAAAGGGGCGGATAAGGAGGCAGAACAAAATCTAGAAAGAGCCCCAAATTCCCCCTTTATTGCACCTGATGCCTTTTGATTGTCATGTAGCTCGAATGCCTGCAGAATAATGCGTCGCAAGGTAATAATGTCGTCTTTATTAATGTCGTTTTTATTTATTTATTTATTTATTTATTTATTTATTTATTTATTTATTTATTTATTTATTACATACCGTGGACCCTTGGACCTAGGCAGAGAGGCATAGGATGCATAAAAACAATAATAAACCAATCAGGAGCAAGCAAGCACCAATTTACATAATTTTTAGTCCCCCTATGTGGCGGTCTGTAAACTATCGCTCCGGTCCGATACTCTCCGAGGAAAAATGAAAAAAAAAAATGAAACCTATTTCTCATTAAACCTATCTGTTCGAGCATAATAGAGATTCAGTGATTGAGGATGATGTTTTGTGTGCCGTATTACTGTTGGCGTTATATAAGGTGACTGGTTCATTTTAAGCTCAATGTTCAAAAGTAGGGAAAGTAATTCAAGCTTCAGCTGTTTTCGGCTTGATTCAAGAGTAGGTATAGAGCTTTCTGTCATAATTTTAGAGGCAGACGAGAGACTTGCGAATTTATTAAATACAAACATGACAGCTTTTCTTAGTATTTTTTCGAGGCGCTTGATATTTGACTTAGTGTGAGGATCCCATGCAGTGTGTGCATATCCTAGCTTTGGTCTAACAAATGAAAAGTAACAGGGTAGTTTCACATAGGGAGGGGCGTTTTGAGTTCGTGTCTGAAGAATCAGTGTGGGAAAAGTTTAAGAACAAACAGCGTTCCACGACAATGTAGAAAGCAAGGTAACACGAAGTATTTGTAGTTGTTAACTTCGCGTAGTGGTGAAGAACCTATAGCGCATAACGAAAATGAGTTGGCGTTTATTTACGAGTCATACGAAGAAACACTCATTTCTCGGCGTTAATATGTGTGCACCATTCCCTGCACCACTTCAAATTGCTGTTTAGATCTCTTTCAAGCACAATCTGATCATTCGGACAAGTTACATTTCTGTATAAATTACAACCGTCAGCAAACAGTCTAATTTGCAGGCCGGGAGTTAAGTTATAACTCGAACGTCGTCTGAGTTATGACTAAGTTAGAAATAAGTGTTACGCTAAGTAGAACTAAAAGTCTTCGCTTTAGCTAAGTAGAACTAAAAGTCTTCGCTTTATTTGCTGCAGCAGTGCAATTTGCGGACGCATGCCCAATAAGACCCATGCCCTGCAGAGAGAACGAGGGGAGGGGACGCAAAAGCGGTGGCCGTGGTCCCCTCGGGCGCCCTACGTGGATACGTGTTTGATGCGTGCATTTGATGTACCCAGGCTGCGCCGCAACCTGCACTCGATATGCTGCTAAGTGCTAAACCTGCATTAATAGTTCGCATGTTGAGCTAACAGTCCTAAGATGTAGCATCACAATTATTTATGAATACGACAGTTGTAACTATGGTACCTTTAACAACATTGAAATTCGAGCTTGTTGGTTCATACTTCGGAGCAATAGCGCAAACAGGACGGAGCAATAGCGCTGTCTGTGTCTACTCGTTCTTGGTCCCTTGTCCTGTTTGCGCTATTGCTCCGAAGTATGGTTCCTTTGTTTCGGCCGTGGCAGTGGCATGCGACGTTTAACGAGACTGTCTGAAGCACGTTCTAAAACAGAGAGCTGACGCGTTGGTGAAAGGGATTTAATCAGAGTGAGGCAGGCCGTGCACATTAGGCAGATCCTCACGTTATGATGCCCTTTCATCCTGTACTTTCGTCGTGTATCATAGCACGTTTGCGGTACGATTAAGGCTCTTCTAGGTAGATAACCATTAGGATCCCGATAAAAGCAGCGAAGCAATGAAAAAGAAAAGCTACTCGTTCACTTTATTTACACTTGTTTCCAGGTGGATCGTGTCGAGGCGGCGGCTGAAACATGTAGAGCCTCGGAATAAAAGCATCGCACAGGGATTGAATTCTGCTTCTTGCAACCAATAAAAATGTCAATCGCTCACTCACAAAAACTATAATTCTTCCTGCCAGTTTCACGAGACCTGTTGTGTTACGACTTCCATACCTCCGCATTTTGTCGGCTGAAAATAAGAGAAGTATGGAAAAAAAAATTTCAGAGAACTCGCACTCCCGACGCCTCAAAGACTAAAGAAAAGATGCGATTCATCATTTTTATCTATTCTCTTTTTTTTCATTCAGAACAAGCTGCGCTTGACAATATACGGTGTGATGATAGTCTCTAAACAAGTACTGCGCTGCCAGAAGTTTTCGTGCGGGCTCTGGAACCTGAAAGCATTAAAAAAGCCGAGCACACTTGACTGACAAGTGGAGGCCTATGACGACGTGTTCATTGCCATCAGCAGTAAACAAATCGCTTCCAACATATGTTGACACTCCACCTCACTGACTCTTCCTTTAATACCGGGAACCTGAAGCGACGGCGGCCTCTCCTAAAGAAAAAAAAAAGGCTGCCTTACACAGAGCCTGTGACAGCGGTAATATATTTCGGATCTCGACGGTTGACCTATCATGCGTGGTGCGCGCGTCGACACCCGTGAAGCTGCCGCGCGGTCAAGTCACACACTGCCAAGAGCGAGCATGCACTTCGTACGACGCACCTCGTAAAGCTCCCATTGCCAGGAACGGAGAGGCGATAAGCGCGGCAGAAGAACGCGCCGCGGTGCCGCAGAAGCGTTCTCGCTGCTCAGTTCTAGAATGGTTTCTCATTACGGCCTGGGGAACACACGCTTCTGGGAACGTTGAGAAAACCGTGCGGAGGCAGGAAAGCTGACACAGTGCCCCAGTCTTGCATCCCCGCTGTTTTCCGAACATGATCTGGCATGGGCTAGTCCAACTCCGAACTGACTCGCTTCTGGGTCTGGCTTCTTGCAGCTGGAATGGAGCTCCGACACGGGACAGTTTGTCGTGCGTTGTTATTGTTCGCGTCAGCATAAACAAAGACAGCGATGCGCGCGGCTGTCAGCACCGTAATACTGTATCGCTTGAGAAGCCAGCTCTGATACTTGAGGTCGCTGCCAGCAGGGTGCAACAGTACGCCCAGTAGGCGACTACACAAAGATAAAGTAAGACATCTCAAGCTATATCTCAAGCTTTTTATACCCATTGCACTAGTTTTTTTTTTGGCCCACAATCTGTCGCTGATGTCTACAGAACATTTCTTTATACCTTTTAATGTAGAAAGCATGTGATGTGCCCGTATGTCTTGTGTGTGTCTCTGTCTTTTCTTCGTGGTTCGTCCCGTGGTTGCGCAACCTACACATTCACAACATCATGTACCAGCTAGGCCCAACCGAAGTTTTATTGAAGTGCCCGTACAAGGACAGCTTTCACTTTCGAGTATTATTTTTCTCTGCGTGTGTGTTAATTCAGCAGTAAAGGCTTTCAACTGGCGCAACCTCACATCTAAGCCTGACTAATCATGCAGTTAAAGGAATAAATTAATAGGCATAAAAATACCTTAGACAACTTTGTCGATCTCCAATTCTCCACGTGCTCATATGAGGACGCCATTGTGATGCGGTTTATTTTTTATTCGACAAATGTTCCACAAGGCATGAGTTTATGAAGATGAGCTAAGATTTCCTGGTTGAATGAGGTTAGTGCAGGGTTTTAATTCCGTGACGCTTGACCTTCTTGCGTTGGTGACTCTGGGGTGGACGTTTTTACGCAGTTCTATTGAGACCGAAGACAGAGATTCAAGACGTAATAAATCTAGAAGAAATATTGTCAGATATTTTTTACCAGGCGTAGCAATCATCGTTGAAACATGTGCAAATCTTGCAGGATGTCTTGTAAGTTGTGAACTTGTAACCCAAAACTGACACAGCATTAGACCGGCTATGAGACGGCAACTATACACCTTGCCATGTCTTGACAGGATGTGCGCTAGACGCTTAGCAAAACTGCTTGTAGTTGCATCATAGCTTCCCTTAACGCCTAGCTACCTGTCAAACAGAAGTCTATACCCTGAGCTTGACGCATGATAGCCTTAGCCGCTTATGCACCATTAAACCCAACACAACACAGATGTCTTTCACGGCTCACTGATATTTGTCCTGGATGTGTAACAAAACGCAGCTAAGTTGAGAGTGATATACCAGCATGTGGCTGTCCGTTTCCTGCCATGATACGCACGTAGAGACGCAGTTCGGTACGCTCTGGTATCGAAAAATTTTTTTTCTTCAGTTCGGAACTAGTGCTACAAAATTAGAACAAAATAATCTGTACGCAAAGTTTACAATCCCTCAAGGAGGTTAGACAGCCAGAACACTGATTGTGCTTTTTGTTGTGTTTTCCAGAGCTTGAAAGCACTGACTTCACATGCTACATTCAAACTTTGACCGCATTTAAAACATGTTTTTTTTTTTACCTGGTGATCCATCGTCTACACGAATATTATAAGATTGCAAAAGTTTTGAGATTGCAGTAACAAAATTATTTTTCTAGCTACAAAAGAAGGAAGGTTGCTTAACCGCGGTTATGAATACAAGACTAAGCTAAAACTATTTCTGAGCCACTAAAGTTTTTTTTTTTTTTTGTAGTGACCCTGACACAGTGCCCAAAGTTCTTTTCTTGTATACCTCTAATACGAAACGCTTCACGCAATTAATTTTACATGCTCCCTTCATATAAGACCCTTTGTACAAATACAGCAGCGGCTCGCATCCGAGCGTCAGCATGATCGCGAACTTCTTGCTTCCTTCCCGCAAAGTTGGGATCGATACGCCAATTCCTGCTGTGACGGTGGTGTTATTTCCGCTAATCACAACCCGCACCCTTTCCTTGCCTCCGTTCCGAGTCCATTACACACGATGACTGCACGGAGCTAGATAAACGGGATGCCCGCAGGGCTGCTAGGTCTGGGCTGCTAATGGCTGAACGATGCGCACCTTCTCTTCCTTTTTTTTGGGCCGAAGTGACCTTCATCGGGTTCACCGAAGCCCGAAGAGTTGCAACCGGCGCGCACTTTTGCCTAAGCCACTTCTCCCCGTCCTCCTTGGCGCGCATGCGTTGGTGCTGTCCTCTAATATTTGCAGCGTGTCGACGTAAGTAGGCGCATACCTTCGAGTTCCTGTGGTCATTAAGCACGTCGCATTATTCAGTGCTCCAAAACGCGTTATGTCTTGAAGTGTCCGAACTAGGAGGTAGTAAAAACATCTTTTTAAAAGCAACAGCACGTTCAATAATGATCAATCAGGTTTCTTTAGCGCAGATAATGAATGTAAAAACGGTTAGGCAGCACATGCTCATTCGGTCCAATCTGCAAGCTAGTCGCACTGCTTCGATTCTTTTACCGCCGCGCGGTAACATCGCGCTGTTCCTTTCGGAGTTCGCCTTCCATCCAAAAAAGAGCCTTGGCATAGTTCACGTGTCGCATACGGCTTTCTACGCCAACCGCACCAGAGGAAAAAAAAACGTTCATAGTAAGGCTCCAGTAATACAGATAGTGCCTTGCGAATGAAAAGCTATTTCAAAACGTGCTAAGTTTGCTAAGTGGCAGTGGTGGCAGTACACATTAGCTTGCACGGTTGTGGTTGTGGTCGCACGAAAAGCCCGCCTCGGCTATTGACCCAGTCTCTACGCTCAATTCGGCCATGATTTGTAAACAGAGCGGAAGATGGCGCATCGTGTCAGGGGGCAAGGGCGAGTTCAAATGCGCACCGTAAACGAAAGACGCGATGGTAGTTGTACTGATAACGCGGCGAGGTTTGTGCCATCAAGGAAACAGATGTCTCTTCTTCTGCTACACCGTGCTTACTTGATTACTTCGTGAACACCCAAAAGCCTAAATGTAAATACCTATGCACTAAGCACTCATTGAATGATCATTTCAGAGGACCTCAACCTAACTTTTTCCTAGCAAAATTAATTGCGTTATGCAGGCAGTTTTTGCAGTGAAGACGTGTAAACGGCCGGCAGGTGGATGGCGAGAAACATCATGCCGCTTCAGTAATTACCTTGCGCTGCGCCAGCACGTTGTTATGTTACGCAAGTGTGAAAACGGGTTGTTATGAACTTATCAAAACTGGCGATCGTTTATTCTAATTTTGTCAGAACCTTTGACTCAAAGAGACTATTCGCGCTCAACGGCCTTTGGCGTACCTGCTAAATCTTCTGGCAGCCATGACTGACGGAATGCCTGCTACGGTATGTTGCATACAGAGCTCCGCATACTACAGAATTCACCGTGGGAGGTACTAAGCTTCCTCGTAGCATCCAATGAGGCGCCCCACATTCCCGGCGGAGAAACTGGTGTCGTTTTCTCTTCCCATTTTTTGAAGTACTGAACACTGAAAGTATGCCCCCCCCCCCCCCCCCCCACCTTCCCCCCCACTTTTCAAGAAATCAAACACCGACGAGGGTACTGCGGGGGCTTCTCTAGGCCTATCTCCAATTCTTAATTGTTTTACGGATAAGATGCAAGGTTCGTTTGGTTCATGATCCTACGTTTCTGAGGGATCGTGGCGGCGGACAAAAGAAAAAGAGGCCTAAAAATATGTTCCAGCAGAGAAACTGCACGTCGCTGCTCCTGAAAAACCGACGCGGTCACTCGTGAATACATTCGCAAGATTCACACGGGCAGCATGCGCCGCCGTTCTTTAGAGCCAAGTCGGAGAACTGCTTCTCTCGGCTGCTGGTCGCTAACAGAAAGTTGAGCTGACCACTCTCGGGCTTTTTAGCTTTCGCTCCGGCAAAACTGAAATCAACATACACACCGAAATGTGAGCAGGCTTTGTAGATTAATGTCACTAGTTTCAACGTGCTTTGTTTGTTTGTTTGTTTGTTTGTTTGTTTGTTTGTTTGTTTGTTTGTTTGTTTGTTTGTTTGTTTGTTTGTTTGTTTGTTTGTTTGTTAATAGAGAACCGTCCCTCGTTACATTCACTGCGGCTTGCACATATTGTTGCGTTGACGTAATGATCAACACTTGTCTTGTCTCAGGAAGGTAAAAGAATCCGGGAGACATAGCAAAATGTCATAGCTGCCACATTTGAGAACAAATAGATGACTGTGCGTTCTTTTAAGTGCAAAGAAAAAAAGATGAACAACGTAAAATTTAATACTAAACTCTGTACTGTGAATCTCGCTGACATCATTAAATGACCAGTAAAGTGCTTCGTGGCTGACATGCACTTAAACAAATCAGTAACAAGAATAAAGAGGCGGGGTATGTTTAATTAAGACACCGCAATGCTACTGCTGGAAGATCTGCGACCATGGCAAGAGTCGCAGCAGTTTTGTCATTCATAAAAATGTCTAACACTGAACAAATGCATGTTAAGTGCTTCTGAAAAATGGGTTAAAAGCAGCATGTCCATAATGCACTGTAAGTGAATAGCTAAATATTGATAGCGTACAACAAGGTCAACCAGCGAGAATATAGACTGCGAGTCAGAAAATGTTCATTCAGTAACACGTATGCAGTAGACTAAAATGAAGGAGAAAACACTTTTCCACCAATAGCAACATTCTTTCAAAATAAAGCGTTTTGTCCTTTCTTTTCTTTTTAGCTATAAATACATACCCTTAACGCACGGCCGCGAATGGTTTCATTTGCACGCACCGTAGCAGCTGCCTAACGGCGCAGTTCTGATGCTCCGAGAGCGTTTCAGTTGCAGTTAATTTTGCAGGTAAAACGATTTAAGAAAGAAAAAAATGCCAAGCACGCAGCGATGAAAAGACAACAGAAGAATGAAGCGTACTGAGCAAGACGCACGTTGAAAAATTATTCCGGAGCCCTCCACTGCGGTGTCTCCCCCTCTCTTCCGTCTTTCACTCCCTTTTTCATCACTTCCCTCGCATCGCTGTTCAGGTGTCTACTGAAAGGTGTGACCGTTACTGCCCCTTTCCTTCCCTCAAAACCAACTGTTTTAATTTTTTCATCACGATGTGAGTGAGGTGTCCACCAAGAGAGAATTACTGTGCATTTACTCATGGCCAGTTCTCGTACTCTTCCGTCTTCGGGCCTCTCCCCTTCTCAAGTCCCGCATGTTGTAACGCGAAAACACATGCGTTCGCAGGGTTTACCCGCAAAAAGTCTATCGCCCTACAAGGGACTCACGGGGCACAGCTCTAGACTTCCGACGGAACAAGGCGATTGTACCATCCTAAGGTGAACATCCTGGCACGACACTGGTGATTAAATTTATAACCGTCGTTGAAAGGTCAACCAGAAGGAAATGTGGAAGAACGGAGCAAAATTCACTAGAAAGTAGAATAATTAAAGACAAACGTAGGCTAGTTGATGCTCGACAAATAAACAGCAGATGTGTGCTATTTACTACTACGCACGAACTAGTCCAACTTTCGCCTTCAGTTGTACTGGCGTCCCTGCCTTAGCACCGTACTGCGCGGGTACTACGACCAATTCCCAGACTCCAACACCAACCGAAGCTGGCTTATGCATTTGTCGCCCCTCTCTCTAAATGTCGCGACACGCTGTCCGCTTGTGGCTCTTGTGGCTTCCACATGTTGTGCCCCTTCCCCGACATACCGCGCATGCTCAACGCCACCTAGAACACCGAGAGGCCTCCTCTTCCAGGCGCCTACGTCACAACTGCAAGATGATTGTCACGGTAACCAACTTACGCGAGCCTGCCAACACGTGCTGGTGGAAGCCTGCACGTGACCGCAGTAAGAGGCGAGAAGTACTTGCATGAATACTTCTCGTTCTTTTATTTCATCAGTCTTTCTACAATCATATCTGGAATGTCTATTAAACACGCTTAAAGGTAAACCCCGGTTGAAAGAAAGAGCATTGTCCGTTTTCATGAGCTTCGTCTGTAGTCCACCTTAGTCATTTTTGCCTTGTCTGTCAGGAATCAAATTTTACCAACTGGCCGAGATCTCTACCATGCTAACAGAGGACGAAATCCTTGCCAGAACTAACACTCTAGAAGCAGGAAGGTACTAAATCATATAAAAGAATATTTACTGTGATGAAGGTACACAAAAACTCAGTCATGCGCTTCAGCAACTGGCCACACAAATCATAACAGGCAGCTCGGTATACGGGCGGCGACACGACATAAAAGTTGTCTCTGCTGATCCTCAATAGCCTGATTTCGGGTTACATTGCCCCCGGCCGCCATTGCCTGTACACGTGTTGTTTTGCTCGTGTTGACCAGACTTGTTTCTCTGTTGTATGCGGCCTGGAACGCCACTAGGCGAGCTAGCTGACGTTACATCACAATAACAGATTGTTGGGTGAGTTAGTGCACGATGCAACAAAACGGCGGCACTACAACAACAACACAAAGAACGCATGTATCGTTCTCCTTCTTTTGCTGTCGTAGTTGCGCCGCTTGCTGACGATAGGAGTTCTTGTTTATCAAACTGCGTACCGACAGCAGCTCTACTCACGGAAGTCACTGTCATTTTGTCTTCCTATTTAAAGAGTCTTCTTGCTTAAATTTCAACACCAATAAATCGTCGTGACTAATACCCTCTAAAAGGTCGTCTTGATCCGTTTGAAGCCGATGATCAGTCAAGCGAAAGCACAAACGCGGAAACGAGAACGGCCGCTGGGTATGTTGAAGGACATTTCAAAATACCGGCCAGGCCTCGAGCTTAGCGCAAAGGCATGGATGACTGGATAATGTCAAGGATTCACGTACATCATACATAACAAAGGCAGCGCATTCTTCTGGCAGCTGCTTTTCAGTTGGGCAAATACACATGGGGCTGTTATAACATGATACAACCTCAGTGATCGCGTAAGGGGTGTTGAAAGCGTTATTCGTTGCCAGTCTAAAAAAAAAAAAGTACCGGCTCCAATCGCCCACTTTTACGGCAGCACCTTCAAGCAGTTCAACGAAGTTGAATACATTCGTCGATAAGAGTGAAATGAAAGTCTAAGAGGTTTAGAAATAGAGACGCGGTTGCGTTAAGCCGGCAACTGAAAGAGTTTTGCCGCTTTTTGTTAATAAAACAGAATAAATAAGCAATAAAGCTAGAATAATATATTACGGTTTGCGAATATGTTCAACGTACAGGCGCCTACAAAAGATTTCGGGGCACTGAAACCACGAAAAGCCTATAGTCCCTCGCTGTCTATAGCAACGCGCCCAGGCATTAACAGGTGCATTCTGCATGTTGAGCAGGCAGGCAAAACGCATATTCTTCCTGATTTCATGTCTGCATGTTTAGACTGTCAATATTATAATATAATTAGTGCTTTTAATAATCAAATAAAAATGGAAGCAAAAGATGGTGCTAGCTATGGAATCTGCTATCAAAGCCTGAAGCACCTGACTAGCGGCTAGCGAAAATAAAATGAATAGAGAGAGGACTGTGAAGGAAAAGAACGAGGGGAGCGACAGTAAGAAAAGGCAGGGGATGGAGGGATATATAGGGCGTTTCGCCTAAGACTTGTAAATAATGTTTAAAAATAAGCTTTTTGAGTTAGAAGAGTACGTTTTTTGGCACAACATTGTTAGCGGTATAAAACATCAGAATACAGATAAGATGTGCTAACCAGCAGCCTGATGAACTAATATTGAATAGCCAACTTTTTAACTATTACTGTTAGGCTCCTTAATTATTGAGAAGGGTATAGCCCACCGTAAGTAACATCCATATCAGTTTTTAGAATTTCGAAAATGCGGTTACCCTCCGTGCTGCGGCCAAACAAATTATGGCTACATCACGGCAAAATACATGCGCTTTCGAGGAGCTTTCAGGCAAAGCAACCTTTCCAGTGCACTTATCTCGACGAAATAGTCAAAATGTTTTGGGCGACAGCGCCGAGGACAACCGTGTGTGTGAAATTCTAAGCGCTGATATGAATATTAATTACGAAGGGCTACACGCCTCTCAATAATTAAGAAGTCCAACAGTAATACCTAAAAGTTTACGATTCAAAATTCTTTAACCAGCCTGTTAATTAGCACGTCTTAGTGTATTCTGATATACTACACGGCTGACAATGCTATGCCGAAAAAAAAAGCGCTCTTCTAACTCAAGCCTATTTTTAACAATCATGTAAAGTCTTAGGTGCAACACCCCCTTTAAAAGCTGCGCACAAAAATAGCGCCACGCCCGCCGCTATAGTTTATTCCAGAGAGATAACACAGCCGGCGAGAGCGCACTTTCGCAGTGAGCGCGTTCTTCTGGCCGAAAAAAAAAGGTTTTTTCGGCACAGCTTTGTCGCCGTGCAGTACATCAGAATACAGCTAAGACGTGCTAACTATCAGGCTGGTTAATTAATATTGAATAGTTAACTTTTTACCTATTACTCTAAGGCTCCTTAATAATTGAGAGGCGTCTAGCTGACCGTAAATAGCATCCATATCAGTTTTTAAAATTTCGAAAACGCAGTTATCCTCGGCGCTGCGACCCAACAAACTTTAGCTATTTCGGCGAGTTACGTGCACTGGATGAGTTGCTTTGCCTGCAGGCTTCTCGAAAGCGCATGTATTTTGATTCATGCTTTATTGGGGTTTAACGTACCAGCGCGACTGAGGCTATGAGGGACGCCGTAGTGGAGGGCTCCGGAAATTTCGACCACCTGGGGTTCTTTAACGTGCGCTGACATCGCACAGTACACGGGTCTCTAGATCGAACCCAGGCCTTTAGGGCCTGCAGCCGAGCGCTATAACTACTGAGCCACTGCGGCAGCTGCACGTATTTTCGCGCGATGTAGCCGGAATTTGATGGGCCACAGCGCCGACGGTAACCACCTATTCGAAATTCTAAAAATTGATATGTGCTACACGCATCTTTATAATTAAGAAGCCTGACGGCAATAGTTAAAAGTTAACTATTCAATAGTAATTAACCAGCCTACTAGTCAGCACGTCTTAGCTATATTCTGATGTACTACACCGCTGACAACCCAAGCAGCATAGTTAATCGGCCCAATATTGAAAATGGATGGTTTCCCTCTGGTCCCTTGTAACATCGGCCTTTCTCAGTACATGTCCAATACTGAGCTGATTACTTGTGCTGCTCGGGAAAGCTGTGCCGAAAAAAGCGCTGTTCAACTCGAACAGCCTCTAAGTCTTAGGTGTTTCAACACCCTGTGTGTGTGTGTGTGTGTGTGTGTGTGTGTGTGTGTGTGTGTGTGTGTGTGTGTGTGTGTGTGTGTGTGTGTGTGTGTGTGTGTGTGTGTGTGTGTGTGTGTGTGTGTGTGTGTGTGTGTGTGTGTGTGTGTGTGTGTGTGTGTGTGTGTGTGTGTGTGTGTGTGTGTGTGTGTGTGTGTGTGTGTGTGTGTGTGTGTGTGTGTGTGTGTGTGTGTGTGTGTGTGTGTGTGTGTGTGTGTGTGTGTGTGTGTGTGTGTGTGTGTGTGTGTGTGTGTGTGTGTGTGTGTGTGTGTGTGTGTGTGTGTGTGTGTGTGTGTGTGTGTGTGTGTGTGTGTGTGTGTGTGTGTGTGTGTGTGTGTGTGTGTGTGTGTGTGTGTGTGTGTGTGTGTGTGTGTGTGTGTGTGTGTGTGTGTGTGTGTGTGTGTGTGTGTGTGTGTGTGTGTGTGTGTGTGTGTGTGTGTGTGTGTGTGTGTGTGTGTGTGTGTGTGTGTGTGTGTGTGTGTGTGTGTGTGTGTGTGTGTGTGTGTGTGTGTGTGTGTGTGTGTGTGTGTGTGTGTGTGTGTGTGTGTGTGTGTGTGTGTGTGTGTGTGTGTGTGTGTGTGTGTGTGTGTGTGTGTGTGTGTGTGTGTGTGTGTGTGTGTGTGTGTGTGTGTGTGTGTGTGTGTGTGTGTGTGTGTGTGTGTGTGTGTGTGTGTGTGTGTGTGTGTGTGTGTGTGTGTGTGTGTGTGTGTGTGTGTGTGTGTGTGTGTGTGTGTGTGTGTGTGTGTGTGTGTGTGTGTGTGTGTGTGTGTGTGTGTGTGTGTGTGTGTGTGTGTGTGTGTGTGTGTGTGTGTGTGTGTGTGTGTGTGTGTGTGTGTGTGTGTGTGTGTGTGTGTGTGTGTGTGTGTGTGTGTGTGTGTGTGTGTGTGTGTGTGTGTGTGTGTGTGTGTGTGTGTGTGTGTGTGTGTGTGTGTGTGTGTGTGTGTGTGTGTGTGTGTGTGTGTGTGTGTGTGTGTGTGTGTGTGTGTGTGTGTGTGTGTGTGTGTGTGTGTGTGTGTGTGTGTGTGTGTGTGTGTGTGTGTGTGTGTGTGTGTGTGTGTGTGTGTGTGTGTGTGTGTGTGTGTGCGTGCGTGCGTGCGTGCGTGCGCGTGTGTGCGTGTGTGTGCGTGTGTGTGCGCTTGTGTGCGCGTGCGTGCGCGCGCGTTCGTGCGCGCGCGTGTGTGTATGTGTGTGTGCGTGCGTGTGTGCGCGCGCGCGCAGTAGTAGTGGCCGTTGCTTGGCAGCTGATAGTTTCATATCAAGAACACCACAAGGAGGCACAATGTGGTTTTTCACAACGTTACCGCAAGATAAAAAGAAAAGAAAGTAAATAAATTGATAGGGGCTTAAAGTAGTTAAACCGAGTATACCTGCGAAAGCAGGTGTTCATTCTTCAATTGGAGGGGGCACTTAAACTCCGCCTTAGGGGTGTGGCGTGATATATTTAGTGGATTAATGCCCATGTATGCTGAATTGGTAATTCCTACTTAAGATTCATAGATGGCGGCGAGTCCTCATATACCACTACCAGCGCAGTGGCGCGGCGGTTAAGCGATGCGCCACTGCACTGGCAGGTGGCTGTTTCTATCCCAGCCACCCGTCGGAATTTTTCGACCCATGTTGTTCTTCCCGAGCAACCTCTCGCGCATATGGCACGACGCTCGTCCGAACTTACCCGACTTACTAACCGAGCTTACCCGAGTAACTTGTGTAAGCTCAGGTAGTAACTCGGATTGCCAGGCAACGGCACAAGATCATACGTGCCGTTTTTTTTTTCAATACGCTTGTGGTTAAGCGTTTTGTTTAGCTCGTGCCGGCTCCCTGGCCGGTACGACGCCGTCATGAGCTGGGAAACCCAGCGCCTGTGCGAGTGTGGTGCTCTCTGGGTGTGCAGGCGACAGGCGGGATGGATGGATAGGAACGCCCCCTTTGAAACGGGGTGGTGGGAATTGCCACCATGCTCAGCTTTGTTTTTCTTTATTTTTGTTCGACTGTGTTCTTAATTCTCATTAAGATTCGCCATCTTCTTTCACTACGGTTTCCTACACTTCTAACCTGATGTCACCTCTCTGCTTTTCAGCCACCAATCCACCAATCGCTTTTTGCTAACTTCCACTGCAGATATATTTACATGACCATTGTTATCTTTAAACCCTAGGGCCTCAGGAAGAGTGACTGTGCCTGCATCGACATCCGGATGGATACCATCACATTTGTGCATGAGGTGTTCAATTGTTTCTACAGATCTACCTTACACAGCACATTTCTCATCATCTTCGTTAAATTTTTTTTGTAGCTGCCCGTTCTAAGACACCCTGACCTAGCTTCAAAGAGTATTGCACTGCCTCTTGAGTTATCATAGAAAAATTCTTACCTAATCTGCATTTTTCAGTATCGATATAGTTCTACACTATGCTTCTTTTCCATTGAATTAATCCAATTTTTAACTTCCGCGTTTTTAACCTGTCGTTTAATGCTTTTTCTTTCTCCAGCCTCGTGTCCTGCATACTTACTGGTTAGTTTCCTAGTTCTTTTCCGCCACTGTGAGTCAACGCTCTTTCTGTATAAGTATTTAAATACCTTAGCTGCCCACCTGTTATCGTCGAATTTCCTCAGGCGTTCTTCATATAGTATTTTACTCTTAGCTTCCCGTGCTTCGAAGATGTCCAGCCCATATCCACTTGTACTGCCTCGTTTGTGGTTTTGTCGTGGGCACCTAGGGCTAATCTTCCAACAGCTCTCTGATTTACGTCTAATCTCGACTGAACTTCTGCCCTTAAGCACAGAACCGCCTTCCCGAAAGTAAGACCCGGCACCATTATTCCTTTCCAAATACCTCTCAGTACTTCATATTTGTTGTACCCCCATAATGCCGTATGCTTCATTATCCCGGCGTCTCTTCGACCTTTTGCCCTAAGAGACTGTTCATGCTTTTCCGTGTATATCTGACCTTCGTTTAGCCATATAACGAGGTATTTGTATTCGTCCACTCTGGGTATTTCGTGGCCTTGTATTGTAAGTACCTGATCGGTTGTATCGTTGAAAATCATCACACCTGACTTAGTTGCGCTAAAACTGGAACCTTGAGCGGATTTTATGTTCATCTTATCTCCTTTCCTTTTATAAATCAAAATCATTTTACTCTGTCTTCAAATGTGCGGAATTTGCTTATTTGTTAAGACTGTCTCCAATGCTTTTATCAACGTTTCCTTGCTTCTTGGGCCAAGTTCATTAATCAGCTTAATTAGAATCTCGTCTATCCCTGCGGATGTGGTTTTAGGAATATTTGCTTCCGCCTTTTTCCAGTTAAGACTAGTCAGTTCTAAGCTGTTCTCTATTGTGCTGTCCTGTGTTGCTCCCTCACTTGGGGAGGTTACCCTATTGTCGTTGCTAAATGACGCAGCGCGGGAAGCTGACAGGCGGCAGCGTCGCGGCGCCATCTGTTGCAGCGCAGCTGAAGCGGTTGCTAGGCAACGGCTTGGTAGCCGCACCGCCACGAGCATACGCGACGAGCCGAGCTGGGCTCCAGTAGTGTTGCTTTCGCAGCAAAACGCGCTAGAAGAGAACAGCCAGAGAAAATAGGAAACGACACAGACAATAAACAGTCGACTTCGTTGTAAAAATTGAAAGCAACAAACTTAGCGGTGATTCATTCGTAATTGCCGTGAGGGAGTTCCTTGAACAATTAAAAAAGACTTTGGCACTGGTTGACAGGGGGGGGGGGGGCATATTTCACGTCGATAAAGATGTTCTATCTTCATCGGCAACCACGGAACACTGGAAGTATACTCTTGAGCTGTTCTGCCACTGGCAAGCAATGGCACCGTACTTCCTGCATACCGTGCATCCGTCACCAGCGCTGCGGGTGTACGCCTACGACTCGCTGTATACCGCGTTGGCCTCCAGCCCCTTAATTGCTCATGGGGCGCGTGCTTCATACAACGCGCAGCAATAATTCAGCTTCCCGCACTGAATGTTTTAGGCAACGCGG
Organism: Amblyomma mixtum; assembly: GCF_055824585.1. NCBI lineage: Eukaryota > Metazoa > Arthropoda > Arachnida > Ixodida > Ixodidae > Amblyomma > Amblyomma mixtum. Next base: position 89,594,361 of record NC_143014.1, on the reverse strand, counting down.
TCTCGCGATGGAGCTGGTGGAAGCGCTCGTTTTTCCGGCTACCCTGCTCCCGTTCATAATTTGATCAAAACACCTGTCAAAGCTTCAAGCGTGCAGTGAGGAAGAGAATTATATAAAAAGCGCTCAAGTTAGTGTAGTGAAGGACCTCCTGCGTTCACTGCACGCACTAGAGGATGCACACATCAAAACAGGCTCGCAAGCGTCTTGAACGGACAAAATACGTTCAGTAACAACTTTCAAAAGCTTTCTCACGATGTTAAATGCAGATGTTGTTACCTTAAGAGAAGCGAACAGGCGTGAAGTGCCAAGTGCCACAAAGTTACTTTGCGGGTATTCTCACTCAGGTGGCTCCAAGTGGCCGTGTCTGCTGAGCATAAACTTTCGACACTCCTCTTCTCCTGCATCTGCATTTGCAAAGACCTAGCGATACGTAGAAAAAGCGCCAGAGTGACCCACACATTTTTTTAAAGTACCGCCGTACCGCCTTATACACAAGCTAGTCATTGTCTGCTGTAAACTTCCCGGAAATTGATCTGAAGTCTCTCGCTGTCGAATGAGCGACAACACGAGCCTGGTGAAGAGCTGGGTCTAGTTATGCATGTCATCAATGCGCTCACTTTAAGCTATAAAATACAACAAGCCTGCTACGCCCACTTGTCGGAGATCTTACACAAGCTTTTGCGCGCTCTTACTTTTGCGCTTAAAGCCATTTTTTAATACGAAATTTCAGAGCACTCAGTTCGTTATATATTGAAAATGTTTATTCATTGATCATCCATGCATCGTGGGTTTCAAGCTTTATTTGTACTTTCTTTGTGGAGTAACAGTGGTGTTCCGAAGTTAAAAGTAGATACGTAAGCAGGCTTCTACTTAAGAAACCGCTAAAATGCTGTACCAGTATAATGAACGGGGCTCAAGAACGTCAGGCAATCCTTGTCGAAAAATGCTTCTAAGCTCATTTCACGCGCCTGTATTATCCAAATGCGCATGCGCTGCATATTCTGCACTTGGTGGAAAGAGCCAACTGCCCGTCTTGCAAAACTTACTAGTGCTTTCAGTTCTTCTGAATAGATAAATAACGGCGTAAAAAGCTCTCAGATTCCCTCGACGCAAAATGTTGCAGCTCAGTTACCTGACACGACGCAGTTCGGCCGCCTACGCGGAAGCAAACTCTCGTATAGGCGCGTAAAAAAAGCAACTACGAGCCTGCGCGCGTTTTCTTTACTGCTAGTGTTGCGTACTGTCTGTAGGCCAGTGGAGCGGTGAAAGCAAAAACGCTGACCACAATGCAGTGCAGAAGCGAGAAATTATGAGGACGGCAGCCGACGAAACAGCAGCACGCCAGGGGAATGCCCACGCAATGCTGACCCGACTATTTCTCGACCTAAAATGACGGAAGCGCGTTGTAACGTCGCAAGTCCTATCTAACTACTCATAGGACGAATTTAACTCCTACACTGACTTATTGGGGCACATATCTTTTTCGTCATATTCCTTGAATATTTCAGGTACTAAAACTTCTCTCACTCGTAACCTGTCGTCTCATGTATCAAGACTCACTGTTGATACTAAGCCAAGGACTGCCTCCAGCAACAACCTTACCACGCGCACACAAAGGTTCAGAATGTAGGAAAAGCACAAATCAGAAACAGTCACACTCGCGCACTGCGCGTGCACAGGTAAATCTTTCTCAGTTCTATATACTCCGCAAATCAGACTCTCGTTTAGGGGCTAATGGCTCTTACCGGTTGAGCTAAGATACTAGCTTTAATTATGAAGTTGAGATTGTAGAAACAGCTTAGTCTACCTAACCATATGCCCCTGCAGAAATGTTTAATTACAAAACCAATTTATTGCCACGACAGTCTGTGTCAGTTATATTCTTTGACTTTATTTTAGGGTTAAAGGAGCGGTTACTAACTAGGTAATAACTAGCTACCATAGTTAGTAAAAAGTAGCAAGGGCTACTTTTACTAACTATACCTTGAAGAGGGTAGTAAATAGCTGATAAAAAGTAGTAAAACGAAGTCAAATTTAGTAACTGTTGCACTTATTACCTTTTTACTTTTTTTTAGGAGTGTAGATGGCGGCATATCTGAATCTATTTCGTGAGTTTAATCGTGTTCAAAGCGCATGAATAATAACGCTAATGGCATCCCCAAAGCATCATAAACAAATGTCTTTTAAGTTTATTCAGACGCCTGAAACGAAGCCATTAGCATCCGCTGCTTGCGATGGGGTCGTTATCTTGGACACACTGCATGCAACATGATACGCGACGCGGCAGGTGTCGACAGTTTATTAGACAGAAACACGAATCGAGCCCACTCTATGCGCGAAACCGAACCCTCACTTCTCCCCACTGCAACCGTAAAGCTTCATCTTAACTTTCCAGTCGAAGCTACCTTAAAAACAGACGAGCGCACAAGCGGCGCTGGCGCCGGCTCTTCAGCGGCATACATAACGAGTGGTCCGCGGAGCATGCCCTGACCGCGCGGCGCTCTCCAGGTGGCGGCATACGTGCGGCAGGCTTGAAGTTTCACGTGCGGATGCAAACCGAGACGCGCAGCTCCTCTCTCCGATATTTCCCCCGATTCCTGAGCTCCGTACCAAAAAAAAAAAAAAAGACGACAGGCCGTTTCGTGTGACAGCCGCTCTCACTTCCCGCGCCGAGCTAGTACAGAAAGAAATCTGCAACCGGGTAAGCGGGCGAAGAACGCCGAAAGAGCCGGCCTGCTCTGGTGTACCTGTGAGACGAGAGCCGGCGATACGGGCAGAACAATGCAGAGTAAAGGAAGCGGGGAACTCTTGGCCATTCGATGAACGGAAAGAATGGATCGCGCTCGAAGTACGATGCCGATTCCACTGGGCACCAAATCTGACCGTTGATGCGATACACGAGCGGGCGGTATGCGCGACGTCGTAGCGGTCTCATACTCGAATTCACTAACGCGCTCGCTAGACTGCTGCATACTCAAATGCAGGGTGCAGAATGCAGGGTGGAACCCTAAAACGATAATTTGCCTGGAAAGTTTCAGAAATGGCGAAGAATGCGTCCTTCTGCACAGTGTACTGCTTCCCACTACAAGCTCAAAAAGAAAAATCTTTACTTCTAAAAGCACTCGTAATTAAATACTGAATTCTGCAAGATAAAATTATTGATTCCACTGTTACTTGTTTGAGTTTCGGGACTTTTAGTTAAGCTGAGCGCTTACACACACGCACTGTGCTCATTCTCTGCTGCCCAATGCGATCCTATTCTCCACCCGTCAATGCCACATAACCTAGTAAGAAAGTTCTGAGGCGCCGTTTCAAGCGACCGCTGTCTGGCCACCGCCGTGCCGCAGAAATATTGAAGCGCCGCTGTATAGCTAGAAGCAATTCAAGGGGCTAAGAATAGACGCGGACGCGAGAAGACGCACCTGAGTGCTCCTCGAGATAGCCACTTAATCGGTGTGGCTGTGAATCAAAATGATTCGCTATCGCTGACCGACGCATGGGGATGATGTAGTCGAGAGCCGAAACAACACCTAAGATAAGCGACATCGAAAATGCTAAGAAAAGAGCAGAAACCAACCGGCAGCGCGGCGATAAGACTCGAGGCGTCCTTTTGCTGGCCAGAGCTGCATGCGCAACAGCCGGCAGCAAGCAGGGGCCCATCGGGTTGCCTGGCTCCGACGTTACAACGAGCATCCACAACGGGGGCGAACAGGTGCAACAATCATGTCGCGTGGAGCGCATTGTCAGGTAGGCTGGAAGAGATCACGGCGCAAAAAGAAAATTCGTAGGTGGAGGAAGCACTCAGTCTTAGATGTTTAATTGCGTTTGTACCATGCCCTCAACGTGGTAAATGTTAGGCGTCAGTCGAGTAAAATTCACGCAGTGAGTGAATTGTACACCGCATGCCAAACCGGTACTTCAACCTTGTACGCTTAATTTAAGCGCTTGTATGCAACCGCTTGTACGCTTAATAGTTTAACGAGGGCCTCGAATCTGGCAGCCTTGATGTCATAGGTAGCGTAAGAGGGTTCTCGCACAGCTTCCACCCTCACCGTTCGACCACGTTCGTACGTGGCTGTCGCGGTGGTACTACGTCCGTCGCTATGGACAAGGGTGGCGCTGGTGAACGCTCTCAAATTTCGTTTACACTACTCATAAATACCCCCGAAAGCAGAAGATTGGACAGCCGTCGCCGTAGCTCAGTTGATAGAGCACCGGACGCGAAATTCGGAGGTCGTCGTTCGGATTCCACCGGTGGCATGTGGTTGTTTCTTCTTCCGCTTTTATTATTCTCCTATCGCTGAAATACTGCAAAATAAAAAAAAAACATCCCCTTTGCTCCTTGGTTTCAGTGGCTGTTGGCTTCCTGTTGAAGAGCAGACTTTCCCCCTTCGTCAGATGACCGAGCGCCAAAGCTTCGGCAAGTGGACTTGTCAGAAAAGTCCCCTCCTCGAAGCGCTGCCGCCAGGATATGACTCCAGTGTCACTCAAATTCAACTGTGGCAGGTATCCGTCGTCTCCCTAACGCTTGTGTGCCGCGGATTTCCCGAAGAGACCACCTCGCACGTGGTTATTATTGCCAGTTGTGACCTCCTTACTCACGCACCGCTAGTCTGACATAACGAAGTTTGGGTGCTGAATGCTTGTTACTCATGGCAACAGCGATCCTGTATGCGGTTTCATGGATGTTAGCAGACAAGGTTTGTATATCCTGATACTAAAATTAAACTAATTACATCTTGACCTACCAATGCAGGAATTTTTATTAAAATAAAATTAAAAATTAACTGCAGCTCCGGCAAATGAAGTCGTGCCACACTTATCGCACAAGATGGCGCTTGCTACCAACCTCTTATCGGTACACAACATTGGTGTACAATTTAATGCCACCACACCCTTTCCACTTCGCAGCGTTTGTGTAGCGTGTAAGCAAGAAGTTGGATTTCAAAGTATAGCAGGTGTAGCAGAACCAAATATATCAATGAAAGTTTACGCTACAAAAGGAAGTTATGAACAGAATTTCACCGAAGCAGAGTTAAGCTGGTTATTTAAATTACTGTGCACACAAGATTAACGCAATGCATATACCTCAGGGTGTGACCGATATTCAGAGTGCTCGATGGCCTTGCAACGCAATTAAATTACGCGCATGCATGCACATTATGCTGTTTATGTGTTTCGCATACATGAAACAGTACAAACGGGACAGAAGGTTAATCATATCTACACAGGACAATGCAAGAAACGGAACTATGCAAATTTTTCCTGTTCAGTGCATCTCATCAGATATCATAGACGCCAAAAGTAGGATGCGAATGAAACAGCTATAGTGCTGTTATACTTCAAGTTTGGTATGAAGCTAATGGCGGCCTTCTTTGAGGATCAGTTTTAACCCTAAATGGGCACACTCTAAGCAGAAAGGAGTAAAAAGGGAGTAAAGGTGTGGGTGTGCGCTGGAGGACACCTTTACTCCCTTTTTAGTCCCATATAGGCGCATTCGTGTTTAGAGTGCAGACACATTTATGCTGATATGCATTAGTTAAATCGTTGTAGCGTTATATTACATCGCTAATTGCTATCCAGACTTTCGCAAAGCTACCAATGAATGAGATGTGCCGCTTAAAAAGTATGCACAGAGAAATGAAATCTTGCAGGCATCAGCGATCAAACTTAGTGCGAACAAATGAAAGAACAAAAACTTGAACTGCACGAAACATACACGAGATGTTCAGTATTACGACAGAATTAAAGCTTTCCAGCTCACTCTTAAGCAACATCTCGATGCAGAGCATCTGCGTAGCCTCGGGTTTCTTCACAGCCTAAGTAACTTCATTACAGGCTTACGCTCACGCTGTTTGTTACTGGCCTTGGGACATTTGTATGCAAATAATGAAGCGTTTTTCTCTGTGGAAAAAACAGGCAAATGTCCAACATTTGTTTAGCAAAATCCTTTCAGATTTTCAGGTTCTCTCAGAAAGAGCGCATGCAAAACAAAACAAATGTGTTACTTCATGTCCATCAGCCTGCGTTGCGCACACCACCAGATGCACGCGTCCTCGTTGTCGTGTACGAAACTTACGAAGAAACGAAACGTACTGTTCCCTGCTAAGCGAACGACTGGCTTGCTGCCTGTACTAATCTGTCCGCCAATATAGTCATTCCGCAGATTTGCATTCGGCGCGAAAGTCTACATCCTTGGCTGGCTTGTGGCTCAACCCTCATTCTTTACGGCGGTAGGATTTTGCACTGGGTCGCTGAAAGAATAACATGTTCATACGTGACCCATTCGATGCCATCTGTATAGAAACTTGAGGAGCGCCAAAAGTCCTCCTGAATGTGACAAAGGATACGCGTACGCATTATCTTTACGAAGTGATTTTTGCGTCCCTGTGCAAGATGGTTAGCTCGCCGGAAAGCGCAGCAGCCGCTTGTTCTCTACACCGGCCGCGTTGGACTGACGGCGTTCGCAGAAAGCAGTGCGCTGCAGGCGACCGCGGCGGCAGCTCACCGTGTTCCCTTGCCGGCGGACGGCCGCGCACCCAGCGGTCGGGTGAGGAGCCGCAAGAGCAGTCGCTGCTCTGCTGCTCGTCCGCGCCCCGCAGGGAAGCACGGTCGAGCACCAGCGGCTGGGCGACCGAGTGGTGCGGCGCGTAGTCGGGCTGCTGGCCGCCGAAGAACAACGGGGGCCCCTCGTAAGCGAAGTTCTCGTACCGGCCGGCGCTCATGCTTCTTTCCTGCGGGGACCACTGCGTATCGCGAACTGAGCCCTTTGGAGTTTACTCCGGCTGACTCATCAACGGCCACTCTGGGAGGAAAGGACGCGCAAAGACAAGAGTATCTTACTCGGGCCGCCACGGAGCTGAGAGTTCTGCCCGCGGAGGGCTGCACTGGGGGCTTTCTGAGGGGGTGAGGGACGTCCGCAGGAAGGCGTGGTTTCAACGCGCACTCCACGTGACTCTCCGCGGCACGCCCCGCAGCTGACTCAGGAACTGTGCGCCCTCGTCTGGCTACTCTCTGGAACTGCGCTGCTCGCGCCTACTCTGTACTCGGACGCTACTGTAACGGCCAGCCAAGTGAAATATTCCTTCCTGGACAACGCCCTGCCGCAGCCGCCTTCTGTGGCGAAAGCCGATGCCGCCGCCGCCGCCGCTGAAAGAACACCGGCGTGCGAGAGTGTGTGTTTGCAAGTTCCGAAACATCGCGCTCGCTCAAAACGCCGTGTGGTTCGGCCTGCCACAGAAGGTTATATTCACTCACGATGTTTGGGCGCGGAAACGCCGCTCGTTTCTTTCTCCGCTACACTCTGATGGTACTGTGGTGCGACTTGCAGCTCTGACGTGCTGTACGGATGCTCTAGCGACGGCTATGAATTTCTGCGTGAAAATGTGTCCCACGGTTGCAACTATGCTTTTAAAAGAGCTTCAAATGGCTTAACACGCATCCAAGCAGGAAGGAAGCCCAAGGCTCCGAAACCTTCAGACACGTATGGACGTGCGCCATTGAGATATCTGCTGATACTGAAAAGTCAGTTATTTCCTCTTTGTTTCTTTTCTTATATTTTTATTTTTTGTCCTCCTGCGTGAGGCAACCCGAGTCCATCAACGGTTTTTCTTCTGGCCAGACGACGTCTTTCCTTTGTCTTTTTTTCGCTGGTGTGCTTCCTTTATTAGTGTTTTAACATCTAAATGCACATCAGCCTTTTCTTGCGTTCTCGTTCAGGTAGGTCATTTAGGGCTGCTAAAAGACACCGTAATTGGTTGCGTTATGCTTCCTATCACAATGCAAATGTAGCTGTGCCATGGGATCGCGCGCTCCGCACTGGCAGGTCGCGAGTTTGCATCCAAAATGACCATATCTGTCTTCTTCCCTGCGACACTCTTTCAAATAATCCTCGTTGTGAAACATAATTCTCCTATAAAGCTCAAGATTATCCGAGTTTCGTTTGGTTTTACTGATGGTGTCTCACGTTCACTTCACCTGGTGTCATTTTTATACAGTACAAAAGTCGAAATGAGTAGCTCTATCATTTTTGTCGTAATGTGTCTTATATTCGACAAATTTTTTGTCTTAAACGCAGATAAGATGCGTTTATTTTTAAGCACATACATACTGCTCGTCTTCACCGTTTCTTGTAGAGCGGGACAATGTGTTCACGGTCTCTTGAATCACGCATCCGAACAAATGTAAACATAAAGAGCGATGCATACGCTCTGCAATGCATGACGCTGTGACATTGCATTTCAAATGAACATATCCCCTGCCACACCTCGTACGCAATATGCATAGTCTCAATCTAAACGCAACAAATTTCGCAACGTAAAGCGTGCGATGGATTCATATCAAGTTTCATCTTTAGAGTACTCCTGAATGAAATATTCCGAAGAGGAAGCTTGCCATTGCAACAGTCATCATTCCCTCGAATCCCAAGATTTCAACGCAGTTTCACACTCTGTACTCGACACCAAATGCGCCAATAGCTTCATCGTACGGGTTCATAACCGCGAACCTATCCAGAATTTTCTGGATAGGCGGGTGGCTACATCATAATTATGAATCTTGTTCCTTTAATCGCGCAGTTTGGTTTGGTTTATGGGGTTTAACGTCCCAAAGCGACTAAGGCTATGAGAGACGCCGTAGTGGAGGGCTCCGGAAATTTCGACCACCTGGGGTTCTTTAACGTGCACTGACATCGCACAGTACACGGGCCTCTAGAATTTCTCCTCCAAAGAAATTCTAGCCGCCGCGGCCGGGATCGAACCCGCGTCTTTCGGGTCAGCAGCCGAGCACCATAACCACTGAGCCACCACGGCGGCAATCGCGCAGTACAGTAACGATGCATGTAAGCAGTGCCACCTGTGTAAGCTCTAGACATAACGCATGCGCTTTTTATGCAGCAATCCACTTTTTGATATGAACAGTCTTGTGCCCCTGGCCCGGAAATGCTGATGCCGGAGGCGGGTAAACTCAGTTTCCGTTGGGATGAAAGCCTGTGGCGCGAATGTTTCAAGAAGCCGCGCAGCACAAAAGGGCCCTGAGAGCCCACCCCCATGCTTCTTTCAATCGCCCGCCATCCTTTGTGGCTTCTATGACGTCACAGTAGCTTATCTTAGGCCACTTAGAGTGTGACCCGTTACGTTGTCCGAGTGAAGACAAAGGCTCGTTAATACCTAAGCTTTTTAAGAAGACGGTTCCCCACTACTTCCAGTTAAATAGATGCCCCCAGAGGAGAGGGAAACGCTCGGAGGCCGAATAAAGCACACGGCGAAAGAACGCTGTTTAGGATCAGTTTAAATGAGCAATGTAAAATATATCTATGAGAACTAATACCCCTTCCCCTGTAAATGCATGTGAATGCCTGTATTTTAGTGTCCATGATTGACTGCGTGCGGACGTCAGGAATAAAAGGATCTTTTTTTTTTTTACCAAAATTCAGCTCATTCATTTGCATCCGTTAAAAGGGGAAAACGCGGCAAGCAACTGTACCCTACTTCCACAAGCAGCAACAGCAATGGCTGGTGGAGCTTGCGGTGGCGATGGCCGAGATATATGGGGCCCCGGACTAAGGGCACCATCTAAGGGGACTTAATTTTCCTTCAATAAAAATATTTTTACTATTACTACAATCATAATTTTTGAATACTGCAACAAAGAAATAATTACAAAGTAGGGATAACCAGACATGACTACATGAAGTAAACCGACGAGCTGTCACACGAACACTGGGCAAACCGAAAAATTACATTTTAAGAGAACACAAACACGGAATAGACCTCCTGTTTACTGACGGGCTCATAGAAGGACAAATGGCCGCCGCGGTGGCTCAGCGGTTATGGTGCTCGGCTGCTGACCCGAAAGACGCGGGTTCGATCCCGGCCGCGGCGGCTGGAATTTCTTTGGAGGAGAAATTCTAGAGGCCCGTGTACTGTGCGATGTCAGTGCACGTTAAAGAACCCCAGGTGGTCGAAATTTCCGGAGCCCTTCACTACGGCGTCTCTCATAGCCTCAGTCGCTTTGGGACGTTAAACCCCATAAACCAAACCAAACCAGAAGGACAAATGCTGATTAGGCTACAGTTCTGCCATAACTTTCAGCAGCTCTTCGCATCTCAGCTCCGTACATCGATATCGGCCTTTTTTTATCTTGCGTTGACTACGGGGATGCAAAAGCCAACTGCACCGCAAATTGTGAGGTACTGCTTTCGTAGCGAACCACTTAACACCAGCATGTGTAGGAATTCAGCACTTCAGTGGATTCAAGTGAACGAAAATAACCGTTTAACTCGCTGGCATTGTCATGATTGCAGATTATATTCGTTGCCACCCGAGGCTGAAACACTAACCAATAGCGCGAAGCGCATGATGTATCAGTAATTATCTAGTCTGTATTTATGCCAGCGAACACTGTGTAGAGGTAATGCATGCTGAGGTGCACTGTCATGGTGGGGAGATTGAAATTAATACAAGACAAACCAACGCCGAAGTGATTTATACACGGAACAATAAGAGCTGAAGCGACACCTCCGAACGAGTAACGCCGCTATACTTCTCGCTCAGGTGTACCACAACATACCTCCACTAATCCTTCATCTCGCCTGCATTGTGAATCCTCTCTTTAATGTTATCTTCGCAGTATCACACCCTTCATGTATGTGTCATACGCTCTCAGATGCAGCGGTTTACCCGAGTGCTATCTTTTCAGTGCTATCAAGCGGAAGCTATATCCGACGTCAAGAGCAAAGTGGTCACAAGACTGAGAGCGGAGTAAAGACGTTTGGAGGCTCGAAAACTTGAGAGGAAGAGTAGACGGAGGCACGTCTTCGGGGCGATAAACAATCTCCGCGATTGGGACCAGCACAGAAATAACGCAGCCGGAGGTTTGGCGTCCCTCCAAATGAACTGTGAGAAACGGTGTCGTGTAGTGGCCAGAAGATTACTTATTCGCTGTTGCCATGAACAACCCTGGCATTCGTTACAAAACCTAGCGCGTACGGCAAAGACACCGTCGAAAGACAGAAGCAGACAGCACGCGTATGGAGCTGCTTTGAGCGCTATTTAAGATGAATAGCTGCAACTACAGCCGAACTGTTCCCGTTAATGTTGGCATTCGCGCCCCGGTAGAAAAATTTCACACAATTCACGCACGCCTGTCTTTTTCCCTAGCGTAGTCAGCGACACGCACGGAGACACGGATAATTTAATTTTTTTTGCGTGCCCTTCTGGCATTCTTCTTTCTACATTTCCTGAGCACTCAATCCACGATAAGAAAACCGCTGCGTCCCTTTTCGCGGCAGTCGCAAGCCTGTTTACTTTATCCGGTTGTTTTTTGGTTCAATAGTGACGTCATTCGTCACCAAACGAGTGCCAGAGCGCAAAACGCAAGTCTCCGCCGCCGCAGTATGCGCGCCCATGAAAGCAAGCCTCGATATTGAACAGCAGAAAATATATTAGCGCAATAGCGTTAGACTTCTCGCTCGACGCGAAATCCAGCGTCTGTGGGACAATAATTTCCCATTGGTTGAGATGGTTGTGGCGTCACAACCACATGACCTCGCGCGGGTAATTCAAACATCCCACAAAGATCACACTGTACAACAAATTTGGCATCGCTACACCATTGCTTAATTGCCTACAGGATCGTGACGTCATTCCACCGCCATTACGTAGAGCCGCTGAAAAAAGAAAAGCAATTGCTCTGAAAAGAAATTGGTCACCCAGGAATCGAACTGCTGACACATGGGTCGCGAGCCGAGCACGCTACATCTCGACCACTGAAGAACGCTCTGTAACTTGGTTAAAGGGAGACCTTGAGCATCTTGTGGTAAATGAAAAATAAAATAAAATCAAGAACAGTGTTCGTGTCTGCGAAGTGATACGCAAGCAGGACCCCAAGCTGCTGAAGGGCCCCCTTAACGCTGTCGCGCCATACCGTTAAGGCGCGTTCACACTTGCCCAAAAATCCGGTGTGCGAAGCGGATTCGGCCGCTTTTGACGCCGAGCGAGGCGGAAAGCGGCGCGGCGAGGCCGATTGGTCCAGACCGATTTCGGCCGCGCGGCGACAGACGAAGACGGACCCCTCGCTTTGGAATGAATTCTCATTGTTGCTGCCTTTTTCAGCGCGTTCACTGGCCATAAATGGGGCACTGGTCTTTCGCTTCGTCTCACCTGGCCTCTAAGAAAATCTATAGGCGATAAATTTGCTTTATTTTTTTATTCAGAGTGACGATTCTGCCGCTTCTAGGCTTAAGAGGAGAGTTGGTTTGTTGACAGTAATGGTTCCCGTCCTGACAACCACATGGCGCCACTATAGGCTGAGTTTATTTTTGCGTCTGTGCTAGCATACGCTGAACTAAAAGTGGGAATGCACCTGCGTTTAACGTACTTAAGCATGCATACGCTTATGGTACGTAGACAACGTAAATTTATGCTCTTTTCTCACAATATCTGTGTATGCCGCCAACAGCGACGTGGTGTGGAAAAGCGAAAGACAGCAGCGGCGCGGCGGTTCCGCCTCGTGCGGACGTCAACAGATGAGAACAGGTCCTGGTTTTTGCGGCGAGCGAATCCGCTTCGATCGCCGTATTTTTGGGCAAGTGTGAACGCACCTTTAAGGCGGAACTTGTCTGTCTTTCGAATTTAATGACCCCGCGGAAAATTACAAATGATGAAGTTATATTATCCCGGCCTTTATTTCCTTGGCATTTGCACGGTCTGCACAGTCCTATGCACTCCTGCTAAGTTGGTGTTTGAGGAAGGTCCCGTAATTTTGAGCGAGGCAGAGCTGTTACTTCTGGCTAGAGAACACACGAGTGCACAACGCTTCTTAATTTTGTGATACTGAACCAGGGTCACTGTAACAAAAATGTTCTTTCCTCAGACTATATTCTATACTGTCCGTCGCGGAGACTGACACACCCAACGATGGCAAGGACATGGAGTCGCTTTGAGCCAGTGACGAAGGACGAAAAGAATAAAAATGGAATAGAATCTAACACTAACATCAAATCACCCATACTTAGCATCCATCGAGGCTTAGATCTGTTATGACTTGCACTGTTCACTCGTTACGTTAACAAAATAGTGGGATAAATTTCAATGTGCATTAGACGATGTTTCCAGTTTTCGGCACCGAGGGGGTCACTGTAGTATTTAGCAACCTCACTACACCCACTGCAATGAATTTCCTATTGGCAGCTCATTGCAGTGAGTATAATGAATTGCCAGCCTTTGTTCCACCTTCTGTGTCACCGAAGCGGTACAGCACAATACAACCTAAGGACAGAGTTGGATAACCAGCGGCTGAATTAGCAAATGCACTCGTCCTCAGAAACGGTTCAATAATAGTAGCCAACGCCATCCTGGTGATCAATCACGACAGCTAGCGATGCAATGATCACAGCGTTGGCTAATCCTGAAGCATTGCTTTGCGCGAAAGCCTTGAGGACATACCGAATAGCTGGCTTCAAATCTACTTTTCACAAAGTTGTATGCTTTTACAAAGACGACTGCCTCTATTGCTGTGCCCTTGTCAACATACACTCACGATGGGAAAACAAAGTTCCGACTGGGCAAAAAAGAGAGCATTGGTCCAACCGCTGCAATAATGACGTATTTAGCAGCTCGCTTTGACCAGGAACACTGGCTTTTTATTTTAGTACGCTTCTTTAATTTTCTTTTTAGCACTGAACGCGTAGGGATCCCAAGAAGAAATAGTTCATGCAGGCTACAGTGCCCAAAATCAAGTCGTGCTTAACGTTCTAGAAGACGCTATGACCGCAACACTGTCAGGTTCCACTCGAGATTTCACTCTGAGCCAAGGTACAGAAAACTAACCGATACAACGAATAAAAAAAATTCTAGGTCGTGGCTTATGACCGATTAATTTTTTACGCACTATTCATGTAATACTGTGGAAGTGTAGGTGTAACACGCCGTAATGGAGTGCTCCGGATTGATGTTGGCCTCGTAGGGTTGTTCGACGTGCTCCGGGCGTTTTCGAATTTCTCCTCCATGACGGTTTATGCCTCAAAAGAGCGCATTGGTTACATAACGCACCGCGTTGCGTTGGAAAGTTCTGGACTGAAATGTCGAAATGAAGGCGTTGCTGCTGTTACACGCCTCTGTACCTTATTATTTTTACTTCCTTCCACTTGCGTGGCGTTTCCAGCCGTACGCCGATCTGGTGACCTTCCTGTGTTTTTTTTTCCCCTCCCATGATTTGGCTCTCCTTTCTCCCCCACTGCCACAGAAGTAGCGCGAGTGCGTCTGTGAAAATGTGACATGTGACTTTGTAATAACATGGGAAAATGTATGGTATGGTATGGTATGGTATGGTATGGTATGGTATGGTATGGTATGGTATGGTATGGTATGGTATGGTATGGTATGGTATGGTATGGTATGGTATGGTATGGTATGGTATGGTATGGTATGGTATGGCCTGTGGTGGCGGTGGCCAACGTCCCGATGCGGCACATGGGCTGAGTGGAGAGCACTATTTTAATTTCCACAACCTGGGGTTCTTGCACTGACATCACAAGCCACACGGACGTGTTTTGCTTTCACAGTGGCTAAGCCAGATGTCAAGCCCACTGGCGGCGGCAGCGCGACAAAATAGCTCACAGAGAGCAATTCATCGCAACTTTGCCTGAACACTCGCGTGCGAACGACGTTTACCCTCTTACGTTTTCTAGTGCGATTATTACTTTGTAAATAGTGTATATAGCTCTACCCTGCCCTTTCTCGCTACCGTTCCTGTCTGTACCTGCCTTACCTATAATCTCCCCGTCCGTTTTATTTCCGCCGGCCGCAGGTCTCCTTAAGTTAGCAGACAGCAATTGCCACTGCCAGCGCCATCTACTCCTTCTGTTTTTTTTTTTTTAATGACAAACTGCTACTACTGCTATTACTACCGCTACTACTCTAATACTACTGGTGCCGCCGCGGTGGATCAATGATTGTGGCGCTCGACTGGTGGCCCGAAAGACACGGGTTGTATCCCGGCCGCGGCGGTCGAATTTCCATGGAGGTGGAATTCTAAAGGCCCGTGTATTGTGCGATTTCAATGTACATTAAAGAACCCCAGGTGGTTCCGACTCAGATGGTTTCGACCCAGAACCCCAGGTGGTTTCGATCACCTGGGTAGACCTACCACCCAGGTGGTAGACCTACCACCCAGGTGGTCGAAATTTCCGGAGCCTTTCACAACCGCGTCCTGCATAGCCTGAGTCGCTTTGGGACACATAAACCATCTACCGGAGTGGGTGAGGGAACAAACGCGGGTTAATGACATCCTAGTTGAAATCAAGAGGAAGAAATGGGCTTGGGCAGAGCATGTAATGCGAAGGCAGGATAACCGCTGGTCCTTAAGGGTAACGGAGTGGATTCCAAGAGAAAGCAAACGTAGCAGGGGACGGCAGAAAGTTAGGTGGGCGGATGAGATTAAGAAATTTGCGGGGATACAGTGGCGGCAACTGACAAAGGACAGGGTTAATTGGAGAGACATGGAAGAGGCCTTTGCCCTGCAGTGGGTGTAGTCAGGCTGATGATGATGATGATGATGATGAAACCATCTACTGCTACTGCCTGAGTTGAGAGTTCCAGATGCACTGGTCACCAAAGTTATATGCGCAGATTTCTGCAGCTATGGTTCTGTGTGTTGGAGGACCATGGATATGAGAGCGCTGCAAGCGCAGCTCTTCTAGATTGTTTCCCTAAAGGGATTTCGAGCTAGAGACTCGTTGTATTCCTTTGGACTCAATATTACCTTAGGACTCTTATTCACAGTAAAAGCTGTACTAGCTCTGTACAAGCTATTTAGTAGAAGCAATTTAGTGGGCACAACGGCAGCCGTGTAACGTGTTACGCGAAACGCTTTAGGTGGACACCACCGCCACGTACCTCAAAGCGCGATTGAGGTGTCCGCTGGCCTAGGGAGCCAGTGATGCGCCTTTCCTTTCTCAAAACCAAGAGAGCCTAAAGCCTCCGCTAGTTTTGAAAAACGGAAAGGCAAATAACTGCCTCATTTTGTAGCTGGACACCACCGTCACCTCACAGCACGATTGAAGTGTCCACTGTCCCCGTGAACGCATGTATACGTCGTCATGTCCGTCCTATGTGTTCCCTTTGCGCTATTTTTCACCATAGACGTACACCAAGTCGTCAAACTTTCGGTATTGCCAGCGAGCCAGTTATGCGCCTTTCCTTTTCTCAAAACCAACGGAAGGTTTAGACTGCGAATAAGACAGCACAGAGAACTCGACTATTTGCTTCGTGCAAGCGGGTCCTGGAATCCGTGAAGTGGGCCGGGAACGCGATCGAGCCGAAGACCTCCAGCGGAAGAAGGCCGAGTACGCACGTGAGTGTATAGGCGCCAGAACGGGCCTGTAAGGCGCCCAACCGGGCAGTCGCCTGTGAAACATCAAAATAGGCTTGCCGAAAATGCCAGTCAGCTTCCGCTGATTAATGCGCTAAGCCAGTAAGCTTAGATCTAATATTTTTTTTCATGCGGTTCGCTTCCCAATACAGCTATCCTCCAGTATATACTGTGACGTGTGAACTATTATGTCTCATCCTAGAATGCTATAGCTATTCCGTGTCGCTGTCAGCTATCTCTACAGGTACTAAATGCAGAAGGCGCCCCATCCCCTACAAAAATTTCTTTAGACAGTCTATAGACCGTCTATAGACTTGTTTATAAGGTCTATAAGCTTTCTATAGACAAATTCTTTAGAGTAGTCTGTAGGCAATTGGAATTTTATAGACAGTCTACAGACAATCTATAGATTTATGGCCATACATTTTTTGTAGAATTTTTTCTGTAGGCAGTCTATGGACTATGAACAGACAAAAATAAATATCTATAGGAAGGCAATATGTTCTATAAGAAGTCTATGACAGTCTATGGACCATTTTTGTTAGGGGAGCAGGAAACAGTGAAAGAAGAGCGAGGATTGAACAACGTAGGTTACATTGAACGATGAAGTTTCTCGTTAGGACGATCTAGTCTCTGACTTTAGTTGAATCCAACTGACACCAAAGCTATCTCGATTCCTATGAAACCCACTGCGGCCTAGGTAGTAAAGAACAAGAGAAACAAGACACGAAAAAAAAAATACGACAGCAGCCGAAGCAACGTTCTGTTTCATTTCTTTTGTTTTGTTTTGTTTTGTTTTTTCGCTTAACTTCGTGTTCTTGAAATCACGTACCAAGCAAGCCGAAACAGCCACACTTCTCAAGAAAAACAGAGCGTACGGCAGTCGCGTGTAGATGAAGCTGGTGAGTCAGCAGCGCAATCATGACTCCCACACTCCCGCAGTATCGCGCAAGCAAGATTCCTTGGGTTAAAGCACCACAACCAGACTCCACGTCCTCCGAAACATATCGTAATTTTCTTCGTTTAGTCTGCTTGTGTCGTGTCTGGCGTACTTATTTCACCGAAATGTTGAATCCTGTTAGTATGCAATCGCAAAAGGTGCTTCCAGTCGCAACAAAAAATGAGAGCGCCTAAGAAATCGGCTACTATGAAGTATCGCAAAACGCGATCCCAATAATGTTCTATATCAACTGTGTTAACGATAGCGAAAGACAAAAGCAAGATAAAAGATGCCGCCCAGCTCAACATCAGCCTTTTTGCGCCAGACCGGATGCGAACGTCAACACCGCCACACAATGGGTTGCCTAATAACTTTTTGTCAGGCGCAGTCTAGTGTGCTGCCATAGTTTTCACAGCAGTAATTGATTTTAGAAAAAGCTTAACGAGACACATAAGTTCCACCTTAAGGATATGACGTGATAGCGTTAATGGGCCCCATCAGCGGCCTGGGGTCCTCTTTGCGTATCACTTCGCACACATAGTCATTGTTCTTCCTGTCACCCACACAAAACGCTTAAACTACCGTTAAGAGTACATGCGATAGCATTTGAGATCCCTCCTGCGCAAGTATTCCTTCTCTGTCGCCTAGGCTCTGCATACGTGCCCACATATTCAGAAATGGTAATACTCTGCTTTACATTCATAGATCGTGGGGAGTCATGATACTCCTGGAGCAGTGGAGCAGCGGTTACTAAGCGATGCGCCACTGCCCTGCGATGGCAGGTGCTGCCACCTGTGGGGCTTGTGAGACCCAGGTTGCTCTTCCCGAGCAGCCTCTCGCAATCGATCACTAATTTAACTGTCACCTGCCACACTGGGCAATTTCCTCACAATCCGGTGGGCAGGTCGTGGTGACGTCAGAAAGCTACTTGACCTAAGTGGCAGGTGGGGCACCTGCTTCTTCTCGCATCGTCGACGATGATGACATCGACAACGCCTAATTTTCTGCCGAATGGCAGTCTTAACGCTAGCGCTTTAAAAAGTGAGTAGGACTGCCGCAGGAGTGGATTGGAATTGAGCAACGCACCATTGGCGCGGGCTGTCTAATCAGTATAAAATTTTCGTCCACGGTTTTATGCTCATGCCTATTTTGTTAAACTTTCTTACATTGTAGCGACACTTAAAAGTTAATTAAGCTCGACTGAGGCACAAGTCTATGACCTGGCATATTTTAGTCGCCATGCTCACAAACGCCCACAATAGTCAACTGCCGCTGTCAACATGTGGAGTTTAAAAAAGGCGGGATGCTCCCGTCCTATATGACCAGTTTCTACGCGGGTAAGCCATGTCTTGAGGTGAACCATGGGAGAGATAAGCGAGTAGGACACATCTTTTCGTGGTGTGGGAAACATCTCTTCGGCTATTTCAGAAGGCAATGTTCCACATACTCGCACATTTCCCTGCTCTTCTCATACCCTCTCCTTTCACGGAAGTTACCGCTTTCCACAAGTACCAACTTCCAGGAGGCTAACAACCTCATTCAACGGTAACCATCCGCCGGTTACCACTACGTGACAACGACGATCAACACAAGGAATGTCTGCTTACAGCTGCGCTGTAAGAAAATAATTGCAGCCAAATAATAGGTAATCGGCTAAATATTTTTATCAATTTCCCAAGTTCCAACATTCCGCTGTTGGTTTTAATGTCGTATTTGAATAACTTTGTGCTTCTTTTTTAACTGGAACTGCCAGCTAAGTACGACAGCTTCTAGTTTTCCTTGAAGTTGTGTTTAAAAGGTCGCTTTACTTTCACTTTCGGCGGAACAGGCAACGAATATCCGGAGTCCAGAGTAACTGGACATCAGTTAAAAAAATAAATTATAAAAACACTTTCATGCAAATCCTATGGCCGAAAGAGAGAGGAATCACTAGCAGCTTTAGAGGAACACATCACGCCTTCTGTATATGCTGAGTGCTGACCAGCAAGAGTTTAGAAAATGCGTGAGCTAGGGAACAAATTCACTGCTACGATGCCTCCCCGCCCAGTCTTCTGGTATTGATACCAGCGGATGGGACATGCAAGTGCCCTCCTACATGGAGGCATTTTGGACGATTGGCGTCCTTGGCTGCGCCGATATAGTTTTGTTTTTACACCCGCACTCGCGCCCCGTAAACTTTTGCTGCCGACTGCGCATCTCACTGAGGCAGAGCCATGTGGGATAAGGCGTACGCATATTGGGTGGAATAACGCAACTAAATGCTGAGTGGTATAGATTGCCCAACGATCAATTCGAGTGTCTTGATCAGATAGCTGTTCATGCCTGCAAACATCGGCCTCTGCCATACTCCGCCCATTGCCTTATTTGCCATCAGCACTAGTTACCAACTCGACGAGCAAGTGTCAATCGTTTCCGCCTCAAGATTGACAGGGCTGGTGTAAATTGCGAGCATCGGCAGAGGTGACCTCCCAAATTAGTAATAGAATCCAAACCCACGTTTCATCAGTAGCCGCCCAGGGAAGTACACTAGACTATCTGGCAGGCCGGCGTCGCACCCATCGATCTACTTCTCAAAATCCCTACCCATCCACTTCCTTCCAACGTCCGCATCACTCGATCCGCCGCAACATGCAGCCCGGACTCCACGACAACCGCTGCGAAGGCAAGGCTGCTCACCGCAAGCCTTTCTTGTCTACCCCCACAGTAGCATGCACCGATGTCTACTGTCTTAACGACATGGGCACCGGAGCGTATGTCGTCTGCTCTCCCCATCTCCCTGATTCCATCCCCAAGACGTGTGCCCCCTTTCCGCAATCCCTTTAATATCACCTTACTTTACATCACCCCCACTGCGCCCACCATACAGACATTTATATAATTTCCGCGAAAAAAAAAAACTAGTCAAACCTGGACGCAACAAACCTCCATGCCGCGATTTTCTCGATGTTACAAGTTTTCGAAATTCCCCAGCGCCGTCTCCATTGAAGCACGTGTATTGGTGTCACGAACTCACTACAGTGACTATCTGTTAGCTAATGCTGAGCTACTTGAAATTTGGCCGAACCACGCTATATTTTCATGACGCAGCTGACAGGAAAGGAACGGCCACGATCGCAACGGGCGACCGCAGTTAACAAAGCGCGCCGTCCCCTAGCGCCGCCGGCGCCTCTACGTTACAAATGCAGCAGCCTCCACTGCCGTCGCTTTTAGAACGTCGCACCACGTGGCACCACAACAGTCCATGCTCAGAAACCGCAAACAATCGGACATAGCAAAAAGGACACGGGCGAGCAGTGCGTGCCCATCGCCCCGCTCGGCTGCTCTCGTGATTCCGGCGCCGATAGCTGTTGGGAGCGGGGACGGCGGAGAGCGCCGGCGACGCGAGGCGAAGGGTCTGGGGCACGGTGGTTGGCAGATCGAGAGCGGGAACACGAAGGAAGAAGCAGGTTCATCCGCAGGGTGCTCTTTCTAGCCCGGCAATGGTGTCTCTCACTCCTCCGCTGTCCCCACCTCACTCAATCTCCTGACCCCACTCGTAGCGGCGTCGTGCGAGCCGCGGCGGAAGTTGCGGAGCTGTCAGCGCGGTCACGAAGCGTTTCTAAGTGCTTATAACTTCGAGTAACGGGACTTTAGTAAACATTTGCAAGGTGATTTCACCTACATTTATTTATTATTTAGGTTTCCGCTCTGTCATGTCCTTCCGAGTCTTCACACGTGAAAATTTCATGTCACGAAAACCTGGATCTAACGAAAAATTGCGGACTTTTCTCAGTTTCTTTACATCAGATAACTGCATACCATCTATACATACTCTAAGGTAGCCTTCCATTCCATAGAAAATCGTACCATCCCCCTTGACGTCCGAGACGATCTCAACGATGCCCTCTTCTCTCTACGCCCAGCCATGGTGAATCTCAAGTGAATTCTTCGCTAGGGATTGTCAGTAACTATATGGTTCATCAGCTAGCCCGCGATTTTCACACCCAGGCTGCTGCAATGCCCTGGGTCAGCTCACGGACGAGTGACAAGGCATCTGTCTACAAACGCACCGCCTTGAAAAGCTTTGGGATGACCTCGCCCAACTTCCATTCCTTCGCATTCTTCCCTGTCAGTCTCCTAATCCCATATCCTTCGCAAGGTTCATGCCAGTGTCCTCACTACCCCGGCGAGTCTCTCCTCTATCATTTTCGTCTCTATCCCGCTTGCCCCAACTGTCCCTCCCTCTAATTTAGAGCAATGTGTTTTACTTTGTCCTATTACCCCCATCTTCCCCCCTCTGTCTTGGCGCGCCTGGCTGAAGTCTGCCGTACCGGATGATCGGTTGGCCCTGGTCCGTCATGCCGCCGACTTGCTGGACGCTTAATTTGCTGCCTCAATAAAGCATATTTCTACTACTCTCGAGGCATCCCTACGTAATCTCCCGTTAACATCGGCTTCCACCAAGTGCCAAGGTGGCCGCAGCTGATGAAAAGTTGCACCTGGATCTTTAAACTCAAGTCGTTTTGGTAACAAATCGCTTTGACGAAGAAGCGGAACCTTGCCAGACGTTGGCAGGTCTTACTCTCAACTTTGCGGACAGTTCTAGTATTTTCTCTTTATTCTTTACGCCAGAACAAAAAACTTAAGCTGGCGCTTACAGACTCGTGGAAGAAGCTACTTGGATAGTGCGCTCGAACATCCACACCTGCTACAAAGTGACGGTGGGAAAACGATCCGCTCGAGAGCTAAAGATATATTTGCGGGACTCTAACCAATAAGAATGCGTTTCGGCCCAATGCCAACCACCATAAAGTGTTCAAAATGATTTTTTTAAGGTTTTTTTTTTCAATAAAGGGTGAACATCAGACGAAAGTCATTTGTGCACGTAGGGTACGCGGCCGTGTGGACAGAGTGAGAGAACAACTGTCGCTGTCCACCACCTTAACTTCTCCTAAAAAAATAAATATAATCGTTTCATATACTGTTCCATCACTGCATTTTGCGTGCATGGTAATGTTGGAAACCCAAAATCAGTCTTATTCCCAAATTACACTATTTACTTGCGTTCAGGCCGACCTGTCCTTTTTGTTGTTGTAAAATTGCGATCTCCAAACTATGGGGTCCCCCAGGGTGAAGCGCTGAGCCGGCTACACACACAGAAAAGGAAGGGAAAGCTTTGCGCTACTGCGGGAAGTCCTTCGTTCTGACCCCCTGCGAGCGTTCGTTCAGCAGCTGCAACCACTGCCACAGCACGAAGGTTTCACGCGCCCCTATTTATCTGTAGAGACGCGCAACAGTTTCTCAGATAACGCCGATGCGAAGATAAATACGAAGCCAAGTCCTGGCATCACAGTTCAGGCGCCATCTCCTAGTTGCTCAGCCAGGCGGCGAATCATGCACCCCGAACACTGTTCTCAACAGAATTTTAGCGAGCTGTCATTGCTTGAGCGGAAGCAGGCGTGTCCAATATCACCGGAAAAAAAATCACAGATAAACAGTGAGAGCGCCTTTTCGTGCGCAATAACTACACCAAGCTTTCCCTAAACCCGTCCACGAATACTGCCATCGGTGTGCGAGATCGGTGACGCCGCGGACACTGAGGGTGTCTCATGAACTTCATTACATTGAAACTAAGGCATTTACGTTCCACGTTTCCTCTCGCGCGTACTTCGGAACGAAGCGCATTCGCGCTCGGTGCATTGCGGCTGCGGAGAGTTTCTAACGGAGCCGCTGCAGCTCTGATATGGATTAAACTGTGTTGGTCACCTTAATTGTATGTATGGCCGGCCCGGAGATTCCGTTCGTCGACATGTGCGACATTCCAACTATTTTATTTTTTCCGGTCTCCGAAGTCAGGGAGCCCACCTATACGACCTACCAACCATTATGCGCGCAATTGCAGTCACTCGTTAGTTAGAATTCTGCCGTGTTCTGATACATCTGTCTCTAAAATTTTAACTCAGTACGCGTATAATTACGCGAGCAAGGCAGTAACCATAGGGGCGAAACTCCCCCCTTTTATGACGTAGCTACTGCGCGTGGCGCATCTGCGATTTGCTTGCCGAAAGTGAAAGGGGAACAGTTATCTACGCCTTTGCTGAACGCCGTCGACAGACGAAACGCCACACGCAACAGCAGCGTCAGTTTCAGTCGACCGTCGTCGACTTGCATGTGTAATTACGAGGAGTAGGTAAAAATGTAGAGGCGGATGGGCCAGAACCCCAGCGTACGACAAGGTTTCTACGAAACAAAATAATCGAGGGCTACGGCCGCCTTTCCAACACAGCCCCGCCGCGGTGGCTCAGTGGTTACGGCGCTCGGCTGCTGGCCCGAAAGGCGCGGGTTCGATTCCGGCTGCGGCGGCTGAATTTCTATGAAGGCGAAATTCTAGAGGCCCGTGTGCTGTGCGATGTCAGTGCACGTTAAAGAACCCCAGGTGGTCGAAATTTCCAGAGCCCTTCACTGCGATGTCCCTCATAGCCTGAGTCGCTTTGGGACGTAAAACCCCAATAAACCAGACCAAGCCTTTCCAACACAAACGTTGCACTAAGTGCAGTGACTAAAAAGTTTATGAAATGATTTCAGGTAATGTTCAGCGGGCGGAAGAAGACGATGGCAAGGGGTGCGGTATGCAGTCACCATACATCATTGTGGCATATCATTATTCTCAATTTGTGTTTGCCTGGTCGCATAACCTCTATTTAAAAACGGCTGGCATGTACCAGCACCCGTCGTATGCTTTGAAAAAAAAAATTAAAGGCTAATTTTTGTATAGAGTGTATTTTGGACCACCCTCGTTTATTCCTGTATGGACGGTTACATAGAGGGGAATCCGAAGTATTCACGAGAGGGAAGTGTCCTCCAACAATAAGGATCAATTTCAAGGTTGCCATCACAGTGGGCATCACCACGGCGGACGCACAGCAGGCAGTCTAAGAGGGCGTGCGTAAACGCTCATCTACGCCAGAGTTCGGCGTAGAGCTACCATAGGGGCTATCTTTCATTGGTGTTTCGTTGTTCTGTTGCGTATCTCATTTCTCACTTTCTTTTTCAGGCTGTGCAGATAGCGCTATCGGCTCCAAGCGTTGCGCTCCAATGCGAAAGGTGGGCACAAGCGGTGAGCTCCTTATCAAAGCTGCAACGGTGAAATGGTTATCGCGCGCACGCTGCAAGCATAAACCAAAACGTCCCTTGGAAAGAATCGTCGCGCACTCGAGCTGATATTGTCTGCGTCCGGCGGGTACCCGGAAATTTCACGAGCCTTCTGGACAAGTGAATTCTTCGGACCGCAAGCCACCGAGTTTGCCGCGCTGGTCTTTCTGCAGATTTCCAACTCTTTGGGGGCGCCTGTGACTCCCTTAAAAAATAAGTCGACGCAAGTATGACAGGAAAAGTCACACAACAAAGCATGCTTCGCATGGCATTGCTCCTTCCGAATAGGCAGTGGAAGAAATAAGGGCTGTAAAATTTTATTTACCGAGTTATTCCTTCCAAATCTCAGACAGTCACCATGGGATCACAGTAGCAGGGAGGTCTGCTGAATAATCCTCATTATGTTTCTTTGATGACCACTGAAATGTTGTAACACGAACACTTTTACACTTGGCCCCATAAAAAAGCGCTCTTTCAACCAGCGCCCAGCACACAAGACAAGAAAGTAAACAACACAACGCTGAACTAAAAAATTGCCTACGATTACGTTACTTCCTAATGCGAAATTTGAGCGCAGCTCATCATCTGATTCCGCTTTTCAATAGATTGAGGCAAATAATTCGAGCAAGACATGTATGTACAATTACAGACAACTTATTTTTCACACATATTCCTTCTTCAAGAAACACTCCACTAACAGTTCTTGACTGTCATTAAGGAAGCTTTGTGGACGCAGAAATAGATGGATATATGCTCGACTTGCTGCACCAATGCCTGGTTCTCAAAGACGAGGTCTGCGCAAGTATTTCGCGAGGTTGCCACAGCTGTGGGAGGCGTTACGAGCGAGAGGAACGGGATGTTCTCCCGCATAAGTGGTAAGATTCCCGCTCATCTTTATATCTACATTAAAGTCCCCACCCACCCTGCCACATGTTTCTGGCACAACGTTGTCAATGCCAAGGCACGCAGCGCACATCTGTCACTACCGCCAAGTAGCTTAAAGCACGTTTGAGGTGTCCACTGTTCCAAGGGGGCAGTTATGCGCCTTCCCTCTGGTTCAGGTGTCCACCGAGATGTGTTAGAAAGTTAGTGCGCCATTTCTTTTCCTCAAAAACCAATTCGCCCATTTTGCCCTCTGCTTTCCAAGCTCCCACTGCATTGGTTTCGCAGCTTAAAACTCGACTAAGGTGTCCACTGCTGGTTACAACGGACAACGGATAACTGCGACGGCGACGCCGCGAAACGCATAAACCGGCACCAAAGAGCTGCGCTCTAAAACATCACGTATAAGGTATGACATAACTTTATAAGATGCGCCAGATAGCTTGTCAGACAAGCTGAACTGACCAGATTCATGAGCTCATCGATTCATTTGTCAGAGCGAGGTTCGTATAATTGTAATATCATGCCATTAGGAAGCAGAAGGTGCAGATATTCACTGCAAATGCCGCGTTAAAGGGCTAAAATAAAAAAAATTATTTGGATTAGCCCTAGTGAGCTTCTGTCGTTGTGAATGTAATTGGGTGCGGCAGCGCGCCAGCTATGGAGGATGATCTCCGGCTGTCGTCCACAAGACGTCACAGTCATCTATTCTGCTTTTTGTTTTCCCATTATGTTTTACATACAGCTCAAAACGAACTACAAGAACAAATCTGTGTGCACAAAGCCTCTTCACAGCAGGCGTCACTAAAAGAGGTAAAAGACAGACAACACATAACGACCGGTTTAGCATTTACGTCCAATATACGCGCACTGTAAAGGCTGTGCAACCT
The DNA here is from genome assembly GCF_055824585.1 of Amblyomma mixtum. Classification (NCBI taxonomy): domain Eukaryota; kingdom Metazoa; phylum Arthropoda; class Arachnida; order Ixodida; family Ixodidae; genus Amblyomma; species Amblyomma mixtum. The sequence goes on along the minus strand of NC_143014.1, from coordinate 89,568,147 downwards.
AGTGAGGAAAATTGTATCAAAAGGTTATGATCATTCTCAGTTGCATCAAATATCGCACGCTGTGTGAGTTTAAACGAAAGTCAACTTCAGTGTCATTTGCCGGATGCCCCAGAATAATGCAGCAACCTTGCAGTTTTCGAAAGTGCCCAGCACGTGAAACATAGGAAAGTTAATAGAAGAGATAAAGATACCTAACCAGTGGACTGTGGAGCCACGTTGTGCCTGTCGGAGCTTCGGGAAATGGCTTAAACAAAGATGTTCTGGTGCAAGGAGAACTTGACACTTTCCACGCTCACGCTAACACATCACGCCCCTCAGGCCCTAAGTAAGAAGCAAGCCGTACAACGTCGGCGGGAACAGCACGAATATCAATTTATTTTACAGCTTCTAGAGCGAGAATGCGTACAAGTACACTTAGAAAAGCGAAATGCCAAAACTGCCAAAAAATGGCCAAAATAATCTTTCATACATTAACAAACAGGGCGGGAGGGGGAGAAAAGCTTGATTTAACCACCAAGTTAGGTAATACGTTTAACAGGTTAAATCAGAAGCGTCAATAAAAGAGAGAAAGATAATATTTCATTTCTAACGTTTACTATGGCGTTGTAGCAATGCTTCTACTACTCCTCTCCGAGTACGTCCCGAACGTGCTTGATTTGGAACGGCAGCAGCTATTGGAAGTGCTTTCGTGTGCACCCGCCAACAATGCTTTGATGGTGGCTTGATCCGCCACAGAAATATTGCCGGTGCAGCGAGCCAGCTCTTCCTAGAGGTAAGGTGTCAGTCTTTGATGGGAGGTGGGATAATATTGAACCAGTGCAGAGGGACTGCCACATCATCATCATGTGTGTATACCCCGTAATGGGAAGAGGAGGCGCATCAGGGCAGCTTTTGCACGAAGTACGAGTGCCGCGAGGTCATTAAGTGTTTGAGTTTTTGCGGGGCGTAGTATACGAGGTCTGTTAGAAAAGTATCCGACCTTTGGCCGAAGAAAAAAAACTGGCATAGCTGGAGCGTTAGAAACCTAATCACTTTCAAAGTAGTCTCCTTGGGACTCCATATACATCTCCCAGCGGTGCTGCCATTGTTGGAAGTATTCCGAAAAGGCCCTTTTCGGAATGGAATTTAGCTCTGCTGTCGTTGCAGCCATAATGTCATTTCTTTTCTGAAATCGCACTCCTTTCAATGGCCTCTTGATTTTAGGAAACAGCCAGAAGTCGTAGGGGGACATACCAGGAGAGTAAGGAGCCTGTTGAACTACAGTAGTCTGGTTTTTCGCCAGAAAAGTCTGAATAAAATGCGAGGAATGTGCAGGAACAGTGCCGCGAGGGATGCGCCAATTTCTTGTTGACCTCAATTCCGGTCTCTTGCGCCGCACAGCACCACGTAGGCGATGGAGGACATCCCTGTAGTAATATTTAGTCATTCTTTGATCCTGTTGGGTGCGTACTCGTGGTGTGCCACACAGAGGGAGTCAAAAAAGCAGTCAGCATCACTTCGACATTGCTGCGCACTTGGCGGGCCTTCTTTGGTCTTGGTGACGTGGAATGCGTCCTCTGTGACGACTGGGATTTGGTTTCCGGGTCGTACCCGTACACCCAAGACTCGTCACTAGTGATTACGGCGTCGGTGAAGTCAGGGTAACTGTTTGTGGAATCCAGCATCTCCTGTGAGACTTCAACATGAAGCTGCTTTTTCTCCACCGTCAGCAGCTTCGGCACGAATTTCGCCGCAACTCTCTCCATGGCCAAATCTTCGGTGATAATGGAATGTGCAGAAATATTGCTGATGTTCACCTCTTCCGCAATTTCTCGGATAGTCACACAGCAGTCCCGCATCACCACAGCGTTCACTTCGGCAATTACCTGGTCATTTCGGCATGTTTATGGCCGACCGGAGCGTGGCTCTCTCTCCACAGATGTGCGGCCGTCTTTAAACCAGTTGCACCACTGCTTAATCTGTGTGCTGCTCACAGCATCATCACCGAAAGCCGTGTGAACATTTCGAATGGTTTCCACTTGGCTATCGCCAAGTTTCTGGCAAAATTTGAGGTAGTAGCGCTGCTCCTCTCGCTCCGCCATTTTCCTTGCAACAAAAAACCGACGAGAGCACTGCGCACTGCCTCACTCAAACGCTGCTTCCCAGCGACTGACGCTATCGGCAGGCGGGAAAAAATTCGTGCATGCGCACGAGGGTTCAAGGTCGGCTGCTGTAAGCGCGCTTGTTTCATATCCAACAGGTGTTCGCAAAAAAAAATAAAGTCGGATACTTTTCTAACAGACCTCGTACCTCCCGCTCCGCGCATTAAGTTTGTATCATCAATCAAAGTTTATTATAATACCGGCGCATCGATCAGAGAAAATAGCAACACCTGAAGTCCACAGGTTACTTGCTTGGAAACTGCCGCTTCACCACACATGCTATTCCTTCATCGTTCTTTCACGGCTTCTGTAGCACGTATAAGGCAAATGTCGACTTTTAATACTCTGCGCTCCTAAACCCTGCAGCACGGTGGTATGCACCAAACGGGCATGCTGGGGGCCCGACACATGTGATCATACAGACACAAAACTGCTGCAGGAAAGTTCCGGACGGTACAGCAAAATGCGCTTGGCGTTCCATTGGCAGGGGCTTGAACGCCCAGTAAGAGTGTGTTCGGGTGGTGCTGTAGACGTGACCTTTCTTTCAATGCGAAAGCGTTATAGGGCTCATCGGCAACTAAACCCGTTGTCGGCGTTAACCAGCAGCAGTAGTCCCAAAAATCCCAGATGACGTCACCATGGTATCAAAGAAAAACAAAATTTTTTCCGAAGGTCTGGGGAATCGCACCAAGAAAGGTTAAAACTGCGCAAAAGACGAGGGCATAGGCAAGGAAGAACGCGCAAAACACCACGGCCGCAGCCACCACAACCACAAAACACCACCACGGGCGCAGTGTGTTCCTCGTTGCCTATGTCCTCGTCTTTTGTGCAGTTTTAGCCTTTCCGGAACTATGGACCAACTAGCCCGCAAGAATGCCCTACAGTTGCACCCAAGCACTTTCAGACTGCGGGCGAGCACGCAACCCATACGCCACAAAACCGGGTATGGTTCTTGGCGGACAAAGGTGAACTTAGCATATTCGTTGCCTTACGACTGTGTGCTAATGAGTGTCATTACAAAGGAAGAGAAAAAATAAAAACAAAATAAATAAATAAATAAACAAGCAATAAAAAAAGCTTTCGCATTCTTCAAAGCACGCCAGTAGCCTTAAGTGCCCTCTGTAATTTTTTTCAGTGTTTGTTGCGCGAGGAAACGTTTTCGGAGGACACAGCGCGGCGTCACAGCATGCTGCAATCGAAAACTTCCGCGTTCGTTTGCTCGCACATGAGAAAGCTGTACATCTGGGCTGAGGCATGGGCTCTGCCGAGACTGTCCTGTACAATGCGATCTCGATGGGCCAGAACTATACGCGAGCTTTGAAGAGAACACTGTTACGATTCAGAAGTGCCCGCAACAACTACCGCAGTCACTTCTACGCCCAGAAGGAGTGCGAAAAGTCTAGGAGCTTTCCTTTCATTTTTATTTTTACTCACAGGGTCCAGGAAAGGATTAGTCGGTAGTGAAGAACCTGAAAGTTCAAAGCGCAACGAAACGACCTACGGTGGGTCTGACTAAGCGCGCGAGTGTCCTTTCGGAGTGTTCCAAAGTCTGCAGAGCGCGGCCGCGCACAAGTTTTTCGTCCTCCGAACATCGGCAAACACGGCACGGTTCAACGCGAGCGACTTGCCACACTGATAAAGACGCCGAGCCGCCATATGAGCAGCACGTACTCGATTCGTCACTCGGAGAAACTGTATACGCAGGCACAGGCTCGCATTCTCTTCGAAGATTCTCTTTTTTCCTCCTGCTCCGGTTGGAACGCCGGAGTAGCAGACTTTTATTGTGCGCGGTCGAATTACACGAAACGCCGTACTATACGCGAGGTTAAAAAGGGCTCTGAAGGGCCTTTCGTTGAAGCGACGGTTGCTTTGTCTCCGAGGGCTCCCTACTTTTCTCAGCCTTGTTGCCATGCAGGAAGCTACAGGGGCAAGCGCTTCGTAGCAGCCGCAACGCAGCTGTGCGGTAAACTATGTGTCCAAGTGCTAGGTTGTTTTTAACTGTTTTCCTTCTTTAATTTTGAACTTGCTCCCGATTCCTCTCCCACCGATATGAAAACAAGCGAATGGCTACGAAAGCCATCCTGCGGCAACAGAAGCCACAGAGGATGAAGGACTGAAGGACACGTACAGTCTTTTGTCAAAAGTATACAGCCCAAGGGTTTGGTTCCAAGTCGTGTAGCGGAGCTCTTTAGCATATTTGACAGTTCTAACCTTGGGAGGGTTGAGTATGCAAGTCCCTCCTGCCTTCGTAAGATTAAGATCCTTGAGTATGCAAGAGGAGCCGCGCTGCAGGGCTCGGAAGCAGACCTCATGGGCTGTATACTATACTATCGAGGGCTCTTTAAAAGCCCGTCAGGATTCTGATCCTGAGAGTTGCTTCCGCGAGCGTGTGTATTGAGCATAAAATCTGAAGCTCCGTTATCGGGCTGCCATAACTACAGTCTTTCCCACTTTAAACTCACGCTTTAGTACTAAAACCTGGCAGCTATTCAGATGTGCATAGAATTTGAAGTGAACAGTGAGGTTGAAAGTGAGTTTTGCGGAATTATTTTTCATTCAAGAACAATACGACTGCACCTGCACGGTTGGTTCAGCGGCCGTAACGTTGCTGTGGTAATGTCTACTATGTCGCAGGTTTATACCTCTGGTGGTGGCGCAGGACTCTGAAAGCGGTGAAAATGGAAAACCTGCGGGAGCAGATATTCAGAAGTAATTTTGATGCTTCTGGTTGCCGAAATCAGCCCGGAATCTTCTGCTCTGGAGCGTTACTGATATCTAAGGTTATGCGTTATCGGATCAATCTAAAAATGCCGAAAAACACACGCCCGTGAATTTTTTTCCATTTCAGATTTATCCGATGAACTCTCAATTTGAAGGAAGTTTTTGCCTGGAAATTGATTTATGCGTGAGCAGCTTGGTGGGCTTCATCCTGTGACACACTGTGCAAATCAGGCAAAAGAGCAAAGGTTGCAATTATGACGTGTGCTTTTTGAGTTTCTCACCGCAGCTGAAGGTCGCCATCTTTTTGCCCATTGACTGCTGCTCTTCAGCCAAAAAGTGTTACCACGTATGTCGTCCTGAAGGAATCCATTATCAAACCAGCCTTCGCGCAGAGTTTCGCGCATGCGCAGGATTTAAAGCACAAAGGAGACCGTGGATCATGCAGGCGCGAAAGAGTTGGCGTCTGGTGTTATTCAGAATTACTGCAGTGCTGCGACTGAGAAGTGATGCCGTAGTTTCGATCGAAATACTGCAAGCGAACTCCAGTCTGCAAGTCGGAACTGCAAGTCGTTCCGGCAGCAGGTACAAATTATAAAAAAGAGGCATTGCTTCCAACAACGAAGACCTGTGAGCCATGGTTCGTTCTATGGAAGAGGAAGGGCAGGTAGATGAGTTTCTTGACAACACAAAGCGTGCAAGGGAGGGGGATACCTCAGAGTGCTCGCCAACGTGTTGACAGGAGAGTTATGCAAGAAAATGACTATGTTTGCCGCCTTGTGCCACAGTTCCGGCAAGCCGATACGATGGGAGGGAAATGTTCTGGAATGGCCCGTCCTTTCACGTTGCGCATTGAATCTGAGTTTAGTGCGAACTTGGAAAGGACAGTCTCGATGGAGCATATCCTCAAGAGATAGGAACGTGCTGCAGTTGTGGGCGCAAACATTGCAAAGCACGCTTGCGCATATTACAAGTTGTCGTTGGCCGAGCTATCCTTTTGCCCCTAGTTGATGAATAAAACTTTTTGTAGCCTATTTAAGGGGAGGGGATCCCTCCAAGGGACTCTTGTAGTTTTCCGCTATTGTCAAAAACGCACCCCATTGGTTTTCTATGGCTACTCGGAAGAGAGCGCGGGACAAACATTAAAGGCAAGGTTTCGCTATTCATCGGAAGGTTAGATCATTGCCATCAGTATGTTCATAACGGTATCTTACAATATATTCCACAGCTGCATTACAATTAAATGAGATGTCCAAGAAAGCTGGAATTCAGTGCAGCAGAGACAACCCTGACAGGCTCAGAAGCTGTGGGCGAAATTGTACAATCGCCCACACACTTGTCTACAGCACTCGAGCGGCGCGCTGTGCTGTGGATTTATGACAACTTCAGCTGCCTGTCGGGCCCGATATAGCTTTCAAAGACATGAAAAATTAAAGACAATCCATAGCAATGTGCATGCCAGATAAGGTCAGATTTCTAGCCCTAGACCACTCGTAAATGACACAAGTGTACTCTCCGGCGCACCATTCGAGCGCTCTAGATAGGTGTGTCGATAACTGTACGTAACAAAGAAACGCGCAAACTAAAGATTCGTAAACTAAAGAGACACTAATTACGCACACGATGTGCTCTAACTCCTTTTCAGAGCTTTCGCCAGGTCCTGATTTATCAAGCCAATATTTAAACTCTTCCCTTTGGCTTAAGAAATATCAGGTCCAGGAGAGCCAGTACTACAGCTCTCTATGGGCACTGCTTTTAGCTCTAATTCTACCAGCTTATAGCTTGGGAATCCACGGACAAACAGCGTGCTGCTCCCGGTGATTCACACGAAAATACACCCCGTTCACATTCTAGCGTTTTCTTGGAGAAAGAACTTTCCCTACGAAGTTAAAAAACATTTTAAAAATGTGCTCTTCTGTATACGAATTTTCGTCTTCGTCAAAACCTGACAGTAAAACTTCCTCAGAGCTCATACCTGCCATAAATACGAATAGGAAGTAATGGTGCGTGCAGAGTGCATGGTGCATATCGAAGCTAATGGTTGCTCAGGAGATGACAGCAATCAGCCAACGACGCATGGGGAGTGTGCTACAAATAGGTGCATCACACCCATAACTGGGGAGGAATACGAGGAGGGCCATCTGGGCCCGCCAGACGTGAAAGACAAAGACGGAGGTCAAGAGCCGATATGCGCGAACGCCGACAGCACCGTCATGAAGCACGAGCACGTCGATACGGTCGGGGAGTACGGAGAAATCGAAGTGGACGACCTTTGAGTGCAAAAAAACACAGTATACCGGATTTAGGGGGAGCCAGGAAGACAATGAAACCGATGACGACAGCCGACCAAATGACGTCGCCGGTGAGCGAACGGCACGGAAGGCAAAGCTCTAAAAATCGCTTCGTAAAAAAATTATTCCAACAGAATTCCTCATTACACTAAAGTGCGCATGGTTTTATGCAATGGCTCGTGTCCTTGCTTGTACCCAGACGTTTCAGGTTCGTCTCAGACGTTTCAGGTTCGTCTCAGCGTTCAACAAACGTACTGCCTGTGCATTCATTCCAGCTTGCTCAGTACGCACTGTACTTTCAAAGCTTTGTTTGAACCCAGTACACTACACTAAAAAGTGAATCGGCTTCCAGAGACAAGAAGCTGTTTGTACGCAGGTTCGACTTTTGACTAGCCCATGGCCGAGCGCTAGACCCTGCTTCCGACGTCGAGGCAGACCATTATGTTATTTTCTTTTTAGAAAAAAAAAACAGCTCACTTCCCCACTCCTTTGTCTTAGCCCTGTTGCCACTCATGGATGCAATTTGGCATTTTGAAGCACGTATTGTTTTATCTGAGCATGCATCCAATTTGATCTGAAAAGAAATCATTCTCCTGGCGTCGTTTACGTCTGCTTGCGATGCAAGGATGTTGCACAGAGATTGTGTGCCCATTGGGTGTGGTCACACACCAATGATGGAAGTGATCTGCAGAGATGGCATTGTAACAGTCATCGACAAGGGCAAGCGATAAGAGTTATTCTCCCCCGAATAATTAGATGGAAGTAATGAAAGCGTCGAATCGCCATACCACCAGGCAAAATTTGCGGACAGCAATTTGGTGTACAATGTTAACCGCTTAATATATCGTGTTAGTGAAGATTAGACAAATTGGCCGCGATTGTATTCCCAGCGCTCAGCCATTTAAAGATTTTGCGTGGTTGATTTCGTTTCCATTTTATATTGTTTACGCTGCACATTAGAACTTCACCGAGTAGGCTAGCATAAGCTGTTTAGGCTAGCATAATTTACTTAAAAGACGTAACATCCAGAGTTCCCGAATAATACTACACTCCCAGCTTGGAACCGACTCAGGAGAGGGCTATAAGCTTCTATACATAATATCATTACGGTACTGACAGCATTAACGTACAATCTAACGCGATTTCAAGGCTGTCGCTGCCGTCTCGGCCGAACATGACAAAAAAAAAATTGTTCATGTGATGGTCGCTTGCTATTCAATAAAAATGTTTCGGGAGTGTCAAAAGAAACGGCTGGCTAAGCTCGCCACCTTCTCGCAATAATAAACTGCGTTAGAGCGCTTTAATCCGAGTAAGTTAACTGCAATGTGATCGACTTCAAATCGCGTCAGTGTGTCTTTCTTCTGGCTCGGCGGTCAATAGACGTGCGGTGAAACGCTATTCCGTACAAGCTGCAGCTAAGGCATCTACAAATAACCGCGTCGAATCGCCCGAAATACGCCCACCCTAGGACAGGTATATGCGCATGCTGCGTCGCTATCTATTACACCCGGAGAGGTGCCGCTACTCCAAGTTTGATGGCATGCATGCCTAGACGGTAAAATTGAGGGAGCGCGTCACTGATAGGAGCGCTGCCGCCAAAGCAGGACAGGCGGCGTACACGAAATAGGATGGCGGGGAAGAGGAGGGGGTACTCCGTCGCTCCGTCAGCACTTGCGAGGCCTGAGCCCGAGATGCGCTGCGCGGGCCCTCCAGAGATGCGCGACGAGTGTGGTACTCTGTGGAGTCGCCTACAGCACGTACGGCACATTAGCACGTCTGCGCAGAACTGATTTATGGCCGGCGGACGGGCCGCGCGCTTTCGTTGCGCGCTTTGCGTTGGCCCGTATACTCGCTTTTCGGCGTTCGTTGGAACGCAAGTAAAGCAAAATGCGCCCCAGCGGCAATTTCTTTTGTGAGCCCCATAAAGATACAACCACGGCAGCTGACGACGTCAGATGTGCAAAGGCGAAAAACTGCGCAGGGAAACAGTAGCGACTCGAGTGCCAATCTACAAGCCATCTCACAAGCTTCCCAGAACGCGTAGAAGAGTATCGGATTTTTCGCAGGTGAAGGAAAAAAAAAACTTATTTGACGGATGGAAGAGAAGACGAGTCAGGTAAGCAAATTTATGCCTGCGCGCGAGTGCATGCGTGAGCCCAGCAGCTACTCACTAGGCGTGCGTACATCCGAAGGCACGTGCCTAAATCCTGCAAAAGTTGGCAGTCCTGCTTGATTCAGCGCTGCGATTCATAAAATCTGCCAAATAAAGCACAATAAAAAAAACGCCGCTGGAAATGGCCATCCTTGCTTCTATTTATGAACGGTCCCGGAAGAACAGGATGGGAACCAGGGTGTCGAACAGGAATTTTTTGAGGTTCGGTTCGGGTTCGGGTTCACGCCTTTTGGGTTCAGTTCTGGGTTTGGCTCCAGAGTGACATTTCGTTCCGGTTCGAACCGACGCGAACTGGTTTGAACCGGTTCAAACGGTGGTGTTATTGGTAAAAACTTCATTGTTGTTGCACAGAGGGGGCTCCCTCTCAGGGAGCCCTTTGTCGTGTTGTCGTCTTCCTCTGGTTTCGGGATCAAGAAAAAAAAAGAAATTCAACGTAGATGGGTTTTTCATTCAAGCTTGCTTTTCTTTGTTTACTTTTCCTTTAACTGAAACGTTAGTATAGAAAACAAAAATGCAAAATTTGTTTTATAAGAGATGTTTTCACTTTACCCTCTTTAATTTACTTTCCGCAAGAAAAACTATAGGAATTTGTGGCAAGAGGCGCAAAATCAAATGAGCCTAGAATTAACGGAATATTGACTACGTGTTCACAAGAATCCATATCATGAGAAACAAAAGTAAAAAATCTGGTGGATTTGCATCAGCAGAACTCTCCAGCTTCAGCATTTCTGACAACCCCGTCCCACGAGTACAAGATTTTCCCTGAGGCTTTAGGGCAGACGAGCATTTCTCCTATGCAGAGTACACAGCGCGGGCGCCGTGAGGGCCACCGCATGCACCCATTACCCCACCGCATCCTACTGAGACTAGAAACTGTCCTGTATCGGCAACTACAGACAATCACCTTTCGCTCGCCCAAAAACCGGCACGCTTCAATGTTTAAAGGAATACCCGTGGCTGGAGTTGATTTGTAATAAGGGAGTAATTACTTATTAGCGTCCACTCAAGCGCAGCCATACGGCTACGAAGGAAAGCTGTACAGCGTCCACGGAAGCTTCGTACCTGAAAAAAAAAATTCTTAGTACAGGGTTGCAACCCGAGACCACTGCCTCAACGGGACTGTCGGAATGTCTTCTCAGTCATTGGTCAGCCAGACAGCAATTTGGTGCGTATCTGTCACGTAGAAAGTGGCACAACTGCAATCTCACTGCCTACGGTAATTCTAGAGCATGTCCGAATTAAGTCCTCGCCTTTAAAACGCGATCACTGTCCACAAAACATCCTTTAATATCTCCACAAGCAAAGAAGAGTAATATATTCTCAAGCGATGAGTTAAGTGTGGACCTTCTTGCGTAAACCCGCTGTCTTGTCCAGATATACTGCTGAAATCAAAGTTGCTAGACTGCTGAAGTTGAAAATACTGACCGATACGGACGAAAGGTACATTTTCCTCTTCAGAGCAACTATCGTAACCTAATTATGGACGACTCTGTCATAGAATTACGCAAAACTTTTACAATGTAGGGCTACAGTGAATTGATTAGCTATTCGAAGTGGGAACTGTGTTGCTCCAGTATTTAGGGGAATCCCCTAAGGTGGGATAAATTTCTAATAAGGGAGCAATTACTCTTTTATCCACCCAAGCATAGCCAAAGGAATAGCCGTACAGAACTATTCCTTTGTAGCCGTACGGCTGCGCTAGGGTAGATAAAATGAGTTCGCCGTGGTTTCCGGGCGATATTCGAATTAATTTACCACGAATTGATGCTAAAGACGTTTGATCCAATAGAACCATGAGCAGACACCATATTCCAGACACCGGTTTTCTCTCAGTTTTGGTGTCGCATGGATTGGGTGCCATTTTCGCACTGTCTATCGTAGACATCTTACGCGGTAGCACAGCTCATTTTGCATAATAAAAAAGGGAAAATATGACGAGTGGCAAGAAAAACTGGGCCTAACAGAGTCCCTAACCGGTTTGTAACGGTTCCTTCGAGTTTTTCCGGTCCGGGTTGAGTTCCAAGATGGCGAAAAAAATATGGGCTCGGTCCTGTTGCGCTTCTGGGCAAACATACGGGTTCGGTTCCGATTCCACACTCTGATGGGAACCGAATTCATATCCTTATAAGAATCCCACAGGATCTTTCAACTGCTCTGCGTTTATTCCTTTATAGATCATTTCTTATCTTTTTTCATTTCAGTCTACAGCCGCGAGTAAAACGGGAAAGTGTATCTCACGACTCCCTCCTCAGACTAAACTCTCACAGCCTCGCGCTTTTTATCTTCGATTTTAATGGCTGGCTTTCCTTTCCTAAAAAAACGTAACTAGACAGCAGTCACTTTAATGGCCACGTAGAATAAGTCATACTACTTGTTGACCTTCAACCATGACAGGTCAGAGATACTCCATGCGCTCTAGCTCTTTCCAGTCTTGGAGCTTCACGGCACAAGCGGGAATTGAAGAACAGCCTGAGTGCACAAAACGAACCCTGTCGCCAAACGATTGCAGGGTGGGCTCCCGGAACTGATTGCCGCAGGTCAATTGTCACAGGTTATCAATGAATAGACGCATGAGGACGGCCGGGCCCGCGACGTTGGTGATAGAATACGAGCTGGCATTTCTGTAGCGTCGTGCAAGTAGTCTGAAACCGCTACTCGGACGATGCGGATATATTCGGCCATGGCAACCGGCTGTAACCGTTAATGTATCTTCGCGCACGCACATGAGGCTCTGCATGTTGCAATGTGCACTTGCGCAACGCGTTTCATCAATGAATCTTCCTGGAAGACGACATAAACTCGAGGACTTTATCCCTCGTGACAGAGAGCTTGAATTCACACCGCCTACTTTGAAGTATTCAAATAGAAGATGATGGTCAAGATAATGGCAAATAACACCAAATTGTTCAAGAAAAGAAAGCTAAGGAGGCATTCATTTTTTTTTTATTTTGTAATAAACAGAACACTTTGAACAGGACAGAAAAGCGAAATGGTATGGTATGGCATGGCATGACACGGTATGGTATGGTACGGTACGGTATGGTATGGTATGGTATGGTATGGTATGGTATGGTATGGTATGGTATGGTATGGCATGGTATGGTATGGTATGGTATGGTATGGTATGGTATGGTATGGTATGGTATGGTATGGTATGGTATGGTATGGTATGGTATGGTATGGTATGGTATGGTATTTTAACTTCCTAAAAGGGAACGCTGTGCTGGAAAACTCCGGATTAATTTCAGCCTCGTACAACACACGGACGTATTTTGCATTTAGCCACCACCGAACTGTGGCTGCCGCCTCGATCGGGATTCGGCCCCACGACCTTGGGATCATCTTCCGAACGCCGCAACCACTGAGCCGCCGCAGCGGGTAGTAAAGCGAAATGGCTGCGAGCATCAACTGTAGGAAGCTTTTTTCTCTGCTACAAGCCTTGAATTGGATAAAGCGCTAAAAATTAACAGGTGAGATTTGTTGAACCAACACTGACTATCTCTACAAACGCATGTCGCATATTATCCCAAGCATCCCACTGAAGTAACCGTGGTTCAATGAACTGGGCGCCGGCACGTACTGCGAACGGAACGAGATACAGAAGCAAGCGAAGGGGTCCCGACAAAACACGTAAGCCTTACAAGCATTCTTTTTTTTTTCTATTTCGGAGCTGCACAATGTATACAGTGCGTCGGGTCGTCGACCGCCTTTCGCTGCACTGTGGGAACCACTCGCAGAGAGAACTGACCTCTCGCGTGAACCAGAGCGCACTCGCGTTCGTCAAGCCCGCACGCGGCCCGAGCCTGGATGCCTCGCCGGCGCTGCGCTCACGTGCTCCGGCACCTGCGGACGGGAAATTCGATAGCGCAAGGAAAGGCGGCCGTGCAGACATGCCTCCCAACAGCCCCTCGGTGCCCGCGCTCAGCATTCGAAGCGCTCTTCCTTTCGCGCGAGTCTGAGCCGGCTCTCAGAGAGAAGGCGCTGCATTCGGAGCGCCGAGGTTACGTGGAGAGGGAGGTCTTCCGGATCACTTCACAAAAGCCTCCGCTGACGTGACGGCGCGAACGCGGCCAGAACGGGAGACTCGACACAGGCTCTCAACGTGGAGCTCCAATAACATCACAGCGTTTCTTCGCACCGACTTTATCCCGTGTGACTGCGCTGTGAGGTTTATTAGATGCCAGGCGTTCATCTTTTCTCTTGACAACAACATGCTCCCCAAAACTATAATACCCTGCGACTCTAGTCTAGAAGCTTCATCGCGAATTTATGGCTAAGCTTTTGCGATTGCGTACAGGCTGCCACAATTGGTTGTCATAAAACATGCTCTGCTGGTATCCAGAACTACGAGGCACTCTGTGACCCAGTCTGGCTGCAAATATGCATGGCATACTCATAATCCGAGATTTGGACCAGCATCAAGTGGATCAAGTCAAGGCGAATACGCAGACGTGGCTCGGACATGAGTTGTAGTATAAAGACATGACATGAGTTGCAGTAAAGTAGTAGTGTAGTCATCGCCAACTACGTGGTCGTCGTTTTTGAGAGCGACGAAGCAATAGAAAGCGCATGCCACGGTACAGTGCCGCAAACTGTTCGGCGCCGCAGGCATCGCGAGACGTCGCAAGCGGGCGTTGCTTTTGAGCCGAAATTTCTACGCACTTCACGCGCTCTTTTTAAGTTCTGGGGGCGTGGTGTGGGGGATGGCGGAGGGGAAAGGAAGCAGATTTCATCACACTTCGGAGCTTTTGAGGACGTCTTTCTACAGCGCTAGCTATTAAAGTGAGGCTCTCTCACATTCGCGTCGACCGTCCTAACCCTCACGCATCCGCAAACACCCCACAGAGGCACAGGTGTTGGGGCAGAGCGCCAGCAGCGCAGGAAGAACAACAAGAAATTGATTTCCGTCGAGGCGGCAGGCGCTCGCAGAGAAGAGGAAAATTAGGGACAGCAGTCGCAGGAGGGGGATGGTGCAAGGAGTGCGTATGTGGCGGGGATAGGCACCGGATAGGATAGGATAGGATAGGATAGGGGGCTCTGTCGCATACAGCGACGAGGCCATCAACGTTGGACGCAGGCTGCGTAGATAGAGGGCATCGCAGCAGAATCGAAAAGCGAAGAATAGCAAAATAGCAGTAAAAACTCCGCAAAGATGAATAAAACTACGCCGTAAGTCAATCAGCGCACCCACTGACAGTATCACAACCAGTCCACAGCGCAGCGACATGTAGCACAAAGAAATAACTGCAAGGAAACAAGTGTGGTCGTGGCTATCGGCGACTTACTATCATCTCAGTGGCTGGATCAAAGCCTCTCGCTAGTCTCACAAAAATAAAGGGACTTCGCGCATTCCAACGCTGCCCCAACCTCACCTACGCCCACATCACTCGCTACGCCCACATAGCTCGCACTGAGAGACGGATTTCGCCTGGCAAGCGTTTGATGAGAGGGGGGAAAAGAGGCCGGAAGAAAATGAGACATCAGGAAACCACCTTTCAACAGTGAGCTTCTTGTTGAAGCTGTTTCCTCAGGATCACTACTACTCTGTCCCGAACCGCCAAAGCCGACCTGTATACAAGTGACCACCCAGATAGCACTGCCGGATATTTTTCGCAGTTTACTGATGAAGATGCCCGAATATTATTTTACCTGATGTTGTGTGTGACACGCCTTCACAAGACGTGGTGATATTCGGGGCCAGCTTTCTCGTCTTTTTCTGTGGCTATAGGTTTGATGTTTGCCACACGATTATCCCAATTATGTTTTGTTATCCTCAGCAACGCAGTTGCACAATCACGGTTGATTCAAATTTCTGAATTATACGATTTTGTCAAGCGCTACCGACCAGAGCGCGATATTTCTCGGAATAATATGAACGCCTTCTCTGGTTCCAAAAGTAGCTCGAAATGACACAGACGAAGACGCACAGTGGACAGGACGGGCGCTTCGTCTACTGTATGTCTGTGTCTCTGTTCTTTCGCGTTCTCTGATCTTTTAGAAGTTGAAATGCACCAAGTATCCCAGAGCAAACTGCTGCAATCTCGAGAAATTGTGGATGAAACGAAGCGACGAGCCACCGAACGAGCGTGCGCCATAGCGGAGGGTGGCCCTGCCGCAGCTGACAGTAGGGCAACCTCCCAGCCGCCGTCGCGTTTATGTGTGGGGCAGCGCAGCGTAGACACGGAAAGCATTTGAAACTACTTTTGTGAGTGAAGGTCTTGAAGCTTCTACTTGCGCAACCTGCAAAGGCGTGCTGACAACTAAAAACCGGAATAAGTTTGGATCCGAAGGACTGGCGCTTAGAGTCACTAGAAACGTTGCTCTATTGGGGACGGAGCTAGTAAACACGACCAGCGGAATGAGAACGTATCATCTAACAGCGGCTGTGTTGCTGCTCTACCATTACCGCGCATGTAAGAAACGGCTTGCCAAGCCGTTTTGCTAAATTGATCTTATGTCGAGCTTTTTTTTTACTTCCTTCACTCCTTCCTTTATCCATGCTGTGTCGTAGACTTCCGGTTTGAATTTTTTTCTTTGATGTTGGCACATTACTTTTTGAAAATTCAGTCTGATCAGTTGACGCAAGTAAATTGAATTGAATTGATTGAATTGATTTATTTTCATGTAATACACATACATGAGGAGATGGGAGAAAAAGCCGCTAGAATGCAGCTTGACTAGGCTCCCATCCCCTATGTCGGATAATGCAAATATATTGGTACCTCAAGGCACAGAAACACATAAAAATGGAAATACTTTAATTATTTCAAACACCCTCCTCTAAAACTTGTTGCCGGGCTTATGCATTTCTAGGTATTAAGCTCGCGCAACCCAGGACGATCGGGATGAAAAAACAGCTTTGTCCATTTCGTATTGCTTCTATTCGCCCTGTGTAGCGCGAACTTGATATTTTTTTCTAATATATGCGCTAAGAAAACAATACACGTGGAACGTTTAGACAACATCCCTCGTACTCTGCACAGTGTTAAAGACAATAACAAACCTTACGCGACTATGACGTGGGTTGGATTTCGACACAGTACTGCATGCTGTACGAGGTACAGCCGGCCAAATCTTTAGCTGGCATGCGTGACGGCCGCTTTTTGCTTCCTCCTGTTTTTTACGACGGATCAAACTTGCGGAAAAGTGAATATAAAGCACCGGCTTGGTGAGCCTATGCTTAGACTCGATATTTTCACAAGTTTGGTCCGTCATAAAGTGCGGGAGAAAGCAAAACGCGGCCGTCACGCACGCCAGCTAAAGATTTGGCTGGCTGTACACACTCCGGAGCCTCGGTAAGCATACATATAGTGTTTGGCAGATTACGTTCAGTGGCCTATTAAGCAGACGGCAGCCCAAACTAACAAACGATTTCATGCAGTCACCTTTTTCTCTGAAGATAATTCTATTGCGCTCATCCTCTGATAAAACGGTAATTCCAAAAGAGACACGCACAATGTTCCCTTTTGCTTCCTTGGATATTTCATTTGACATAGTATCTCATCACACGTCTTCTATATGCTGTCCCCCTGCTTCGCAACAACTGCATCCTAACATTGGAGACGTTCGAAAATTCCACTCAGGGCGCCAGTTCAGCAGAATCCTCCGAATTATAGGGTAACTGCAGCGGATAGCTCGTTCAGAACGAAATAAAAACGGTGTTCACATATGGACGTGCCTTACTTTGAGCAGGGGTTGAACTCTGGTTCAAGGCGATGCGAAGTACTTGGGGTGGTGCTTTTCTCTTGCATTTTAGAGACGGTCGGTTAAAGCATTCACGGAGCGGGAAAGTAATAAGCTCCCAGTAATCTTCATAAGACATGAATTGCAAATGGCGTAACTTTCACAGTGATTTCAATATCAGCTCCTCTGTTCTGCCAAATTCTTATATGCGGAAAAGGGTTGAGCGGTAGCCGAATTCTTCATTTAAATTTGAAATGCCTCTCGTATCTTGGAAATGACAATATCCGCTAACAGAACTGACTCTCCATGACTTTATCGTTCGGAAATTTATCCCTAAAACCAGTCATAGTTCACCTAGCAGGGGTGGACAAACATAAGTTACTTCGACGTAAACGAATGGGAAAATAAATTTGGCAGAAGCACTTAAGACTGCTTGCGTATGGGAATGCAAAAGCATTACTGTCCCTTGGTGCATTGTTTGCGCGTAATGTTTGCACATGCATTAAAGCTCTTTTCTATGAGTTTGTGTTTGCGTATTGGTTTCGCACGCACACACACACGCGCGCACACACACACACACACACACACACACACACACACACATGCATACGCAAGCGCACACAAACACACATGTATGACACCTCCCGGAATGCTGTACGACGAACGATTGCACCACAATTTTTATACAGAAGTCTGGGAGACTGGGAAGGCATACAACTGAAGATGCATGTGACGCCGGTTAGAATCCCTGTTGCAAGCTAGCCTCTAACTTGAATAGCACATGCAAGCTTTACACAAAGAGAAATCGTGTGACATCAGCCAGAACGTTGTGCGACAAACGGTTCCGTCACAATTTTGGTACGAATATCGGGAAAACTGGCGCCACAAGGAGGTCGGCCACTGGCGATTCTATAAAAACGAACGGCATGGATATGATTGTTTGAAGAGGCGGTGGTCGGTTTGCTATGTGCGTCATACGGCGTCACCCTATATTTTTATTTTTTTTGCCATCGCTAATAGGGGGGTTACGAATTTGGCGTCTGCGAATACTTGAAGTTCATGATTAGCGAATAGAATATTTCTCTACTCAGTTCGGTAAACTTCAACAGGATAAAAGAGCGGGCTAGTTGGTGTGGATCAAACGTAACCAGCAACGAACACGGGAACAAAAGAACTGCACAGAACGAAAGGAAGCGCCGAATGTTTTTTCAGCGGTTTTCGAATCGCCTTTGAATAGTTGCTGGATATGGGGCATTGCACAGCTCCAAAGTATTTTAAACAAGCATTCGGGCCGCATGCGTCCTGGACAAACACCCCGTGAAAGTTTAGACCGTGAATGGGGTCGTGTGGAGACCCAGGAGGCCTGGAGGCCTCGAATTCTCTTGCCGAATAAAGTTTCACCACCAGAAAAACAGCCTGCCGCTGCACGACATGGGTGTGCGAGTTACTTTTCCCTTCAAGCAGTTGGATAAGAAGCCCTACTCGCCCGCCTATTTCATCTTCTGAGACGTTGCTTTTTCAGCATCATCATCAGAATCCAAAGTTTACATACTTGCGTGCATGAAGTTCTTTTGTATTGTAATCCTTCTGTCTTCCCACATATAAAATTACCTGTGCGCTGCCGCCTCGTGTTCAGTCTTCCACATTTTCAATTTTCCTTCTGTCATATGCTTTAATTAGCTTTAGTGTGTGAGTGTGATGGTTCTGTCCGTCCACATTTATACCGTTCGGGATGAAGAATGCTGGCTCGTTTGCGCGATAGCTTCTGATTGAATTTGATAACAACTTTGTAATTTGTATGGCAAAAGTAGAAATAAAATGAATGAATGAATGAATGAATGAATGAATGAATGAATGAATGAATGAATGAATGAATGAATGAATGAATGAATGAATGAATGAATGAATGAATTCTAGCTATGGTGAAGTTACAGATTATTTATTCGTCAAATAACAGTTGTAAGTAAGTTTAATCTCACAGTAGTACTTTCACGGGATCTTCCATATGACGCCAACACCATAACACACACTGTTCATTTTTTGATGGACACTCTGACCAGCCATGTTGCAGGTGAACTCTTCTTTCTTTGCCACTGATGACAGCACGCCAGCCAGTCTCCCTTTACCACTAAAGTATTCCAATAGCGTTAAGCTTCTAATATAAACACTTGCTCCTGGGGAAATATGAATAATCCCAGTCGAATCTACGCGATATTTATGCTGCGCTTGATGAGTACGTTGGTACGTGGACATAACGAGGACATAACGAGAAGAACGTTCACATCACGAGTGCCTGGCCTCCCATCTGGCCAAGCTTCACGCGGCCGCAGAGTACTTTAAGCTACTCGACATTGTTAATGAAATAGTTATCGGATACCCTGCCATCCTTCTAAGCAGATGACGCATTGAACACTAGAAAGAAAATCTTCTATTCTTGCTTGATTTCTAATCAATTAGGTTTCTACTCGACAGCAAAACTGTCCTTTCACGTTCTATTTTTGAAAAATGCGATATGCACATGTCTAGTACTTGTAGCTTTTCGAGCGTGGTCTGTCAACTCACAACGCTGGCTCTAGTTTCGACCATGCTGCGCCGTTTCGTAGATAGCATCGAAATGTAACAACAATGTTATTTTTTTGTTTGAGTCAACCGTCCATGAATTGCTGTCAATATCTTTTTTTTTCTAGTGTTTTCTAAATGTCACGAAAAGCGTTGGGGTAATCTTTTCCTAAACTTAATTAAACATTTGTGATTAAACAGCTGTGCCACAACACACAGCTTCAATGAATGCTTTGCAGAAAGCAAAGACCAACAAAAGCAACACTAGAGCACTACACTACAACCAACTAATACATGCAGCTCATACACTCCCCTTCGAACGAATATCATGGGCTTATGTTTGTATAGCCAGCATTGAAGGGTCTCACATAAGTGGTTGTCGTAAATGGGCAATAAGTAACGTTTTCCGACGAAATTTTGGCACTACGTATGCAATCTATATCAGACACAATTCAGTGAGATTTAACTGCAAAATTCTGTTAGTTGAACAGCATCACCACTGTAGGAACGGCGAAGTAAAGCTAATTACTACCCAACGCGTAACAACGACGTCTGGTATGTGCCATCCTTTCGTACTAATTATGGTCGTCAAATGCTGCGACATATAATTCCAGTTCTTCTTAATCGGCGCAATGAGCCCTGAGGACCTAACGGTACGGTTTTTTTCTTACTGCAAGTTTTTTCCTCCTTTATCCCGTTTTCTTTTGTGATTGTTATCCTTAGTTTTCCATTTTTCAGTGTATTTGAGTGTTGCGTGTTAATCTTGCCGACTTCACCTATCTATTAATGCAAGAGGATGTTCACTAATCTTTATTGAATATGATATTTACCTATGCACTGTAGTCTTTTTTATTGTTCTGTCCGTGTTTTGTTGCTGCCGGTTTTTATGTACGGAGGTGCGCCCCTCTGTCAAGCCAGTCATAGGCTTTTTGGGTGTACCCCTAACATCCCAGATGTTGAAATAAAGGTATTTGTATTTAAGATAGCAGTGAAAAACAGCGCTTGAAATATACTTTTAAGGTTGTTTTACATCTATTACTTGAGCATTATAATAACATTTTGAACACAGCACTATCTCTATGTTCCTGAGGACGATAAGCTAATGTTTAAAATACAACAAAGTGCTATTTGCTAACTTATAACATTAACATAACGTACGATTATTGCATATATGCTTCTACAAACATAACTTTATAAGGTTATCTTTGTCCTACCAGGATTAGTAAAAGTACAAACTACATACTCAGTAGGTATGTGGGACTCATCAAAGGCACACGATTTGATTTTTTATTTGTATTCAGCGGAGAAAATGACAGTTCCTACCGATACCAAAACTTCGATACCAAAACTAGACAGGTCTGACAATTGTATGTCATCTATCGACACAAGATACAAACATGACTTCTCATTTAATGCGCACGTTCTCCGCGTCATACTATGTTACATTGTTGTTACCAGTACCGCGCCAATTTTATGAGCTGCCTGTAGAGGTTCTATATTAGTCAGAGTGTTGAAACTAAAACTTCGAGAGGCTCTGAATTCCAGGAAGTGCTAGTACTCTGGGCAATACAGCATTACTGTTGTACACGTGTTTTTAAGTCAACTAGTTCTGTCGCCAACCAGCAGAGAAGGCTAGCCCACCAAATTTTAACTGAAATTGGCCATTCTGCACACGATTATTTTAAATATAGTAATTTTAAATATGTAAATGGTTTGGGTTTATGAGGTTTAAAGTCCCAAAGTTACTCGGGCTATAAGGGACGCCGAAATGAGCGTCAGCGAACCCACAAATGAGAATTGCAGCCCTTAATTATGTTTTCTGCCTTCATTTTCTTGACGACTTCAACCAAACGTGCTAATGACATATACGCAACCAGAAATCACCTCACCCCGCCCACGCCGCCACATGAAGATTAGCATTCTGTAATAGCTACCTCCACATAGGTAAGGCGTCATTGCAGCAAACTCTATCTCTTACAAACCTAAGAGCCTATGTTCCGAATGCTTTTCTATTATTTGTCCACGGCAATATGGTGTGTACACACACACACACACACACACACACACACACACACACACACACACACACACACACACACACACACACACACACACACACACACACACACACACACACACACACACACACACACACACACACACACACACACACACAAATGAATTCATAACACGCGTGAGCCTATACACGGCATGTCTCAATTTCTCAATTTCTGTGAAAATCATATAAAGTGCAGAAACCTTCGGTTGCCGCTCAAAACAAACAGGAGGGAGGAAACGAAAGCTACACACTGCGGTGCCTAAAATCAGAGCGTCGAGCACTGATTTCCGTTTACTCGCTTTCGTTTCCGTTGCGCATGCGCAGCAGCAGAATGCCTCTTGCAGACGAACAATAAAACGCCTCGTTATCACTCATCTCCTATATTGTTTCCATTCACGGAATGTATGAGCTATTGCAACCTTTCCTTTTCTTCGCTTTCGTGTTTTAACTGACTGCGTCTCCTTCTTTCACTCCAGCCGTTCTGTGCACATTCTCATCATGTTTACACCTGCTTATCGCATACCAACGGCGGTAACGGTAGTGAGTATAGCACAACAGTGATTACATCCTACCATTCATTCATTCAGAAATGCGGCCTAGTTCAAAGAGGCGCCGGAAAGGAAGGCGGCGAGCTACTCATCCTTTTGACCATTAGTGTGCCTTCATTGCGATCGCTACGGTCCGGTCGGGCACCGGTTCCCTGCACAGTTGTCAACAGACACGTCCAGAATCACTGCCGCAACACAAGCGCACTGCGCTGCGCTGCAGCGCGTCACGTGTGGCGCGTTACCTCGCATAACCCGCTCTGCACGCACGCATCCGGTTGTGGTGCCACCACGAGAGCAATTCCGCGAAATGATAGGCGATCAGAGCCTGGCGGAAGTCAACCACGGAAGATGCCACGCGTGGTGCCCGGTTCTTCCTGGGCCAACCCAGACACAGCGGGGGTGCAAACCGAGCAGAGGGCCGCACTGCCGCGCCTGGCAGTGCGGGCCGCTCTCCTCCGCCAGCACACGGTCGCAATCGCAGCTGCGAAATGGAGCGCGGAGCAGCGGCGGCTGTCGCCCATTCCATATGCTTTGGCGCGACGGCGCAAACGCCGCGGCCGCGTAGGCCTAACGCGCCTCACCTTGCCCGGAGGCGTCGATGGCCATTGCTGGCGGGCCTCCCTGTACGATGACGCTGCCCAGCGGTGCGGCACAGCCCAGCAGGCCGGCCGACGCTCCACTCGGCTCCGCGTTCATAGCGGTGCCCCTTGGCGCACTAATGGGGAGAAGAGATACTCGGGGGTCAAACTTCACATGGAGCCGCTGGCGGGCAACAAAGGCGATCGCCCGTCACCTTGCCGACTTCGACGCGGACACGTGACCCAGCGCTGCCGTGCACGCTTATCTGGAGACCGCGGCTATCTTCGACGCCGTTAATCTGCTCGCAGGCTGTTGTTTACCCAAGATGGCGCGCAGCGACAAGCGAAACGCAAGGGCGTCGTCTCTGCAATGCGTGCCGCCGTCGCCCGCCGACTCTTTGGGGCGAAACTCACGTGCCGGTGTAAGAATTCGGTGCTGGCATCGCAGCCACTGTTTGCGGGTCTCCACACCGCAAGCTCTGGGGAATATTGTCCCTCTCATCCCTTTAGCGACCTCTTCCGCGCAGAGCGCTTGACGCACAACGACTCGTATCCTGTCCTCGTACTGCTGGCTTTCGCAAGAAGCGGAAGCCGTCCGGACGGTGTACAGCACTAGCGTATCTTTGCTATTTCTAAACAAACCATCAGTTGTTTAGTACGACACGTTGAGAAGGGACTAGATATGTCACGTTCTCTTAGAAACCCATCCCACTGTCATAGCCTTGTCTTCACGTTGTTTCATAAACGTGCGCGTTGCAATTACGTAACAGAAATGATGGGAAGAAATTGCTAAAGGGTTTTATTCAGAACTTTGGTTTTCTTTTGCGTGCGTGCGTGCGTGCGTGCGTGTGCGTGTGTGTGCGCGCGTGTGTATGCGTGTGCGTGTGTGTGCGTGTGTGTGTGTGTATGTGTGTGTGTGTGTGTGTGTGTGTGTGTGTGTGTGTGTGTGTGTGTGTGTGTGTGCGTGCGTGTGCGTGTGTGTGTGCGCGTGTGTGCGCGTGTGTGTGTGTGCGTGCGTGCGTGCGTGTGTGTGTGTGTGTGTGCGTGCGTTCGTGCGTGCGTGCGTGCGTGCGTGTTACGCTCCTCGCAATAAGGCACTAAGAAGGCACCTCGTTACATTCTACACTTGTGCCCCGCCGCGGTGGCTCAGTGGTTACGGCGCTCGGCTGCTGACCCGAAAGACGCGGGTTCGATCCCGGCCGCGGCGGCTGAATTTCTTGAAGGCGAAATTCTAGAGGCCAGTTTGCTGTGCGATGTCAGTGCACGTTAAAGAACCCCAGGTGGTCGAAATTTCCGGAGCACTTCACTACGGCGTCCCTCATAGCCTCAGTTGCTTTGGGACGTTAAACTCCAATAAACCAAACCAAACATTCTACACTTGTGAAAAAGTGTAGCGAACCACTTCCAAGGTAATGGCTCGCAAAAAAGCTGCCCACACGTCCCGAAGAACAGTTTTCTAGAACAAGTCTGCCGCCTGCGGTCAGCGGGTTACCCTGAACAGGTCCTGGTTTCTGTTGCTGAGTCATTATCTAGCAAGCTTAGCTCGTAGCACACGCTTCACTACTAAGATGCGCCGTGTCAAGAATGGAGACGCTGCAATCGCATGCTTAATGACATGCACAAAGTACTGAATAATGTTTAAAAAATTACGGAGGGCACTTAGACCACTTACGTGCTCTGAATGCGAAAGCATTTGTGTCTACCCGTGCGCTACTAGTTAACTGCGTTTGTTTACTAGACAGTACTAATGTCTCAAAGGCCTTTAGCCTTTGCCAACCATACCATACCACACCACGCCGCATCATGCCATACCACAAAACACCATACCATACCATACCATACCATACCATACCATACCATACCATATTTCCCATTCCATCACCGCAACGTTGGCTACCATAACTTTTAAACAACAGACGCACCCAGAGGGAGTAACAGTGTGCAGAGGCACGTTTGAGAACCATATTTATTCAACCCTCTAGACCCAAGGTGCCGAGGAAAGGATCTAGGTGATTGATGCATTGCAGATGCATTAGACTAGATCTCCCAGCAGCAGAACACCTTTCTCTTGGTGCAAGGAGACTGCTTTCTAACGTCGCAGGATATGGATAATTCAATGGTATTCGGTCTGCAAGAGGTATTTGGGAGTCTGTAAAGCATGTGGCGCGCATCGCATGTGCTGTAATCCATATTCCCCCATAATCTTCACTATGGGACGAAGCTAGTGGCAGTTCGAAAACGTGCATACTAAGCTGCGCAACACGCTTGATTAGGGCGCGCGCATAAACTCGTGTACACGAACGAGCATTCTAACTTTATCCTGGGAAAAAGTACAAAAGCGAGCATCTCCCCAACAAACAGTAATAGATGTGACAAGTCAGACTGAAGCAGTGCTTTGTCTCGAAGTTGATATACGCGAAATGTCGCCACCTCTTGGTGAAAAGGCTTTGCACGATTTTTTTTTCTTTTTGCGCACAAGCATATAATTCCTTGCTCATTTCCAAGTTGCAAAATAAAAGCGGTTAATAACACTGTTCGCGGTCGTTCTTTTCAAGAGTTTCATATTTTATTTTTAAAAAAGAGAGGAAAGAAACGATTTTTTTCCGAATTTCTGGAAAATTTATACTTCTAGAAGCGAGACGCATGTGGTAGGCGACGAAGCAAATCGCGGCAGGTGTTAGTTTAAGCCTGAGGACATTATCATCATCATCATGGCCGGGGTGAGCGTGCTGCGCCTCTCAGCGTCAGCATTCGCGGCGTTCGGTGTCCAGTTTTCGCTTCTTCGCATCCACATTTCTCCCAATCCGTCAGCTTCACTTATCTCAACAGGGGGGGGGGGGGGGGGGGGGGCTGGATGGTGCAACGTGCGTCTGAAAGTGAAGCCACCGGAAGTAAGTGGCCTTGTCTCGGGAGTCAGTCTTTGGCAGTGCACGAAATAAGGCATCAGCATGGTTTTTCAGTTTCACTTTACGTTTTTCCCTTGGAATGTCGTCTTTTGATCGCTCTCGTCTTTTCCCACGACCATGTCTACCTGTGGCGCCGTCAGCTGCATGCGGAGACCTGCAAAATCTTCGGGAAAGACGTTTCACACAAAAGGGTTCTTTGCACCGCAACGGGACGACACTAGCAGACGGAAGGTCGTCGCTACACATAGCACTACGGAACCTAGTCAGCTGCTGCCCTGTGTCGTGCCGTTGCTCCAGCGTGGCCAACACTGTTCTTTACTGTGGTGCGCATTCCCGCGCTTTAAGCTTAAATTATACCATCAATGGGGAATACATTTACGAAGAGATGGGCGAAAACCTTCTCCAGACGACAGCCGACATTGCAGTGAACACTTAAACCAATTATGCTTCGATCTAACCGCAGCGAGGGCGCCTCCACTACCTAATGGGGGCTGACGATGGTCTAATTCATCAGCGAATGCAGTAGGTATGGTACTGCCCTTCCAACGGAAGGTACCAAGTACTATTTCGTATCGTACCAAATGATTACTCTGCCTGAATGGGCTTTTATCCGTGATGTTTGGTGCAGTTGAATTCTGACAGCGCTTGTCCTCTAGTCCTCTTTCTCGTCTATTTCTCTCGCGCTAGGCACTTCTTCTCGTCAGGCACTTCTTCAGGCACTTCTTCAGTACTTCTCGTCAGTCGTTTCTCTCGCGCTGTGCATCTCAAAATATGCTAATGACTAGTCCAAAAGTTGTTTTACGTGTTTCTTGTAGATGTAGTTGTACAAACGTGGCTGTGCTACGGAGTTAGGTTAAAAGCACGTCGGCTTGGCAAATGATGCCCCAAAGCAATTAACATTTTCACCGACCATCGACGAGACAAGACATCGGCTGCCTGCAACTCAAAGCTGTAACTACAGCTGCTTAAGGAGCGGTCGTTCGAGGGACGAGTGTCCGGATCCCCGGGCCATTGTTCGCTGCTAATTTGCTGCTCGAAATTCATTTTTAATATGGGTTTAGCATCATCGTCATTCGACTAGTGCTACTTACACTTGGAAGACAAGAACGTCGTGTATTATGCACGTACCCCTTTACCGCGGCGGGGTGAAACCTGCAGTCCTATTTTCTTCGGTTTCTCCGATATTACAGGGTTCTCCAAACGATGCTCACTTTCCTCGCGTTCTGCTTGCTTATTCCTTTTATATATAACAGCACATATTACACGAGAACAAAGCAAAAAAAAACGCAAACAAAAGGACGAAAACCACGACTTTTTGCATTGAAATACACAGCCGGCACCCGGCTTCCGAGACAAGCCGTCCAACTTCCGATGGCTTCACTCGCGCTCGCCTCGAAAAGTGGAAATGCGGCATCCAGGCACCTAGTGGAGATCAGTGGTCGGCCTGCACTGTAAACAAGAATAAACCCAAATGGGAGTTTAAATGGTTACCGCTGTCCTTTAAACTCTGTGTGTGGTAACATTGCTCCATCACTATGGAGCAAAAATGTCGCAAATGACCAACATTGAGAAATGAGACACAACGGAAGATTCTTCTTTTTAACTGCCATCTTTAAATAGGTTTTGTTAGCATCAGTTCTCCCCAATTCCCCTTTGGAGCATAAAAAAACTCCATTTTGCACCGTTCTCACCGCCACTTGCCGTCACGTCGGCTTCTGGCCAGTCGTGTGATAATGGCGGTGAGTGACGTCCCCTTGGTTACAATCGACTATGGATCACTGCTCGCTTCTGCTGCTTCACGGGCGCCTGCTGCGGTAGAAGATGTCGGATTGTCGCCGCCTTAAGGCCGGGATACATGCGACGTTTTTTTTTCGACGACATTCGCGCGGCAGAAAACGTCGCGGTGGCGCGACGCCCGGCTGGAGATAACAAGGAGCGTTGAAGCGGCGGCGCGCCGCCGCGTATCCCTCGACGCGAAAGCAAATGTGATCAACAAGTGGCAAACACCACTGCGCAGGGAGGTCTGTGAGAACAGCGACGCTGACCATTCTGTTAAAATCAGGAAAGTTTCGCTTCGACACGAGTGTACAAATTTTAGCACGCGCGCTTAAGTATCTATAAAGATTTGCGTGCTCGAATGCATGCCGTCGCGTATCTTTGGACGCCCGCTCAGCCGCGGACACCAGCGGCTGCGGTTGTCTTCGACACATTCGCTTCAGGGAGGGAGCGCAGGCATTCCGATCAAAGATTCGGCCGTGTTCTCCAAAAAAGCGACATTTCAAGTCTGATGAAGCGTTTATTTTCACGACAATAACATTTCCGTGCCAGAAACACAGCGTACCTCGACGGCCATGGCGGCCATGTTGGCGGCGGCAGGCAGCGGACCGGAAGAGCGGACTTTCTGCGCTGCTATTGGCTCGCTTCATCCGCCGCTTCTGGTCTCACTGAACGCCGCGCGTCAAAATCTAGCCGGTCCTGATCGGCGGCGGCGGGCGTTTTTCTCGACGCCGGGCGTCAAATCTGCGCCGTCGGGCGAAAATCGACGACTCGCCGCGGTAAAAACGCTCCATGTATCGCGGCCTTTACGCTACAGTAAGCTGCATTGTACTGCTCCTCTGAAGCCTTCAGCGCACTCCCTCCATACCTGATTGTCCTTTGTTAGCGCAGCTACCCCGCTAGAGAACCCGCTTAGGCCTCATCCTCACAGCTTTTTTTTCGGTGTGGTTCGCGCGGTGCGTTGCAGCAGTCTGTAGTGTGCTGCATCAACATGGAACTGTGATGAAACGAGTTGAAACGCCGAGCTCTTGATCGAGCTGATGAGGCTACATTTTTCCTCAATCATATTAAGAAAGCAAATATTTAAAACGTGAAGATAAAACCAAACACTGCTACACAAGATTACCTTCAGTGGTGTTCTCATTTTCAACTTATTCTCTCCGATGTTTAATCAACTACAGCATGATGCATGACCATGAAAACTACTCTTAGACCCGTTTTCAGCTCAGAACTATTGATTCTACGGTTACATCTCTTTGTATGCTCTAACCCACAACCAAACAAACTCGCAAAGCACAAGCGGGTGATAAGTAGACGACTCCTGCCGCCTTCGCCGACGCCT
This sequence comes from Amblyomma mixtum, assembly GCF_055824585.1. Classification (NCBI taxonomy): domain Eukaryota; kingdom Metazoa; phylum Arthropoda; class Arachnida; order Ixodida; family Ixodidae; genus Amblyomma; species Amblyomma mixtum. The sequence goes on along the minus strand of NC_143014.1, from coordinate 89,539,373 downwards.
CTGCCACCGCGATTGCAGACGGAGAAAAGAACACGTGACGCGCGGTCACATTAAGTTGCCCAGGCTGGGTTGCCGGCCACCCCGGCAGCTCCCTGTCCGTTTCCTCCACCGGAACTGTTGCAAGAATGATCTTAGATGAAGATGAATAAACAAAGCGGCATTTTTGCGATTCATTTTTGTGGGTAGTAAAATTTTTACTCCCTTATACTCCTAGGTATCTTCCTTGCAGAGGGTAGTAAATAAAATACTCAATATATACAGCATAAATAAAACCTTCTTTTGAGTGTGCGCTTGAGGACAAGCCATTTACTCCGATTTGGGCGTTTTTCTTGTTAAGAGAGTATGGCGAGGCATAAGGAAACGCTCGTTCTCACCAGAAGCGAGGACTTACTATGCACCGTGGACAGCCTTGTCTTCTTTCATTCCTTTCTTCTTCCCGCAGCAGCTTTGTTTATTTATTTGTTTATTTATTTATTTATTTATTTATTTATTTATTTATTTATTTATTTATTTATTTATTTATTTATTTATTTACTATTCCTCAAAGTTCCACAAGGACATTACAAGAGGGGTGGGCTGACAAAATTGTATTATTTTGGACATAGATGATCTTCGACGGCAGATTTGAAGTAAACTGGATTGATGATGGTCGCCACCTCGGATGGAAGGCCATCCTAGTCGTTGGCTGTTCTAAGGAAGAAAGACTACTGATATGTTACAGTGCGAGATTGCTCGGGGTAGACGGCGTTAGGGTGGGAGTTACGGGATATCTGATGAGCGCTTGTGATACGGGGAGCATCGTGGTTAAAGGATGCTATAAAATCTATGATACGAGAAAAGACGGGCGATTTTGTGATCGCAGGCTAGCGTGGGAAGATTGAGCTGGGATTTTAGTGTAGAAATGCTAGTGTGATGAGAGTATTCGGAACAAATTAAACTGACAGATTCTGGACAGATTCGAGCATAGCGATAAGGTTAGCATGGAAAGGATCATACGCTGCACATGCAAACTCAAGTTTTGGACATATAAAAGTTAAGCAAGCGAGTAGTTTTGTGGAACGGGGAGCTAATGATAAGTTACGCCGTAGGTACCCGAGGACTTGATTTGCTGAATTAGTAACATGATGAATCTGATGGGACCAGGTTAAATCTTCATTTAAGTGGATGCCAAGGTGCTTGTAGGACTCAACTGATATGACAGGAATAGTGCTAATTGTGTAACTATTATCCTGGTGGTTGCGCCGCCGATGGAAAGAAAGAGACGTTTCAGTACTATTTAGTCTTGAGCCAAGTGCGGTACCAATCATCGGTACGAACAAGATCTTCTTGAAGGATGGTGATTATTAATTGATTATTAATTGGGGCTGATTATTAATTGGGCGGTAAATAAGAAGCACAATCATCGGCAAGTAGTCGAACATTAGACCTGATATTAGACGGTAAATCACTTATGTAGATAAGAAATAGAAGTGGTCCTAAAACGGTACCCTGGGGAACGCCATACAAGACAGAAGTGAGGGATGACGAGTGGGAATTAGCGTGGACGAATTTATAGCGGTCAGTTAGAAAAGCTTGAATCGAATCCAGAACCGAAGGATGCAGATTTAGACGTGAGAGTTTGTGTGTTGGGCGCCTATAGAGAACTTTATCAAATGTTTTTTTTTTCAAAATTTAGGAATATGGAATCCGTGGGAACGTTACGATCGAGGCATGCATGTATATCATGAAGAAAGGGAACAAGTTGGGTGTCACAGGAGCGACCTACGGAAGCCGTGTTGGTTAGAGTGAAAGAAAATATTCGATGACAAGAACTGGGCAGTAGGTGAATATGTTATGTGCTCCATGATTTTACAACAAACACTGGTTAATTAAATTGGCCTATAGTTATGTAGTGAAGATCGGTTACCTTTCTTGAAGACTGGAATGACCTTCCAGATCCGTCAGTCACGTGGTAATGAGCACGAAGAAAGCGACTGCTTGAAAATTAAAGATAAGATGATACTACAAAGGTCTTTTTGAGAACTTTAGCGTTTATGCCGTCAACAATGAAAGCGAGCAGCGGACGAGAATGGGAAAACATTTTTATTACTCTACTGTGAATTTACTACTGAAAACAGTGTATACAAACACAAAACTCAACATGGTTATGGTGTCCTCTTGGTGGACAAACGTGGTGTATGTTTTTGTTGCTGGTGGTGTTCAAAGATTGGAACACGATGTACGCCATGTTCAGGGACCGTAACCTTTCCATATGAGCCGGTATGTCATAAGTCGTGGGTTCTCGTACTGTTTTAATACCGCGACAAGTAACAACATCCCGTAATGCAAAGACACGGTACGGTACAAGGAAACCCTGAACGCACTCTTAGTTATACGTCAGTTTTATTAGTGTGTCTCTACTATAACGGAGTCAACGTGTATTCCGTTAGAACAGTTTAATATAATATTGTCTGAGGAGTGCCTGAGGTGTAATACGCACGTTTTCAAGAGCACCTCGTTGATCGTGGCCATGAGAGACGTTGAACTCTTGAAAGCGCACGCTGGAAAGCGCTAACAGGATGCCACCACGAAAGGACGCTTTCTTGGACTATTATTAAAAAAAAAGAGGGAAAGTCTTGATATCTCAGCACTCTATGCATAATAAGTAGGGGTGTGCGAATATTCGAAATTTTCGAATACATTTCGAATATTATATTTCTAGTATTCGTATTCGATTCGAAATCCAAGTATTCGTGTTGTTTCGAATATTCGATCCAACGCGAATATTAGAATCTAGCCGAATATTCTGTTGCGAGCACCGGGGTTCATTTCGGTCCGCAAGTCCTACCGACAGAGAAATAACAACATGGCGGCGCCCAGAACAATGTTTAACGTTGGGACATGACGTAGCTGACTGCGCTGGTGCGCTTCTTTGTGGGTATAACTGCAAAGCTGGTATAGTCAGAGCTGTGAACGAAATACCTCGCAATACGTGCCAGTTCAGTGTCAAGTGATAGGGCATTTTCTGTGGCTGGAGAAGTCGTTTTAGCTCGCAGGGAACGACTCCTGCCTGACCGTGTGGAGCAGCTTCTTTCCCTTTACGACAACCTTTTATGTTCATCCCAGCAACGCGTTTTTGTGCTTATGGCAAGCTAGCCTTAATAAATGCTGTGTACTAGTCATCTTCTCTGATACTTCCACTCTTCTAAGAGTAATGTTCGAGACTTTGATACTTTTTGTGCGGCCACACACACCTTTTGTGTTCATTTAATCATTGATAGATGAACTGTGATGTTCTTGGGTGCTCAAATAAATGTTTTGTAATGGTTAAATGCGTCTGTCCTTGATTATTCGATATTCGATTCGATATTCGGGACCAAGTATTCGTATTCGATTCGTATTCGAAAAATTTGATATTCGCACACCCCTAATAATAAGGCTGGCAGCATCGACAAATTCCATCCTGTTTTTTTTCTCCAGCGATAGAACTGTACAGACGTTCCTTGATGTTAAATTTTGAAACTATAGGGCACTACACTTGCGCACTAAGATGGATTGAGTACTTTCTAACACGCCGTCAACAATTTCTAACCCATAATGACATCAATTCTTCTTGACGCCCTGTTATTTCTGCTGTTCTTCCAAGGCACCATCTTTGTAGCTTTACTTTTCCAGTTTCTATTGATTATCTGTCTGACTGCGTTTCTTTATCTATTCCGTTAATTGCGATTATTGTGTTCCCTTCCACTAAACGGCGACCGACTGTGAAACCAGCGGTTGAAGCTGGCATTAGCAATAGCTGCTGCTGGTGTCGAACAAGGCAAATGATGCCGAATGTTCAGAAAGGTAACTTCATGCGCGTATTCCCAACGACTGGCAACTTACCAACATATAACCCTAACAATATCACTCTTAGATTTGACGCAGCATGAAGGTTCTTCGGCGTTCATATCACCTAACCTCTGCCGGAAAACTCATGTCAAAATCACCGTTAACAAAGCTAAGCGTATCAGAATACTTCAAACTCAACTTCCACTCAGCCCCTGGCAACAATCAGCTAATCATCCTCAAAACCATCATTAGTTCGCAACTTGAGTATGCGCCATAAGTTTGGGATTCCGGTGTCAATGATCCGATAAGCCATCTATAAATGATTCAAAACTATTCAACCTTTTAGTTTTATTTAACCCAAGCCTACCACCAACTGCATCGCTTCAGAAGCTCGTTTGTCTTTTTCGTATGGCTTTTGTATCAGAACCTAAGTAATGAATTATTCATCCCGTCTTCGAATGCATCATCGCGCTCAGACCGCATACATAGCGGCGGCCTGTTTAAATGCAATACAAAAGCATTTTCAGAACCATTTTCTGACATTCATTTCCTGCATAAGCCGCCGCAGCGGCTCAGTGGTTATGGTGCTCGGCTGCTGACCCGAAAGACGCAGGTTCGATCGTGACCGCGGCGGTAGCATTTCGATGGAGGCGAAATTCCAGAGACCTGTGTACTGTGCGATGTCAGTGCATGTGAAAGAACCCCAGGTGGTCGAAATTATCCGGAGCCCTCCGCTACGGCGTCCCCCATATCATGAGTCGCATTGGGACGTAAAACCCATAAAACCAAAGCAAGCCACTGCCTGCACATCGAAAGGCTGAAACTTCCTCTCCTCTCCAGTTGCGAATATTTATAAACTCTCGTAATTTCAGTGTCCGTAACATGTAGTCCGCTAATGAACCTTAGTATTTTATAATATTGCACCACATATTTCTGTTACATTTATAATTCTTTTCCTTCACGATACTGTGCGCCCTAAACGTATATAGCTGCCTACTGGGGAATAGTATTTTCGTACTGATATGTAGGATATACTTATAGATGTACATATATATGCACACTACCAGCAACGAATGAAACTCTAACAAGAAAACTGATGTGGCAACACAAAAACACCAACATATTAGCTCCTGGAGAGGAAATAAAAGCGAGGTTGATTAACTCTCCTAAAGAAGAGCCTTTACGCCTTCGAGGTTAGAAGAAACTGAGCTAGTGTTCAGCTTCCCCTGTCTAGGAGTCTTATTTTGCGTTTCGTGGCTCAGTTGTCTTGCTGGCGTTTCATTTTTTGCATATACATATGCATATATACCCATAATAAGCAACATTTGGTACTAATAACTGCTCCTGTTATTTGTGTGCACATGCTTTCTTTTTACTGCAGCGCATCTAATTCTTGAACAAATCCACACAATTCTGCAGTGTTTCTGCCCTGTAGGTATCAATAACAAAAAAAAGTAAAATCTGCCTCTCCCGTAATCGAGAGTAGAGTAAGCATGAAATATTTACGGGCATAACACATTGGTTGTAGATGGTACTAGTCAAAATCTTGAAATGGGTCTAGTGTTCACCACACCACACCACACACCTCTTGTTGCGTCGAAGCGATCGCCTGCAATAGTGCGGGCTTAGGTAGGCAGCCGCGAACCGTGGCGGCCTTGTCGCTTTCGGGAGCGGCCGCATAATCATGGCGTTGTCGGCAGGGGGGAGCAGTCTTCTGCTATGGCGTATCACTTTCAAAGCGATCGCTTTCCGCAAGACGCTTCCTCCCTCCGCTTCATCAGGCTCCATTGCTCGGCTTAAACAGCTGTGACGGTGGCGGCATTGAAATGCAGGACGATGCAGAAGCGTACGCGGACACGACGAGACGCAGTCCTGACAAAAATGTGCAAGCAGCGCGTTCTAATACACCGCGAGCGTGTATACATCTGCCTGCCAAAGGGGCAAACGCCATGAGCTGAAGGCCCAGCGGCCGGTCTTTTACATGCGTGAGTGTGCGACCGCAGCGCCATCCTTGGGGACGGCGCGGAAGCGGGCCCCCACGGCCCTCTCTCGTAGAGTCTCGTTAAATCTCGTACGGTGCCGGATGCTCTCGTTTCAGTGCATTTTCCTCCATGTTTCAGTGCCCGTTGATCTCGTTTCAGTGCCGGGATGAGTGGAATTCAGTGCCCGGATGTTGGCTCTCGGTCTCGGCGTGACGTCACCGCACTGTCGACAACGGGAGCGAAAAGCATTTCATGCTTAAAAGGTAAGGCATGTGCCGTATGTCGCAGAACCTCTGATAAGTAACTTTCACCGTTACAATTGATCACAAGGCACGACTCCATGGTTGAGCAGTGTGCTGGATTTAACGCACCGTAGCAGAAGCAAAACCCACCGCTCTGTTTTTAATCATGAAATGCTTTTAGCTCCCGTTGTCGGCAGTGTGGTGACGTCACGCCGCGACCGAGAGCCAACATCCGGGCACTGAATTCCACTCATCCGGGCACTGAAACGACATCATCCGGGCACTGAAACGAGAGCATCCAGGCACCGTACGAGATTTAACGAGACTCTACGAGAGAGGGCCGTGGGGGGGGGGGGCGCTCATCGTCCTGCATTTCAATGCCGCCACCGTCACAGCTGTTTAAGCCGGGCAATGGAGCCTGATGAAGGGGAGGGAGGAGCTTCTTGCGGAAAGCGATCGCTTTGCAAGTGATACGCCATAGCAGAAGACTGCTCCCCCCTGCCGACAACGCCATGATTATGCGGCCGCTCCCGAAAGCGGCAAGGCCGCCACGGTTCGCGGCTTCCTACCTAAGCCCGGACTATTGCAGGCGATCGCTGCGACGCAACAAGAAGAGTGTGGTGTGGTGTGGTGAACACTAGACCCATTTCAAGATTTTGACTAGTACCATCTACAACCAATGTGTTATGCCCGTAAACATTTCATGCTTACTCTACTCTCGATTACGGGAGAGGCAGATTTTTTACGTACTGCAGCCAATCAACCAATTGGTGATACAGTTTTATTACATTCCAGAGTATGTTTAATGCAGACATGAATATAAACGGTCGAACAGTTTGTACTTTGGCGCACGATGATCCCGGTGGCTTATGCACCACTGAACCGAACCACTATCACTTTTTAAGCATGAAATGCTTTTAGCTCCCGTTGTCGGCAGTGTGGTGACGTCATGCCGAGACCGAGAGCCAACATCCGGGCACTGAATTCCACACATCCTGGAGCTGAAACGAGGGCATCCGGGCACCGTACGATGTTTAACGGGACTTTCTAAGCCCTCCTACATAACCGGCATACAAGCGCCGGTAGCTCTCCAAACGAGTTACAAAAAATAACTGCTTCCAATGTCTTCTCAATGGTCATCGAGATATCACTCGAGCTGTGCATTTGATAATGCACCGAATTATAATTTCTGATTTCTAATAGCGCGTTTAAAAAGCACATACATGCTACGATACACTTCGTTATCATACGTGATCTGTTAGGGGCTTTGAGAGAGGGCCGCTTATAGCAAGAGGGGAGCTCCACGGCGAGAAGGGCTTTGGGCGGAAAAACTGCTTCCGCGCCGTCCCCAAGGATGGCGCCGCGGTCCCACGCTCACGCATGCAAAAGACTGGCCGCTGGGCCTTCAGCTCATGACGTTTGCCCCTTTGGCAGGCAGATATATACACGTTCGCGGAGTATTCGAACGCGCGACATATACATTGTTGTCAGACCTGCGTCTCGTCGTGTCCGCGTACGCTTCTGCATCGTCCTGATGCCCGTAAACATTTCATGCTTACTCTACTCTCGGTTACGGGAGAGGCAGAGATTTTTCTTTTATATTGGTGTGTCGTTAAACTGATAGCAAAATTGGGTCACATGGCACAGACGAAGACTCAGTATCAGCACGACAGTATCAGTACTGGGATAGGCCTGGGATGGACGTAATGGGGTTTATTATGATAATGACAATGATTGAGTATCTGCTGACAAGTTTCCAGTGTGCTTCCTAACGTGAACGGTGAGATAAAACTGGGGAATAATTATTACTCACATCCGCCCGAGCGCCCCCAAGCGGCTCAAGAAGGAAAGCTGCAGGTACTGATTAATTCGGCCTCATCCTCCTAACAGCTAGCCATCCTGGTTATTTTACCGGTAGATTCAACTGCTTCGGAAAGTAGTAGCACCGCGTTCAAACGCCGCAAGAGGTTTTTTTGTTTCTTTTAATGCGATGACATTAGGAGGGCCATGAAGGCGAAAGCTGTCCGGCGACGTAGGCATCTGTGTGAAGGCTCTACCTGTCAGGTTGTGTTTAGGGGGAATCGCCTCTTTCCACGTGCCACCTGTCAGCCGTCCACCTCTCCCGTTCTCCACTTGTAGGGGAGGGGAGGAAGCGCCGGACAAATAATGACTCAGCAAAAATCAAGACGAGCTAGAAGAAAGTGACTCGGACAAAACCAGGCTTACGCGCAAAAATATACAGCCTCCCGAAGAACTCTTTGCGCAAAAATAAGGCTTGCGGGAGCTTTTCCCTGTCGCATTGTTCGGGGAGAACAACCTAGGCCTTACAAGCCCTACCAGTGGCTGTGTTTGAAACAGCCATCTGCCAGTACAGCGAGGCATCGCTTAACCGCTGCGCCACTGTGCCGGTAGGGGTATGAAGACTCGCCGCGATTTAACAATGTGACACATTATGCGTTATTGCGTAGTAGGAGTTGTAATAGCATCAGAACTGGAACAGACTCTCAAATTGGTAAATATAAGAATGCTATCGCACTTCCTACTCATCGATCCAACTGATCGCCCCTGAATATTTTTGAACTACGAAATTTTTTCACACAGAGCTGTGAGGCTTTCATTATAGTCTTGTGCCTGCGCTCAGGCAGATGCTAGTGGTAATTATCCTCTTTGGAATCCATAATGCACCTCGGAGAATTGCGCTGAGCACACTGAGCTGGCAAGGTAAAACTCGTACTGGAGCGAGGCAAAAAAAAATAATAAAACGTCAGCTGCTAGCACGCTTTTGTCTCATTTAGCGGCTATGTGAGCTTGATTTTCGTATGTGCGCAAAAACGCAATTACCAGTAGCTGTACTCGCAAGTCCACGCTCGTGGAATGACTACATCGTTGCATGCATGTACTAGTAACTATTACGCAGCACTAGATATGTGAATTTCGTCAGTTCACTGCGTTTGTTTATAATAAATCCGAACCGCGCACAGTCACATTATGAAATTCAATAAAACTTCGGTTGGGGCTAGTTGGTGCATGATATTCTTATCGTGAACGATGAACGCAAGCAAATCCACGAAGAAGAGAGAAACACAAGGACAGGCTTGGTTTCAGGGAGAATAAAGCAGTTGTTATTGAAGCGCCTTTGCTTGTGTTTGTCTCTTCTTCGTAATTTTTCTGTAGCCTTCGAGCTCATCGTTCACCATAAGAATATTATGAAACTCAGGCAGCAAACTAATTGTTTCATTGGCTGCATTACATTTTTCTCTGCTTTTGCTGGTGAAATATAATTTTGCTCTTTGTGTACTCATCATTGAAACAGTGAAGTAGTGGGTGTGGGGCAACATTTACCTGCATCGCGTGTCGCACATATGGTAGACAAGACATACGAGAGGTGTCAGCAGAACAAAATATTTATTGCTATAGTTTATGACCTTCCTGAACCATCGGCTCTGGGCTCTGTCTCGTCTTGCCATCGTCTAGACATTGTTGCTTCCTCGACGCAAATGTTACTTACGCACAAGGCGAAGTTTAATGTGCTCGGCATGGGAGCGCATGGCCCAAACAGGGTACCACTGAGAAGATTCTGTGGTTCAACATTTGTTAACCTTCCTACCGAACGTTTGAGTTTCACCAGGTGCGTAAGAGGATAAAGATCGCCTTTCTGTTTTGTCTTTCGGCGACAGCAACCCAGCCTTTTTTATTCTAACTTCCCGCATTCAGAGCAAAAAAATACAACAAGATAAAGCAATTTTGCGCGCTACAACGACAACGTAATTATTCTCCCGATGCACTTATTCTGCTATAGAGTTTCGTTGCGTATAACACGGCGATCAAAATCCCTTCCAGTTTTGATGAAGACATTTTACTCCCTTCGCCGCAGTTGAAACGAGAGCCAACTTCGTTCGCACTATTGCTCTACGTGAATTGAGCTACAGCCCTTATCGCCACCTGTTAGTAAGTGTACGAAAAGGATAACTGAAGCCGACAGCTTCTGTAAAACACTGAAAGCAAAAGCAAGTGATCAGAATATAATCTGAAAAAAAAAATAAACATAAAAGCAGGCTTCTCGTTAGGTCTGTGCTTCACTCACCGGTGGGAAAAGCAAGATAGCGCTTTGCATTCTCTCACCCTTTGTGGTCTTCTTTCGTGCACAGCACGTCACTAAAACGTCCACTCTTCTTCATTTCTCCCGGTGTATACCAAAACATTTGTATACATGGCACATCAGCGCTAACAGCTGAGATGTCCGCTGTCTGAGTTCTGTATCAGTAGGAAAACGAAGCCGGTCACTGGTGAATATTCTCCGTTGCTCTATGCATTAAGGACCTAGACAATACCTGTTTGTGCCAGGTTGCGGCGTCGCTGAGCCATTGACAAGTACCTTAATGCAGGCAGGAAGGGAGAATATTCCCTAATAACGTGCTTCCCTGCCAGCCTCCTCGCGCGCTCCGCATTTTTTGGTTCTGAATATTCTGGCTATGTGACTGGAGTCTAAAATTGCTCTCAAATTCGCAATTTTACTGGTGAATTTAAGGACTAGTAGTGAAAATATCACGATAAATCTACATTTTCAAATTCGGTCGAATTCTAAAGCTGTCGTATGGTCGGGTACAACTCAACAACGCAGCGGCAAACGACCCTCAAAGCAGGCCCTCCGGTCAATCACGTCGACCGAGAGTCATGACGTCGCGGTTAATCCCACTGCACGAACTGGTGTAACATCGTTGGGGGCTGGCAGGTGCAAACCACGGATTAAGAGTATTAAACGCGATTTCGTCACAATCGGTCGACGCCATTCGCTGGAAGGCGTTCTTTGAAGGGAATTTGCCGCTGCGTTCTTGAGTTGTATCGACAACAGACATTTTAGTGGCTTCGTTTGGCGCCCTTCAGAAGGGTGCATCTCATGTCTCAAGGCGAAGAGCCACTTACCTCATATAGACTACATAAAGACTAACGATGGGATGAGTGGTTATTATTGGCGACGACAACGGCCATTGAGAAAAATGCATTGTCACTCTGCACTGACCCACCAGTTTTCCACATCGTGGACGTAGCAGCCTCACGTGGCTTACACCCTCCCAAGCGAAGATTTTATCAAGTACGTATATCTAACAGCGATTGTGGCAATTCTGTTGCTTAAGGGCATTGCAAAAACTGCTTAAATTAGTTGTGCGGACATCCCAGTGTCTAAAATATTCTCTTGACATGCTCGTTGGCCTTAAGAATCACGACTAAAATGAAAAAACTGAAGCCAGCCAGAACAAGTCGCACATTATACAGCGAACCTGTAGCGGCTCATTTATGGCTTGAGAGTCAGCGTCTAGAGTTGGCGTAACACATCACATGACCAGCGCGGCTCACGTGACTGTGATGTTACGTCACGAGACCAGTCAGGTCACGTCACGTGAGCAGTTCTCTGACTGGTTCTCAGAATTCGTGACGTCATCACCAAGTGTTTAGTCATTCTGAATAGCAGTGTGTGGGTAGGGGTGTAGCGCATGCCTGCGTCACGCACGGCTGCTCATTCATCCATATTCCGTCCATATAACGCGGCTGAGAGAGAACGGCGTTTGCACGGTTGAGTAGCAGGGTGCAGTAAGCGATCACCGGGTTTGGGGCGGACGTTTAGAGATGGGGTTGGTTGGATGTTGGGGTCTCATGGCGCTTAAGTGGGTGTTTCGACCCAGGTTTACCTTGCGGCTTAGTGCGGTGGATGTGCAGGTTGTATATTACAAGGGTGTAGAGGTGGGAGAGGAGTGGAAAGTGCGTGGTCAAGGCCGATGACGACTACGACACGTCCTCCCAGAACGGCGCGCACACAGCTGTTGCTGTAAAACAACCTCTTCGTTCAATCGCAGAAACCACCCACAACAGCTGCGCTGTAATTGCGCATTACAGTGAGCTTTACATATTTTTTTTAGTGATATAAAGAACATCAGATTCAGGAATTTTGTCTTCAGGCTTTGCAAACGCCGCATACAGTGGCCAAGCGAATAATCGTGGCTAGCGGCCTTCCCACCTGCTTACGCCAGAAATCGCATCCTTAATATATGCATTTTCAAGGCATTCACTGAAGACCGTCGCCATTATTTCATTTTTTTTTGCCAGCTGTTACTGGCGCTGGTCATGTGATGCCGTAAAGCTCCTAAAGCTGTGAGAAAGGAAACCGAAATAATAGACACTAAACATGTTTATGGCACTGATATTTTCCATCGAAATGGCAGTATAGGGTCCCTTTACCGCATAACTCGGCGGGCTGCTAGTCTAAGCGTTTATTTCTTTGGTTGAGCTCTAGCGCACGACTGATTGAGAACGTACGTGCGTTTATTACCACGATTTAATGCGTTTCGCGTTCACAAACGTTGACGCGATCCCTTACCTACACAAGTCGCGAACGGGAAACGGCAGGGAGCACTTTTTCTTAAAGTTCCTCTGTGCCCTCCTCACAATTAAGCTATGTGGATTAAAGTTCATGTGGGTTAAAGTGCTGCGCTGAATTTACCTTTCATCAAATCTCATAGTTTCGGCTCCTTGCCATGCGCTCTCTAGCGTTTGCATACTAAAAAAATGTATTATTTAGCACAGCCTTTTTCCAGAGTAAAGAGCCCATTGCGGACATCGCCGAAGCTGGCGCTGGACTGTGTACTACACCCTCTGCACCATTTCTGGCACTCTAGTTTCAGGAATCGAGAGGGATAGTTCACTGATGTCCAGAGCTTTAAACCATCAGCAGGGACACAGGCGTGAGCCTCGAAGAACTGCCCGACGACAGCTCACTGGGATCTTTATTTCTGACAGTGGGGTGGGCAGTGGGGTCTGAACTTTTGATAGAGTCTGCACCTCATGCCGCAGTAATTCTACGGTTTTTCTCAGTTTTGAAGCAAAAGACGGCGACGCGCCATTAAATAACCGTAATTGCGAAAGCTGCATTTTCGCGAACTGTAGTGCTTGAAGAAATCTCGCGCTCTCACAGCTTACAAAATTATAATTTTAGGGCGTGTTGATAATCTCTCCATTGTGCTCACTCAAACATTGTTTAAAATAATCGCAACACGGCAGACGCGCTACCAATCCAAGACTTGCACAACTTGGTTATGGAGAAAATACCTCGTCTTGACAAATACTGCCTTTCAACCGCTTTACAGTTTGCTTGCGTTTCCTAATACTGGAAGCTATTTCTAGTTGCTTAAATATCGGGAGTTAATTGTTGCACGCCTTCCACCTTAAAGGGAAACTGCACAGGTTATAGAAATCAACGAGCTTAAGAAGGCCGAATATGTGAAACTTAGAGGTAAAGCATGCGAAGTCTTTTTGGGCTCACACTTCAAATAGTGAAGTAATCGCCGATTAAAATCCCGACACCCTTCAAGCTTCTCCGCAGCGCACAGCGCCAAGTGGGGGGCGCATGATGACGTCATCGAAGGTATCGGTACATTTCCAATGCACAAACGCCTGCTTTGGAGAAAAAAAAACCAACGCCACCGAAGGCGAACCCTGCCGAGAGTTGTTTGCCAACATCTAACGAGTCAGGACAGGGTGTGGCTAACAACAGCGGTAATTTGAAATCATACCTTCTTTGACGTCACGCTAAGTTTTCCTGCACTTCTCTTGTGCATTGAGGAGAAGCGTGAAATTCAATCGTCGATTACGTCACTATTTTAAATACTAGCGCAAAAACACTCAGCATGCTTTACCTACTGCCTATATAGATTTGAATCATTGAATTTCTCGAAATTCTAAAAAAAGTGCTGCAGTTGCCCTTTAAGCCAGCGCTATTAAACGTAACCGCGAATGCATCACTGGCCTGGAGAACTATTACTTTTTTATTAGTTTTACTGCCGCTACAGAAAACACTCGTTATTTTTAAAGTGAGTGGTTGCTTTCAGCGCTGGAAGGTTCAATTTCCCTGGCGCTCTGTAGTCAAGCTTCGTTGTGCATTTATCGCGGCACATCGCGAAGTAAAGGACATTGCGGCACCCATTCAGCCGCTATCGAGAGGCAGGTGGCGCAAAAAAAAAAAGAAAAGAAAGCAAGGCTCTTCTCAGTCGATCACTTCCCGACGATCGATCGCATCCTGTCTTCCGGCCCGCAGCCTGTCCCTCCCCGCCAGCGCCAACAGCGAGCGTCGACTAAGCCCCGTGCCGCCTCACGAGGCGCTTGTCGCAGCGGCGTCTCGGAAACGGTGCAGCAATCAATCGACGCGTGGTGCCGCAGTGCTGTCGCGACTGGTGTCGCACCTTGAGGGCTCCAGCACCGCACACCGATCTCTCCCGAGCTGTTGTCTCTCGGGGGAACATGTCGGGCGCGCACGGTAAGGTCTGGCGCCAATCGAGGGAGACCGGTGGCCGACCGGAAGACGGGTCGTTCTTGATCGAGGTGGCACGCGCCGGCGTACGGGACACGCAAAGGCCGCCCCGCTGCGCGTCGTGGGGGACTTTCGCGTCAGAGAAAGTCCTCCTCCACGCGAGTCCGGCAGGCATCTCCTCCAGCAAAACTGAGAAGGCCCATGGTCGCAGCCTTGCCGTAGCGATGTCTGCGCTCGCCGACGCGGGAGTCCATGCCCACGTGCACCCTGATCGAGCTGGTCGCCTTGTCGTCACCGATGGGCGGCTTGCTGAACTCGGGGTGGCTCTTGCAGCAGAAGTAGTGGACCAAATAGAGAAAGCCCTGGCGGAACGCGTCGTGCGTGAAGGCGTACACGCAGCCGCAAATGCAGCTGAAGCATTGGGCGGTGAAGAAAAGCGTCTCGACGGCAGAGGTGCCGGGGCTGGAGCTACGCATAGACGGGCTGATGATGACCGTCAACAGGAACGGAAGCCACAGGAGAAGGAACAGCGCGTACGCAATTGTGTTGGTGCGCAGCAGGGTTCGCTGGAGTATCTCCTCACGAGTGGCCAGGCAGTTTCGCAGCTCCAGATTGTACGTATAGTCTCGTTGCTCGTGCATGGCCTTGGCGAACACCGCTGCGGTGAGCGCGAAGGGCACGCAGAGTGCCACAAACATCTTACTCTCGCGCATGTCCCGCTCGCAGACGTCCAGGCCGCCCGTGACCAGTGTGACCACGAGCACAAGCGAGATGGCGATGGTCCAGGCTGCCAGCACCAGGAAGACGACCAGCTTGGCGCCGCACACGGACGAGTAGACGTCCCGGTCCTGGCGGCAGCTGCGCACGTAGTTTTCGGCCGCGATGAAGAGGAAGGTGAACACGGTGGTGTAGAAGCCCAGCAGGGCGGGGTACCACTGCCAGCGGCAGGTGAGCAGGCTGCCCTGGCTGCCGGCCAGTATGGCCACGATGGTCACCGGGAAGCCGACCGAGGACACGAGCAGGTTGGCGAGGGCCAGGTTCGCCAGCAGCACGTTGCCTTTGCGCCGCAGGTTTTCCTGGATGAACAGCGACGAGATCTGGAAAATGTTGAGCGTGGTGCCGAGCACAGCCAGCACGCCGTAGAGGACGAGGCTCATCAGGGCGTTGTTCTGGTACGGCATCCATACCAGCACGGGCTCTTCGCCTGCTCGCGCACTGGAGTTCTCTGCGGCCGGATGCGGGAAGACTGGCGCCGTGTACGTAACGGACGGAAGGCTGTTCTGCTGCTGATGTGACGGCTGCTGTGGTACCCTTTTCAGCAGCTCCAGGAACAGTGAGGCAGCAGATGCGCCCATCAAACTCCCGCCCGCGGTGGTGCTCCACCAAGCGGTCGGCGCAGCTGGGAACTGCGGCAGAAGAACAAACAGAAATGCTTTGATTTGTAGTGGAAACTTAAACAACTCGTTGTCACAGGAAAAAAAATGAAATTATGCTTTCCATTTGACACCAACGTGAATCCTTGTAAACAGAAAACAGAAAATATTCTCGAAAGGGGTTTGTTTTAGTAGCCCTTGCCTGGTGCTAAGTTCGCAACCGAGTAGGTGCAACGTGCACTACGAACGCTTGCTTTGCTAAAATGTAAATAAAACATCCCCAAACTTATAGCGGCAACCAAACAAGAGCCAAATTTCTTAGCTTAAAAACCCGGGATCTCCGGGGCTTTCCTTTCATAATTTGTTTTTTCTTAAACATATCTCTATTAAAAATAAACCACATATTGCACAGCTGGTTCTTCCAGAAACCGCTGGCTTTCTCTCTCGGGAGATGCTCTCTGGGTGCGCTGCGCGTGCACCCATGCACCCATGTTACCCATGCACCCAACTTCTATATGGCGCTGGGCAGTTCTAAGAGAGACCTGTAGTCATGGTCACGTTGCATGCACATTGCGAGCCAAGCGCTCTACCTGTATAACTCATACAACAGGTGATTAAACCTCGTTAGCCGACCTGCCTTCCTATACGTCTCTCTCTCTCTCTGTTAATAGCCCCTTACCAAATCAGTTTGTGACGTTAACAGTCGCAGGATACAGCCTCAGAGGTGGAATGAGGGCCGCCTCCTCCTGGCCTTCGAATGTAGGACTTCAAATTGGCCTTCTGGCACACCTTGCACCACCAAAGCTCAAAGGCGACGGCACAGGGGAAATCACAGCTTTGACATTCATTATTGACTCCCATTTTGCCATCGCTATGGGTCACTTTGCGTCACAGCAAGAGCCGCTGTAGTGATTGTCGGGTGACACATGAACGACGTTCGCGCCTAAATATGGCTACATCAACGTTCCTTTCTTCTGAAAGATATTTGGCCGGCGATATAGCTCCCGGCTGACGCCAAACCACAGCGCGGTAAGGGAAATCGCGTTTGCATTATTTATGGGCGTTTGTCGCAGTCAATGATAACCTGTTATTATTGGCTCGTGGGGACCTCGAAGAGAATACATAACTTCCTAGGGAACCCGAGAAACGCAAGGACGCCATTGAGCGCATAGGACGCGCGTGTGGCAGCGCGGAGAAAGTATTGAGCGTACGGCGAACGAGCCCTTCGCGGTCCTCCTGATCGGCGCCGTGCACCTACTGACCGCGCGGTCGCCGCCATTTAGCGATAAGCGGGACAATTACGCTACCTGCGCTGCGAGGCAACTGAACGCTCACTCACGGCTGTGTCAAAAGGAGCCGCACTGGATGGCGCGCCGTTCGCTGTGACGCCTTTCTGGCAGTTGTGCCTATACCTGACCTGAAAAAACATGCATACTGATATTATGGTGAAACACCATTTTCTTGGAATCACGAGCTCAATGCGTGCTCATTCTCGACGTCCTGCAAAAAGGCGCGCACTGCTCAGTTATGGGGCATTCCTCTAATGCCTATACTGCTTGTTTTACAAGCTTTCCGCAAGACTCGCAATAGCTTATTTGCTTTTGCATTCTACTTTTATTTCCATTTATCTCATCAATGTGTGTGATTAGCGTTTACTTTTCTTCCGACATTTTTTTTTATTCCCGCTTTCATTACGTTTTATTTATGGGATAAATGGCAGTGCTATAGAATATCCTGACGTGGCTAGCTTCTCAATTACAGAAAATCGGGCTCAGCGCCTCCTTTCCATTTTTTGTCATATGAACCGTACCCGCACAAGCAAACTAAGTTGAGACAAAGCCCTACACAGACTACCTTAGTTAGCGAGCATTAAACGCCTGCGGGTTCGATTGAAGGTGGGACGTTACTTCCTTAACGTAGAAACCAGCTATTTCACCGACAAAGAAAGAAAGCCTGTTAGCGTTAACCCTTTTCCGAAAGAAAAACCCCCGGAAGCGAAAAAAAACAAAGAAAACAATATTCTACAAAGAAACCAATGAAGAAAACTAGGTAATTCAGTAGAGCTATTTCGCAATCCGGGGAAACCTTTGGCTGCTCCATCCCTCGCCTGTTCCAAAACTACAGCGATTCGCAAACCATTTTAAAAGAGCCGCAGCGATCCGTTAAAAGCTTCCGGCTAGCCACTGGGCTGAAGAAGCGACGCGGTATACGTGCGTTCAGTTCCTAAAATAAGACGAGAGAAGGACGACAGAAATCCATAAGCCAATAAAAACGCCGTTGTTCCAACTCCTACGCGCTCTTGGTCTATTTTCACAACTGGTGCCGCTGGTGCATCGATCCGGCGTCGTCCCGAGGCTACACGCGGGGATGATCGCCGCAGACAAGCGCCAGCTCGAGTAAACACGGCACGGACTGCCTCTAAGAACGCCGCACTGCAACCAGGTAGCGCCGAGCACATTTACATGCTAGAATGAAAACCTCCCGTGGCATATGACCCCGCTGATTTCACACAAAACTTGTATTTTTTTTTTCTGCCCGCGGAGGTCGCGCCCTGTCGCGAGGACTCGGCTCGAATAAATGATCGCGCAGCCAGGTCGCTGCGTTTGCATGCAAACATGTGCCCCGCATCATCGATCCCTCGCTAATCGTCACGCGCGGTAGCTGCGAGCCGCAGCGCTCAAGACCCCCCGGCGCCGCGCTTGCATCGTTGGCGGATACGAGGTGAGCGCGCGCCGCTCAATGCAAAGGAGGCAGGCCGCCTTGTTCGCCACCTTCCACGCCTTCGCTCCCCGGTCAGCTTCCGCTACTCCACCATTCCCCTTTGTTTCCGTTCCCGTCCACTGTTAGAGTAACGACGATCGCCTGAGAAGGAGGTGCATCGATAAATTAACGATGCAGCAACTTTGAGAACGAAGAGAGGGGTGCGTATGCCGCGGAAAGCAGTGGTACATTGTACCACGCAATGCAACACCAGCTGTCACTTCTAGAACAGTTTCTTTTCCTGCACTGCAGACCTTCGCTCCTGAGGAGAGGGAAAATCTGGGCTATCTTTTCACTTGGCAGAGCGGGAAGGAAAACAGTGTTTAGAACGGTGTAAGTCCTGCCGTGGGGGCTCTGGCGGTCTGCAACTCTGGCCAAGGTGGAAGCTTCGATCCCCGCCACGAAGACTGAATTTTGAGCCGCAACAAAGCTCACATATGCTGAGATTTCGGTGCTCGTGAAAGAACCGCTAGCCGACCGGAATTACTTCGGAGCTCTCCACCATCGGATCCCTCTTAGCCCAGGTGAACCTTTCACAAATCTATTAGTAAGTAAAAGTGTATAGTAGGCAAATGGTTGTTACTGGATTATCATCTTTAATATAAAGCACATCCATAAACACTGACGGACGGATAGATCAAGGTAAAAAGATATTTAGTACCTCCCTCCCTCATTCTGGGAGGTGACAGTTGTCACGTGATCAGTAAGCGTAACTCCGGGAATTTCTTTTTCCGAGACTTTTACGGCAATTCCCTTCGCTACTCGGATAATCTGCTCGCTTGATCTTCTCTAACAATTGTCATTTACTTTTAATTTCTTCAAATAAACTGTGAATCAGGTGTACTTAGTCCCAAAAGCGTCGTAAAATATCTTGGTTGCCTCATGCACTTGGGGCTGCAAGACCCTTAGTGTGCTTCAAAATATACCCCATGATTACTCTCCATTGCATGCATCGACAGCAAAATCGTCTACTTCACCAATTTTTTACCTCCATTCTATTTCTGACTCTGTAGACCGTGCAATAGAGTTATTTGTGACTATATCCAGCATATTTCCCCTGTGTATTTTCTTAACTTCTTTCTGTTTGAAGATTGCCGTATCACCTTCTCTGTCTCCGAGCTCTCTGCATTCACTCATAAGCAACGCAAGATCTCCACTGGTCAGCAAAAGAACCATCTTGATAACGTAGCAGCACGAAAAAACGAGGACAAAATAGACACAGGTACGGCAGGACATATGCTGCACCTGTGTCTATTTTGTCCTCGTTTTTTCGTGCTGCTACGTTTTCAAGATGGATCAATACCAACTGGCCCAAACTTCGGTGCTTCAGCAAAAGAAATACAGAGGTTTAGGTGTCTCAAGGCTCGTTCATGCGGTAGAAAGGAGGAGAGGGGAGAGGGGGGAGGGGGGGCTGCCAACAGCCACCGCTGTCACCTATTAGCGAATAGTCTAGACTATATTTTTTTTCTTGCTTCCTGTGCTTTGAACGCTGACCAGCAGATATGTCCATAAATGCTTTTGTTAATCACGTGACCACGTGCATCTAACGCTGGCCTAACTACTGTCTCTACCTAATTTCCAGAACAAAATCGGTCCAATATCTTAAGTATACGACAGTGTTTTGGAATGTGAGGCTCGGCACTGCTGCATCCTTCCAGGTTTCGAGAATTGGTTCATACTTATCGTGGATACAAAAAAGTCCTATGTTCCGTGAAAGCTTCATTATAAGTTCTAAATCAATTGTTTGCTCACCACCACGATTTGACGTCACTAGGAATAACCCCGTTGAGAAACCGTCTTTCATTAATAATCATGCAAAAGACTCGATTTAGGGCGGGTCAGTTACTTCCGGTTACTTCCATAGGATAGCGCACCACCTCAAAAACTTGGGGGACACTTAACGCAACTTGAGAGTGGAATTCACTAGCATTAAATATCCCCATTGTTGCTACTTTGGTGTTTCTTTGTCATTTTTATGAGTTTAGGGGCTGCTCCTGAGACACTCGTCAGCATTCAAACGGTCCAGTTCGATCACACAGCTGAATCAGCAGATGAGATTGGATTGGTTGAGTGCTGATGCACAGCATGCACGTTCACCACATACAGGGTTTGGGACGGCGTTACCAGGTCACGCGACCTCCAACAGTCATTAATTTAATTCCACCTGCCACGATGGGCACGTTGCTCACAATCCGGTGGGTCGATTGCCGCCTGCCCTGGTGGACAGGTTGTGATGACGTCACATGGTCACGAAACCTCTCAAGTCTGATTGGCCGGTTTCCACCTGCCACGGTGGGCAAGTTGTGATGGCGTCACAATGTCACGTGACCTCTCTCGACCAATCAGTGAATTTCGTGATACACGCCGCCTTTTTTGTGAAATGTGGACTCTAATGCTTAGTTAGACCGCATTTAAAAAGTAGCCGAAAAATGTGGTCTTATTGTTGTGCTCACTGCTCCTGAAGAAGCTGGTGTGCCTTTGCTCAGCAGTCACTCAAAAAAAAAATCCAGGCTGTGACAGCAAACACAACACGAAGTACGTTCCGTGAAGAACGTGTGCCGTGTACGTTAGTCCGCTTTCTTGCGGCACGATAATATACGTAGGCTACACTGGAAAGTGCCTTAGGAGAGTACCGAGTGGCTGGATTATCACTGGCTGGCACCGACCATTTGGCGTAAGATTGCAGAAAATTAAAAGAATGTCGCCCAGTCTTTTAGAACGCCTAAACGACAACAAGAAAAGGCATTATCAAACAGCTTAACGCTTAAACACCTCATCCACACTCCATCGATAAAACATTTCAGTCACTCGCCGCCAAGACCAGACGCAAATTCTGTTCCGGTACGTTACCTGACATGCTGCGCACAAATCCTAAACAGTTTTGGGAAATTATTAACTCGTCTTCTTGCAATCATTTATCTAAGCTCGATGACCAGCACAATGCTACTCCTGATCCAAGAGTACCAGAAGCACTGAATTCTGTATTTTCATCCGTATTTACTAACGAGCCTGGCGGTAAACTTCCAAGTTTCCGCGATACAATCACCCTGTCATGGCTGCTCTTTCTTTTCATGCTAATGATATCGCGAAACTAATAGCCGCTTTAAAGGTCTCGTCCTCAGGCTACTAAGGAACACGAAACATATTCCAAGCATCATTCGCACATATTGCAGCAGTCATTATCATCCGGAGCCGTGCTTCAGGACTAGAAGATAAGCAAGGTGATTTCAGTACCAAAAAGGGCTTACAATCTTCGCGCCATAGCTACCACCCATATCCCTCACATGCAACTGTTGAAAGTTAATGGAGCAAGTAGTTTACTCGCACATCGCCCATTTTCTTATATCAACAAATTTTTTCACCCCAGGTAGCATTTTCTTAAAGGAATGTCATGTGACACTCAGTTAGCTCTATTCATTAAGGACATCAGTTCAAACCTATAAGATCTAAACATACCAGCGGATGCATTGCTCTTGAATTTCGAGAAAGCCTTTGACAAAGTGCCCCATAAACGGCTTATTCTTAAACTTTCAAGTCTGAAAATTGACCCGCTCATTCTCGATTGGATACAAAACTTCCTCACTAAGGGTAGCGGATCGGGCTAGTTGGTGCAGTTTTTACATTTTTCGAAGCTCTAAAACAACAAGGACGCAGAGGGAACAGACAGGGACGAGCGCTCTAACCGTCACCTCTAACCGTCGCCAGTTCGTGTCTGCTAATGGGCATTCCTCTGCCTTGAACCCCGCTGCTTCTGGTGCGCCACAAGGTACGGTACTCGGCCCTTTGCTTTCCCTAATTTACATCAATGACCTGCCCACTGGTGTCATTTGCAACATGCGATTATTTGCTGCCGACTGCATAATCTATCGACCTATCGCTAACAGCAACGATACCTTACTATTGCAAGCTGACCTGAACTACACTGGATCTTGGTGCCGCAAATGGCTCATGTCCCTAAACACGAATAAAACGTCAGTAATTACATTCCACCGTAGACATTCCTTTCCTTTACCTAGATACTTTACCTCTGGCTCCGAAATTTCCGCAGTTGGCACTTATGAACACCTCGGCGTCACCATTTTTCATTCCCTTAATTGGTCTACACACGTCTCTAACATAACCAAGGACGCCAACCACGTGCTTGGTTTTTTACGCCGTAACATGCGACTAGCACCTCCTTCAGTAAAATTGCTGACCTACTTATCGCTCGTTCGTCAGAACCTCTATCCCATCCATCCCAAACTTCGACCTATGCGCAGTTTGGGACCCTCATCAGTCAAATCTTTCTCGTTCCCTCGAATCCATCCAGAATCGCGCAGCAAGGTTCATTCATTCCGACTACTCCTTTCATTCAAGTGCCACTGATCTTAAGTCAAAATCTAATCTTCCATCCCTCGTTTTATGTCGTAAAAGAGCCAGGCTATGTAGTTTTCATAAATTTTACCACTCACCACCTGGAAACTGTGTCATCACGCCTGCTCACCACGTTTCTCATCGTTTTAATCACAGTAAAGCAGTCTATCCACCATCAGCACATACCACTGGGCATCTAAACGCTTTCTTCCAGAAAGCAGAGGCCTTGATTCGACTTCCCGCCGACGCAGTCCATCACGCTCATCCAGTACACTTCAAGGCATTCATTGAAAAACTCATGGAAGAACAACTGCAAGAGCCCACCCCTCATGTAATATCCCAACGGGGGCGTCTGAGGTATACAAATAAATAAATAAATGACACGACCTCTGTGATAGACGTGGGAGGGCAACACAGGGAAGGGGGGCTGCTCCAGGCGTACGAGCTTCACAGGGTGGGCGACAAGCGAGTCAGTGACCCGTGCGTGACGCTGGAAAAGAAATAGCTGGACTTCGAACGCAGTCGCATGTCACGCCTGAAAGAGCGGTGATCGAGCGTACAGCTGTTTTCGGTTACGAGGCACCTGCAAGTGCTTGGTACGGTGTATATATTTCAAGTGCGCGTGCAGTAAAGCTGCGTACAAGTCTAGCGCGTGTCCTGTCTCTGTATGTCACGTCTGCGTCTTTTAATCCGTTATAGTCGCGTACAACTCAAGAATGAAGCGGCAAATGCCCCTCGAAGGAGCCCTTCCAGCGAATGGCGTCGACCGATTCTCCCCCTTGATCGATGCCGCTGGACCTGTTAGCGTGAAATTGCAGGGGGTGGCAGATGAATGGGGAATAACCACGACGTAATCGAATTAACCGCCGCGTCATGAAGATCGATCGACGCCATTGGCTGGAAAGTCTCCTTTAAGGCACATCTGCCGCTTGTTTCCTGAGGTCTATCTGACTGTAGTAGCCATGAATTTAGGAAGTCGGGATCAAGTAGCCCAACCAAACGCTTTAACGATTACTTGACGCAGTCGTCGCTTGCGCTCGTGTTTGAGGCGATGTTCGCGAATTTCCTCCGAGTACTGCCTAGGCCGACCCATCTTTTAAGGCGAAAGCCTTTAATGCCTCATACTGTCGTTAGGAGACGCGTCGGCAGCCGTGTCGACAGACGCGTCGGCAGATTCGTCCGCCTTTCGGCGTCACTGCTTAAAAGGCTCAAGGTTCCAGCATGAATGAAGGCGCATCTAGTGCTTCATAAATAAAATGGGCTTCATAAATAAAATAAAAGGAGAAAAGTCAAGAAAATAAAAATAGAAAATAAAAATAAGAAAATGAATAAAAATAAAAACAAAATAAAAATAAGATGTGAAAATAAAAATAAAAAACAATAAAGTTAAGAAAAGGAGCACAACAAATAAATGAAAAACGAAATATGAAAAATAAAAAGTAAGTAAAAACAAACAGTGGCCAGGAAACGCTCTCGCCTTGCAGCACTTTAGAGAGCCAAAGTGCCCCCTGAAATTTTGTTGTCGCAGTAGCGAGCGACTGAGTGACGGCGCGCTCAAGAGCCACACAGCGCTCGAGCCACGAGTCAGGCGGCAACTGTTGTGGCACGCTCTGACGTCACTACATGGAAGGCTTCACTTTTCCTGAACGACGATGAGGTTGCGCCTGCCGTCCATGAACTAAAAGCCGGAGCCAGAAAACAATCACTTTTATTCTTTTCAATGTAAGTCTAATCTCATAGTGGCCCAATCAGCCATTGCTGAAACACAGGTTATAGGCTGTAAGCAATATTTACACACGCTGAGCAGCTTACGCAGACAGACCCATCTGGCAACAGCCAAGGAATAACAATTATTCGGACGTAAATACGCGCATTTAGTAGAAATATTAATCATAAGTGATTATTAGGTGGTTTTGAGATAGCAAAGTCTGCGAAATTTGTTTTAGCAGCGCACTGGAGAACCTCGCACTTAGCTCCTGTTAATAAGGCTATTCAGTTCTCCTGTTAAGACTATTTCAGTTTTCCTGATAATGCTATTTCCGTAATTGTCAAGTTCTTGAAGCTACGTGAAAATTATACTTCAAAGAGACAGCGATTTCTCCACGGAAGGCGGCAGTAGTTTTACCGCCGACCATCCCAGCCGGTGTCCGCGATCACTTGCCCATTTCTCGACTGAGTCATGGCTTGACCAGAGGGCACCTAACTTATCAAAGTACAACACGCAGAATGGTCTTGCTCAGCAAACGCTCCCTCTACTGGTAGACTAAGCACAGCGGAGACGTACAAGCGGAGACGTATAGCGGGTTACCGTATGCTTCCCGCGCACCTAGCGCGGCTTAGCGAAAATTTTAATAGCACCACAAAAGGCCTACTTGGTCAACTATAATAGGAAACTAGTCTAGTAAGAAATGCACCAAACAGACAATCTGATAGGCCATAGTCTAGTAAGAAATGCACCAAACAGACAATCTGATAGGCTAATATATTATATGGCAGTGGAAATTAGTCTAGTAAGAAATGCACCAAACAGACAATCTGATAGGCTAATAGATTATATGACAGTGGAAGGTAAGATCTGCAGGCCTGTCACAGTGACATAGGTCTCCATTTGAAGCATACGAACACTAACATTCTTTGGGAACATTGGGACGCCATGCGTACAGTCTTTGTCAAAAGTTTAGAGCCCAGGGGGTTTGCTTCTAAGCCTTGTCGTGGGACTCCTGAAGCCTTCGTGGCAGCCCTACCCATTGGAGGAGGCAGGACCAGAAATCTTCTTACCTTCAGGAAATCTGGAGCGCTGGAGATGCATTACGAACCACACAGTGTGGCTCAGAAGCAAACCCCCTGGGCTCCAAACTTTTGACAAAGGCTGTACATGAAGGGCATACATCCTCTACACTTACCGTATATAAATCGACAGCCTTCATTAAGCTGTTTGCCCCCCCCCCCCCCCCTCTTAACAGCTCGGCCATACGTACTGGTGGTAAGTTATTTATCAGCGAAACAATCTAAATAAAAAATGCGACTAGATGCATCGCCTAAAACTGAACAGGCTTTCCTGTGGCGTTTTGTCTAATGAAGACCGCAATAACTGCTGACGTCAAAGAAGTTATTGCTGCTCTTGTTTCAAATTGTACATATAATGCTCCCCCTTAGAATGATACGACCTCATATCAGGGAATTTTTGCTAAGGTGGGCATGTTATCGCTCGCGACAATGACTGCGGTGCGGACAAGCGCGGATACTCTTTCTTGCTTCGTTTTTGCTCCTAGCTCGGCGTTCAGGTGCCCGCCCCCTCGCCGTAATGATAAAGAAGCAAAGATATCCCATCCTGCCACTCCCTCTTCCTGCCTATCTCCGAAAAAACGAAACTACTCGGCGGCAGACGATGCAGCGGGGCGGGACTTGTTTCTCTCATCGGCTTTTGTCTAGCCCCGCTTGCCTTGAAAGAGTTTTTGGGTTCTAATAAGCGAAAACTGTATTGGATTAGAGAAGCCGCCGCGAAAACAGCGCAGGGGCGCATGGGTACCGTAGGTTCGTGGCTCGCTCCACGCGGGACCCCTCGCGCTCCAATACTGTGGTCCCTCGTCCCCTCCCCCCTCGCCACAACCTGCCTTCTATGGACAGCTGCTTTGGCAGACACGGAGGGCCAACACAAGACGTTCAGGGCGTTTCACGCACGAAGAACTGCCACGACGATTGCGGGTTCCATAAAGTGTCTGAAATTCTAGAGAAGCGCGTCGCCGCTTGCAGTAAATCATAAAAAAAAAATTACCAGCGGTTGAATGCGGTTAAGCCAAGTTTTTCGAGCGATAGCTCGGTTTTGCTTTGTTTGTCAAAGGACGAGACCATTGGTTTGCAAAGATTTTGCTTTTTTTCTTTGTAGGTAGACTCTCGCTGTACCTATCGCTAAGCTCGCTGCTGTTCGCGCCGCTTGGCGTGGGCAGTGTGGGACCGTGGGCGCGCTAGTTTCCGTGAGCCCGGTGCGCGTGCGCCAGCGCCATCTAGTGAGAGGCGCTGTTCGCTCTAGCAGATGTGAAAGACGCGCCATTGGCCCCACAAACTTTCTTGCTCCTTCGTTCTTGCGCCGTTCGCCCCGAGCGGGGGCCCGACCTTGGCTGAGCTTGAAGGTGAAATTGGCGGAGCCAGCCGCTCTCTGGGTTTGTACGTCAAGAATAGAGCTTTCGCTCTAAAAACGGCAAACACTGATGTATGTTTTTTTTTTTTTCACGCGCAAAGACGGAAATCAACTTATGTTCAATCCACTGCTACAGGTTCACTTTTCAGTGTGTTTGGCTTATACGTTTTCCAGCTCGTACGTATTTTTCGTTCTTTCCTCGGGACCCCGTGAAGAACGGAACATCGGGGTTCTACTATACTGTCTAATACTATATCGTTGTTTTTGATAAGAAACTGCGCGCTTCTTCTCGTGTAATTGTCACGTTCTTGAGGCACCTAGATTTTTGGACCAAGCATAAATATAAAATGCGATATTCCTCCCCCGCAGTCAACAAATGCCCGTCTCGCAAGAATTTTTAGAGGCAACCCTGCAAGCAGGTAACGTACACCAAAAAGTGCGCGCAAATCTAAGGATTCTAAGAATATGCCCTGAAGAATATGCCCTGAATATGTTCCAGTGAACCGCAAATAAAACATGCGATATTCAATCTGCAGAACTGCATGCAAAGAAATGTGAGCACGCTTCTTTTACATTTATAACATCGTTAAGTGCTATTCTGATGTCTTTTGCAACCAACCCGCAGTGTAATACAGTATAACGGCGTGCGTGTGCAATAAGAGAATTTTGCTGTTGCTTTTGCCGCTGCTACTATCCTGCTATCGGATGGCACGTACTCATAAGGAAGCATTACAGAATTCCGTGTAGAGTTTTGACAGCTTTCGGGGTTAAGCATCGACAAAAGGTCCTGAATGATGCCTGTTTTGCAGCTAAAGTGAACTTTTAACAGCTAATTAAGTGATGAAAGCGCCCACAGTAATCGGGTAAGGCAGCTTGTTCTATGAAATGCGCACCGCAGCGGTGGCCTAATGGTTTGAGCATCCGGCTCGCATGCGGGAGGTGCGGGGTTCGATCCCCACTGCCGCCGGGCCGGGTACCCACCGGTGATACAGTGGGTACAAACTTTCTACTGGTCTAGTGCTCGCCTCCTTCAGGGTGAAATGCTTGCGAAATGGATCTTTGACCCCACCTTAAGTAGATAAAAACACCTTGTGCGAATGAGCTCTTTGGCCTCAGATGCCCTTGCGCCATAAAAATTTCGTCATGTTCCATGAAATTCCCTGGTATATAAATCTGACATTTATTCCCATCACTGCGGGTGCAAAAATATCGGCTAATTCCAGATCAGACTAGAATTCAGTGTCAGTTTTCCTAGTTTCATGCAAAGTATCAGTAGAGAAATGACAACGCCGATGTTGTCATCTCTATTTTATAAGGCTAGCTATATGGGCGATACTTTCTGGTGTTTACGCTGGCGTTCGCGTAACGCTGGCCGTATTGTGATTCGGAAAGGATGGATGACGTCTCAGCCGGAAATCGCAATCGCGAGTGCTGCAGGTAGAGGTATAAACGCGCTCTCCGTACGCGACTTGGTCAGTCGTGCAAAGTCAGAAAAATAACCATATTAGTCGAATGTCGCTGCGTTTGTGGATCTTTCGGGCGCCGATCGCGATAAGAAAGGAGGTGGAAGGAGCCACTTGCAGCCATCGTTCTCCATACGACCTGAGAAGTCCAACGCCATGCAGTTACCCGGAGCGCTGTAGCTGTATATATATATGCCCCGGGTTTAGGGACGGATGTGTTACGAAGCATGAAATGCTTTCAGCTCCAATTCTTGGCAGTCTCAGTCGAACATCGCTCCGAAACCGAGATGAATTTGACGTCTAAACTGAAGACGAAATGAACGCGAATTTCTGTTTAATTAGCCT
The DNA here is from genome assembly GCF_055824585.1 of Amblyomma mixtum. Lineage (NCBI taxonomy): Eukaryota > Metazoa > Arthropoda > Arachnida > Ixodida > Ixodidae > Amblyomma > Amblyomma mixtum. Next base: position 89,510,608 of record NC_143014.1, on the reverse strand, counting down.
TGATATAGACCAAGACCATGTTTACAAATACACGCGGCGCTCATGGACGCTGCAAGCGGCTGGGGGTATCGTCAGCGCCGTCATCTGCTACAGCACGCGGATCGCTTTCGTTCGGTTATCAAGGCGTTTGAGAACTGCTTTTTCGTATACAGCGGTCTAAGCTGTCTAGTTTAGCAAGACTCTATTAGTGAACAAATATAGCGTACGCGGCAGCATGTCGGACTCCACGAGAAGCTTGCGCGATTCGGAGAAACACCTAGCTGATAGAGCATCTGTTGGGGGTATGTCTTGCATCATTGATAACATGCATTTACAGTGATGTTTTAAAAATATCAGCTTCGAAATGTTGCTGCACACGTAATCACGCTCTTCTTCAAATTACTGGCCGACTCTTAACGAACCCCACCTCCATAAGTACCCTGTTAAGCGAGAAAACTATTGCGGGAAGTTTAGCTTACATGCATTTCTATGGGCTGCGCTCCCGCAAAGTAGTGCCCCCAATTGGCGGTTACTCCAGCAAGTACGTATCGCTGTGTTTACTCTCCAGCCAGTTTCACATTCTGTTCTCGGATGTACTCGGCTGTTCTTCACGAAGGGACGAAATCACAGGTGCAAATATGAAACCACAAGACTGTTTTGAAAACTTTTGTTTACACGTATACCTATAGGCGTAACTCTAACTGTTACCCCCAGCCGTACCAAACCGACGGCAGCAGCACCACCCCCCTCTAGCTTACGTCTCAGATCGGTCTAGGTATATACGAGGAAAAAAAAAAGAGGAACCTATATTCTAAGCAGAACCAGACCCCACGCCGGCGAGGAGCTAGCAGTGTAACCGCCTGACCACACTGTTTTTTTTTAACGCTGTATTTGTGACAGTGAAACGACTATTGTACAAGGCCTATTTACAAATAAACCGCGTAAAATTTATAAATAAAAGTATCGCGTGGACAGTGCGTGTGACAAACATTTATACGCATAAAGCGCACTCGCAAGACAGTGAGTGATCGCAGTGATGACAGGTGGCACTGTTCTAACGGTTAACCGGCCCATGCAAGAGAGAAGGGGATAAGTCGTTATCATCGTGATGGCGGTCAGCAATCACAGGTGTTGCAAATATGAACGTCAGCGCACTGCAACACGTGCGGTTGTTCACCTTTGTTTCGCGAATGGACTATAATGAACAAGCATAAGGATCGGCTCACGAGCGAGATAACCTACGCCAACTAAACAGTCTGCGCAGGTGAAGCGTGTGTCGGCAAATCTTCACTGCCGCTCAGCGAAAAATAGCTCAGCAGTTTGCGTGCCGACAGCCTATTTTTCCTATTTTACCTCCACTCCGTTCCTGCAATGCGCATGTAAATTCGACGATCGGACGCGCCTTTAAAAACAAAGGTGTATGAAGTTCAGCTCTGTGTCTCTCATCTCACTCACTCCCATCAGCTGTCTCTAGCTGGAAGTACACATTCATCAATGCGTTCCAAGAACCTCTGGAACAGAGAACCTATCACTCCCCATCTCATTTGCAAGGCAGGGCGAAAAGTTGCGGATTCGTCATGAACCTTGAGTTTGCATTATTACGTAAACTGCTCACGTAAATAAAATGAACGCAGCGAGTATGCGGCTGCAAAGCAGACAGCGCAGACGGATAGAGCGGCGCTCTTCAGTAGCAAGCCATTCAACCGGGTTCAGTGGAGGTTTAGGCAGCAGGCATACGGGCCGCACTGCAAATATCTTGAACCATCACAACCGTTGGGCCGAGGAGACGGAAAGGCTGCTGAAACTGTCGTTTCGTGCTTTATGCAGAGTAATTAAAAGCTGAGAAAGGGCGCTTATTTGAATGCATAAATGTCCGGCGGCACAACAACCTGCTCCTACTTACTTTGCCTTTAATGCAAGTTCCAGGTATATGCAGTCCCAACATGCTGCGTTCGATAGAAGCAGTGAAATCACAGCTGCGGCTCACAAAACGCACGTTGCGCAAGCTGCTCAAATTTTCTCTGGCGCACAAGAAAAAAGTCACCCGGTTATTAAGTGACACATGAATTAATTCCAGCCGGTTTCTCCAGACGCAAAATTCTCGGTTTTTTTTATAACACGGCACGCTATGTTTTAATATGTTTTAACAGTACGCTTATCAACAGCCGATGCTTCTGAGTTGGCTAGCGAGGCAGAACGAGGGAGACAGCCTTTTCTGAGATCAATATGTTACAGATAACTGTACGCCACAACCATAGTGCCATTAGTCGTTGATCCACATTGTGTCGGGGAAGAATGAACTCGTAGCAAAAAAAAAAACACAATTCGCAAGGCGCGACACCGGTCAGGCCGCCGAGCAGAGCGGCATTCATTCCTTGGTACGGCGCGCAATGTTCTTGTGATGAACCTGCACTCATTAAGAAAGCCCCAAATGAAAAGAAAATATAGGTGACAGTGGGCAAAACGCGATAGTTTTTTTACTTAGCGCTCCATAACCTTTAAATGTGCAGTCATGTTAAATTGATATTCAGCTAGTATAAGTCGCCACGTATTCACTACAAATGAGCCTGATATTGACCACATTGGTCACTTTGAAGTACAGAAAAAATTGCAAAGTGGGCCTGGGTGAACAAGAAAGTGGTCTAAAAAACATGAAATTCTGCCGGCGAAATGTTTCAAAACTGTGCAGATCATTCAAACTGGTGTCCTATAGTAACGAAATTATTTTATTAGTACAGTTGGTTATCGATCTTATCTTATGCGAAGTTTAAGAATTTTCACTCTCAGGGTTCTCACGAGAAAATTAGTTTGGCAGCAGGATACGCGTGGGGTAAAACGCGATATCTGGGGTTCTGGAGGGACTTAAATATACAGATATGGTTTTATTGCTAGCTCTAAAACCCTACCCTTATTTTCACGCTCTCTAGGATAGCCCGAACGTACAAAACGAAAACATTGAATGCCAAACTAGCGCTCAGAAGATACGAAATAAGTTCTGGGATATATACAACCAAAGTCGGCGCCGTCAATCGTTTTGGTGTTCCTAATGGCGCCTACCCCAGAACAGAGAAAAAAATGAGAGAATGTGAAAGGCAGGAACAGCAAAAAAAAGTCTTTCGAACCTCAGCATCGCATTCTGTCCGGCGGGTAAGAACCGCTGCTTGTACTACACATTCTAAAGATAGAGCAAGCTCTTTTCGATCTGGCCTACAATCACATGCAAAACCTCGTGTTCACGCGTTACAAATCGAACCAAATCGCACATCCAATCAACAGGGGTGAGCGAAAAAACAACTATGAGAGTAAAACAGAAAAAAATTGCGATGGCCGGAAATTAGGACCATATCGCGTAGCCACGGAAAGCACATGTAGAACTGCCTAGGCTGTTTTGGGCCGTCGAACAAAACAGTGTCATGTTCGGTCTGGCTATAGCTTCTTTCGTTCGACTTGGGTCCCAAACATCGTCTAGACTTCCGAGCAGCCAACTTGATGTGAATTCATTGCAAGGATGAGCAATACTTTGATATTGGAAGGTCGTCCAAATTTTTTCCCCGCGGTGTGAGGCAAAATGCAACGTTTTGAAATTTCAAATGTCAAAAAATTTTACTACGTTCCTTTTGAGCTGGCTTTTCACATTTGGTAAGCGTGATGCCCGGACTGTGATAAATAATTCTGCAATAGTTTTTTTTATACCCGTGAATAATGAAAACGAAGGCGACAATTTGCAAATATGTGTTGCGGTTTGCCCCATTATTTTGGCCCAGATGAGACATTCATGCATTGTTATTCGCATCTTTAAGCGCTAATCACCATCAGAATACGAGGAATGAATTGTCGCCGTTTTACTATCTTAACGCAGGCTTAGCGGGCATACAACGGCAAGTATATACCGACGCCAAATTTTCGGCGCCTATTGGGCATATGACAGGTAATGTGCGCGCCTTTCTTAAAAATACTACAGCAGTTAAAACCAAGGACTTCTTTCCTGGTTAACTGAGTTAATGCTTCTTTTTCAGAACGCCGGCGGCAAGGGGAAATTCCTGGAAACATCACACCATCGTAAATCTCCTATTTTAATAAACCTGAACCCCGAAAAAGCAAATGTTCTTGCTTCCACTTCATCTCATGTAGAGGCAAAAGCTTGCATTGTTATTTTTTCCCCTGTCTTGAACACGCCTTCCGCACGAATGTTGTGGTGCGAATGGTCTCAACTGTGGCAAACGCTACGCCAAAAGCCTCAGGCGAATGCGGAGTGGGTGGTGTTAGGTCGTATGATACAAAATAACAAGACTGAAAAAAGCACGCCAGTGACTGAACAGACACCAACCGGTTTGGCAAACGTGCGTGCAGGTCGAAGGGTACGAAATTATGAAGGAAGTGACTAAGACAGGGCCCTTCAGGCTACGTGAGCTACACCCTAGAGCCCGAGTGCGCTGTGTTTCTGATGCCGTCAAACTTACGGTACAACGCGACATTTAAAGTCCCTAGATCCGCTGATCTAGGGACTTTAGCGATATCGTCTGCTGCTCTTCTGCAGCCTCGTCTGCGTCCTCCAGAGCAGAGATTCAGGATGGAATAGGCTATGCGGTACGCGCCCACAATAGCAATGCGAAAAACCCTTGTGTGCTGTGCAATGTCAGCGAACATACGTTAAAGAATGATTCCGGAGCCCTCCACTACAGTGTATTTTCCTCCCAGCTCCCTCTCACTTCCCTTAGAAATAGGATATTGAATTTCTGATATCATTATGCACGATATATTCATACTGAGTGGTCAGAAATAATCACAAATGCAATATCTGCAGCGTTTTTTCGTCAGGCTGCCATCATAAATTCCTGATGAGTGTTTTTCATGGAATTCTTTAATGACAAAAAAAAAACATGGCGTTTCAGCAGAGTCATAATAGATCATTTATGTGATACTGCCAATCCCACCAAGGATTGTAAGGATTGTAACAGCGAGGGCATCGAAAACACAATGAAGTACAAATATTACAAATATCTTTGATTCAAACAACGCATTATTATATTGTATAGTTAAATATCAATAATATTGAAGTTAAACTAGTTCACAGCATAGTCGTTTCGGGCATTATTTTCATAAACAGAGCTTTAATTAATAAAGCAGAAATAAAGTCTTTGAAATAAAACTGGATCATAACTAGAGTTTCACATCGAACAGAGCCGAACCCAAAGTTTACTTGCGCACACTAACCAAATTATTTGGCCAAAATCATATTGACCAAAATCCGGGTGGTGTCCATGCGCGTATGACACCATCCGGAACGCCGTACGACGAACAGTTTCAACACAAGTTTGTTGCGAAAGCAGAGTTCAAAAACACACACACACACAAGCCGCCGGCTTTTCTCGTAATAGGACTAGTAAAGATTTCGCATTAGTAACTGTTATAGTTCAGTTGATGTGACATTGTTTGCATGAGACTTCCGCAAAGGTTAGTTATTCCTAGGTGTTTGTGCTCATGCACAGAAAGTCTCCGATATCTTTTCTTAGCCAGATTTCTGCCAAGGCTAAGAAGTCTGTCTGGAATACTAATTATAACTCAAGGGAACCGAACTTATTGATGATACTACAGACATTAACGTCCATGAAAGTTATTTGGGGCGCTGTGGACGGCGCGGGCGTAGGGCTCGTGCTTTTGTGTCCTGATTTTCCGGACTGTATCTAATGAGCACTTCCCCTCACTGCCTGAAATAAACGCTAGTGTCCCTTTAATACCATTTCACTGAGTAATTTAGGAAATGCTTATCGAATATTGACTAATAGTATTGAGCCATCTGTACAACGCGAAAGAAAAACACTCTTGACAAGAACAAGTCTATTTCAGGAACCTGCTTCAACTACTGCTGCAGACGTTTTTTTGCCATTGTTCCTGCAGTAACGATGCACATTAAATAACAGAAATTTGCCCTTAAATCTCGCGGCTTATACGTTCGATAGACTGCCTACAAGTCGCCAAATAGAAAACTGTACTTAATAATAAGTCTTCACTAACGCAGGTGCTTCATGGCGCGTGTACAAGCATGAGCTTGGGGTAAGAAACGTTCTAATGAGGTGACTGTATCGATGTGGCATGTATATTCAATGTAATGCAGAGCGAGGCGGTGCAGGCAGGGAAATTTAATATTAATTTTTCAGGTCACCTACCTAACGAATATAGTACAGTACGCTTTTATTTTTATTCCTTTTTAAGGAGTCCAACCTCACATATGCAGTATAGTGCAAGCCCGTTGTGCGTACAAACGTTGGAGCTTACGGCGTCTTCCATTTTTATTTCTTTAGGGAGCCCAACCTACGTATACGTGGTGTAGTGCCCTCTTGTTCCTTTCAAGATGCTGAAACTGTTTGCTCTCATTGTTAACGAGACTGACCCTGGAATTGTACTTCCTCGTTTCAGCGGAAGTTGCACATATCACTGTTCCGCGGATGTTTTGCAGTACGCTTAAGAGAACACCTCGCAGCACTTCAGAGTGATGTTGAAGACATGTTGGAAAAAGACATTCAAGATATCTCCTTTGTTTTGGCCAAAACACATCATAAATCACGCAGAAATGTATCCTAAACTTAACATGTATGCATCGCAAATTAATGACAGCCTCAACAAAAGAAAACACATCACGTCGCAATCAGAACCTCGCTGAACAATTTTAAATGGGCACAGATACAAAATTTTGAGGTCAAACTAATGATATGATTTGCGTTATGGGCGCCGCTCGGCTGTGGCGTCAAGATGCACTTCAGCGCTGGCGTCGATCGAGACCGAAACTGCCGGCAAATAACTTTCATACTTATTCACGCGGCGCACTGGTGTTCTGAACTCATCTTAATGATTACTAGGCTATTAGGCTTCTTTTCAAGGCAAAAAACGGACACCCAAAAACATTGCGTCTGAAGTCCTCTAATCGGGAATGCATTACAAATTTAACACAAAAGTCACCAGAAACACCTGATGAGCAGGATGTCTAAAATCACTCAGTTTAAATCAGAGAATCATTACGCATTTTTGTGGGTGTCCCTCCTTCATTTCTTTACTTGCAGCACGGTTCGGTTGTCCACCGAGAGTACGACAATTACTGCGACTTTCCCTTCGCAACAAGACACTTGCTGACAGCAGGCTAACAACATCCGTCAGCTTGTAGTGGCCGGTGGTTATTTCGAAACCGCAGACGTTTAGAGAGAAATCACGGCGCGCTGTAATTTTTTTTTTAGTTTTAGTGTTTATTAAAAAAAAAGAATCATCTAAAACATACTCGGCAAAAAAACTTGTCTTGCACGTTTTTTACGACGCTCTACAATTGTTGTACGATTCTGAGTGCCGATGGCGATATACAAAATATTTGCTTAGTACGAGCAATGTCGCCTATTTATTTACTAAAGTGGACATGGAAAGGCGGTAATGGACAAATTAAAAATAAAATATATTTCGCACTGAGCGCCAATTCTAGCATTGCCCGCCGCGATGGCTCAGGGGGTATGGCGTTAGCCTGCTTCAAAAAGTGGTCGCTGGATCGAATCCCGCGGTGGCCGCATTTCAATGAAGGCGAAACGCAAAAATGTCCGGAATATTTGCGATTTCAGTGCACGTTGAAAAAGAAAACGAGTGGCCGACCGATTTAACCACCCTCATTACGCATGTGCACAGCTTATGCGGCGGGCAGGACGCCTATAGTCCTCACTGGCTTACCGGTGCTCTTCAGCTTGAGACAACATTCCGACCGGTGCCGAATCAGCCACATTGTGACGTCACTGGCTTTCCTGGCGCACCCAGTGGTTAACTAGAGGTCTGAACACGTCAGTGGTTAATATTTTGTAAAATTTGCGCGAGTTAATGAACTTCACAGATCTAAGGTATGCTTCTTTTCAGCAATGAGATGTACGTTTTTTTACATCAGATACAAATCCGTTAGTTGAAATTTCAAGTTTCATTCGAAATGTGTTCTTACTCACCATAAACTGATTTTGGCCCGCAAAATTTCGTGAAACAGATCTTGCATTATGCCCTAAGGTTGGTTTCGGATTCCAAAACATAATCGAAAAACCGGCAGAGAGCACTCTTAAAAGCTTTCTTTTTTCTTCTTGCCTGATACAGCGAGTGGGATAAATACCTGAGCATAACTTCTGCATTAATAAATTTTCCCTGCGCACGTCAGAAAAAATCACCAGAACGTAGAATACCACGAAACGTACAAGGTTCCCTAACAGCTGAGTAAGCTTGAACACACTCGCAGTGAGTGAAATGGCTTGGACTGCCGTTATGCAAAAAGAAACGGATGAAAAGAAACACATCATCTCTTCCTGATTCTACGAGCCAAACGCGCTTGACACAAAGCAACCAAGCAGTACGCTGACAGCAACAGCATGGTAGTTTGGTAAAACTAATCCATAACTGAACCTTACGTATGCCACGCTTTAGTTGGTTTGTTCATTAGGTTTGCCACATTTGGTCAAAGTGTGCGGAAGACTTTTTTCACGTTAAAAAAAGAGGAGTAACAAGGCGGCGGCCAAAGATGCGGCGGCCAAAGATGCGGCGAATTTCAGCACTAGCTGGCCGTTTAACACCGCTTGCCTTATGGTGTCACTAAGTAAGACGGTAGAGCTACCATTGAAGCGCACGCCACCATTATGTATGTCGCTGCCTGAACACGCAAAGCCGAATGGATTTGCACTGAGCTGATCGCTGAAGCGGCCGATCAGCACTAAAAGCGTTTCGCCCGTCTCTTGCGTTTGGCGGCTCCACGGGCGAACGCTTCCTGGTTCTGACGCAGTTGCCTCATCTTTTTGGCTTCGCGAGCCATTCACGTTTTCGCCTCGCTTCACGGGCGTGCAAATCCGGATGTTCGCGTAGTCGTCTGCTGCGCTCGCGTTCGAGACGACGTCCCGCAAATTTTTTTCTGTATGTGCACTACTTCGGGCGACACATATTCTATGCCATCGTAAAAAGAAGCGACTCAGTGGTGGCTCACCATGCGCCGCACAATGGTGACGTCATAAAAGCTCCCCGCTTCAGACGACGTCATGCCTCCAGACGTCCCACTAACAGCTAACGCTGTAGAACGCGTAGGCTACTTCGCGGCTTGCTCACGGAGCTTATTTCTGGGAACACGTTTGGTCAACATCGCCCTTTTTGTCTCGTATAGGCGCATATTCCAAAAGCCGAACAGCAAGGCCTCGAAGCAGCTTGGGCCAGTCGCGAGCGGCCTTCACATTACTGACGAAGCGGGTACGCAATGCGCAGATGCGAAGGAAGAAGCTCACATTAAAGGCCACCGGCGCAAGGGTGATACCCTTGGAACACACAGAAGTTCCTTTCTTGGGAATTTAAAAAATGTTTTTAAATAAACATCTTAGCAATGGACATTGATTATCAATAATCCATGAGCCAACCAGTCCAGGTAGGAGGTCGATCAGCTACTTCAAGTGAAATTGTCTTTCGCTTTCCTGAGGTCGGCTCAGAGAAGAAGGAAGTCATGCCATTTCTTTCAACAGCAGTCTGCGGTCTGTGAATGTGTACGTCATACGCAATTGTTTAGCGGAAGAAACCCAGTCATAGGAAAGCCACTAATAATAAAGCGCCTGTATTGTTCGCGTCTTTCCACTCGTTGTGCTTCTTGCGAATCAGCCGTGTGTGACCGCCAAGGTCGCCTCATTGCTTCTGGTAAGGCAGCTATTACAATTTTGTGATTGTCAGCGCAACGTGATCGAATGTGAAAGTTCGACATGCCTTTATTTTTTTTAGCGAAAGTATTTATTTATTTATTTATTTGTTTATTTGTTTATTTATTTCGTTACTATCAGGGCCGTTGAGGCGTTACAGATAGGAGTGGTAAATATACTTTACAAAATCAAATACAACAAGGAGAGTTGTTAACATAGGTGATCAAGAAAAAGATTTAAAAGCTTCCGGTTCAGAGATGGGGACGATGCTGGCGGGCAGGTGGTTGCAGTCTGAGCTGGTCTTGGGCAGGAAAGAATAAAAATACTGGTTAGTTCTGCAACTTGGAACACTCACTTTGAGTCGGTGATCAATACGAGATGATACATAACTTGGAACAGTGAAAAGACTGTTTTAGCGATTAATTTGTGTAATATATTTTTTGGAAAGTGAAAATCTAGAAAGATGGCGCCGCAGTGAAAGATCTGGAAGGTCTAAAGTTCTCTTCATGAGTGTGACGCTAGACGAACGCGAGTAGTTAGACAAAATAAAACGGGCTGAACGATTCTGAACTGATTCTAAAGTATAAATCAGTGACTTAATGTTAGGGTCCCATACGGAAGACGCATATATTATTTTAGATCGGACGACCGTTTTGTACAGAAGTAGTTTTAAACTAACCGGGAGTTTTAAACTAACTGATTATATGACTAATCGGCAACGAAGCCCGACGTCGGCTTTGATCAGCAGCAGTGGTCCCAAAAATCGCAGATGACGTCACCATGGTATCAATGAAAAATAAAATTGCTTCCGAAGGTCGGGGAATGGAACCCAGGACTATTCGATGGCGAGGCGAGCACGCAAGCCATGGACCCCAAAACTTCGTTGGATTTTGGAGAACAAAGGTGAACCTAGTAAATGCGTTGCCTTACAGTTGTATTCTAACGAGTACCTGTGCGATTAGAAAGAAATAGAAAAATAAATAAATAATAAATAAAGAGGAAAAAGAAAATTTAAAAAGAAAACAATGCTTGCGCATCCAAAGCACGCAAGTAGTCTTAAGTTCCCTCCTGAATTTTTTTTTTTCAGGTACTAAATGGTAATAAATGGAGTGAACCACGTCGCAGCCAACATATCACGTTTTCGCAAATACTCGCCGGACAGCCGTTCTCGCGAAATCACAGCACTCGCAGTTGCACAGCATCGCCCGAACACGATGCGTCCAAAAAACATCTGGTAAAATCTTCAAAGTCTCGCTCAGTCCCGCAGTTCTTAGAGAGTTGTGCACAGACTAGGTCTGCTGTGAGTAAAAGGAGACAACGTACTGCTTGTCGAGATTGTAATCGAACCGACAACCTCCGAATATGAGAACGTCGAGCTAAACTAGTGAGGCAAGAAACTATCTGTGCCTGCCACTGGGTCCGGAGGTTCTTTGCGTGCCAGGACAAGAGAGTGAGCTAAGATACGTACCATAGCGAAAGGCATTAGGCTACCTGGGATCTTTTGACGCGCACCGAAATCTCTGCATCTCGAGGTTTATCGCCGGCAGGTTTGCAGCAAAGCCAGCAGAAAAAAAAAAATTACGGCCGCCTATCCTCAGGGTACGAGTGATCAGTGCTAGCTGAAGGCGCCCCGAATGACGTCACGCAAGACTCCCACTGCCACTGAACTACCTCAGAACTGCCAGTTATCGGACGTCGAAGTGGGAAAGGTGGTGGAGATGGTGATGTGCACACAATGTATGCCGGCTCGACATATTCGGTATCTGCCACATATTTTGACGCTCTCATTTCACGAGAGCGAATTCTTTTGCAGCAACTGCAAGCGTACTTATACCTCTGTCTACAAGATAAGCTGACTTTTTTTTCCCCGTCCGCGCACATAATTCTGATGTATGGTTCTATAAATGGCAGCTAGTAAGCAGCTCTTGATCTTATGTTCGCCGCTGGTCAAGCCGTCAGAAGAACGTTCCTGCTCTGGCGACAAACCTTCAACAGCATTCTGATTTCAGCTTCAAGCGGCCCCGATTTCCACCGTTCTAAAGTACCAAATACCCGGCACAGTGGAGCCATCGTCACCTAACGTGTGCCGCATACACAGAATCCACTGCATTGGGCGCGTTAACGTAACGGTAACCGCACCCAAATTAGTAGACAGTGAAGCCAACAAAATACGCATGCACCACTATGCCAGAACGCCACTCCCCATCAGCACTGGGTCTGCTGCTACATACATTAAAAGCTCGAAGAAGAAATAAAGGAAGCGTGGAGTAAGAAAGTAAAACGAAGGTACCACATGCATGTGCGCCACGCGCTGTCGGCCCGAGTTTGCCGTCACGAAGCATGGAGAGAAGCCTTCATTTGTTTGCTACCACTGGCGGGGGGCGACGTTTTGAGCGCCGTAGACAACGCGGAATGCGCAGAGTTATCGTACAGTCACGTTGACTCCAGGGACCGCCCGGACGTGCTTGTGGCGCGGAACAACGCGCCTCAGTGCCCCGCCCTTGTTTTGGTTGCTGCTGGTCCAGAACGCCCTAATGGCCTCAACCGCCCACTCGCCTGACCTTGTGCTCAAAATAAAGTTCGCACGTTTCGTGATCATGAAAGCGCCACTCTCTTGCTCCTACCCTCTGAAAGGTCTTTTTTTCTCTCTCTCTCACACTGCAACTTTGCCCTTTAAAAAGATAAAAACTTGTTCTGAAAACGCCCGTATAAGGTACAAAGTTCGGGGCTGTAATCGTCGAGTTACGTGATCGCCACAGATTTTATGGACCCATGACTATCCTGGACTCCTGAAGAAAAATTGCCAGCATGGCTGGTGAAATTGCCACCACTTTGCCCACCATCCACCGCGGCTAAGGTTAATCGATGCACGTGTTCTTTGGCGAACGCACGCGGCTTCTCAATGATCGATGCTCTGCAGCGCAGCAGAAATCGATTAACGCATCCGCTAATGCTTGCCGATTGGCTTTACAGCCTGCACACCGTCAAGCATGACCATTTTCTGTTCGCATAATGACTGTGTTTTTTGGTGATAAGTTGTCCATACTTGAGTCCAAATTGATCTCAGATTGCTGGAACGACGCATGTGTTTTTAGCTGAGACTCTGTGGCTTTGCAGTGAAGCGTTTTTCTTGCGTTATGTCTCTTTGCCTTTTTTTTTCAAGACAACAACTATGTCAGCTTCCTAAACCATTCCGGCGGGTCTCCTGCACACTTTATCACAGTCAGTAAATAATTTGAACGCTTTGCTGCCCTTGAATTCACGGCAATCGTACAGTTCCACGCGTGCAATGGTAAACAGATATTGACCTAACAGACCTTGTGGGAAGTCTCAGTCTCTCACACCGTACAGGACAAGGTACTGGTACCGGCGCGACACGTGAAAGCTATAATACCTGCACAACACCACTCGCCCCTCCGCCCACCCCCTCAGTTAAACAAACGACAGTAACACTACCTTTCGAATCTTAAAATAAAATCCACCATAGCCCTGTGGTTGAACCCAGGGCCACCGGTAAACTTCCATTTGCTCTGTCAGTCGGTACAGCTATTTTTCTAGTCTGTCGGCACTCGGCAGTCCCGATTCATAACTAAGAACCAGGACGAAATCTTCAGCTAGAAAGGCTGAACAGGCGGACAGCGTTATTTATAGTTGCCCGGCAAGTTTCAAATGCTATTCGTCTCAAACGTTAGAAACGTACCGCGTTTTAAGAAATAACCCTGAACACATTGAACTCAAAAAGACGTAAGTGTACTTTTACGCCCTAAGTTTACACTTATGGTATGGAGGACGCCGTATTGGGAGTTTCCGAATTAATTTTGATTACCTGGCGGCTTTTTTAACGCGCAATAAAAATTGTTGCACCAGCATTTTTGTATTTCTTTTACTTTGCAATGCGACCGCCGTGGGCGGTAACCGAAACCGCGACCTTGTGCTCAGCAGCGAAAGCTGAGCCAGCGCAATCCACGAATGGTGTGACATCAGTGAACGACGCATGCCGCCAGGGTCAAGCACATCGAGTTATGACGCCGGAGTGCATATTGCAGCTGTCGAAGCGTTCATGCCAGAAAATCGCCGATTGACTGCAGATCAAGTAGCCACAGCTGTGGACTTAAGTCATGGTTCAGCCCATTATGCTATACATGACGTGCTTCAGTTTCAGAAAGGGTCGGCAAGAAGGATACCATGGCAGCTGGCACGGGGACAAAGCTGAAAGAGCGACGTTGTACGGCGCTTTGAACGAGAAGGTGATGATTTTCTTTCTAGTCTCGTTACTTATGATGAAACGTTGGTTCATTATCAGATGACAGAAACAAAGAAAGCGAGCATGGAATGGCATCATTCTTTGTCCCCGAAACCAAGGAAGTTTCGGACACAACCATCTCATGCTTACGCCCTGCTGACTAAAGAGCCATTATCCTGGAGCACTACACGCTTAGGCAGAACACAGCCACTAGGGCCTCTTATTCAAAGCTGTTGAAGAACCATCTTAGACCTGCAACAAAAATAAAGTGACTGTGGACTGCTGTCTACAGGTGTCATTTTTCAGCATGTCAATGCTCGGCCTCATGCTGCCCGTACAACCGTAGTGACCATTGATGACCTGCAATATGAGTTGCCGACACATCCTGCTTAGTGACCATATATATCACCGGGGTGATTACCACATGTCTGAACCCTAGAATGAGTCACTCGGGGAAAAGACTTTCCGGTCGGATGAAGAGGTACCCCAAGTGATGCATGACAGGTTGCGCAGCCAGCCACAGTTTTTTTTTTTTTTCAGAGGAGGCGCTTCGTGAGCGTAGGAAATTTAGTATTGAGCGTGGAGCAGATTGTGTTGAAAAATGATGCATAGGTGATTTTCACTCGCTCGATGATTTATTTTTAAAAAATATTTTATAGTTTTCATTGGACTAACCATGGTACATCCAGTACTTTACTTTTGCTTGCACTGCTTCTTTTTTAAAAGTGTTTCTGGCACAGGAAAACGACTCTATTGCTGACGGGTAAAACACAAAAGCTCAACGTCGCGAAAGTGGGTCGCAGTCTATAATTAACCATGAGCGTGTATTGAACTGCGCTTTCCGACCTTGAGACGCGCAGCTGGAGGGAGAAAGCTTCCCATCGCACTGTATAGCGGCGCTCCCTCCAGGTACACTCACTTGCTCAGGCCGTATACATAATAACGAGGAGAGGGCTCCTCGCGTGATGCGTTCGCACGAGCGCGAATCCGTGCGATAGCGATTCTGGAAAATCGTATACGTTTTCAGAGGCAACGGAAGCTCACTTTGTCCGCCCCCCCCCCCCTCCCCCTCCTATTACGAAGTGTTCCTTCCTCTATAAAACTTGTACACTTACACAGCTAAGTACATGTATCCCCTGAAGATAGAAAGGTTTATGGTTTATGGGGTTCAACGTCCCAAAGCGACTCAGGCTATGAGAGACGCCGTAGTGAAGGGCTCCGGAAATTTAGACCACCTGGGGTTCTTTAACGTGCACTGGCATCGCACAGTACACGGGCCTCTAGAATTTCTCGAAGATAGAAAGAGGCCTCATTCTACGAGCTCTTCTGTATTCCACCTCTCCCTCCTTTTTCTTTACCGCGGCAAATTTGCCTGTTCCCACGCCTACTTGTCGCTCTTCCTTCCAGGAATTAGCACCGCTACCAGTGAGCTCTGATGCATGCGCAGATTCACAAAGGAACGAACAACAACGCACCTTAGAATCCTTGTACGCAAAATTAAAACAGCATGGCATGTTGAAGGTTGGAGTGCTTGAGGCCCGTGGAGACCAAACGCAGTAATTAATTATCCGTGTTTCTTCCATTTCTCGGAATCAATGAGAGCGTAACGGCCGCGTCAATCATCGCTCCACTGGCGTCATCCAAAAGGTGAACAAGATGTGTTGCGTACGCACAGCAGACGATAGCCTGGCCGAGTTTCAACGACCATTAAGCACACACTGAAGTCAGTCCAACCATTCAAGCTGTATAATATTCCGTAACGCACATAGAACACTTCGAGCGATAAGGCAGGTTTCAATGGAAGTGAAGCGTGGACGGAAGTTACAATGGTGCAGGTAGAGAGATGAGATTAGGAGATTCACAAGGGCATAGAGTGGCCCCGGCTGACGCAATAACCTGGTGATTAGGGATCACAAGGAGAGGCATTTGTCCTACATGGGACTTATCCCCGATGGATGGATTATGATGACACTTATGAGAATTCTTAGCGTACGCGCGAGTAATATGACAGCCAGTGATAATTTCGAAAACAGCATGACTCCCCTCAGCATGTGAAAAGACGAAATATGCACGTTTCTCTCAAAAGCACAGCACCGCTAAGCTGCCGGCTGGTTTAACTAACTGGCCTAACAGCGACGGAATAACGTCTGGCGCAGAAGTTGCTGCAATCTTCACTTTTTTACAACCGCTTAAAATCGCAGTAAGAACTTCTTTAAAACTACAATTTACCGTAGCAGTTTCAAGAGCAAGTGGCACGGATGCCGTAACTGCAGCCGTTCTTGAACGCACCATCAAGGGTTTACTGTTGTTCTGGATATATCAACAATAAACGCGTTTTAGTAGGGAGAAGCGACTAGTAAACGTGCGGCCCAACAAATGTGAGATTATATTTTGTCTTTTGAAAGGCCTTTTTTATCTCCTATTGCTGACAAAAACGTCAACTGTCGTTTTAAATGGGATGATTCAATCGTTTGTTTTCATGTTTACTTTTTGCTTTTATTTTCACTGGTTTTGCTGCATTTTTAAATGGTCGCCTTGAAGAAGGTTATCGCGGGCGGAAATTGAGCGGTACACGTCAGTACCTCTATACTGTTTTGTTAAAAACCCATAGCCTTCGCTGGCCTCTATAATTATGATACGGCAAGCACTATAAAGGGTTTCTGGCAGAACATTGCCGCCACTGCGAACATAAACATGCCTGCCAACCGACTTGCCCGGCTGTAAAATCCTGGCCAGAAACCAGTGCAAAATAACAAGGGAGATTATCGAAGCGAAGGCAATAAATAGCTCGTGCAGGGGCTTCATGAGTCAACGCTCCGTCTGTTCTTAGAGATGGCATTCCTGGATATGCGAAAGTCAACTGATTATGGTTGCCTGGACGTCCATATCTTATCAACGCTTGTGCCTTTCTTTCGGTCCCTGTGTCTTTCTGGTGCGCTGCTCCTTAATTATGCCTCTAGGGCATATGTGTGAACACTATATGGCATGATGCTCATTACGCGCTACACTTTACGGTACGAGCACAGACGAAAGGAAGGACACTGACAGGACGGAGCGCGTCAGTCCCCCTTCCTTTCGTCAGTGCTCGTCCCGTAAAGTGTAGCGCGTAATAAGCATCATGCACAACCAACTAGGCCCCCGTCCTAGCCCTCTTAGTATATGGCATTTGAACCGCATCGTAGCATCAGTTCTGAACACAAGGTTCATAAACTGCTAAAGACCGCACTAGATGGGATAATGCTAGATCCATGATGTCTACTTCTCGGTGATAATTAATAAAGTCATTTTTAAGAAGGGAAGTTCGCCCACAAGCGTGCCCATGTAAGCCCACACGTCACTTCATCAGTATCCAAATGTAACAGCTCGCAGGATGAATGACACGAGGAGCGAATACTGCAGAGTATTAGGCATGCAACTATACAAATCGGCACAATCAGCAAGGAATAACAAGTCACGAGGACAGCAGCAGAAAAGAGAGACATACTAGACCCATAGCAGTGATCATTGCACCCATAGAACTTGCCCTCTTTGTCATCCTAATAACTTCTAAGCCTAAAGACGAGGTCAGATGCCATAAATGTGTGATAAATATAAGCGTGAGGCGAAAGCAGAGAAAAGACAGCGAAGTGAGTTGAAATAAAATAGATCAAATGGACTGGCGTATCAAGCAACTTTCTCGTATAACTGGAGCCCACTGGTATACCATCTGGTACGGTCGGCAATTCAGGAGTTTCTTGCTTGGGTAAGGCGAACATGAGTAGAAAACAGATATGTTACGCGAGAATGAAACTAGCCTATTTTTTTTTCGAAGTCATTTCAACTAAATGTGGGAATTGTGTATGTAATTAAGAGTTCGTTAGGATTAAATATTAAGTTTTCTAGCCACGAGAGGCGCACATCAGTTTTATAACGGAAGTTGGTGTCACCTTTAGCGCGAATTCAACAACTAATGCAGCAGATTACGAAACGTTATCGCTTTTCTAAAATGTCTATCTTCGCGCTCGCGAAGAAAGAATGCGAAACGTAGTAAAAACTTGAAATGGCGGCCGCTCGAGCGCCCTTTCTCGTGTCTGCTGTTTAGTTTGCGTGAACATGGGCGCGTCACATTAGCGATAGAGAGCTTCGGTTCCAAGTGCGTCATGTTGCTGCTAAGCGCTTATGGCGTGTTTTCAGTTTCAAGCTAAAGGAAGTATGCAGTTACAGCTATGGAAAAATTCGATACATTTCATTACTATGTGTTTCTTTCCGCGCTGCCCGTCTTCCTAATAGAACGTTTTGCTTTCTTTCCGGTAAGTGTCAAATCACCGGTTACCCTTAATCAGTCCGCTATATAGGGACATAACATCTCATATAGCGCGGCCCTAAACGAAGGGCGTTAGATGTATAATTCGCTTCGCCTTTCAGTTGACTGTTTTTAAGCTTTAGTCCCACTATAGTGAGGTACCTTTCATATAAAACACAACTACACATCTGCCGCCCCATGCATGTCATTTACAAAGCCAGTCAGTCTCTACTTTTCATTGCTCAAATCGCCTGCGGTGGAAATCTCCGACATCGAATATCGTTTCGAGCACAGTGATATACATTATACGTAGCTAATTTTGAAAGTATCTACGTATTGTTGATGTTTCTTTTTTAGTACAAACAGTGGTTACACAGTAGAGCAGAACAAAAAAAAACGCAGCGTTCTTAACAAATGCGTTTGGTTTGCAACCTGGGCTGGGATAAAAAAATTTGCAAAGTCAGGGCAGTCAAATAAGAATTAGTCCACCCTTGAAAGGGGAAATTTTCCCATTCTAGAATAAGTTAACATAATCAGATATTAGAAAAAGTTAGAAAATCTTAGAGACTTGTAACTAAAAAACAACGCGATTAGACTTAAAACACAATGCTCTTCGGGCGCTTAGAGATAGCTGATTACGTCCGTAAATTTAGCAGTGTGGAAATTGGACCGCGCAGCCAAGAACTTTCAGAGCATGTCTAGGCTCGACTTGAGTACGTGCGTGTCGTGAGCAGTGAATGCAAGCAGGAAACCAAACTCCGGGCGCTCTAACAGCGACCGTCACCGACGTTCATGGCTGGGAACATCTAGGTCCGCGCTATTGGCGTTTGACCTGAGGGTAGACACCAAAAGACTAGCTCGGGACAAGCCATTATATGTTTACTTCACAGGTGCCGCACTGCCAAAACTAAGTTTCCGCGCAAACGTTCATGGAAAACAAAATCAACACGATGCAGACAGTAACATTCTACAATAGAGTGTAAACAATCGAAAAAAAAAAAAGAATTCCACTGTGCTGCACTACAACGAGACTGCAAACACGCTTTTCAAGTTTATACGGACAGGCGACTGGCTTCAGCACGACACACAAAGCAACTGAGACCGCTACGATAAACCACGGCTTTCTAAACGGAAATTGGTGCAGTTTTTTGTGTGTGCGTGTGTGTGCACGATTCACCATCAGAGACGGGTCTCACTGAGTTGCGTAGGGGCCGATTCCGAACGGCATCAGCCGACTGCAGTGGGCCCACACTCAGAATTGTTGAGCGTAACAATACGCAAGGAAGAACACAGCTGAATACAAGAATCATTCTTTGCTTAACAAAAAAAAAACGTAAACAGCCTACAACGCACATCAGTTCTACGCACCGAGACTGTATGAACTCGCACGATGCACATTCCGGGGGACCTTGAACGCACTGGGGCCCTGCCTATAGAAACGTTCGTGCAGGTTGAGAGCCGTAGCTGCAGTGCTTCCACGGGACGAAACGCACGTGCAGTGGAAACACTGACAAATCGCAAGACGCACGCTGTAGATCCTGCTCTGTGTTATTCCTCCAATTCAGGAATACTTTAATTTTGAGTAGCCTTAGCGAACCAGGGTCAAGGCTACGCGGTGCTGCCACGCGGACGCACGATTTCGTACACGACTCCAGCATCAGTCGATTTTACTGCTGCGCCTGAACATGCGGCCAGCCAACGCTGTTTCAGCACGTTTTATGCGAGGCAAAAGTACGAATCATTCTTTGCTTCCGCGTAGACGGACACGTGGCGCTTGCGATTGCCATCCCCATGGCTTGCACGCTGGACGCCTGGCATTCGCCGCGGTCCGAAACATTCGCCTTTACCAGTCGCCTAACTACCCGATAAGAAGACCGCGAGCAGGCCGCAGTTATCAACCGGTCGAGGCTGTCGCGGCGTGCGCGTCCAGCGCGTGACACCTCTCGCAGCTCCGTCCCGCACAGCTGGCGAGCCCGGCGCCACGCGGGGGCCTGTTGCGTGGCGAGCAACAGTGTGCCGGGGCCCCACTGACCTGCTGCTGCGGCTGCGGCTGCTCGCTGCTCGGGGCGGCCAGGCCGCGGTTCCGGGAGCGTCCGTCGCCATGGACGCGCCACAGCGCGAATACTTCCGGACGGACGACCCCCGCGGTGTTGCGGCCAGAAGGCGCGTCTCCAGGGCAACCGGGCCGACCAACAAGCTCCGTTCGTTCCCAGCACTGTCCGGCTCGATATTCGCGGCCACAGAGCCGATGACGTGCCCGGCGTCGTTTGGCGGTCTGCTGGTTCCTGGGCGATCATTCGCGTTCGCCGTTCAGCCACACACCGGTGTTCCGTGACGCCCGTTTTGGTGGGGACGGGCTCAATGGGCGGCCCTTGCGGCGCAAAGGCAGGCGCTGTCGCCACTCGCGCCGGGAAGTCAATTAATCGGCCGCCGCATTTCCCCGGCGTAAATGGAGGCAAATGCGGAGAACGGCGTTCCGGATAGAGCGCTGCGCGATGTTTATTTTGGTTTCAGTTATGCGAACGAGCCGGTCAATCGCCTATAGCTGCTCTCGGGAATCGTGAGGCGCCTTTCTCGAAAGCGGGAGGTACATACCGTTCTTTTTTTGCACAAAGAAAGCTGAAGGAGACACTTGAAGGAGACACACCCAGCAAACCAAAAACCTCTCAGAGACGTCCAGCTAGACGTCTGTGAGAGGTTTTTGGTTTGCTGGGCTTGCAAGGCTTCTTATCTAAGCAGCACCGATGTTATGCTAAAAACACTGAAAAATGCCCAGAGCAGGCAAAGCTATAAATGACAATTAAGCTAACAATGGAACTCAAGTCTCCTGAGAGCCGCAACGTACAGTCTTTGTCAAAAGTAACCAGGCTGCATGGTTTGCTTCTAGCTTGTATAGTGGAGCCCTTGTGGCTTTCCTAAAGATCAAAAAGTGTTGGAAGGTAAGAAGACCCTCAGTCCTTACCTTTAACGACCATTTCAGCTTCAGGGATGCTTTAAGGGCTACGAGCTGGAAGCAAACCATGCAGCCTGGTCACTCTTGGCAAAGACTGTACGTTTATAGAGAATTGCACAACCTGCAACACTTCACGCTAGCTCACTGCATAAAGATACAAAGTATTTTCGCATAGTAAACAAGTTCATTTAAATTCGTTTTTCTTGTTTCTTGTCTCTATCGCCATTGCTATATATATATATATATATATATATATATATATATATATATATATATATATATATATATATATATATATATATATATATATATATATATATATATATATATATATATATATATATATATAATAATAGCAAAGTCCATGCCTCTACTTTCAACTCATGCAAACGGTCTATAATAGCAGCGGTTATCGCATGTTCCACACTTGCAGGAATCAACAGGTCAATAGGAGCATTAGGTGTAGTCCCGTTTATACCCGTGACGTCTTTTAAAGACTGAGCAGGAGTGAATTAAATGAATGATCGCGAAGGAATAAACTACCGTTTCGTTGGCCCGTAATGCAATTTCCAACTCCTAAACATTATTTTGGCGCGAATATAGGTTACACTTCCTCTGAAGCGAAAGTGGCAACCCGCTGGCGCAACAGTTGCCCTCACCAGCGTCAACAAGGAGACCCGCTAGGATGGCTGGCGCACACGGGGAAATAAGTTTTCGGGAGAAAAAAAGAATAAATATTAATATCGCATTTAACGAGCTTCCTACCGTGTGTACACAGCACCAGTAGACTCAAAAGACCAGTCTATTACCTCAAAATGAAGAAACCACTGCGTAATCAATTAACAATGAAATAAAGTCCCTTCACTCTTACCAGCGTAAACAAGCGTGGATCTATTCTACCGCATTGAAAACAGGGGACAGTTTGTACACGACGATGCCCCGAGAGTATTAAGGCACCACCTGCCTCCTCTGCAAGGTACAGGGACGATAAAAAGAAACGCAAACAGCGCGGCACCTACACGCTCCGCTGTTCGCATTTCCTTTCGTCCTACTTGAGTGGCTACAAACACACGCTATAATCGTCCATGATATTATCATGAACGACTTTAGTGCCTTTTTCTTACTACCAAGGTTCAAGCGCGATGAAAACAAATCCAAACAGCGGAGCGTGTACACGACTCGCTGTTTTGCGTTTCTTTTTATCGCGAAAGTACGTATACTCATCGTAGCCTACTGGCAAGGACGTAACCGCCGTGTATATCTGCTAGCTCACTGAAGTCGGTGAACAGCAGACGCTCCTTACTTATGACCTATACACCATGGCCACTGGATAGCAACGGCTAGTGGACCGTGTGCGGAGCGCCTGCGGGGACAGGCGGTGACGCTCTTTCCACCCGAGCACGCTTGTTCTAGGTGGAGAGTGAAGAAGATAGCCCTCATTACTCTCGGATGCCGGAGAAGACCGAAGTGCGCTGCCGGAGCCCTCCACCTCCACATTCCTGCTAACCATGGAAGCTGCTAACCGTGGTGGCAGGCGTTCTGATAACGCCTCTTGAGAGCCGGCCGTACTAATCTGGCGACAAATATCTTTCCAGACCACGTGA
The DNA here is from genome assembly GCF_055824585.1 of Amblyomma mixtum. NCBI lineage: Eukaryota > Metazoa > Arthropoda > Arachnida > Ixodida > Ixodidae > Amblyomma > Amblyomma mixtum. The sequence continues at coordinate 89,487,873 of NC_143014.1, read as the reverse complement.
TTTTCACATGTACAGCGACGATGTTCCGTTCGGGGAATTTCCCTTTTATACGAAATTTGAAACGTGAAAAGTGGCGGAGAGGAAATTTAATTAAGTTTTAGGGAATTGTCTCACTTTTTCTCAAACCGACGGAGTTTTCAAACTGCTGCAGGGGGAAAGGGCCTCAAATGGGGATTTTTTGGCCTAATGGAGAGAATTTTACGTTACGGCACGTAACACCACTAGCGGCCTCTAGAGACATCATTTCTGCAACGTTTTTAGATTACGATGCTCATTATGCAATACAAAAATATTCTGGTTAAATAACTTTGAACATTTTCCGAAGCAGTGAGTCGATGTTTTCGTGTGTCCCTGCTGTGCAGGCATTCTAGTGGTATCGTGGTAGGTCAACACAACCCCCTTATCTATGCTTCACTCCCCTGGGAGTCCCGCTGCACCAGTCAGAACGAAACCAAGTCCTGATATAAGGAACTGCGCGAAAAACTCCGCGCAAGATCATACTTCGGTGCTTTATAACATACATAGAATGTGTCGTATGCCATATTCGCGAATTTTTTTCTTTACGTCATGGAAATCCTGGACAAACGCAAAAAAAAACTTATGAAGAGACGCGGCGTCAACAGAAATCGATCTCAATCCTGCGAACCTTCCGTCGCACGAGACGGATGCCCTCATAACTAAGCCACCAACGCGGAATGAACATTCAACGAACCAGAAGAAAACTTTAATAATCGGCCTCGCGCGGCCCCCGGAAGGGGTGACTGTTGAGTGTGTGTACCTGCAGGAGGACGACGCCAATAAACGTCTCCTTTGTGACCTTGCAGGCCTATTTCTTTGCAACGAGTCGTTCTCCTCCCTGCGGAGGTTGAGTGCGCCACAGCGGTGCCCCAAGGTGCGGGTCCGGACCCGCGGTGGTTGGTGGCCGGTGACCACTGAGAAACCCACAACCTTATCCACTGAGGCTAGCCTAGTAATGCTGTTCGAGGAACTAGCGGGCATTAAGTGGGATGCCATAATGCTTAGTGAGGTTAGGAGAACAGATGAGGCCTATACATTGCTAAAGGGAGAACACGTAGTGTGCTGTCGTGGATTAGTGGACAGACAGGAACTAAGTGTGCGATTCCTTATCAATCACTATAGCTTGCAACGCAGAGGAACTCTATAATATTGAAAGCACGAACTGATGGGCGAGTTGGTTATGCATGATATGATTGAAACAGCGCAAGGCCGAAGGCCAAAGAAGAGAGCGGAAGAAAGGAGGAAAAGGACAACACAGCGCTGAACTAGCAACTGACATTTATTTGGCACGCTGCGCGTATAAATACATTCAGGCACCAAAATAGAAAACAACGCATAGAGCTCATTCATGCACCCGGATCCCTGCAAGCCAACACAAACTAAGATGTGCAATTCAGGAAGCGAAGTTCTTTTTGTGATAAAGACACTGATGCAGCACTTACACATGTATCACCATACTTCTTGATATTCGAAGCCTCGATTATTTCCCGTCAAAGCTGGTCTTTGTTCCTAGCAAAAACGCAGCAAAAATTAAACTGTGGGGAGCAATCACACTCACGGCAATGCATGCTAAGGTTACGAGACTCTTTGTTATCTACATTGTTGCGGTGCTGCCTGAGCCTATCATTTAAGCACTGTCCTGTCTGGCCAATATAAAACCTATTACAAGTGAGAGGAATGGAATACACGACATTTTTTTGACACTTCACAAATTTGCACTCATGGTTTTTGGGGCAATCGGGGGTAGTTTTCCCTGGGTTGTTGACACGCGTACACAAGCTTGATAACTTAACGGGGGCCGAAAAAACAACATCCACTCCGACTCTTTTACCAACACTTTTCAAATTATGTGATATCTTGTGGATATAGGGAATGGCTGCTACTCGCTTACTTGTTTGACATTCAGGACTGGCAGAGCATTTCAGTTTCTTCAAGAAAACTTCGGCCACAGAAGAAAGCACGTGAAGCGGATAGCCACAAGCAGTAAGCCTCTCTACCTGGTTACTAAGGCTGCGTTCGGTTTGATGTAGACAGGATTTTGTAAGTGCACTCCTGAAGCTTGACATGACAATTCCTCTTTTAACCAGTTTCGAGTGCGCGGAACTGTATGGTAGCAACGGTTTATTAGCCCTAGGCTCGAAAGACCAGCACACACTGCAAGGTGAAAACTGCAGGCTCAAGTCTAGAAATCTGATTGTGTCCTCTACAGGAACTTCATGAGTTACGTCCAAAGGGGCAAGAACAACGGAAAATACACCAGGAACTTTGGACACTTCCCTACTAAAAGCTTCGCGGTCACAGGTCAGCAAAACAAGATAGCCATCCACAAAGTGACAAACTGCCGCAACAGCTGTGCCATTTAAGCGGTTATTTAGTTCTCTGTCATGCATTGCTAAAAAGAAATCACTCAAAATTGGAGCAATGCAGGAACCTATGCAAATTCTTTTTTTCTGGATAAAAATTCGACCTTCCCACTCTGTTTAAGTGGATTCAAGGTAGGCTAATAACAATTCTAAAAAGCTTTCGACCGACATGCCGGCTGCGTTTTGAAAGCGAATGGCACTATAATTTTCAATGACGTCCCTAATGCACAGAAGGAGACTGTCATGCGGAATGGAGACTACAAATCCTTTACGTCAATAGAAAAAGCACACAGTTGCTTGTCATGGTAGTAGTCTAGAGTGCTAATCTTGTTAAGGGAATTCTTAATTTGGAAGGGATCGTCAACTGGTAGATATGGGAAATAATCCAGGCTTCGAATATCAAGAAGTATGGTGATACATGTGTAAGTGCTGCATCAGTGTCTTTATCAGGAAAAGAACTTCGCTTCCTGAATTGCACATCTTAGTTTGTGTTGGCTTGCAGGGATCCGGGTGCATGAATGTTCTCTATGCGTTGTTTTCTATTTTGGTGCCTGAATGTATTTATACGCGCAGCGTGCCAAATAAATGTCAGTTGTTAGTTCAGCGCTCGTTTCCTCCTTTCTTCCACTCTCTTCTTTGGCCTTCGGCCTTGCGCTGTTTCAATCATATTATCTATAATATTGTTATGGGGCAGTACCTACTAAGAACTTTGCACAGCGACCTGAGGTTTGGAGAACACTCATGCACTCCCACTGTCAGCGTCGTCGTCTTCAAGAGCACGATAGTCACCTCGTTGTCGTCTGGTAACACTAACCCCCGCGGCGAAGTCACCGTCCCAGTGAGTGCTAGGCGGGCGAAGTGAAGTGGGAATGATAGGGCTTAAGGCGAGTAACTTGCGCTATTTTGGAAGGCAGTGTAGCGGAAGGGTGCAATCTCGTAGGTCACGTCGGTCACTGGGCACAAAACACACTAAGGGCCCGAGTAACAAGGCAGAAGTTTTCCGCAATGAGACCGCACGTCAGGACGGGAGACAGAGTAGGACGAGGGATCCTGGAGGGTAGTGGACATCACGGCGCGGTTACTGTCGTAGCGGCGTTTTTGAGAACCTTGGAAGGCAGAAAGTGTGTGACGAGTAAGCTGGCAGGCGGCGTCGGCTCGGGCGGTTACATCACGAGCATAAGTAGTGATGTAGTCGGCGGCAGGCAGTTAGGTATCGAAGAGCAGTAATGGGTCGCGCCCAAAGAGAAGACAGAAGGGTGAGTAAGCAGCGGTATCATGGCAAGAAGAGTTTTAGGTGGAAGTCACAAATGGAAGGCTAACATCCTAATCCCGGTGATAATTGGAAACATACACAGACAGCATGTCTGTGGGCGTGCGGTTTAGACGTTCCGTAAGGCCGTTCGTCTGAGGGTGATGAGCAGTGGTGAATTTGTGCCGCACAGAGCTCGAAAAATTTCGTCAACCATTCGGGAGAGGAAGCAGCGGCCTCGGTCGGTGAGCAGTTGACGGGGGTTTCTACGGTGGAGTAGGGCACGGTCCACGTCGTGCGGAAAGAAGTCAGCCACGTCACTAGCGCAGCTCGTCGGGAAGGCGCGCGTGATCGCGCACCGCGCGGTATAATCGGTTGCGCCGGCGATCCAGTTGTACCCCGAGGCGGACGCAGGAAAGCAGGGTGTCGAACTGGAACCGAACCCGTGTTTCTGCCGGGAACCCAACCAAACCCATATTTTTTTTCGCCATCTTGGAACGATTCAAAGGAACCGTTCCGAACCGGTTCGGGACTGGGTTCAGCGCTTCTTTTCTTGCAACACCGAATTCTTTTCTTTTTTTTTCAGACAAAATGAAACGTGCTACCACGCAGATTTAACCGTAAGCTGTCTGCGCTAGGCAGGGTGAACGTTTCCCCCAAAGCGTGACAACAAAACGACAGAACTGTGGATTTTAAGGAAGTAACATAACTGGCGCCCCTGTAATGCGCTTTCGACAATTCTAAAGCATTTCACGCCAGACTGATGTTAAATCTTGAATTTGTTATATTGACATGTTTCCAGGTAGTTTCAATCAGAATGATAGCACTGTTATAACTGATAAAGCCCTGAGTAAGAATAGCTTCCCTTTATTTGCGTCATGTTTAATTAAGGAGCAGAGCACCAGAAAAAAACAGACAGGCAGGGACAAGGGCTTGTCCCTTCTTCCTGCCTGTGTTTTTTGTGGTGCGCTGCTCTTTATTTATGGCAAACCAACTAGCCCAGTCTTCCGCTTTGTGTCATGTACCATAAATATGTGAAGCATATAGGTGCAACGATCCAACCACGTCGAACAACATTTACTTTCGTAGGCATTCGTTATTTGAGACGGTACAAAATAAGACCCGACACAATGGCTCAATGCCTGTGGCGCTCGGCTGCTGATCCGAACGTCGCGGGTTCGACCCCGGCCCCGGCGGCGCGATTTCGATTGTGGCAAAATGCAAAGAGCGCACGTGTGCTGTGCAAAGTCAGCGCACGTTGAAGAACCCCAGGTGGTCTAAGTTAATCTAGAGTCCTCCGGTGAAGCGTCCGTCATAACGCCTGTGTCGGTTCGACACGTTGAACCCCGATAATATTGCCATCAATAAAAAATAAAGGCTGCATAAATTTCTGCAGTTTTCTTTTCCCGACTCCGGACATTCTTTGTCGCACGCGACAAATAAAAAAAAAAGCAAGGAAAGACGGGCTTACACAAAGGGGTAATATGGAAATGCATGCGCTCGCTGCCAGATGCGATAATGATTAAGTACAGAAAGAGACTTTTGCAATGAATTGTAACTGCGGTGAAATAATTTTATGGTATGCCGACGCACTAAAATTGTCCTGCTTATATAAAAGAAAACAGATGTCAATTGCTTGCCGGCGTCTTTGTCACGCTGTTCTCGAACTGCTGAATATTGAATTCTCAGTCGGGCGGCTTACATCTGCCTCTCGCTGTCACACTTTGGGTTCTCGGTGCCTGAGTCGAGGGGATTATGCTTATTGGTGTTTTTTCCCAGAACGCATGGGTAGCGGCCACGTGGAGTATATTCACAGCCCGCCCAGGTTGCATGTATCAAATGTTTTTAGCGCCAATTCTCGGCAAACAATGAAAAAATCGTCTGAAAACCACGGTGAATTTGTAGCAGAACATGATGGCAAAATATCTGAACATGTAGCAGGTTTTTTCCCGAAGCATTTCAAAAAATTTCTTCAGAATGGTATCCGCCAAAAAAAAAAAAAATACGATGTGATGTGCTGTGAAAAATCTGCGTTATCAGTGTTGGTTGTACTTATATTTCTATTTTATACTTATCGCTTCCCATTTCGTTTTTGGATTATATTTCGCTATAGCTTCTGTGTAAGAGGAGGCTTCTGGAAGGTGGAGTCCTTCGTGAGGTTGTAGGTGGGTTTAAGAGCGTCAGAGGGAGATGTATTCTTACCGGTCGATGCCCGAAGGTGTACGCACTGGGCAGTGCTTCCGGAGGGTTGTGTGTGAAGGCCTTCTAGAGAATAGAGGTGGATAGGTTGTGGGTTCCGGCTCGTAGGGGAGATTCATTTTAAAGGTGGGTGCCCGAAAGTGATATCCATTGGAGGAGGCCGTTTCCGGACGGTAGTGGTGGGTAATGGGTGCAGGCCTTCTGAGGGATGAAAGTGGGAGAGAGGGTGGTTTTCAAAGGCCTCACTCTAGAGTGCCTCCAAAAACCTATGACCTATGGTGGGGGTGGGTGGGTGACGAGTGAAGATTCGCAGTTCAAAGATGCATTTTTAACAGCGGGCGTCCGGAAAAGGACAAATCAGAGGCTGCTCCCGGAGGCTGGAGGGCGATGGCGGGTGCTTGGTGGCTTGAGTCTTTCTGGAAGCTGGAGTAGGAGGAGGGGTGAAGGTTGGCGGCAGATGCAGCTTCTGGAGGGTTGAAGTGGGTGGGGTACCCCATCACATCCCCACTTCGAGCCTTCAAACACGATTCGAATCGTGATTGAAGGCTCGAAGTGGGGATATGTATTTTTACCGGTGAGTGCACGGAAATGCGCTTACCGGAGAGTGCAGAGTGCTTCAAGGGTGGACACCAGGAATTATTATTGCGAAAGCATTATATTGACACCGCCATTCGTCGTCATCTTTCTCGTGGAAACACGACAGCGAGGAATGCATGCCTATTTCGTCGTCTGCATGCCTATTTCGGGCGGGACGGTCGTCGACGATGGCGCTGGACGAACCGATTGGGTCGAACGAGACTCCAGGAGCCCAAACTCGGGTCGAAGGCCTTGGAGCCGGCGGCTGCCGTGGTGTACAGGCGTCACCTCGATGGCAGATGACCCTCGAGGACTTGAATCCCTGCTTGCTGGGGGAGTCCGAGGCATGGAATGCGTTACCCAGCGCCCTCCACCAGATGTCACGCGTGGTTCAGTACGGTTGGCACGGTTGAGTACGTTAAAGTAGACGACTGCAGCGGACGTCGGCACCAACTCAAAAGCGGAGCATTCGCTTGCCCCCACACTTCGGCTTCTTTCTTTTCTCAAGGCGAGCGAAGCATCGCATTATTACGGACGATAACGTGCACCCTCTCCGACAGTCCCCCTACCGAGTGTCTCCCGCTGAACGCGACGCTATTGGCCGCCAAGTCAAAAAAAAGCTTCGCGACGACGTAATTCGTCCTTCCCGGAGTCCCTGGGCAGCGCCAGTCGTCCTTGTGAAGAAGAAAGACGGAACATTGCGGTTCTGTGTAGACTACCGTCGCTTAAAAAAAATCACCAAAAAGGATGTCTATCCTCTCCCCCGGATCGACGACGCTCTGGATCGCCTCTGTAGCGCGAAATACTTTTCTTCGATGTACCTCAAGTCAGGTTACTGGCAAATTGAGGTCGATGAGCGGAACCGCGAAAAAACAGCTTTTATTACTCCAGATGGCCTGTATGAATTTACGGCCATGCCCTTTGGACTGTGCTCTGCACCGGCAACTTTCCAACGCCTCATGGATACCGTTCTTGCCGATTTAAAATGGCAGACGTGTCTCGTCTATCTTGACGATGTTGTCGTCTTCGCCCCGACTTTCCAGGAGCATCTTCACCGCCTCGAATTGGTCCTACAAGCAATAAGGTCTTCTGGACTCACGCTCAAAAATGAGAAATGCCACTTTGCTGCGTATACAGAGTTGAAGTTCTTAGGGCACGTTGTGAATCAAGCCGGTGTTGTGAATCAAGCACGTTGTGAATCAAGCCTGAAAAAACAACAGCTATTGCCCATTTTCCGCCCCTTCCCCTACCCCTTCCAGAGAGGCATGGGAGACTGCCCTCCTCAACTGCTCCTCGCTTGAGTCCCAAAGGGCTCTGGTGAAACGGGCGAGAGACGGGGCATTGTCATGCGGTGTCCCGGACTAGGGACGCCGACCATGTAGCGGGGCCACTCTGTGGCTCCCAAACTCTATTTCAGTAATTAAAAGTTTTCACCACCACCACCACCACCGCCGCAAGACCTGAAAGCTGTCCGCCGTTTTCTTGGATTGTGCGCGTATTACCGTCGCTTCGTGAAAGATTTTGCTCGCATTGTCGAGCCGCTGACGCGCCTAACAAGGATGAACACACCTTTCAGATGGGACGCAGCGCAAGAAAATGCATTCCGCAGCCTTCAAAGCCTCCTGCAGGCGCCTTCCGTTCTGGTTCACTTCGACGTAAACGCCGACACGGAGCTCCATACTGATGCCAGCAACATCGGCTTAGGTGCTGTCCTGGTCCAGATCCAAGCAGGTCAAGAACGGGTCATCGTTTACGCAAGTCGGTGTTTGTCACCAGCCGAATCAAACTATTCTGCTACCGAGAAAGAGTGCCTTGCCATTGTATGGGCCACTTCGAAATTCCGACCGTACCTTTACGGCAAAAATTTTAAGGTGGTGACCGATCATCATACCTTATGCTGGCTCGCAAGCCTCAAAGACCCGTCCGCTCGCCTCGTCCGATGGAGTCTGCGGCTCCAGGAATACGACATGACTGTCGTGTACAAATCCGGGCGCAAGCACTCTGACGCCGATTGTCTGTCCCGCGCCCCAGTAGATCCTTCTACCGACGCCTGTAATGATGACGACATCTTACTGAGTGCTCTCAGTGCTTCCTGCCTCGCTGGCCAACAATGCGCCGACCTCGAACTTCGAGATGTAATGGAATTTCTCAACGGCAGCAACACGACCGCCCTGCGCGCTTTCAGGCGCGTGTTGCCATCTTTATGCATCCGCAATGGTCTTCTGGTCAAGAAAAATTTTGCTCCAAACAATACGCAATACCTAATCGTCGTACCGGCTAGCCTACGCAATGAAATCCTCCAAGCCTCCCATGACGAACCCACTTCTGAACATTCGGGGAAAGCCCGTACGCTATCCCGAATCCAAGAGAATTACTACTGGCCTCGTCTCCGTGCTGATGTCACTCACTACGTCAGAATGTGCCGAGCCTGTCAGCGTCGCAAGGTGCCGTCAACCAAACAAGCTGGGTTCTTGATACCCATTAGACCACCCACAAGGCCCTTCCAACAAATAGGAATGGACATGCTGGGTCCGTTCCCACGTTCGAACTCTGGCAACAAATGAATTGTCGCGACGGACTACCTTACCCACTATGCAGAAACGTCAGCTCTACCCAGCGGCACCGCTTTAGAAGTCGCCAAGTTCTTCGTGCATCAGATCGTACTCCGCCATGGGGCACCTGAAGTGCTGATCACTGACAGAGGCCCTGCATTCATGGCTGAGCTGCTGCAGGAGATCTTGGTTTACAGTCACACCGACCACCGCCGAAAAACGTCGTACCACCCTCAAACGAACGGGTTGACTAAAAGACTGAACTGAACCCTTTCTGACATGATTTCCATGTACCTCGATATTGAACACAAAACGTGGGACGAAGTGCTCCCTTATGTCACCTTCGCCTACAATACGGCCATGCAAGAAACAACGAAGATGTCCCCATTCCACCTCGTTTACGGCCGTGCAGTGACGACGATGCTCGACGTAATGTTACCACATCTGGACGACTCTAGCCTTCACACTGATACCTAAACGTTCCGGGAACGCGCCGAAGCGGCTCGCCAACTGGCCAAAGTTAGAATTCAGGACCAACAACTTCGAGATGCAGATCGCTACAATCGGCGCCGTCAAGACGTCCATTATGCGCCTGGCGACCGTGTGTAGGTGTGGTTCCCAATTCGGCGACGAGGACTGAGCGAAAAACTCCTCCATGGCTACTTCGGACCATACCGCGTGGTCAGGTCATTGGGCGACCTCAACTACGAGGTCATTCCCGATGGATTTCAGGAGTCCCGACGGTCTCCGTGCCCTGAAGTGGTTCACGTGGTCCGCCTGAAGCCTTATCACGAGCGGTAGCCTCGCCCACTAACCCCGTTCATTCCTTCCGACCACTCCACTCACTCCCAGCATCGGGACGATGCTTCTTTTTGCCAGGGAGTAATGACACCGCCATTCGTCGTCATCGTTCTCGTGGAAACACGACAGCGAGGAATGCGCGCGAGCTCGCCTTGAGAAAAGAAAGAAGCCGAATGCTCCGCTTTTGAGCTGGTACCGACGTCCGCTGCAGTCGTCTACTTTGACGTACCCAACCGTGCCAACCGTTCTGAATCACGCGTGACAATATGACTCACGAGGAGGAAAATCCGGAGTTGTCCATTCCAGACGGTCCGAACACCCATGTGACCTCACCAGGAAAGAAAGAAAAACAAAATTTCTCAAATTATATTTCTCGCGAAGTAGATTTCGAACCCAGGCCTTCGCGCACAGATAAACTTCGCTCGCCACTTCATTACAGCACTGCGCCATCACCACTTTTTTTTTCCTTATTTCCTGTTCACGGTCAAAAAAGTTTACAGGAGCAAAACAACAATAGCAATACTATAATATTCAAAGTGGCAGCCGTAGTTGAGGGTGCGCTGTGATTCAAAAACGTAGCACGTTTGCCAGATCACTGAACACTGTTTTGAGAACGTCGTCAGCAAGTCTACTCTGGAAGCGGCCAGACTGCCGCAATGGACCACACTGAGAGGACCCAGGAGTCATCTGGTTCAATTCAATTTTTCAATTCGATGTTTATTTTCCAGAAAGTGCCTGGAGGGTCTTCTTGGCTAAAAGCCGCTCATGCAGCTTGACTAAGGCCAAGAAGACCGTTACATAGCAGTATCAGTAACATCATAATATATTTAAAACAGACATGTTACCTCTAATTTGCAACAATAATTAAAGATTTTATACAAGATCCTTAGCACTGAAATTATAGCAGGTAAACAACATAAGTGAAACAACATGTCAGAAAACACATTTCAAGAACGTGGCAACAGCATTGTACAATCAATTAGTATAAATAAAGTACAAGAACAGAAAGAAAGAAAAAAGAAAACGTAATAAAGTGTAACAAAACAAAAGTACTACCGGAACATGGTAATTACAAGAAAACTGACCTCAAACCTCTTCTACTCAATTCTAGAGTGTGTGTATTTTTGTTTAGTATAAATGGGAGGTTATGTGACAGGGCTTGATATTTATAAAATGTTCGGAACCTTGGAATTCCCCACAAATCTCTATTTCTTGCGGGTACGTTAGTGTCACGGCGCCGCAGAGATGCTAATGACATTAGTTGGTTGATTGCTGTAAGGGAGGAAAAGTAAAATGTTTTCAATAGGCGGAATTCATAAATATCCTCAGCACGAAGTATTTCAAATGTTAGTTACCGTGCTTTGCCCCATCGGAGTACGGCGTCTTCGACCAAAATAACGACGGGCTGAAGTTCGAGCACAAAAGGGCCAATTTCCGGTGTCTCATCATGTGCCGAGCGCTTCCGCGGCGAGCAGGCCGGTGGTATCATTCCCAATTCCCGCGGCCAAGTCTAGAGACAAAGGTCTCGTTTCCGGTGGTTCTCCTCCGGCGTGCCTGCCTCGCGCATCGGGGTAATGAAGAACAGGTGTCGCAAACACGGGTGGACCACCAGCTGGCAAGAGAACATCAAATGCGGACCTACCGCAGTATACCCCGCCTCGTCGACATCCTCCTCTCCCTCGGGCTCAACACGTGACGGGAGCGGGTCCATAAGTGCTGGGGGTAGGTGAGATTGTGCGCGAAAGAGAACGTGACAGGCTACTCCCTCCTTGGCGTGGTCGTCCTCTATATTTCATCCCATAACTATCTTGCAGCACTACAAGAGGCAAAAACCTCCTCAGCCAATCAGGAGAGCGCGTTAAACATATACCTCCGCTCCTTGTCGGCTGCGTGTCGTCTGATCACGGCGTACACAAATATGGTTAGAAAAGAGTATAAATCGGCGGTGTCTACGTACCATAGCGTATGCACGCTTACGTGCGCTAAACGCAAGTAATTTGCGGGACGTTACATCATTTGTACCTCTCACACTTTTAGTTAAGCGTGTGCAAACGGAAACGATTCGAAAAGCTCAGCCTAGTGGCGCCACCTGGTTCTTAGAACAGGAAGCATTTTTGTCAACAAACCGGTGCTTCTCTTGGGATAGACGCGGCAGAATCGTCACTTTAAACAAAAATAAAGCAGTTTTATCGCTGATATATATATATATATATATATATATATATATATATATATATATATATATATATATATATATATATATATATATATATATATAGGGAAGGGAAATGAGGGGCTCGTTATAAACATGAGAGAAGCCAACAGCCACAGAAACCAAGGAGCACAGGGGATTTTTCATTTTTTTTTTTACAGCTTCCACCCTCGCCGTTCGATGGCGTTCTACGTCACACCAGCGGTAACTCAGGACGTTCCACGTCCGCCGCTTACGAACGGGGGTGGCGCTGATGAACACTCTCAAGGTAAGATTATTTGTAAACATAAATACCCCCGAAAGCAGAAGGTTTGACAGCCGTCGCCATAGCTCAGAGGTAGAGCACCGGACGCGTAATTCGGAGGTCGTGGGCTCGGATCCCACCGGCGGCATGTGGTTCTTTTTTCTTCTGCTTTTCTAATCAATTAGCTTTAAGCGACAACATATTCAGTAATATTCTTACTTGATCAACACCACAAAAAAAAAATGAAAAAATCCCCTGTGCTCCTTGGTTTCTGTGGCTGTTGGCTTCTCTCACATTTATAACGAGCCCCTCATTGCCCTTCCCTTGTTTGCTTAATTGCTTAGCGAGGGTCTCGGTTCTGGCAGCCTTGACGCCATAGGAAGCATAAGAGGGTTCTCACACAGCTTCCACTCTCGCCGTTCGATGGCGTTCTACGTCACACCAGCGGTAACTCAGGACGTTCCACGTCCGCCGCTTACGAACGGGGGTGGCGCTGATGAACACTCTCAAGGTTAGGTTATTTGTAAACATAAATACCCCCGAAAGCAGAAGGTTTGACAGCCGTCGCCGTAGCTCAGAGGTAGAGCACCGGACGCGTAATTCGGAGGCCGTGGGTTCGGATCCCACCGGCGGCATGCGGTTGTTTTTTCTTCTGCTTTTCTAATCAATTACCTTTAAGCGACAACATATTCAGTAATATTCTTACTTGATCAACACCACAAAAAAAATGAAAAAATCCCCTGTGTTCCTTGGTTTCTGTGGCTGTTGGCTTCTCTCATATATATATAGGGGAAGGGGGATGAGGGGCTCGTTATAAATATGAGAGAAGCCAACAGCCACAGAAACCAAGGGGCACAGGGGATTTTTAAATTTTATTTATTTATTTCGTGCCGTTGTTCGATTTAGATTATTACTGAATATATTATCGCTTAAACCTAATTGATTAGGAAAGCAGAAGAAAAAACAACCACATGCCGCCGGTGGGATCCGAACCCACGACCTCCGAATTACGCGTCCGGTGCTCTACCGCTGAGCTACGGCGACGGCTGTCTCATCTTCTGCTTTCGGGGGTATTTATGTTTACAAATAACCTAACCTTGAGAGTGTTCAACAGCGCCACCAACGTTCTTAAGCGGCGGACGTAGCACGTCCTGAGTTACCGCTGATGTGACGCAGAACGTCATCGAACGGCGAGGGTGGAAACTGTGTGAGAACCCTCTTATGCTTCCTATGGCGTCAAGGCTGCCAGAACCGAGACCCTCGCTAAGCAATTAAGCAAACAAGGGAAGGGGGATGAGGGGCTCGTTATAAATATGAGAGAAGAATATGAGGGTTCGGATCCCACCGGCGGCATGTGGTTGTTTTTTCTTCTGCTTTCCTAATCAATTAGGTTTAAGCGATAATATATTCAGTAATAATCTAAATCGAACAACAGCACGAAATAAATAAATAAAATCAAAAAATCCCCTGTGCCCCTTGGTTTCTGTGGCTGTTGGCTTCTCTCAAATATATATATATATATATATATATATATATATATATATATATATATATATATATATATATATATGACAGAAGCCAACAGCCACAGAAACCAAGGGGCACGGGGATTTTTTTTTAAGTTATTTATTTTGTGGTGTTGATCAATTTAGAATATTACTGAATATGTTATCGTTTAAAGATAACTGATTAGAAAAGCAGAAGAAAAAACAACCACCTGCCGCCGGTGGGATCCGAACCCACGACCTCCGAATTACGCGTCCGGTGCTCTACCTCTGAGCTACGGCGACGGCTGTCAATTCTTCTGCTTTCGGGGGTATTTATGTTTACTAGTAACCTAACCTTGAGAGTGTTCATCAGCGCCACCCACGTTCATAAGCGGCGGACGTAGAACGTCCTGAGTTACCACAGGTGTGACGTAGAACGTCATCGAACGGAGAGGGTGGAAGCTGCGTGAGAACCCTCTTATGCTTCCTAAGGCGTCAAGGCTGCCAGAATCGAGGCCCTCGCTAAGCAATTAAGCAAACAAGGGATGAGGGGCTCGTTATAAATATGACAGAAGCCAACAGCCACAGAAACCAAGGGGCACAGGGGATTTTTTTTAAGTTATTTATTTTGTGGTGTTGATCAATTTAGAATATTACTGAATATGTTATCGTTTAAAGATAACTGATTAGAAAAGCAGAAGAAAAAACAACCACCTGCCGCCGGTGGGATCCGAACCCACGACCTCCGAATTACGCGTCCGGTGCTCTACCTCTGAGCTACGGCGACGGCTGTCAATTCTTCTGCTTTCGGGGGTATTTATGTTTACTAGTAGTTTACTAGTGAGATGAGACGAGGCGAAAGCCCGGTGTTATCCCATATGTCCGTATGCCTCTTTCATACTGGCACTACATTCCGCAGCGTTAGGACGTTGCCTGTTCGACCTTCCGCTAGATAACGTGGGGCTCAGAAAGAAATGCAAGGTATATGGCCTCCAGTGTACAGGACTGGTATCGCCGGTGTCAATCCGGTGAGTAACAACGGATGTTTGACCCATGGAGGAGGACGAGTGCCAAAGTAAAAAGATGACGATGATGATGATGAAAACTTTATTTGGAACAAGGGAGTTTTGGACACGTCGGTCCTTGGGCCCCCGCACGACCCCACTGCACTCAAACGTTCATGTCCCGGAGGCTCATGACGCTGGCAGCCCGGCATGTGGCGATCGTTTGCTTGACCGGGTCCTCGGAGCGCAGTAGGGTCTCCCAAGCCTCCCAAGTGGTAAAGTGCTCCAGGCCCCGCGGGGGAGGATCCGTCGGGCAGAGGAAAAGAATATGGTCGAGAGTGGCTTTGGGGTGGTGGCAGAGGGTACGGGAAGGGTTCGTGTGGACTGGGTGATATCGCGAGAGTATATAAGGGGAGGGCAAAGTAAAAAGATGTCACTGCATGACACCAAAAGGTGGTGAAGATCCTCAGCGTACTCGGGGCTCAGATCTAGCGCAATCATCCCGGAAATAGGACTTGGACCGGAGGCGGGTGATGGAGGGGCTTGAGGGACGCCAGAAGGCGGGGAAGGTGCTAGGGCAGAAACGGTGCAGTCAGTCAAAGGTGACAAATCAGCGAACGAAATGCGTTCGGGAAGAACTTGTGTCGACAGGCTGAGGTTAAGGACAGGAAGGTAGATGCTATTCTGGGTGACGCCCACGATGAGACGAAGGAAAACGACGTTATGGTGGAGAACAACGTCGGTAATGGGGCAAGCGGCGTATTCGCCATAAGGAGCAGGCGGAAAAGGAGACATAGGGAGGTAGACAGCAGGGTCAGGGGGCAAGCAAGCAAACTCCGTGGAGCGAAGTCGGGTAGAGCTGGAGGGGACGACAGAGCATATGGGCACTTCCAGTCAAAGAAGAACGCTGGAGAAGTCGATAAGGGTGGAGTGGGCTGTTAAAAAATTTGCCGGCGATTACGCTTCTCGGTAATGCGATTTTTGAGCGAAGCTGCTGCGGTACTCGCACCATAGACGACCGCATACGGAACACCCAGTGCCGAACGCAGGCGACTCTGTGTTTCGGCTTGCGCAGCGCGAACAGCGTTCCGCCGCCGATGAGCCTCGCCTAGAGCGAACGATCAGCCCGTTTACAGCGCGCACTACACTCAGGCGTCATCGGCGAACAGACAACGGCGCGCGCTACTCTGGTGCCGCAGGTCGCCGCCAGGCAACCTTCCTTCACGGTAGCGCCGTAACCTTCTCCGCTTTTCTCTTCGCGCTCTCTTTGCTATCGACATCTTTCATCCTCCGCTGCACTCCGCACTCAGTTACGCCAAAGACGGCGAGGCACGTCGCTCAACCCGGGGACGGGCGCCTCAGAGCTGCGCTCTAAAAGTCAATATTGAGGATCACATCGTGAGGGCACTGGTTAAGGACGGTGAACAGTACCGAGATGTGATGACCGGCAATGGCGACTCGAGCAGTAAACACTCCAGTAACCGCAGCAGTACTGCCATCGGCAACCCGAACTGTGGACGAAGCGGCAGGGGCCATCACTTTCTTGAGGCGGCGGCGAAAAAACGAGCTGAAGACCGATACTTGGGCACCATTGTCAATGACAGCAGAGAAAGGAATACCAGATTACAGGGCACACCAATGGTCAGCAGAGGATTTGCTGTCCAGGGCATTAATGCAGCGTCACCTCCAGAGCTGCATCGGCTAGTTTCCCGAGAAGCGGCCGCAGGAGGACGGGGAGGAGCTGCAGCGAGGAAGATGGGAACGAGGCTCGCGAGGAAGGTGAGCGGCTGGACCCATTAGCAGACGGAGCGGTCTCGGAGCGGGGTGGCTCATAACCAGGCGAGAAACAGCGGGGTCCGTAGTCGGCACCACGGTCATCGTAGCAGAAGGGCGGGGAGGAGAGGACCAACGGCTACGGCAGTGGCGAGAGATATGACCGACTCGCGAGCACGCGGCAATGCCTTTTAGTATATGTCCCACCTTTCCTAGGACATTTCCTTATCAAGTTTCTTGCACAGGGCCAAGACGTCCTGAGTATAGAAAATGTCGGATTACGTAGACGTTTGGGCGCGAGTTGCTAGTTCCTTAGCGACAAGCTGCCATCCAACGGGCTTCCCGAAAAAGTCTCGGAGCTTCTGCTTGCAAACGTCCCAGGATGGAAGATCTTCGTGGGTTTCGAACCTAACGCGTGCGGTTCCGGCAAGGTAGAATATCACGTTGGCGAGCATGAACGTAGCGTCCCACCTGGCTTGCTGACACGCTCATAAAGCGAGAGCCAGACCTCGATATCCACGCCGTCCGCACCGCAGAAAGTGCCCGGGCCGCGGCGGTGGGCCACGATGACAGTCGGCGATGTTGCAGTGGAAGCCGCTTCGGTAGTCATCGCAATAGGGACAAGGTGACGGCCACTGCGTGGATCCAGCTTGTGGGCGCGCGGCGGGTAATGACGATACACTGCAACTCCACCAAATGTTACGGGGAAGTCTCTACAAAGTGTGCAGAGCTGAGAGGAACTCAACCACGTGAGGCTTGAAGAATACTTACGGACACCTACTCTCAGCGTCGTGGTCTTCACGAGCATCGATAGTAACTTCGTTTTCGTCTGGTAACAGTATTAATGACAGGGTGGAAGGTATTGCAATTAAGCTTAATAAGAGGTACAAAATGAAGGTGGTACGGGCCTATACGCTGACCAGACCGTCGGAAGCTTCTATGACGACGTGGAATCGGCAATGAGCAAAGTAAAAACACAGAGCACTGCACTGATAGGCCACTTCAGTAAGGTAGGCAAGAAGCAAGCTGGAGACCAGGCAGTAGTCGAGTATGACAGAAGCTGTAGGAATAGCGGGGGGAGTTATTAGCAGAGTTCGCAGACAGAAATAATTTACGGATCATAAACACCTTCTTCCACAAACGGGAAAACAGGAAGTGGACATGGAAAAGCTCCAATGGCGAGACTAAAAATTAAATAGACTTCATGCTACGCGCTCACCTTGGTATCGTGCAGAATGTGGAGGTCCTCGAAAAGGTTCGATGCACCGACCATAGGATGATATTGTCTCGAATTAGCCTAGACATGAAGACGCCACGGAAGATGCTAGTGAAGCGGAAGCCCATCAATGATTTAGCGGTAAGAGAGAAAGTAGAAGAATTCAGGATCTCGCTGCATAACAGATAATCGGCTTTATCCGAGGACGAAGGCCTTAATGTGCGAGCAATCAGCGATGATCTCACAGCTATCATTATGGAGTGCGCAGTAGAAGTAGGCGGTAGGGTGGTTAGACAGGATGCCAGCTATTTCTCTCAGAGGACGAAAGATCTGATCAAGAAACGCCAAGGCACGAAAACCTCTTACCCCGCAGAGAGAATATAACTGACTGAGCTAGCGCGAGGTAACCGACATAATGAAACATAATATGGAGAAAATCGAGCATGCTCGAAAGAACAGAGGTAGCCTAAAATCAGTCAAAAGGAGACCAGGCATAGGCAAAAAACAGATGTTCGCGCTAAGAGACAAGGAGCACAATGCCATTGGCAACATGGATAAGATAGTTAAGGTAGCAGAAGAGTTCTACACAAATCTACACCGTAGCCAATGTAATCAGAACGTTAAAGAGAGAGGCAGTAGCGCACAGCAAATGGACGTCCCGTCAGTAAAGAAAGAGGAAGTAAAGAAGCCTTAGGAGCAATGCAAAGGAGGAAAGAAGCTAGTGAGGATCAAGTAACAGCAAATCTGTTGAAGGCTGGTGGGGCGATTGTGCTAGAAAAACTAGCCACGCTCTATACGCCATGCATTATGACACTGAGGTGCAGGAATCTTGAAAAAGAACGCTAAGATCATCTTAATCCATAAGGAAGACGACGTCAAGGACTTGAAAAATTACGGACAACTTACGGTCCGTTTCCCACAACGCATTTTCTAAGGTAATCGCTAATATAATCCGATCAACCTTAGACTTCAATCAACCAAATGACCAGGCAGGCTTTCATAAAGGCTACTCGGCAATAGACTATATTCACACTAACGAGCAGACGATACACAAATGAGCAGAATATAACTAACCCCTATATATGGCCTTCATAGGTTACGAAAAAGCATTTGACTCAGTCGAAACTTCAGCAGTCATGCAGAGATTACGGAATAAGAGTGTAGAAGATATATATATATAACGGCTGCTACCATATTCCTCCATAAAGAAAACAATAAAATTCAAATAAGGAAGGTTGTCAGGCACACAGACACGGCCTCTCCAACGCTATTCGCCGCCTGTTACCAGGAGGTATTCAGAGACCTGGATTGGGAACAGCTGCGATAAGAGTTAATGGAGAATACCTAAGTAATATGCGATTCAGCAATGACATTGCTTTGCTAAGCCACTCAGGTGATTAACTGCAAAGCTTCATCAATAAAGTTATTTAGACAGGCAAGCAGGGCGGTGCGTCTAAAAATCAATATGAAGAAAACTAAAGCAATGTTGAACAATCTCAGAAGGCAGCAGCAATTGACGATTGGTAGCGAGGCGCTGGAAGTGGTAAGGGAATACGTTAATTAGGGCAGGTAGTGACCGCAGATCCGGACAGCGAGAGTGAAATAACTAGAAGAATAAAAATTAGTTGGAGCGCATTTGGCAGGCACTCTAAGATTATAAATGGCAGTCTACCAATACCCCTCAAGAGAAAAATATATAACACCTAGATCTTGCCGGTACTCACCTATAGGGCAGAAACGCGGAGGAGAACGAATAGTGTCCACCTTAAATTGAGAATAACGCAGCTAGCTATGGAAAGTAAAATGATATGTGTAACGTTAAGAGACAGGAAGAGAGCAGAGTGGGTCAGGGAACAAACGCCTGTTAATGACATCCAAGTCGAAATCAAGAAATATGAATGGACTTGGGGAGGACATGTAATGCGAAGGGAATGCAACCGATGGTGGTTAAGGTTTACGAATTGGATTCCAAGAGAAGGAAAGCGTAGCAGGGGCAGGCAGAAAGTTACGTGGGAGGATGATATAAAGAAGTTTGCGGGGATACGGTGGCCGCCGCTGGCGCAGGACAGGGTTAATTGGAGAGATATGGAACAGGTCTTTGCCCTTCAGCAGTGGGCACAGTCAGGCTGATGATGACTGCCGTGCTGATAAATGGTGCCACAGTACCTGTGTCACCGGCTCTACCATTATGCAATGACGGCAATAACGGCAACTCCCGCGGCGCTATCGCCTGGTTCATCAAGTGCCACCAGGACTACGCATGCGCCTCTCGAGCTGCATGGACAGAATTCAGGCTACTTCGCGCCCCGGGCTGAATACGCCTACCACAGGACTACGAAGACTGTTGTGGACGCTGCGCCGTTCCGGTGGCGGCGCAGCACGTAGGCACTATGCACGGGTGAAGGAAAGTTTCGCCAATGTTCGTTTAAGTTCAGCTCCGTGTTCTACTTCGTCATCGCAGCAGCGAGAGCGGCGCCGACGAGAGCGCGTAGAGGGCGAACCTTCAATTTCCCGAACTGCCGTCACGAAGAGGTTCACCCGCCGCGGTGGCTCAGCGGTTACGGCGCTCGGCTGCTGGCCCGAAAGACGCGGGTTCGACCCCGGCCGCGGCGGCCGAATTTCGATGGAGGCGAAATTCTTGAGGCCCGTGTACTGTGCGATGTCAGTGCACGTTAAAGAACCTCAGGTGGTCGAAATTTCCGGAGCCCTTCACTACGGCGTCCCTCATAGCCTGTGTCGCTTCGGGAGTTTAAACCCCAATAAACAAACAAACAAACAAAGAGGTTCGTGTGAGGAAGGCCACGCTGGAGCGAAAGCGTGAATTGTCAGCACGAAGCAGCAACTGTTACCGCCACCCAGCCGCCGGCTCAGGCCGATTGTTTAACTGGGCCGTTGCCGAGTTTGGCCAATTCTTTTTAATGCTCTGAACGAGTTGCACGAAACCTCTGAAATTCACGAGATTGCGGCTGCCCGCGCGCGCTAATAGCCTGCGCAGCAGTGCCAAATAGTGCATGTAAAAAGTGAGCGCATCCAATTGTAAGGTGATCAAAATAGGCGCAAGCACCGGCTGACTGCATCTTAAATTGCAGACATGTCTGTTCACAACGGTTAAAATGAAACAAGTACCTTCGTGCCCTTATAATAATTTTCGCAATTGCTCTGGCAAGTGACGTCATCCCACACGTTGTATAAGAGGGACCTGTTGTCGGGCATACGTCGTAATACGAGGGGCATTCAATAAAGATTTTCCCTGACCCACTTCCTGTGGACGGACAGCTACGAAACTTTGGAGATTTATTAGTCCTTCTCTACATAGGTGCCAACCAGGGACACACACTTCTCCCATCGTTTTATGCAACTGTAAACACCTCGCTTGTAGAAGTCGACAGGTTGCTCCAAAAGCCATGTTGTGACTTCAGAAATCAGTCTCATCATCTGGAAAATGCTTGCCCTTCAAATATGACTTCATTATTGGAAAAAGGTGGAAGTACGATGGTGCGAGGTCGGGCGAGTAAGGGGGATGCGGTATAATTTCAAAGCTGCAGCAGAGTGCTTCCATCTGGGCAACATGTGAGTTGTGAACTGGGGCATTGTCTTGCAGAAGGCAGACACCTTTGGTGAGCATGCCACGGCTCTTGCTTTTGATCGCCTCCCGCAATTTCCGCAGCAGTGGAGCATAGTGTGCCCCAGTAATCTGGCACCCTTTGCTAGGAAATCCATTCAGACTACTCCGCGCTGGTCCCAAATGGCTGTGAGCATGACCTTGCCCGCCGAGGGCTAGGCGCGTGCCTTCTTTGGAGGCGGTGAGTCCAAGTGCTTCCATTGCATCGACTGGACTTTAGTCTCCGGATCACAGTGATGGACCCAGCTTTCATCCTGTGTAATCAGTGTGCTGAAAAAGTCCTCCTGGTTTCCATGGCGCATGGTCAAAAGAGCCTGGGAGCATTCGATTCGTTCCTGCTTTTATGAAGGTGTGAGCAGCCGGGGAACCCAGCGAGTGGATACCTTACGCACATGAAGATGGTCTTGAATGATTTTTTTCCACGGACCCCACACTAACCTTCACATTTTGGGCTAGGTCTCGAACGGTTACGCGACGATTTTCCAAAATGGCGGCCTCCACTTGCAGGATGGTGTGTTCATCGATAGTGGAGTAGGGTCGCCCTGCAATCGGAGCAGTTTCCACCGAAGTCCGACCACATTTGAATTGACGATGCCAGTTCTTCACTACGTCATATGATGGGGAATCCTCCAGATAAAGCTCTTTTATCTTTTTTGGAGTGCGGCCTTTCAAGTACAGGAACTTGATGACTGCTCTGTATTCCACTGCATCCATTATCACACCTCACACCATTTCAGCACCTGTAAAAGAAAGACCGTTATTAGTTGATTGGCAAGTGACCTGTAGTGACTTGAGTCATTACACACGCGCACTTTCAGCATCCTGCAATAAGTAGAAGTGAGTCAGGGGAAATCTTTATTGAACGCCCCTCGTATTTGAGTAAATTGCGTCTGTCACGGATGTAATCTGAAAGTAACCTGAAGTTTACTAGCATATGCTACAAAAATTCAAGGCCCTGGAGAATGTACGATGCAAGAAGAGGTCCTGAAGTGAAATACTACAGAGGGACTGCTTATGATAAACCATATAGTAACCTGGAAAAGCTCCCATTAAAAGAACTGCGCCAGTTATAGTTTCGTTTGACGCTTTACGACTTTATAATTGAACCTGCCACAAATCCCCATTCCATCAATAGTTAATCAATCTTAACTAAGCCACTGCGTAATACTAAAGCAAAACTACTACTGCTTGCGTAGGTGGCCGTCAACAATACTGCTTCAGTTTCATTCTCACTTTGCCCAACCTAAAGAGGATATGCAATAATGATAGCTTGCGATTCACTTCGTACTAGAAAGTACAGTCTTTGTCAAAAGTAACCAGGCTGCATGGGTTGCTTCTAGCTCGTACAGTGGAGCCCATACAGCTTTCCTAAAGCTGAAATGGTCGTTAAAGGTAAGGACCGGGGGTCTTCTTACCTTCCAACAGCTTTTGATCTTTAGGAAAGTCACAAGGGCTCCACTATACAAGCTGGAAGCAAACACTTTTGACAAAGACGGTACACCTTTTTCTTCTTTAGTCGCTGGTCCATGCTACGTGCTATGTACAGTCTTTGTCAAAAGTAACCAGGCTGCATGGTTTGCTTCTAGCTCGTACAGTGGAGCTCTTACAGCTTCCCTCAAGCTCAAATGGTCGTTAAAGGTAAGGACGGGGGGTCTTCTTACCTTCTAACAACTTTTGATCTTCAGCAAAGCCACAAGGGCCCAACTATACAAGCTAGAAGCAAACCATGCAGCCTGGTTACTTTTGACAAAGACGGTACCTTGTATATCCTTCGGCCACGTGGGGCGTTTACCATCGGAATGCCGTTAGCATGCCACATCCTACATTACAGCCCAAGCAGCAACCCAGCTCTGCTGTCCAAGCAGGGCAGCAATAGGGGCTAGTTGGTCATACATATTGTAGGATTAACACGCTGCCTCTGGCAAACTGCACGACGGTTAAGCCTTCTTCATATGCGAGATCATATGTGAGCTGCGAGCCTTCTTTATATGCGAGAGAGGAAAGGCCTATGATATTCTTGAGGGCGGCGAATACAAATACATAAGTACCCCCTCTGTCACGTACGCCGCGGGGGAGGTAAAACTAACGAGGACTCCGCGATAACGCACATGTGTAACACTGCTCGTTGATATAGGATTGTTTGTGTGCATTTGCCTGGGCACGTGCATATGAATCGTATAAATGTACCCCGTTTCTGAGTAAACCCCAGTTATCAGTGCACGCTTGCTGTGTGGTCTTCCCATTAACCGTCGTGGAGTTTCCCAGTGGTGACGCGTTAGCCCTACAGTCTGCAGTACAGCGCCCTTCTCGATCAAGAGCGCGCTGTCAGATACCACCGCGACCACTGCGCCCAGGGAATAACCTGGGTCTTTATCGTCTCCAAGAACGAATTCACCTACGTCAGTACACCACTCTTCTTGGCGAACAAACATATGACGTATCTCGATGATTGCCAACAGTGCAACGCACGCAATAGCGAAAGTGAGAGTTTATCGTGCTTTTATTTTTGCTTCCACTATCTTTCACGCAGTGCTTGCACTTCTCTCTTCGCATCTGTCACTCGGCCTACGGCCTTACTCGCACGGGCTGCAAAATTTGCGCATTATGTGGCCTGCAGCGGCTTGTCCCATCACGCTTCTGTGCTTTGCGGCGTGTGCTACAACGACCATCAACGTGCCTGAAACAATGGCACGTGCGTATGACTGAAAAAAAAAGTGTGGAGCCGACTGGACGTTGCTCATACAATGCGGAGCGCAAGTAAGTTCTGAGAAACCGGAAGCTTCAAAACGTGGCAGTGGTCATTAGGTGCGCGAAAAATACCGAAACTTGCGTTTAGAAATAAGCACCGAAAAAAGTCCGCCGAATTTTTTAAAAATAAAAGCCAAAAAGTCCCACACCTAGCTACACAGGAGTAAACTGACGCGTTAGATGGTACTGCATGGTTGCGACACAGCGCAAAGGACGAGGACATAGGGGCAGGGGATCACGGAGTCAAAGACCCGTCATAAGGGTGCAGTAGAGGCCGCCTCCTGAACAGCAGCAATGGAGGGTAGAACAAGAAAAAGCAAGGAGAAATTGTCAAAAAGACGGAAAAATTTGTACATAATAGGAGACGAGGGTATGCCATCCGAGATAACTCTTACAAAACTCGAACCAAAACAGTCAAAGAAGCAAAGGACGTCGTTAAACGGAGCTAAGGGCAGTAGAAGAGGTTTGAAGGAACTTTCGAACAGAGGGATATTGCGGTCAGGAGAAAGAGCGCCGGTTTATCGCTGCGAGGGATTCGAGATAGGGGGGGGGGGGGGGGGGGGCTTCGAGGCAGCCTTGTTTCGCGCACCCTGGAATAAATGGCGCGGTCAGCATCAAGATACTTGCCAAAAGTGCTCCGACACCCCCGGGGAGTGTCTCGAGAACCCACCCCTTGCACCTTCTCCTTCTGCAAAGCCATCGTATGTCGTCATTGGCAGCAAATAAAAGTTACCCAATCTCCACGGGCGCTGGCGTTGCTCGGCGAGTTGACCTTCGTTCTCAGCCTTTCTGTCAACACCAGCGACCACCGAAGCTCATACGAGATGATCAGGAAGAGATGTATACCGCACTCGGTAATATGATTGGTGATCCAAGCATGAGCCGAGAGGACGCTTTCGACTCGCCATCGCGGTCTGGTCACATATTAACGCAGTGATGAACTTCTCGGAACATGGGCCGTACAAATAGTCACGTCACAGGGCAATAACTATACAAGAAAAAACCTAGATAACACTGTAGGCAGTTTTCGCTGAGATGTTTACTCAGACAACACGCGTCCTCGGATAAGAAAAAGGCCATAAGGCGGACGCGGTGGGACCCCTTGTAATCCCGTTCCGCCCTTTTCTGCGGGGACCCTCGTACTCGTATGCTTCACCAGGCTGGCAAAAAAAGCTTCACAGCACAATGCCTTATAATGCTTCCCGCAATACACGAATACGAAAGACTGAGCCACACACGGGCTAAGGTGCAGTGAAGTAGTACAAAGCGCAAAACAAAAATTGTGCACTTCGACTACCAGAAGTAATGCAGCTCATCTTCCAAGCATTTGACAACAGACGCTTTTAATGCTTTTCATAAAAAACAAGCCTCTTCTCAATTTTCTGACTTCACAGTATTCCACAATTCGTCGCGACGTCGTTACTTCTTAAATTTAATCGCCTCTGCTACATTTTTTTGGTTGCTAAATGATTTCGAGAAAAAAAAATCTCTCGGTGGTCACGTGCGATTTTGTACTCGGTACGGTTTAAAAACTTGAAATAAAGCGCTGACATTTGTTAATTAAGGTGTGTTCTGAAACAAGATATTACTTACTAATGCCGCGTACATGCCGACAGCTTTACTGAAGTTTGCAGCTTCACTTCCTCGATGGTTGCGAAGCAAGAAATCAGTAAACAAAGGCAGAAATGGGAATGACTCACAAGGGGATTTTTTGGACCACAACGGTGGCCTAGTGGTATGAGCATCCACCTCGCATGCGGGAGGCACGGGGTTCTGCGGGGGTCCCCAGTTCCGCGGGGCACCCACCGGCGATACAATGGGTGCAAGCGTTCCCCTGGTTCGTTAGGCTGAAATGCTTGAGATATGGGCCTTTGACTCCCCCTTGACTACACGAAAACACCTTGTGCCATGGTGCTCTTTGGCCGTAGGTGCCCATGCGCCATAAAAATTCGTCATCATCATATACAAGGGGATTTCAGTAATTTCCAGGCCTAGGTATGATGCACGTGACTGACGATGTTGCAACGCTGCATGCATGTTACGTGCATCTCCTCTCTCTCATTTGATCTTGTGTTGCACGATGTTGAATGTCGAGGCGACAGCAGGTGACGTAAGGGTCAGGATCACGCATAATGCCGTGGGTGCTTAGCACCGGAGGGGTACAGGTTCCCTTCACTCTCGATGGACTGGAGCACCGGCGATGCAAAACGAGCCACATTACCCATTAGCGCCCAGCGTACTTTTAAAAGTACAGTTAATTTTTTTTTTATGATTTCAACACCGAAGATTGCATTTTTACTTTCAAGTAGGTCATGGGTTTGTCGCCAGAGGATCGGACGACGCCCCCTAACTAAGTCGGCGTGTTTCCTCTCCCCGGTATGTCATCTTTCCACTGTGAAACGTCAGGATGTTTGTTTCCCGCGAACTGCACCGGTAGTCGCTGGCTTATAATTTTCTCGCGGCAGCGTTTGTGCACATATTATGCTAGTTTCAAGGATAGAGCAGCGCGAAAGACAAAAGTAAACAATGGTTGCATTGAATGTCCTTCACCTTTGGCCCTTTTTGCGCTATGATGAATTATATGCTGCTGTACTTTCTATAGTACGCTGGGTCTTCCTATGTGCACAACGACACCTATCTATTCTAGGTCATAGATCATGTGGCTCCTTGCAATTTTTCAGAAAAAACACTTTGTCTCCTCACCCAGGCCTCAAAGACAGCTGTATTGACGCCAGCTATCCTGAATATGACGACTGCGTGATTTTAAGTGGTTATAATACCATTTTGGTTTGAAGAACTGGATGTTCTGCAGAGCACACGGTTACTGTTATGCATTTCACACTTACTCTGGAAAGTCCTTGAGTTCAGAAAAGAAACTTTTGGAAGTGCTTATTGTTGTATCGTTGCCTGAAGTCATTTCAACGCTTAGTGACCATTTATATTTTTTGGCAATTTTTTACCAGTCAAGATATTCTTGTAACGCTCTGCTGGGAGGAATTTCGGGCTACAGGTACCGTTCGCCAGAACTGGTTTAGGAACTATCCACTCGGCCCAAAAAAAGCAAGCAGCCAGGAAAAATTGGTTCTTGCTTCAATATTGTAGGTTACGGGCTTTTATTGACGTCAAAGGACGACAGTGTAGTCACTATGGCCTGCAACTATAACAGCATTGAGCCTACATGTTTTGTAAAGTGATGGTTGCCAAGAGCGCATGAAAAACGGGAAATTTTCAAGCCAAAAGAACTTTCCTTTTACTGTTAACGGTGGTATGACAGGTGTCGATCTTTCGGATCAAGACGTCAACTGCTTCTACATCGGCATCAGGCCAAAAAGTGGGTGGTTGTATACACGAAAGCTCAACTTTGTAATTGTGAATGCCTGAACAATCTACCGAACTGCTAGAGACGAGCCCACTGACTATTTTTACTTTGGTAGAAACGTCACTTGTCATTACCTACGCCTTGATATGCAGAAACAAGCGGTTCGCAGTCACTCTGGCTCTATAGTGTCTGATGCTTCTCTAAAATTAAGAAAGCTTGCTGCGCAAAATAGAATAACTGCGGTGCCAGTATAGGGAGAAAAGATTCAGGAAGGCCTGCAAGAAGTGTTACATTACCCTGCGCAAAAGTCACGGATGCGTTAACAGAATTCACGCCACCATATAGGAGTGGAGCGAAGTAGTCACATGTAACTTCGGAACGAATGAACCAATCGTGACGATATTTCAGTAATCTGTTTTTCTTTTAAGGGAGCATTATGTGCTAAAAGTGAAGAAAATCCCTCCGTTAGATTTTTCTTGGTCCCTAATGGGTCGTGGCGGCCCGTATATTTTTTACGCGGGTGTTCCCATCGACTGAAGAGGGTTTCATTTTGTTTTCGTCGCCTGATCTGCGGATGTAGCGCATGTGCTGTGCGGTTCAATCGGTCCTGGTAAATGTGAGTAGTTTACCGAATTGATCATCCATTATAAAGATGCGAAACGACGAGAGGAATGATGGGTTTTGTAGCACGTGCTCTGTATCCACACGACATCCGAGAGTTAATTCCTGTACTTCCTGAAGAGCCATCTTTACTGTGAATGCTTCTTCTGCGCTCTGAAGGAGGCGCGCGAAACTCCAGTGGCGGGCAAGACATCCAGCGCTCGCGCGAACAAATAGCGACTGCATGCCGCTGTTAGAGACATACATTCCATGTCGACCAACGGCCAGTACGGGAGCACGTCCAGGTTCGGATGTTCAAAGCACAAGCTCTGGTCGCAAACATTTTGCATTTCGAGCGCTTTTTCTTTTTATTTTTTTACAGAGACCAAGAAAACCTTTCGCAAGAAGACTGCCGAAACAAAAATTGCGCCATTTGTGATTTCTCTTCACGCTCGACAAGTTTCTAGGCGATTTTACCCACGTAATTTCCGATTAAAAATAAATTAACTACAAAAGGTGATTCCATTCGAATGTATTAAATAAGCCCTTTTTTGGCTAGACGACCGATGTTTCAGTTTCATTTGCGCAGCCTGTACCATATTTTTAAGCTGGCAGATGCGTCAGCTGGCAGATGCCACCTTCGATTTGGCCTCAGGATTCCTTTCATACATGTGCTAATAAATACGCCTGAGCACTCATTTTTAACCCAACCACATCTTCATTTTTTTTTCTACAGTGAGTGCAAAAGCTTGAACACCAAAGCGTGCCACACCTGTACCTAGTACACATAAGCAGGACAATGGGAAACCTGCTGGCACAGTTCTTGCCATGAAGTCTGTGCCTTGTCCATAAAAGCTATAGACTAATTTAAAATGGCACTGTGATAGGCTGTGCTCCAAATACAAACCACACCTCAGCACCACTTGATGCCGTCTCACTTTCAGCAATCAAAGCTGTTATGCTCTGCCAAAATAAGGTAAAAATAAGGCAATAATCATTCAAACTGTTGATTCAGTGCAGAAAAGTTCACTACCAAGACAGAGGCTTTCTGCAGCGCTGTTCTTGATTATGTCATACAAGCAGCTGTTTTGTGTTCACACTGAAAGACTCTACAACTGCTGCCCTTAATTCGAAGAACATAGCACTTTCACAGCAAAAGTAGTATCAGGGATGTTTCCCATAAGAGTTATCCATTGCCAGAATAGTATGCAAGAACAAAAAACAAAAAATATTGCTCCTTTACTGCCACTGTATTGCCACATAATCTGAGTGACTCTTGGCCATGTCGGTAACAGCTAGACCCAACCCAATTCCCTGTGAGAGGGCCCATCCCTTGGCCTACATGAATCACAAGCACAAATGGCATTTTCACAGGCCAGCAGGAGACCATGGCATTGCTCAAGTCTCTGAGGTAAGAATTTGATCACATGATCGCGGAGCAAGTTTTCTGTTATAATAGACATCTGCTACTGCTCCCACCACTACAACTAAACAGAGGTGGCTAAAGGGGGGAGGTCGTACAGCTATTGCCGTTATTCTGCACAAGGGAAAGGTGAAAAGGTTGGCAGTGCTTAACTTCTCATAGATTCTTGAAATACCCCACATTCCAAGGTGGTAATTTCATGCAGTTGGCATGAAAACTGCAAAAAGTTCTTAGTGTATCACTGCAAGGAATCCTCAAGTGTACAAAGATTAACAGCTCATGTTGAATGAGGAGACTTGCATAATGAAGCCATTTATTGTGCAAATGAAGGCCACGAAGGAAGAATGGCACAGTGGCAATAGCAGGTGAGAGGTAGAACCAAGCAGCTTCCATGCTTTTGTATTTGTCATGAAGATTGAGGATGTTGGTAAAGCACTTTATGTAGCTGGCAGTGACCACACAAATAGGCAGTGACCACACAAATAAGCAGTGAAAAATGAGCCCTCCACTGCAACACATTACAGCTGAATAGCTGAGTGAATGCCAGCAGGGCACTGTTGATCCGGAGGCCATTTGCTGCTTCAGCCTGGCCACGTTCGTACAGGTGCTGGTTGCACCAGTGCACCACACAGCAACAGAAGACCGTGCCATGTCTCGTAGCCTTCAGCACTCATGACCCAGGTGCTGAGCATGTGCTTGTCTCTGGTAGCAATTTCAACAGCAGTCTAGGACACTGCCCAAACTATAAGCAGTACCGTTCGAGACAGTCATCAGATTGCCTTAAAACTGTCTTAAAGACAGTTTTAAGACAACAACTGTCTTAAAGGTGCTTAGAGAGTAGCTGAATGAAATAATGAAATTAAATGCGGTTACATATTCACATTAGCTGGCAAACTTTGTTTAATCCACGTGCCCATATTTTAAACACAAAGTAGTTTACAGCCATTTCTCGCAGGAGGCTACATTACATGAAAATGACGGAGAAAAATTCAGCAGTTTCACATGATGCTCATAAAAAGAATGAGAGAGAAACTAACATGATGCAAGGAGATTGACTGCAATGCGCAGCACACTGCTTTGGCCTCTGCAGAAGCAAGAGTTGAGACACAAAAGAAAAAGGGAAGCATCAGACGACCATCGTAAAAATTATTTCTCGACAGTGCCTTCAAGGAGCACCTTGCTGCATGCAATTTCATAGGTTCCCCAAAATGTGTTCCTTCAACGGCTTCACTGAGGGTGCACACCAAATTACCCTCACGCTCCCTTACTTTACACAAAGCACAATCGCAATGACTGCATTTTGCTATATATTTCGATAATGCATTACAACTGAATCCTGTATCCTGTCCAGATAGATAGGCAAATGAATAGTCCTAAGAGGCCTCCCCTTTATGCACTGCAGCAGCCGTCACATTTGCTGCCAGGTCTCCACTTATAAATGATCTTAACATTGCTGCCAGTCTTCAGTCAAAAAACGTTCTCACCATTGGGGGCACAAGGCTCCAGCTGCAACTGAGTTCACATTGCTTATTCCCCTTTCTTTAAGAGCACTGTCACACGCAATTAGAGGGCCACCAGAAGCAAGAGAGCTTCCAGGCAGCCATGAACTCATACATGAACTCGAACTCATACTCATCACTTAGTCAATACCCCCTTCACCCCCCAGTATGTTATAGGCATATAACATTTTCGTTAGGACTAAGCTCGAGAATGCCTCTATCATTTGGGACCTAAACACAAAAAAAAGGGCCAAACTCTCTTTAAATAACTGAAAGGAAAGCAGTCAGGTTTATATTCCGCATATACAGCAGATCTGATTCTGCTACAAAGCTTACAGTTGAAAATAAAATTCTGCTTCTTTCAGTCCACCACAAAATACCGTATTTTCTCAAGTAATTAACACACTTTTTTTGTCTAAATTAAGGCTTCAAAAAGGGGGTGCACAAATTACTGTGAAAATTTTCTGAACACATCCCAAAAATGCTGCAAAGGTCATAACGCGCAATATATACTGTATATAACGGCCTATACATAGAACCTCCATCTCCCACCCCTCGCTGGCCAAAAAAGAAAAGAGTTGATTTCAAATGTAAAACACATATCCCCTCCCGGCCCGCCTCAAGTTATGTTCCCTGCGGGATGGCATGACGGCACATGCGTAGCTCAAAGCAATAAACACGCAACCATACAATTGCAAAGCCAGCAGTGGGAGGCAAAGAAGATAACAGGCGATAAAATGGCACCCTTGTGTACAGTCTGGCCGACTAGTGGCAAACTGAACAGCAAACTGTTCAGTAGTTTCGGATTCAGGTGCATGCACAACTGTTCGTCCAGGAAAGCGACCGCCAGCACAAGCCAGCCGGGTAAACGGCTCACAATTTGTGCCCTCGCCAGTTGCACACGGCAACGCGGCTGCACCTATCTTCCTAAGGCTGTCCTGCGCAGCCGCATACATGCTGGTAGTTTGGTGCAGCAGAAAGCGCAAAATAAGTTCTTTTTCCCCAAAATCCGGGTAAAAAGTTGGGGTGCGCAAATTACGCAAGTAAATACAGTAAAGCCAATTTTGTTCCTTCGCAAAATTCTCTCACAAGAAGAATATATTCCATTACCTAATTTTATTCAGCCTTCAACTGCCAGATGAATACGACGCACTAGGGAACACAAGCTGCAGCCAATCTTCACCCGAACAAATTCGTTCAAGTACAGTTCCTTGCCCACAACCATCTCCAATTGGAATTTACTTTCCAGAATCACTTTTTCGAACTGGCAAATTCGTTCAGGCAATGGAAGAACATTTGATCGGTTAGGTTGTTAAATGTCGTCATATCATTATTTTATTGTTTGCTTGTTTGTTTTCGGTGATTTATGCGGTGTGTTGAATTTTTATTCACACACCTAAGTCAAGGGGTGATTGTTGTGTTCTATGGCCCTCCTGCTTGGGCCACATCGACCTGCAGCATTTTGGAACAAATCAATTGCTCGTCTGCTTTACAAGACCACAGTAAATGTCTTTTCCTAGTCCCTTTAAGCACTTTCTTGCACAAACAAGTTGTCTGTTTCTTCTCCACTTAAATTACATTCAATACATCAATGACAAGATTGGAAAGGACACCAGCACAGACAACCACCTACGACACTTAAGCTCTCCTCATGGTTCCTTCTTTGCACCAGCCAAACGCACACATGCCAGCATGACGATGCTGCTGTCATAAGGAAAGACAGCACTGAGCACTCATGAGGCACTGTGCACACTAAATTGAAATCAGCTGCAAACGTGCACGAACACAGAAAAAAAAAGTAAAATAATAGAAATTCAGCTGGCTAGGCAAACAAGCCAACACAGGAAACAACAGCACGACTGCCCTACCCTCAGGCATCATCATAGCCGCTGCGGTGGCTCAGTGGTTATGGTGCTCAGCTGCTGACCCAAACGCCATGGGTTCGATCCTGACTGTGGCGGTGGCGTTACAATGGAGGCAAAGTGCTAGAGGTCTGTGCACTGTGCAATGTCAGCACACGTTAAAGAACCCAAGGTGGTCGAAATTATCAGGAGGCTTCTACTACGGCGTTCTTCATAGCCTGAGTCGCTTTGGGGCATTAAACATCATAAACCAAACCAAGCTTCATCATGACCATGGAGCAGGTTTCATCAATCACTTCTACTGCTGACTGCATAAAAACTTCTAACAGTATTAAGATTCACCGACAGTTTCCTACTTTCAATGCTGTCCCATTTAGAAAGATCCTGTTGCCTTGGCATACAAACGAATCTCATGAATGAAAATAACTGCACAAGTGCTTGTGTTAAGGCACTACAAGGCTTTAAAAAAGAAAAAAAAAGAAAATATGCCTCCCACAGGACAGCCTTTCATGAGAATGGATACCACTAATAGTAATAAAAGCCTTTACATTTTAAAAACAAATGAACACCCCTGCTCTGCAACAGACAAAAGAATCTGAAAGATGAGAAAGAAGAAAATGACCTTTGAACAGCATCTCCACATAATTATTAGGTAAGAAAAGTTTGCTTTCTTATACTGCAATTATCAAACCAATGCTGCAGCAGTCAGCAATGCCTCTCTGCAAAGGTTCGTGTCTTTGCATCTTTGCATTATTGCACCACTTACTACAAGAACATCAATATATTTACTTAAAAGGCTAAATAACAGGAAAACTAAAAGATAAGCATGCTTGCACCCAAGGAAAACATAATATATATATAAAGTAAAATAAAATACTACTATAAAACTTCTTTTGAGATTTAAGAAATATTTTTATGCTACCAACCATTTCAAATACTATTACCCTTTGACTCGAGCCACTCAAGTAAGCCGCCTGCCTATAATGAAAAACAGAGAAAAGTGTTATTGACTGGCAATGCTCAGCACCAAATGCAAATCACACAGAATCAGACAACTTTCTGTAAATTCTGGTTGCAGTGTTTGATATGGCTCTGTAAGCCATTTAAGACATTACAGGTGCATCTGCATACCGAAGATATTAAAATGCAAAGGGTACACCTGTGTGGTATAGGTGTATATTCCATGCATCCTGGACATCAACCAGGCACATGCAGATTTATGTTTAACTGATCTCCCTTTGCTATTTGCTCCTGTCAAGTATATTCCTGCCTTACAGCCAGGTTACACAGTGTGTACCAGAAGCTATAAGCTCCATTTTTTGGGGTTCGATGAACCCAAAAAGAACACACGCATGACCACTTAAAGAAGTGCTTCTCATACCTACATATCATATGCTGCCTGCCACAGTATGTTCACGATGTGCTGGGCAAGGAATGGCAATCCCCTTTCCTTAGGAGGTTAAACCAAACCTTGTGTATGTTCTCTCTCTCCCACTCTCTCAGCATCAGTAAAGTGTTTTAATGAAAGCATTACACAAAGGTGTGTCTCCAAAGAAAGCCCAGCACTTATTCCATCCTCTCATATCTTCAAAAGGTCTGAACCACTTAAAGTCTATTGCTATTACAATTTTAAACTGATCAGTGGTACATATGACACCCTTTGGATTACTCTTCACCAAGCTTGCTTTGCTAAAAAACAAGATTGCTTACAGAAGCTCTCTTCCCTAACGTCACACCTGCAAAGTTGCTCAGAGTCCATGCTTAATAACAGTACTGAAAGCCTCAGACACACAGTACCTGATATATGAACAGCTCTACATTTTCAAGGCTGAGCCAACTACCAGCTGACATTTACATAAGATAATGGCAACATTAAAAACTGCTAGAGTATAAATGTTAATTTGGTTCTTCTATCCAAAACACTTTCATAAATTACCACTGAAGTTCAACATGCCATGTATACTCATGTAGGGGCTGCGTTTACCCCCCCCCCCCCCCCCCCCTTCCTCATCTAAATAACTGCATTTCACATGCATCATTTTGCCCGCATGGTACACACTCGGTACAACAAAAGTCATAACTGCTCAGAAGTCATAACTTCAAGCACCCATGCTAAAGCGCATTCCCCTGCAACGACACACTGCTCACCCGGCTCGGGTGCCGGCAGACTGGTAGCGCACCACTCACTCGGTGTCACTAGACCTAGTGTGGTCTGCATTAAAGCCACAATAGAAGGTACTCTGAAATTAGCTACCGCTTAACATACAAGGTTCAATCTTATTACCAGTTTGCAATCATGCTACAGAAATCTCATACTGAAACGAAGGTATGGTTGATTTTCGCTGTGCCTTCAAGTGAAGCCTGCGAAAAAGCAAGCCAGGCGAAAGTGGCCTCAGAAATGCACGAAGCGCCATACCACACCATCAGCCAAACCATCACTCCGGTCAGTCGAGTGCCCCTATTCGAAATAATTGGGGTGATGTGACATCTGCCAATAAAATTAAGTTATCTGCCCCTGTTTTATTCCAGGTGGTTTTCGCCTGCTGAACTCGTATATAAATGTGCATGTGACCCCCCCCCCCCCCCCTTCCGACTTCTAATGCATTACTACAATGAAAAGTTCCCCGGGCCCGCACTAATTTATTGTAATGTGCCTGCCACTGCATAAACGATAGATGCATAAATGGGGGTACACTAAAGTCACAAAATTTTAACAGAGAAATTCCAGCTCCATAAAGGCCGCATTACATCAAAATTGGAAAAAAAAAAAACTGCAGCCCTTACATGCGTATATAGAGTATACACTGCACTCTTAGTTCTTCAACCACACGTGCACAAAAAATGCAATGCAGCCTGTCTTGTGACCTCCTCTGAGGAAATAGGAATGAATGTTAAGAAAGAACCTTTCATGAAGAAACAAATGAAGCATGAAAGCTAAGCCAGAGAATGGCTAAGAAAATTTACAACGCATGTACCTGCAAAGATGGAACATATTCTACAATAATTGGAGAAATGACCTTGCCCTGTTTTGCTATACAGAGGCTCCTCTATGTATCAGTCAAAATAGTTCACTTTTGCCTTATCGTGTACCACAACAGGTGAAGCTTTGGTTTTTTTTTTGCAGGTGGCACTGTACTTGCACTAAAATATGCATAAGCAAGGCCACAAAGAAGAGAAACAGCAGCTCCTAATAACACACAAACTTGATGCCATCTTAGGTGTCATTCTGTTTCTCGAGTATTACTGACAAGCACGAATATGAGTTCCCCATGCAGACCAAAGTTGCACTACATCATCTACCTGTGACGCCGAGAGGCCTTCCGAAATTTCTTCGGCAACAGCCCAGATTCAACCTGGCTTTTGGACTCATGGCAGTTAGAGTGAACTGAACAAAAAAAAGAATACAAGAAAAGATTCATGCATCAAGATGCTTCAACTTCAGGAGTCTATGCTTGTCTCTGGCACACAATTCCATTTTTGGAAGTATTTTCAAGATGTTAAGAATGTCGATGCAGGAAACAACAGGATGAACTTCGAGGAACACTAAAATTAACATTGAATACGGCTGTAGCTTACACAGCAAGCTGCCTAGGGTATTGTAAGACCATTCTACAAAGCACCAGCACTCATTTATTTATAAAATGCAGGAGTAAAGTACACCCCTAATGACAACATAAGCACTCCTGTTAACTATTTGCGTGACATGATATACGTCACCTCAATTTCGTCTTCTCGGCTGAGCATGCTATCTTAATCAGTAGCCCATGTTCCTAGCTAAGCCAATATGACCAATTTAAAGCAAATGAATGGCTTTATCACTATAAAACTACCTAAAACACATCCATTGGGGACTTTAAGTGTCACCAATTAGGCTGTGTGTGCCCAAAGTACAAGTTCCCACTTTGAAAATGCTTTTTTCGGAAAAAAAAAACACAAGAAACCCAGTGCATGTAGTCTATGACATGAACTCCAGTTTTTTGGAGCAAAATGATGACATAAGAAATTGTCTTTATAGTGTCTGACAGCCAACCACGACAAAAGCCTCGAAAATGAGCAGAAAAAAATAATGACACAGAATTTGAAGTACCATGGCCAGATAACAAATAAGTCGTTCTGAAACCACATTTAGTAGATCTGCTCAAACAAGCTGTGTAATATCTCCCAACCCTGTTTAATCATTCATTTAGAAAAATCATTGTGCCAAGGACAAGCAGAGACAAGATTTTAGGATGAAGAATATGCATACTAGAACTGGCGCTCATCACCACACAGAGCAACAGTTGAGAGTCATGCAGAAAACTACACCACAACATTTATGTAAACTGAAGGCAACTAGGCAGCATTATTAGGTCATACGTGGAGATATAGCAAGGCCAAACCTCAGAAGAAGACAGTGAATCTCAAGAACTGCAACGAGAAAACCAAACTAGGTCTAAATGCCAAGAAGTGCTCCACAATCTCCTTGGGCACTAAGCCACAAATTACGAACTCTTAAGAATGTTCAAGCCTAACCCTCAACTCTCTGTACACAGAGTTTAACACTAGGAAATTTTGTCGAAGTTTCGCAGACTTATTTTTAGACTTTCAATTTCCACTGTTCACGAAACTGCTGCAGTCATGCACAAATGGCACTACAGATACAAAAGGCACAGGCTGGATACAACAAAAACAAGAAAAGAATTACCACATATAGTACAATCTGTAACCAATCATGCCAGGTGAATCCTGTCCTTGTACCTTGGGCTTCACCTATATACAAACAGCAGAAACACATAAATGCTAGTGACCATAACACATCGACCACAGCCGAATTTAGTATGAACTCCCGCAGTATGAGAGCAGTATGAGACATAAGAGCAGAAGCCACTTTCTTAACAAAAATACTTCTGATGATCAATAAAGAGAACTCACACAAACTTTCCACCATTAATAGTAGCATCAAAACATGCATTCTAGCCCGAAAGCTCTTCAGCTACACGACACACCTGCTGTTTCGTACCTTAAGCATGAGCACTCAACTCTGGAAAACCAATAACTGTGCATGCAGTGCTTGAGTGAGCAATGCTAGGCACAAAGCCAAGGAATGTAATCAGAGATGCACTTCTCATAATTTGCATAGATGTCCTGATTTTGCTGATGCACAAGCATCAGCCACTGGCTACCCGGGTCAACGGAACAATCTAAACACATCTGGCCAATGCTTGTTCCCCACAGGTGTCATACCATACGTTTAACTACGAGGCTTCAGAGGTTAGTAATGAGCTGTACTGATGGGCATTTGTTATCAGATATGAGGATACAGGAAAAAGGGTACAGACTCAATACTATTGAGGTGAGACCTATTTTTCGTCCCAAACTAAAAATACCTTCAACGAAGTTGTACTTCTAATAGGTAGGTACTACAGCATGACAATCTGAATTTACAATCACTCTGCTGTTTCAGCAAGCTGAATAGCTAAACAAAGTTTTAAGTACAACTACTGTGCCACTGCAAAACTAAGTGTGCACAAAAATTAGTAACTACAATTATTAAGATGACGTGCAAGCTAAGCAAATATTGCTCTAAGTAAATACAAACAAAAACAAACAAACCAAAAGCATCCGAAAAGCTAGCAGGGGAAAAGGAACTAAGATGGTACACAATCTGCCATGAGATCTTGGTTCACTTAAGCACACTTCGTAAAGGTGCAGTGAAGAAAAATCTAAACTCGTCTTTTTACCGCAGGAACTTAATCTACACATTCCAAGCATT
Source organism: Amblyomma mixtum (assembly GCF_055824585.1). Classification (NCBI taxonomy): domain Eukaryota; kingdom Metazoa; phylum Arthropoda; class Arachnida; order Ixodida; family Ixodidae; genus Amblyomma; species Amblyomma mixtum. The sequence continues at coordinate 89,449,354 of NC_143014.1, read as the reverse complement.
CTTAAAAGCTTCGAAATATTGTCCTGTGCAGCCAATTTCCCTGATTAAAACAGATTAAACATCCCGGCTCCTGCCTTTTTTTGAACTCGCAGTTGAAGCTGGGAGGGGCCAACTAACGCGTGGAGTGCCTTTCAGGCAGTCGCGTGGCGGCTTCTCTTTCATTTTTATTTTTTTTTAGGTTTCCGTGAATAAATAGATCCAGTCAGGAACCACGTAGCTGAAAATTAGGCCCACAGAAATAAAAACATGTGGATTCTGTGCTTTCGTCGATCACTACGTATCACTCTGCCGCTGGCAGAGCAGCAAGCCACCACGGGACTGGCTGAAAGGTTGGTCGACCCCTACCGTCAGCGGCGATTTCAAAAAATTGGCGGGAGCTGGGACGTTTAATCCAATTGAATCAGGGAAATCAGCCGCACCGGAAAATAATTCGAAGTTTATAAGAATGAACATGTAGATCAAGTCCCCGCGGTAAAAATACGAATTCAGATTCCTCTTTAGTACACCTTCAAGATAAAAAAAAAAAGCTGTTTCAACATGAATGGATTTTTGAAGAGTACAAAGCAAAATTCAAAATAAGTATACAGCTCCACAAACTTGAATGTGCCTTAATTAACCAATGATTTCTTCATACCTGCGCTGTAACACTTGCATACTGGAAAAACCCACAGCACCGCTGAGTATTTATAACTTTCTGTTTAGTCGCCAGACTACATGCGCAGTATGGTGAAACAATTACCGCTGAGTATTTATAACTTTCTGTTTAGTCGCCAGACTACATGCGCAGTATGGTGAAACAATTATAACTGTGCGTTCATAGCTTTCAATTTTGTGATACAAAAGCGACACCGTTAGGTTTTCATTAAGCTAAACTGCAGCATGAAATAAACATTTAAACAAACAAAGCAGAAAATCTGATCTAATATACGTAAACATAGGCCCACTGTTTATCATTACAAAGAAAAAATTATACGTAAAAGCAACTTTACAAGTTTTAAAATCCTACTGCTACTTCCCTCACATTAGTTTTGCCAGCCTCCTCCCTTTGAATGAACAAGGCATACCAAACAGCTCTACCAAAACTCTACAACAGCTTCCTTGTACAAACTAAAGCTGCAAGATTAGCTTTGAAGCACATCTTGTGCAACAGCTCTTGGAAAACAGAACACCAAACATACAACCCGATTTGTCTAACCTATGACAAGGTTTGATAAATAAGAAAAATCTGGAAGAGGTCACTAGGAGGAATGCACAAGTGTGGGAGGCTCCTGATCAACGAAGGAAGTCATGTGAGGAAATCCCTTAGGGAAGTTTTGTACTGCATGTTGAGTGAAGTGCACATGGTAGCAATAAAAAACAGAGGAAGTGTCTGTCCACACACTGTCTGGACCAATTTGCTGCATAGAAAACATGAGACTACACCACACTTCGTACCACTAGCATTCATGATGCCAGCAGGTGTACACATACTGTTTCTCTGCAGCGAGTCCACTCCTCACTCATCTTATGGCGAGGTTATAACGGAAAAAGCATTAATATCGGGAATCATCAGACTTCCAATTTCATTCACAGCGTCTTTCTTCCTTTCATCTCTTCACCCCTCCCGCCACTGCACTGCAGCCGTAGAAAGCAGAGGCACGCAAGAATTTCCAAAAGTTCTTGCAACTCCCATGTAAACTTACTATTTCAACAGAAAAAATGTGAAACCCAGCACGGATGGAGAACCACTTCAGCAGATAAGCATGAAATACCTTAGCATTAGAACAGGTGACAAAGCCCCTTTCTAGGACCACACTGCTCCAACAGAAGTGCATACACATAAAACCATAGCTCCTTGCTGAACAGAAGTAATTAATTACTTTGCCTTGGTGTGATAAAAGGACACATTCAACAGGCGTTCAGTTCTGTTAAAGGAACACCAAGGACAAAATGAAGTTGGCATTCTGATGACAAAGATGCTAGTTGCACTGAAAAAAATTGCTCTTTTTAAACCAAAAAAAAAAGGTAAAAAATTGAATACAAGTGTCCCCACTGCAACTGTTTTTGCAAGCAAACTGTGGTGCACTGAGAGTTTTTTGTGTGTGGATCCTTGAGGCGAAGTTATATTGCCATTCACTTCCAAACGGTGATCAGAGAGTCCTTTTCGGCCTTGACATCCTTGACATCACAAGTTTGAATAAAGCGGCGGGAAAAAGACACTAATTTTAAAATCCATTCTTCTCGGCAAAAAATGAATCTTTCGCTGCCAGACAAACATCAATGCCACCAGAAAGAGCCATAGAATCGAGTTTTACCAACAGAAAAAAATTTGCTGGAGGTGTCTTTAATGTGCCTTTAAAGGAGTAGAGACACTGAAATTTTTGTAGTGTAATTTTGCTTTCGAATGATGCATAAGACAATAGTAAACATGATTCACCATGCGAGATTAGTCCACTCAGTACCCAACTTTTAACTGAATTCATTCTTCCATGCTGGTTCGGTTTTGGTTTTCACAGTTGAAGACAGTTGTAATGTCACAAAAGACAACTGCGATGTCACAAGTGAGCACCAGACAACGTGAGGCATACAAAAACTGCAATATACAGTGAAAGCTCGTTAATTCGACCCCCGTTAATTCGGAAAATCGGATAATTCGACGCGCGCGCGAGGTCCCTACAATTATACATAGGAGTCTATGGGGCGAAACTCTCGTTAATTCGAACAAATTTTGCCGTGCGTCGGTTAATTCGACTTCACTCCGCAGCCCGCCAAGCCGGTGTGCCGAGAGCAAAAAGAAAAAAAAAAACACTGCCATGAGCGGCGCTACTGTACGGCTGATAGGCCATCCGTATGGTCATATTATCATCCATCCGAGGAAGCGAGTTAGCGGCAGCCGAAGGGGCTGGCGTCTTTTTTTTTTTGCGCTTTGTTGTGTCGCAGCAGTCGCTACGATCGCGGTTATTTACGGCGCCTTTTTTGGTAAATGCGCGCTTTGTCAGCGTGTTTACTGCGCTGCTTGTTGTTGCTATTTTGTTGCGACTGAGAGAAGGGTGAAAGGAAATTGCAAGGGATTGCCTACTGGCTCAGCCGAGCCACCACCGCTGCCATGTGCAGATAGAGGAGAGTTAAAAGATCAGAGGAAAGATAACGAGAAAAGATAAGACCGGCGGTCCGCTGGCTGAAAAAAGATAAGCGGGGAGCTGCGCTCGCTTCACCTCCTCCCCACCTCCTCCCCGCGCTGCTTTCGGGTGGGTAGCCCGCAGGGCCTGCGCGCCTCGCCTTTGTGTCCTGTCAGCTGACCGAGGATGAAATAATATAAGTGACAGGCGCTGACAACGACGACGATTTATGATTGTGAGCAGTTGTCCCAAATGCCGAAGTGCACGGTGAAAGAAGCCGCAGAAGCCTTGTCTGTGCGGGAGGACTTCTGTGAACAAATCCCTGACGGCGCGTGTGCCGTGGAGCACCTGGCAGCTGTTAGAGCTATCGTAGTCGCTCAGATTCGCTCGAAAAAGCAGACGGTGATCACAGATTTCCTTGCCAAATAATGGTATACGTCCTGTTGCGGCAAACATTGTTTTTTGTTGTTCATTCGATAATTCGACATTCGGATAATTCGACAATTTTTCGCGGTCCCGTCAGTGTCGAATTAACGAGCTTTTACTGTAATAGCTATTTGTTCACTTGCTGCCACTGCCACTTCTGGAGCAGTTTAGCTTGAGTTTGAATGAATTAAAACGACAAAGCAGCAGTTATACTGAAGATTTTGTATGCCTCAGATATCTCACCCTCACTTGTGTCACTATAACCATCATCTGGCAACTGAAACCGAAACTGGAACTACAGAGGAAAAAAAATTCAATTTCAAATTATTCATTAAGTGCTATCTAATTCTGTGCGATGATCTATGTTTACTCATGTTGTACACATCATTCCAAAGCAAAAAAACACTCTGAAAAATGGACAGGTGATTACAATAGTCGGTAATGTGAAATCTGAGCGCAGCTCTTCACGTATCTTCACATCACCTGCCATGGCTGGCAGGTGGCATGTTATGCTGCTAGCCCCCCTCCGGGATCTCCCCTGTGGCAGCCAGCTTCTGGCTGTCCAATCCTCCACTCTTGCTGTGGCAGGTGGCGCTTCACTCTGCTACTACCTGCCAACACGTCACCTGTCACACGCCTACACAGGCACTTGACAGGTGGCGTGTTACACCAACTATGCCAATGACTACAATGCGGAACACAGGAACGGGTGCCTAAAAGCTGCACTTCAATTTGGAGTCTCCACTCCTTCAATGTACCGCTACTTGAACGCAGTTTGAGATCACCCCTTTCTTCAAAGCAGTGTTTCTTTTTGTGATGGCCTGTTTTGTGTAAGTCTAGCCACAAAAACTGTCTTGAAAAGTATCATGGCAGATTTGCCTATGTTCCGCATAAAAGTATGGTACCAGACTCCATGATCAATGAGTTAGACAGGCAGAGCAGAACGGTGGGGCTAAAAATTAACATGCAGAAAACCAAAGTAATGTTCAACAGTCTAGCAAGGGAACAGCAGTTCACTGTAGCGAGGTGCTGGAAGTAGTAAGAGAATATGTCTACTTAGGGCAGGTAGTGACCGCTGATCTGGATCATGAGAGGGAAATAACTAGAAGAATAAGAATGGGGTGGACCACATATGGCAGGTTCTCTCAGATCATGAATGGCAGTTTACTAATATCCCTCAAGAGAAAAGGATACAACAGCTGTATCTTACTGGTACTCACCTATGGGGCAGAAACGTGGAGGCTAACGAAGAGGATTCAGCTTAAGTTAAGGACAACACAGCAAGCTATGGAAAGAAAAATGATAGGTGTAACGTTAAGAGATCGGAAGCGGGCGGAGTGGGTGAGGGAACAAACGCGGGTTAATGAGATCCCAGTCAAAATCAAGAGGAAGAAATGGGCTTGGAGTGGATTCCAAGAGAACGCAAGCGTATTAGTGGGCGGCGGAAAGTTAAGTGGGCGGATGAGATTAAGAAGTTTGTGGGGATAAAGTGGCCACAACTGACAAAGGACAGGGTTAATTGGAGAGACATGGGAGAGGCCTTTGCCCTGCAGTGGGTGTAGTCAGGCTGATGATGATGACCAGACTCCCTCCTATGATCTTCAGATTCAGTTAACCTTTTACCAAAGCCGCCACACACGAGATTCTGCAAGGCCACATAAAAATTAGCGTTAAAACAAAAAATGAGACAAGCACAGATAAGGAGGTGCTTCCAAGGAAGCAATCATTAAGCGTCCCAAAAAATATTTTCAGAAGTCCCACACGAACCCCCGAGTCAGTCTTTCAGCCCTTCTTGTGACTGCTAATTCTTTTGTGCCATAGGAGGACATCTACACAAAATTTGCTCAAAATGCTCAGAATATTTATGCTCCCAAAAACACCACTAAAACTGACGCCGTGACCGAAGTGCAGAATATGCCTCATTATGTGTCACATGCAAGGCCATCCACAATTCACCTCTATTCTAGCCAGGGTAGAAAAATGCCTATACACACTGAACACATAAAAGAACCATGTGCTCCCATTATGAAAATGAAAGCTGCCAATAGAGATTTTAATTATATGCTGAACCATATTAGTAATAACAGGAATTGTTACATTAGCAGAAGTACTCTACAAAGAAAAGCATTTGAGTTGTTTTTTTTTTTCAGAATGGGCCAAATCCAGAAACCGTAGCAAAGGGACTATGCTGTAGTGGCTGTAATGGCAACCAAATCCATGCCTCTTTCTTTAGTAAATGCAATAAAAATGAAAGGAGCCACATAAAGTCTGCAAAACCTGTGTTAAGTTCATTTCAAATTAAAAATCGGCCACATCCTGCAAATGTAAAGATTAAAATAAGCCAAATCCACTCATGAGAGCCGTCTTGCACGTTTGAGTCTCGTAGCTCGAACTGTTTCAAGCGTGATTTCATTTCTTCATCTTCCCGCACCACTTTCTGATCTGACTGCAATGCATACAAAGAGATCAGCGAAAGATCTGAATGCAGAAAACGACAACAATAAAGTGATCCTTAGCCGCATTCCCAAAGGAGCAACAATGTGCCCCTGCTACATTTGATATTAAAACGTTTTGTCATTCCAGTTGCTACTGGCTTCTTAAAATCCTTATTACAGGAGAAATGGCAGATGCAGACAGAAAATAACAGGACTAGAGCTTGTCCCGTCATTTTGTGTCCTAAGTGCATGAGCCACTTTGCTACTAATAATGAACATAGCATGCTACACTGCACAGAAATATTTTCTTGTTCCCACATATTCAAGCTTCCAAACCTTGCCAAAGAAAAAAGTAAAAATTTGCATCATTGACATTTTACCCATGACCGCACTGTACATGCAATTTTCACACTGATGCAGGAATGTAGCAATATCAAGCCGCATTTAGAAGACCGCTTAGCATGTTTAACTGGCAATGGCATTTCGAAACAAATTTCTTGTGCTCTCCATAAACAGCTAGATGCTTTACCTGGAAATCACACCCAGAAACTAGACTGTACCTAGAAAGCAGTGGAATGGTGGTGACAGCAGTCACCCCTGCTGGTGATGTGCGTGCACTGATGTGTGAGAGGCCTTGCTGCAATTCATTATGATTGTGTACATTTTTGAACTGTTGACTTTCATAATAGAAGCAACACTGTAGACGCCTTTGTGAACAATGACAGCCCCAACCAGTGAAGATGCTTTCCACAAAACAAGTCACAGTTACCCTCTTCCCTTTTTGCACACCACCTTTATTTCCTTGAGCCTTCCGCTATGGTTGCCATGATCAGTATCAGCTTGCATTTAACTAACAAATAATCTGTTCATATTACTAAAGGTTCAAACTTCCCCTCACATTATATTTGTGGCCACAATACATCTGTGCAAATATAGTATAATCAACTGTGAAAGTAATCAATAGAATTAGAGTACTAGATGGAATCTCAGCATAGACTGGCCTGTCAAGCTATGTGCAATCTTAAACTGGCTGCGAAGAAAAAAGCTGCAATACTTGTGGGATCATTTGATGCTAGAAACAGAATTAGCTTTAATAGCAAGGGCAATGTGCAAGTCTAAGCATCAACTTTAATTTTACATTTCTAGCTTGCTCTTTACTTTGAGCACATACAGTCGCCGACCGAAAATTTGGATGCCCGATTTTTCAGACATGCTTGATTATTTAAGACAAAAGTCCAATTCCAATAGGGGTGAGAGCTCCAACAGTTTTAAGTTGTCCAGATTTTCTACATTTCTAGTGTTGCAGAGAAGCTCAGTTCACCTATGCCCTTACAGCCCTATGAGTAAATGTACCGGCAGCAGCACTCATATTTGTTCACTTTCCCATGTCGCATATAGACTGCAAAAAAGGGAAGCGTGCTCGTAACACACGTCCCTCAAGAAGGGCCTTTCTTGAGTTGCATCTAACGAAAACGATGAGGTACTGTAGAAGTCAAAAACTATTTTGTCCAAGCAAGTGTACGACACAGGGGAAAAAAAAACTCTGTGAGAGTGCTTCGTTGGTGCAAGTGAATATAATTTTCAATATAAGAACTTTTACATAATGCACAATGAATACAGCCAAGAAAAGGGATCTAATTATTTCGATGAAAATCTACAAGTAACAATTCAAATCAGATTTCTCATGGCACTAAATGGTACTTCTTACATGAACAAATGGGAAGCACCAAAAAAAAATTAAATGTTCTCTTCACAGCTCGTATGAGCTACATTGCACACGCCAATATATCTCCTACCTACAAGCAACGATGTTCACTGCACAGTGACAGTGTGATGTACCCATGCTACATACATATATTAACAGCATGCTCAAAGAAACCCACTCTGTGGGATGCTGACATGTATTTCCATTATATTAGTCCAATTTTATATCCACAGAACCAATTAAAAATGTTTCCCGCAGTACTTGTGCACCGAATTACTAAAACACAATCTCCACAGTGCAACTTATGGGTAACAGTAACTTGACCTATTTTCCCACAATGCCACAGGCTCAACACAGGACCAGCAGTATTTCACTCTATAGTCCTATGTGATGAACAATGCACACTCACACCAGCTGACCAATTGCACTGTCTGCTGCTGCAGGTTGTTATAATAGTGTATAATTTCCCAAAGCACCAGATTCCAAATCTGATCAAACCTTTAGGTTGTGAAAATTCAGAATTATGCAATTTAGGTATTGATACTCCCACGCTGCTGTGTAAAAGAAGTCTCTAGAGCAACCCTTTCCAATGACAAAAGTTTCACTTCAAAATGAACTATAGAAATGGAAATGAACTATAGAAAGGGCATCAAAGCCACTGCATAAAGTAATCACCCAAAACCTGAATAGTATGCTGATAGCACAAAGTTGCTAAAGAATGTAGAATTGTGGAACTATTTTTATTAGGTACACCAGTGAGCAAAAGCTACTGACAAAACCAGCAACTATTCTTCGCCAGTCTAACATCACATGCCTGACGTTTTGGAACCTAAGACGAGATGTAAGAATAGATCTTGCCAGCCCCATCCAAAGACAAGTGTGCTGTGAAGCCAAGCGAAATCTGACAGCAGCTGCTAATTTCAAGACATTGTGCTTGTGCCTATGCCATTTAGATCTGTTTTGCTGCATTTGCAAACAAGCACCGTCTCTGAAGACCAGAAGCTGCAGCCATATTTTGCTTTCTATGCTCTGGAGCGTACAACTAGAGCAGGGGTTCTCAAACTGTTTCGTAGGTTCCGTGAGCACCCACATTGGCCTGTACCCCCCTTTACGGTACATTTTGGCAGGGGCATAGGCCCACGCCCAAGCAGACACAGTACCTGGTTTGTTAAAACTCATTTCTAAGCTTAGCGCTTCCTCAGTTTCATGCCGCCAGCATCTGTGCCATCCGCAGCACAGACCTTGGCAGCACGCCAAGACGCTGAGCGGCAGTAATAGGCGCCTGCTGCGCCAAGCTGCACCAGTGCACGTACGCTTAGAACGCCGGAAAGGTGGCGTGGAAGTAGTATGGCACACAAGGCAATGCGTGTTACATGCACTTGTGCACATGTCAACTGGAAGTGTGGGCCGCACTGCCGAAGTAGCAGAGCCCAGCCAAGACAAAAAAGAAAGCGCGAGCGTCTAATCGGGCGTTTTTCTGGGCGATTCGACGCCATTGGTGGCGCTAGGGTGTGAGTTTTGCCGCCGGCGAACTCATTTGCACCGCAAAAGGAGTACCTGTCGAAATTGGGGGGGGGGGGGGAGCCACATCGTCGTGTGCAGCTGCGAAAGGTGCGAGTGTCTAGGCGGCAAATTGCACGGCTTTTACCCGGCTCTCTCGCGCTGGCGATCACTTTCCCCAGATGAACAGTTGTGCACGCGCCAGAATCTTAAACTACCAAACCGTTTGCTGCTCACTTTGCCACTAGTCAGCCGGGCCACACGCAAGGGCGCCGTTTTATCGCCTGTTATCTCCATCGCAACGATGGCGTAGAGGTAGAGCATCTGCCTCGCGTGCAAGAGGACTGGGGTTCAAATCCTGGTGGCACACAATTCTCCATTGGATTTGAAAAGAAAAACTATGTGTGTCGACGGAATTGCATAACCGCCTGGGGTGCGGCCTGATCTCAGTGGCCAGAACCGACAATGCACTCCCTCACGAGAACAGAATTTGGGCCACCCCTGTGTAGTACTTTGCCACAAGCTTCCATGAACAAGCCAACTGACCCTCGGCCCTCAGTCCCCAGCGGCTGCAGAGCAACTGACCAAGCTGGCGGTCAGACCTGCAACGCAGCGGAGGGTGCTAGGAATCACATGTCAATGTTTAACGCTAGAACCTTATCCAGTGAGGCTAGCCTAGCAGTGCTGTTCGAGGAACTAGCGGCTATTAAATGGGATGTCATAAGGCTTAGTGAAGTTAGGAGGACAGGTGAGGCGTACACAGAACTAAAGGGCAGGCACATACTGTGCTATTGCGGATTAGCGGATAGACGAGAACTAGGTGTGGGATTTCTCATTAACCAGGATACAGCAGGCAACATAGAAGAGTTCTATAGTATTAACAAGAGGGTGGCAGCTATTGTAATTATGCTCAATAAGAGGTACAAGCTGAAGGTGGTGCAGGCCTATGTGCCTACATACAGCCATGATAACAAGACCATTGAAAGCTTCTACGAAGACATGGAATTGGCAATGAACAAAGTAAAACTACAGTACACTGTACTGATGGGCGACTTCAATGTGAAGGCAGGCAAGAAGCAGGCTGGTGACCAAGCAGTCAGCAACTATAGGATAGGTTCTAGGAACAGCAGGGGAGAATTAGTAGAATTCGCAGATAGAAATAATTTATGGATAATGAACACCTTCTTTCGCAAACGAGAGAACAAGAAGCGGACGTGGAAAAGCCCCAATGGCGAGACTAAAAATGAAATAGACTCCATACTAGCGCTCACCCTGGCATCGTGCAGGATGTGGAGGTCCTCAGAAAGGTGCGTTGTAGCGACCACAGAATGAAAAGGCCTCGAATTAGCCTAGATTTGAAGAGAGAACGGAAGAAACTGGTGAAGTGAAAGCGCATTAACGAGTTAGCAGTAAGATGGAAAGTACAGAAATTCAGGATTGCGCTACAGAACAGATATTCGGCTTTAAGTGAGGCAGATGATCGTAATGTTCAAACATGAACGATAATCTCATGGCTACTAAGGAGTGCACCATAGAAGTAGGCGGGTTTGACAGGGTACAGGCAAGCTATCTCAGGAGATGAAAGGTTTGGTTTGGTTTGGTTTATTGGGGTTTAACGTCCCAAAGCAACTCAGGTTATGAGAGACGCCGTATGAAGGGCTCCGGAAATTTCGACCGCCTGGGGTTCTTTAACGTGCACTGACATCGCACAGTACACGGGCCTCTAGAATTTATCTGATTAAAAAAAAATTGGCAGTGGCTTAGCTTTGGTTAAGCCTGGATATACAAGAGAAAAGCTGCAGTTATGCTTTGTTTGACGTCATGGCGGTCGCAGTTTGCGCACAATGCACTGGGAGCACCACGATAGCGGTGTAGATTTTGAGCCAACTCCCTCGCTACCACTTCTGGGTCTTCTTTTCTTCCTTCCATGGCGAATGTCTGCGTCTCTTCTACGGCCGCCGCCGCCGTCGCTCACACGTGCGTCTCGCAACACCTTGCGAAAGAACCTTCTCTTGGGACGGCGGTGGAGACCACGCAGCAGCGGCAAGGGGTAAGCCGGTGGCGAGGAGGAGAAGTGGCGATGGAGCGCGCGCGCGGCCTCTTTTATGTTTACCGCCGCCGCTCAGGCGTTATCGCAACGCCTCGCGATAACGCGATAAGAACCGCTAGCAGCGGCGAAGAGTAGACAGGTGGCGAGGAGGAGAACGGAGGGGTGGCAAGGAGGAGGAGGAAGGGCGCGGCGCCTAGGGGTGGCCCACGCGAAGCGCGGTGTTGACGAGCCTAGTGAAGCTTTTCGCTTCAAAACACCAAAGCGTGAGGGCGTCTAACCCTACAGACAGAACAGAACTAGCAGAGCTATCAAAGATGACAAACGCAAGGTAGCCGACATAAGAAAGTTCAATATGGAGAGAATCGAGCATGCTCTAAAGAACGAAAGTAGCCTAAAAGCGGTGAAGAGGGAACTAGGCATAGGTAAAAACCAGATGTATGCATTAAGAGGCAAGGAGGGCAATGTCATTAGCAATACGAATAAGATAGTTTAAGTAGCCGAAGAGTTCTACACAAATCTACACAGTAGCCAATATAATCAGAACGTTAATGAGGGAGACCGCAGCGCACAGCAATGCGTCATCCCGTCAGTAATGAAAGCCATCGGAGCAATGCAAAGCGGCAAAGCAGCTGGCGAGGATCAGGTAACAGCATAGCTGTTGAAGGAGAGATTGGAGATAGTGCTAGAAAAACTAGCCAACCTGTATACGCAATGCATTAGGACATTGAGCATACAGGAATCTTAAAAGAACGCCAACATCAACCTAATAAATAAGGAAGAAGATGTCAAGGACTTGAAAAATACAGACAACTTACTGTTGGTTGCCCACAAAGTATTTATTAAGGTAATTGCTAACAGATTCAGATCAACCTTAGACTTCAATCAACCAAATGACCAGGCAGGCTTTCATAAAGGCTACTTGACAAAAGATCATATTCGCACTCTCAATCAGGTGATAGAGACATGCGCAGAATATAACCAACCCCTATATATAGCCTGCATGGATTACGAGAAAGCATTCGACTCAGTGGAAACCTCAGCAGTCATGCAGGCATTGTGGAATCAGGGTGTAGAAGAGCCTTATGTGGAAATATTGGAAGATATAACTGCACAGCTACCACAGTCCTCCATAAAGTCAGCAATGAAATTCCAATAAGGAAGGGCATCAGGCAGGGAGACATGATCTCCCCAATGCTATTCACCGCCTGTTTACAGGAGGTATTCCGAGGCCTGAATTGGGAACAGATGGGGACAAGAGTTAATGAAGAATACCAAAATAATCTGCGATTCACTGATGACATTGCCTTGCTGAGTCACTCAGGAGATGAATTGCAAAGCATGGTGAATGAGTTAGACAGGCAGGGCAGAATAGTGGGTCTAAAAATTAACATGCAAAAAACCAAAGTAATGTTCAACAGTCTAGCAAACGAACAGCAGTTCGCAATTGGTAGTGAGGTGTTGGAAGTGGTAAGGGAATACGTCTACTAAGCGCAGATAGTGACAACTGATCTGGATCATGAGAGGGGAATAACTAGAATAAGAATGAGGTGAAGCATATATGGCAGGTTCTCTCAGATCAAGAATGGCAGTTTACCAATATCTCAAGAGAACAGTATACAACAGCTGTATCTTAACGGTACTCACCTATGGGGCAGAAACGTGGAGGCCAATGAAAAGGGTTCAGCTTAAATTAAGGACAACGCAGCGAGCTATGGAAAGAAAAATGATAGGTGTAACGTTAAGAGACCGAAAGCGGGCAGAGTGGGTGAGGGAACAAACGTGGGTTAATGACGTTCTAGTCGAAATCAAGAGGAAGAAATGGGCTTGGGCGGGGCACGTGATGCGAAAGTAAGATAACTGCTGGTCCTTAAGGGTAACGGAGTAGATTCCAAGAGAAGGCAAGCGTAGCAGGGGGCGGGGGCAGTGACAAGAAGTTTGTGGGGACACGGTGGGCGCAGCTAGTTAGGATGATGATGATGACGTATGATCTCCATTTGCCTCGGGCAGCTGGCTTTGCAACTGTATCGTTGCTCGTTTATTACTTTGAGCTGCGTAAGCGCCATCATGCCATCCTACGGAAAACTACGTAACATGGGGTGGGGGCGGGAGGGGGTATGCGTATTATATTTGAGTCAACTTTTTTGTTGGCCAGCAAACGGTGTGAGCTGGGAGGTTACGTATAGGCGGAAATATACAGTATATAATGCGTTCTATGACCTTTATAGAGTTTTTTAGGATGTGTTCAGAAAATTTCAGCGTAATTTGTGTACCCCCTTTTTTTGGAAGCCCTAATTAAAAAAGTGTGCAAATTACGTGTGTAAACATAATACTTACAAAGGTGCTTGAAACAGCAAGAAAAAAGCATATATGGTCGATTCACAAGCAGCATCAACCATTTGTGACGCTTGTGACGAGCGATTGCTGGGGGGGGGGGGGGGGGCAGTGTTCCTTGGCACATGTTGGTGTCCGGAGTCAAGTTGCCCCAGGTCGTTTTTGGCTTTATGAGGTTCTTTCTTTGCCAGACCGAAGACCAGGGACCACAGCGGCACCCGCCAAGGCCACCGGGGGAGAAGCAGATCGAGCTCCTTCCCACCATTACCGGGGACCGGAGGCGCCAGCTCGGGTCCTGACAGAGAGAGCAGCTCGAGCAGAGGAAGAGGCTCAAGCAAGGACAGAGACGCGGGCAAAAAGGTGAGCTGGCCAGATAAGGCCTCCTCTTGGGAAACCGCTCGGGAGAAGGAACTGGTAGAGCAGCTCGCTAAGAGAAAGAGAGAGCTAGACACCATAAAGAAGGAGATGGCGGAGCTGAGGAAACTCATTAACGCTAACACAAAACATCCGAAGGTGGTCGAAAAACCACCTTTGCAACAATCACAAAACGCGAGTCAGGCGCCCCCGCGTGACACATATGAAGCGGGAGACATTCAAAACACAATGGACACAGACACCAGAGTCCCCTTGAAAAGACCTCTACCCAGAGAGGGAAACACAAACGACAGTACTCCCAAAAAGGCGGCAGAAAGTCCTAACGAGGACACATCGGCTAAAATACACATCAAGGTTAGGTCAGACATGAACACACTATTGAAGCGGGTTGACGCTCAAGACGCTAGAATTGATGCCCTTACCGCTAGGGTAGACAAAATAGCCGAACGTGCTGACAATCTGACGGCGGAATTCGTCATGTTCAGGGAACGAACCATGGGTTGCTTCCAGCAAATTCTGGAACAACTAGCAAACATAGAAGCCAGGCTTCCCCCTGTTGCCGGCAACACCCTCCCCTCGCTGCAACCGCAGCAGCAGCCTCTATAGGACATCATGGCCCCTCGCCAACAAATTAGAATCTGGCAGTGGAACTGCAGAGGCTTCCAGTCCAAAAGATGGAACCTGCAGGCATACATTCAAAAAACATAACCACACCGGACGTAATCACGCTGCAGGAGGCAAGCGGCATGGTCAAATTAAATGGCTACGCCGCGTACACCCCGCTAGAAGTGCAAAAAGAGCACAAACCCAAGTCGTTCACGGCCACGCTAGTGCAAAGAAATCTAACGGCAACGCAACACGCACTCGAAAACACAAGCGAGGACTACGTGATGTTAGAAATAATCCCAAACAGAAAAGGGGACAACAGTCTCTTTATTCTGAATATATACAACTCACCGAAAAACCGGGGCACAGGGCTGGCGGACCTATTACGTAAAGCCATTAGACTATCTTATAAGAAGGGATTAGTAATCACGGGGGACTTCAACGCCCCGCATCCGGCATGGGGATATCGGACGGCCTCCCCTAAGGGAAACAAACTATGGACAGAAATCCGAAACTTAAGGCTCACGCTACTAAACAACCCGCAAGACCCCACGAGGATAGGCGCTAGGCAAAGACCTCGAGGGTGAAAGATGGTCAAACACAGGACACACCTTGGGTAGCGATCACTACATCATAGAGATTGAAACACAAACCAGGCCGATGAAGGGGAAGCTGTGCGAAACGAAGCTGACAGACTGGGACACCCTCCGAAAAGTCCGGGACAGAACCGCTCCGAGGGAGATATCGGATCTAAATCAATGGGTTGAGACACTCAAAAGAGACGTAAACAGTCACACTAGACAGACCCCAACCACCGAACATGACATCACAGACTCGAGACTGGCCCACATGTGGGAAGCCCACGAGAGCCTCTTGAAGAGGTGGAAAAAACAGAAACACAATAGAACGCTAAAGAAGAGAATATCGACACTCGAAAAACAGATAGAAGACTACACAAACGAGCTTCAGCATCAACACTGGGGACAAATTTGCGATGAAATAAACGGAAAGCTAGGGTGCAAGAACACGTGGCATCTTCTTCGCCACTTACTAGACCCAGGACAAACAAAGTCGGCGGCACAAGGGCAGCTTAAACGATTGATTCACAAATACCAGGGAACAGCCGCGGACCTTATAGAGGAACTGAAGAGCAGGTACCTTAACACAGACAAAGGGGGTTCATCTCCAGCTTACCAAGGAGCAGAGAACACACAGCTAGATGAGGACATCTCGATAGCGGAGGTATGGAGAGCAATGAGTCAACTAAGAACCACGACGGCAGCGGGGGCAGATGGGGTAACCAACAAAATGCTAAGGAACCTAGATCTAGTCTCGGTCACGGCAGTCACAGATTACCTAAATGAGATATGGAAACGAGGTAGTCTACCTTCACAATGGAAACATGCCAAAGTAATCTTTATTCCAAAACCCGGGAAGAAACTTGAAGTGGGCAACCTCAGGCCGATATCACTAACGTCCTGCCTGGGGAAGCTGATGGAACATGTCATATTAAACAGACTCCAGGAATACGCAGAGGAAAGGGAGGTATTTCCTGAAACGATGCTAGGCTTCAGGAGCAAGTTGTCCACGCAGGACGTCATGCTCCAGCTCAAAGCAGACATCATAGACCCGCCGAACAAAGAGGGCGCCAAAACTATACTGGGCCTAGACCTACATAAAGCCTTCGATAACGTCAAACACGAGGTCATACTAACTAATCTGGCGGAGATTGCCCCTGGAAAGCGAACCTACGATTACGTAAGGGACTTTCTAACCGGCAGAACCGCAGAAATAAATCTAGGAGACATCCAGTCAGAAACTATTAAGCTGGGAGACAAGGGAACTCCGCAGGGCTCAGTGCTCTCTCCCTTCTTATTCAACCTGGCGTTGAAGAACCTACCGCCGCTATTGAAGACTGTCGAAGGTATAAACCATACGCTATATGCGGATGACATAACAATATGGACGCATACAGGAAACGATGGGGAAATAGAACAAAATCTCCAACACGCGATCGATATTGTCCAGGATTACGCGGAATGGGCAGGACTAAAATGCTCGCCAAGCAAATCCGAACTTCTGGTGATCCGGGGGGCTAGGAAACGCGTTACCAACGCAGGAGACATTCACGTACTGGTAAATGAGACTCCCGTAGCCAGAGTTGACAAAATCAGGGTCCTAGGACTTATAATACAGGACAATAGAAAGAACACAGAGACAATAAACAGGCTTAAGTCCACAATTAACATGACAACCAGGCTCATAAGGCGAATAGCTAACAAAAGACGGGGAGTCAAAGAGAAAGATCTCTGCCGAATGGTTCAGGCTTTCGTGATAAGCAGAATAGTTTACGCCGTTCCCTACCTCAAGCTAGGGCTGGCGGAACAGAACAAAATAGATGGGATCATAAGGCAGGCATATAAAGCAGCATTGGGGCTGCCCCACTGCACTCCTACGGAAAGACTTCTTAAACTGGGGATCTACAACACCACCACGGAACTATGCGAGGCACATATATTTTCGCAATTAAGGAGGCTTGCGACCTCACCCCCGGGGAGAAAGATCCTGAGCAACCTAGGATTACATGATAGAATTCCGGAAAGAAACGCGCAGGCAAAATTACAGACCAAAGTTAGAAAATTACTCACTATTAAACCACTTCCAAAAAACATGCACCCTGCTTTTCACGAAGGCAGGAGAAGAGCCAGAGCAAAGGCCCTTGAAGCCAAGCTCGAAGGCTCGGAATACACAACCTATGTAGACGCGGCGGAATACGAAAGAGGCGACTCCTTTGTGGTCGTGAACGACTCGGGTGAAACATTAACGGCCGGTTCGGTCAAAACAAAAAACTCAGGGACAGCGGAGGAGGCGGCTATCGCCATGGCAATGGCCAGCACCAAAGCAGTCACCATAATTAGCGACTCCGAGGTGGCTATCAACAATTTTGCGCGGGGTATGATCTCCCAGGAGGCAGAACGAATCCTAAGAGATAAAGACTGGGACCAAAGAGAGGTGGAACTAATATGGGTGCCGGCACACTCGGGGAACAGGGGAAACGAGTTGGCTCACAGTATAGCTCGAGGTTATGTCAGCCGAGCAGTGAGCCGGGTTGAGTCCCCAAATTTCACGAGAGATGCATTCATATCATTTCACGAATACACCAATCAGTTTAAACTGGAAAGGAGGATCTATCCGCCACCAGACAAAAAGCTCGACAAAAGCCAGGAGGTAACGTGGCGTCGGCTCCAGACGCGAGCCTTCTTTAGCCCGTCGAGACTAGCACACATGTATCCAACACAATACAACGCTACTTGCAAACAATGCGGCGAGATAGCCGGATATGACCACATTTTATGGAGCTGCAAAAAGGCGCCGCTACCGGCAGACCTACTACCAGTCCCTTCTCTAGAGCGGTGGGAGGCTATACTGGCCAGCTCAGACCCGTTGACGCAAGTCCGGGCCACTGAGTGGGCTCACAAGGTCGCCAAGAGCCATGGGCTCGAAGCCACCTAGTATAATGCCCACTAGGGCTCAGTGCTGACAATACAGTAGAACCCCGCTGTTACGTTCCTCACTGCTGCGTTTTCCCGGCTGTTACGTCGTTTTCTTCGGGTCCCGGCATAGCTCCCATAGGATCCAATGTATTGGGAACCCCGCTGTTACGTCGTAGCCGAGGAAACGATCCCGCATGATACGTCGCAACCGGGCTCCCCGAACCCGCCCGGGTACAGTGTAGCCCGGGCAATGCGCGCCAACCGCCATTTTGATTTTTGACGAGTCTTGGCCCGGCTTGGCTACGGAACTGGCTGCAAGAAGCCGCACGCGAGTTGGAGAGGCCGCCACTAGATGGCTATCTGCCTCGCGAACGGGCACCCTACGAACGCCGAATGCCGCGATCTTTATCGTGGGAGGTGGTGAGGAGGAGGCGCGCGGCAGCGGTCGCTTATCTGTTTTTCTCAGCCAGCGTCCACAGTTGTTGCGACGTCTTTTCTTTTCTTTCACTGTTTCTTTTTATCTTTTAACTCTCCTCTATCTGCAAGTGACAGCGGTGGTGGCTCGGCTTGAGCCAGTCGGCAGGCCCGTGCAATTTCCTTTTCATCCTTCTCTCAGTCGCAACAACATCTTTATCGTGCTTTGATGGCGTGATAGCATTGCGTAAGCGGAAGGCGCTTTCCCTTGAGGAAAAGCTGGACGTACTAAACGCAGTCGACAGGCAGTCAGGGCGGCCTATGCGAAGCAGCGCGGCGAGCAGCCTATGAACATTTCAGTGCTTGACGCTGTGCACAATGTCGCTTCAGCGTGGACTGCAGTGAGCGCGTGAACTGCACAGCACTGCTGCGTGCGGTGTGGCCTTCGCATAGAAGTGGAAACTGCCATGGAAGATGAAGAGTAGTAAGCAGCCTCTCGTGATCAAGAGCTAACTGAGGCTGTGCATTGCGCTGGGTGCCACGGGAATCGCATGACGCGACTACGTCGCCGTGGATGCTGCCGTCGTGACGTCGGAATGTCAAATCATTGCCGAGATCGTTGCGAACTGCAATCTACCATTCTCGATTTTTTAAAGTCCTAGGATCAATTTGCGGAAATAAATTGTTTACAGTCAAAGCTGCACTGTTTTCATTAATTTTCAGTGCTTTCCTCACTGTTGCGTTTTCCCGGCTGTTACGTTTTTTTTTCCCGGTCCGGTGAAAAACGTATGAACGGGGTTCTACTGTAAACGTTTTCCAATCCAATCCAATTGGCACATGTTGAAGGCTGTCAGGGTTCCTTGGGGCAAAAAAGTTTGAGAACCCCTGAACTAAAAAAGCATTCTAGATAAGTCTGGTGATACAAGTGCATCACAACAGTGTGTGTGCATGCACCATCCGCTGTAAAAGCTTCCAGGCCAAAAAGCCACTGACCAGAGTCAGCATGGGGTCCTACGCTGACACATTCGACTGCTTCCACTCATTGGCTTTACACGTAAAGATGCTGAATGAGAACTGCACTATCATTAGTGACCTTGCACAAACATACAAACACAGCTAAGCAGTCAAGAGATGGTGTGACCCCACTCAAGTCACTGGTGCACTGGCCTGGGAACTTATGCAAAACATGGAACATGCATACAGCTTTGTTATGCTATGGCAAGCAACTTTCGCCAGGCATAGGTCAGCTCATTGTGTAAGTAACTTTTGCCCGCAAGTGTACATTTTGGAGCCAGAAATAATTCACAGCAAGCATGTTATACAAGCACATATGGCTGGCAATTAAAACAAAAGGCATTACTAACAACAAAGCAGAAAAAGACCTCACATACAAGATACATGCAGGGGCACTGCATGATTTTGAAGTCAAGTGAATAAAGTACTCAACTACTTTTATCTCTTTTTTTTTTCATTTTTATTTTGTTTTTGATATGCAGTTCTTATGTAACATAAACTAAAGGGGTGAATGTGGTGGACAAATGAACAGCAGCGACCACTGTGGGTTACAATGTCAGAAACAATGTGACATTTCATGTTAAACTACATTTAGGCAACTTACGCACAGCGCTGACGCGCCAGGTGACATAAATTCAGAAGTTGTATAAAATTTTACCACAGCAGACAGTGTACTCATTTCCACCACTTGTCATGTGCACATTATGCACAGCGCTGATGCACCAGGAGATATCAATTCAATTCATTGGCTGTATAAAATTTCAACACAGCAGTGTCCTCATGCCCACCACTTGTCATGTACCCATTACACACAGCGCTGACGCACCAGGAGACATTAATTCATTGGTTGTAAAATATTTCAACACAGCAGTGCCCTCATGCCCACCACTTGTCATCTACCCATTATGCACAGCGCTGATGCACCAGGAGACATCAATTCATTGGTTATATAAAATTTCAACGCAGCAGTGTCCTCATGCCCACCACTTGTCATGTACCCATTACGCACAGCGCTGATGCACCAGGAGACATTAATTTATTGGCTGTATAAAATTTCAACACAGCAGTGTCCTCATGCCCACCACTTGTCATGTACCCATTACACAGAGCGCTGATGCACCAGGAGACATTAATTCATTGGTTGTATAATATTTCAACGCAGCAGTGTCCTCATGTCCACCACTTGTCATCTACCCATTGCGCACAGCGCTGATGCACAAGGAGACATTAATTCATTGGCTGTATAAAATTTAAACACAGCAGTGTCCTCACGCTCACCACTTGTCGTGTATCCATTATGCACAGCGCTGATGCACCAGGAGAGATTAATTCATTGGTTGTTCAAAAATTTCAACACAGCAGTGTCCTCACGCCCACCACTTGTCATGTATCCAATATGGACAGCGCTGATGCATCAGGAGACATTAATTCATTGGCTGTATAAAATTTCAACACAGCAATGTCCTCATGCCCACCACTTGTCGTGTATCCAATATGGGCAGCGCTGATGCATCAGGAGACATTAATTCATTGGTTGTTCAAAATTTAAACACAGCAGTGTCCTCATGCCCACCACTTGTGTACCCACTGCATGCCCTTTGCTCCAAGGTGATGTCATGTAAAGTGAGAATGTAAGCAAAATGCGCAATGTAAGCTGACACTTGTACTGTACTAGAAATACCTGTCAGAAGGCAGTCCAAAGCCTCTATCAGTTCTCAACAAAATGGCAAGCAATCAGAGCTGCCTCGCGCACTTGTCTCTCCACACGATGAAGCTGGGAAAATTCTTCAGTCCATTGACCAGCAAACTTCGGAAAGATCCATTGCCCTACAGGAAAGAAAAAAAATCTTGTCATCATTCCCTCTTCCCGGAGGCTCAATATTATATTCAGCTATAAAACTACCTGCTCCTCAAGGGCCAGCAAGCTACCATTTGCACAGTTTTACAATGCTTTGCTACATTCACAGCTTCAGGCAGATTGAAGTGCCTACCTACGTTTTTCGCTTTCTGCTGCAAATCGTTAAAGAGAACTCTTGATACTTGCCCACTAGTTGTTCTACATTTAGACTATTAAATGCGTAAGAAGTGCTGACCACCAAACAAATTTATCTGGCCAGTACAGGAGTGAAACAAGGTAACCTGAAATGCACCCCAGTAAAATGCTCATTTCAACCACCTCTTTCAGGTAACCAGCTTTAAATGTGGCCTTAATGTTCATCAGCTGGTACTTCAAGAATGAACTGCGTGAAACATTTCACATGTCACCCTCAACAGATCATTGATGGCTTGCCTTCTAAAGGTTTCCATAGGATGGGACATTTTAATTTTCTGAGAACCAAGAAGGTAAAACTGTTTCATTTTCACTTTTTGGTTCCTAGCAGGAACAGGTCACCACCAACCTCAACAACACCTTCTATGTAATGAATTACAGAGCTGAACAAATTCTGCACAAATTTTGCCAAAGCGCCTTTTTTTTAATACTGTGCCACAGCAAACAAGAACATAGCTCGCGATTCCTTTTGTCTCACCAGAGTCGGCCACATTATGTAGAAACTGCTGAAGAGCACCACATCACCAAACCACTCCGCTCACTCAGCCTTGTCAGGTTATCTATTTAGGCTATATGGGAAGTAGTGAACTTGGCACCCGTTTTCAGCACAGCTAACAAGCAGCCTTGCAATGGTTTTTATAGCTTCTTTATGACACATGAAAATAAGGAAAATTTCTATAGAAACACACAGCCTCTACATCTTGAAGGTACATAAACAACTTCATTGGCTCATGAGAAAATCAAGTGAGGATGGAAAGGGTGGAGGGGGGAGAAAGCAGGACAGTGACGGGCCCTCAGACTGCTCAGTCATGAGACAGCACAGCCTAATCTTCAGCTGACAGCTGTGACAATTTGAGAGGGGTTACTATAAATTTGGAACAAATTTGGAACAAGACCCCTTTGAACTGCAAAAACTCGTATTGAACAGCTTTAACAGCAAGTAATCTACCATGTAACGGTGGCACAGATAAGTCTCTTAACTCTTTCCCCACCATGGCCATAGCTCAACAATCACCTGTGACTGATGGATGTGAGCGCTTATATCAAAGCCTTTGTGACGGCAGCTGCATCTCGCAATCTCATAGATAGATTAGTGACTGAAGTTTCAGTTTTTATATAGTCTGATCTCAGCCCACTATGGTGCAATTTTTACATTCGCCTCGAAACAGACGCCATATCATGATCGCTGGCAGCCACGGCTGCCGTTGGGGGCCCATCGCTACAGGGGCATCGCGGTGTATCTCATGATTCTGCCGCATTGTCCTTGGAAGTTTGACTTGGACAGCAACAGTGAGTCTGATAATGATTCCAGGTCACCAGGATTAGGCAGTTCAGACAGCAAGGATCACCGAAACCAGCCCAGAACACCAGCGGTAGTTCGTATGTGTTTGTTTCATTCTCGCACATGCGTGTCATTTTAATTTTCTCGGTTGGTTCAATCATTTACCAAAGGCTGAAGTGCTATATTTCATATCTGCAATGTATTTATATCATCTGACACCGATATTTTGTCGCCTGCTCAGCAGAGAGTGCAGTTTCAACATCAAGGAAAACCAGGAGGCATTCACCTAGGCGTTAAGCTTTGCAGCATGGCACATCAGTCATAAAGGTTGACTCGAATATTTATTAGCTCAAAGACTTTGGGAGCTACAATGTTAGTTTTCTTCAGTACATTTCACTCCTATAATGGGGAACATTCTGTATATTCTAATTTCTTTTTGTGCATTTTTCATTTTGAGAAATAGGCTTAACAAAATTTTTGCGACCTCCACTAAGATTCTAAAGAAAAAAAAAACAGCGGAAGGACGCAGACACAGAGAGGAACACAGGTTTCTTTCTTTAGAACTATGTACCAACTGGCCCAGCTCTCTACCCTACTGACTCCTTAAGATTTTGTATTTGACGAATTTAATTTTGCAGTAAAATTTACAATCTCTGAACAATACTTCCCACTATGGAAAAGTGCTTTCATTTATTAGCTTCATTTCTATGTGTGGTAATATAATGTGTAACAGCTTAAAACAAAAAGATAAGAATCAGGATCCACAAAATAGCCAATTCTCCCATGGTCGGCAAAGAGTTAACACAAAGCCCAAAGTGAGAGAAATGTTGTCTGAATAAAGTGCAATTCGAAGTTGAAAGAGACTAGACACCACTGCATGATAGCAAAGGCATTTTCGAGCATTTGAAAATGTGTGAGCACAGATTTGACTACTGAAATCATTTCAAGATGTACCACTTGCCCATAAAACAGGAAGAAGCAGCATGGAAACAAGGCAGCTCACAGCCTTACCAGCTACAAGTTCATGATGAAAGACCAGCACTTTTCCATGCACAATTGTGACAAAATCCATCAAAGCCCAGCCTTGTCAAGTTTGATGGCAATAATAGTACAATGACTTTACATCAGACTTTATCCCACTTGAGCCACAAGGTATCAACGATGGCCTTTGGCTCCAGAAATTTGTAATATAAACAGCCAACCCATCCAGCATCTGTTAAGGTAACAGCAGAAAGCCAGTAGTGCTTGGATCAGCATGCCAGAGTACCTTTTTTTCTACTGCATTCTTGCCTATTTCTAATGCTTTCTGTAATGCTCCAATAAAAGGTAACTTGCTGAGCTTGCCTTCCACTACAAGATTTTTGTCACACAAGCTTTATCCCAGCAGCTAATCCTGCTCTGATTACCTGTGGCATGTCTTAGCAGGTTCAAGATGGTTCAGGTTACCAAGAGTGTTTCCTTATTCAAACACATGATTTTTATCAGACCTGAGAGACAACTCAAGAGCCATGTGCCCCACTAAAGCACCAAAAGACAAGTGTCTTCCATTTGTAGAAGTCTGTACCTCTGTTAGCAACATATGCATGACGAGCACATTTAATAAAAAAAAATGCTCCACCAGGTAAATTTTGCATCAGAAAACTCCTGTAACTCTGTTAACACATGCAGGTATGAAGCTATTTTCAAAAGCAGGAAACGTGTACTCTTCTGTTAATGCTTACATCAAAAAAAAATGGCTGAGGCTTAACTTGGTTAACCCTGGTCAGATGCGAAGCATATTCATGGCTAGGCTTGGTAATACATGGCTTTCCTTGGTTGAATACTTGGTCATTTTAATACAACCACTAGAAGCCTTCGTCGTGGGGGAAGACAACGGCATGGCTACAGCGGAACGCCGGCTAACCCCGAGACGCACGTTGGGTGGGCGCCTGGATTGCCACGGAAGCCGCGTCTGCCTGCCCGGTGGAGCGAGCGTTTCACCTACACCGAGTGTGAACGCGCGTTCGAAATGCGCAGGAATGCCGCTCGAGGACATTCCGGTGTCTGTGCGATGGCATCGTTCTCCCTCTCCCAGCGCGTGACGGCGATCTGTCGTGACGTCATGTGTCACGTGGTATGTCACGTGGTATGTCACGTGGTGTGACGTCACTGTACCACGTGGTCTGCACGGCGTGCAACCACAGCGACGGCGCGAGGTGGACCCTCATCTTCCTCTGTCGTGACGTCATGTGTCACGTGGTATGTCACGTGGTGTGTCATCACTGTACCACGTGGTCTGCACGGCGTGCAACCACAGCGACGGCGCGAGGTGGACCCTCATCTTCCTCTGTTGTGACGTCATGTGTCACGTGGTATGTCACGTGGTGTGACGTCACTGTACCACGTGGTGTGCACGGCGCGTAACCACGGCGAAGGGCTGTAGTGTACCTCTAGTAATATGCTTCGCATAAAAACAAATCTAGCAGGCACTCAAGAGTCTCACCGATAATGCCAACAAGTTTTCTCAGTGGCCGCACAGAAAAGGCAGCAAACAAGAATGACATCAGCTAAAAAGATGATGCTCATGATTCAGGGAGTCCGATTTTATGGTAGCCTTTTTTTTCTACTGATATTTCATTCTGAATCAACGAAGGATGCCTAAGAACCAACATGAACTATATTTCACATCAGACAAAAAGTGGGAAAAAAAATGTCACAACAGCTTTAGTTAATAACCAGTACCACAATGAACTTGGCTAACCTTATATCAGTAACTGCAAACCACTGTGCAAGCAAAGATGAAGAGAAGCAGACACAATGCCCGTAAAGACTAAAATCCAAACTGGCTGAGTGCCAAAAGGTCAATACACGATGCAACGTTATAAAAAGGGAACTACAAAATACACACTCAAGCTTTGTTCAAGAGGTTATAATGCCTGTAGTAGTGTAAAGCTCCGTCTCAGTAATGTCAGCCAGGAAGGCAACCTACAACTCCTTTTATCAGCTAGCAACATAAAGTGATTAAAAAAAAAAAAAGCGGGAGCTGGGACGTTTAATCCGATTGAAATCAGGGAAATCGGCCGCACAGGACTATAATTAGAAGTTTTTAAGGATGCTCGGAACGTGTAGATTGAGTTCCCGCGGTAAACAGACGAGTTCAGATTCTTCTTTAGTGCACCTTTAACTAAGCCCCGTGACAGCAGTACCACAAGTTCAGCATGCCATCCATCTGTGCTCTATTTTCCCACGAGTTTTAGTTAATTTTGTGCATGCTTTGCCTTGAGACAGATTGTCTGTACATTTCTACACTCATTCAGACCAGAATAAACACAATTGGAATAATGGTCAGCATGCACAAAAGCTCATGGCGCTGGACAAGACACAACCTGAGTTGCTTACATAGTGCCTGAAATGTGGTGGCTGTTACAATTTGCTGTCACTAATGTGGTGGCTGTCAGCAATAGGGCAGCCTTTTTCATAGAAGGTCTATTAAAGCCAGACAAGACAGCTAGATATCATACGAGACAAACAATAAAATGCAACTCAACTCAAATAAAAGGCGAAAATTTTTACCATTACACATCAGATTAGATTTTAGCAGACTCTGATGATCATATAAATTTTAAACTTACATTTAATCCTTATACTCTCATTCCAGGAAGCAAATTAAATACTTAAATCTTGGGATATCGAACAAGCCAGCTTGTCAATAATGGTCCCTTAGACTAGGAGTTGGCAAAACAAAAACAAAAAAACAGCAGTAGCTATGTCAACAAGTGTTTAGTCCCATTACACTGGAGCTACCTTGATGGACAACAAAAAAGGCCACATAGGTTAGTGCCTCAAAAATAAATGCCAGCTACCCAGTCAAAGTTATTTGTTACTTCGAACTCTATAGCCACAGAATTACAGACACTGTTTCATTCTCTCCATTCCCCATGTTTCTCATGGCCTAAGAAGAAGTATTCTTTTGACACAAGCGCTCACTTATGGTACTGCAGCCATGTCTGCTTCCCCTGTTATCTTCAGCTCAGTGAAAATTTCTGCCACAAAATTTTTTTTTTATAACTCGCAAAAACATATTCTGCTTTGAAACTTCTTCCAACAGGAGAGGCCAGCAAAAGCAATTTGTACTTTCCAGCAAGTACTATCAACCATGCAAGAACTTCCCTATTCAAAGAAGGCATCAAGAAACAATCCTTAAACACACGCACGCAAGAAAAAAAAAGAACAGGGCTATGCCTATTAGCAAGTCCCTCATTAACTCTCCCCATAATGCACTGCAGGAGTAACAAACTTAATTTTCTTTAAGCACTGTTCAAAACATCAAACAAGACAAGTCCCATGCACAGTTTCCAAAGCAAACTAAATAAAGACATCACAAGCCATGGTCCCATAGAAAACACAACTGCAACCAACCAGACATGTTTCAAATATGTAGCTTCTTGAAGTAAGGCACCACTGCATCCCAGCATCCTGCTTTAAAAACCATTTCAAAACATGCAAAATACATATTTTTGTGCCCTAAACAAACAGGGACACACCAAGATAATAAAAAAAAATGAATTTTTCTATCAATGACCAGCACTGAACAAGTACTCACACTTAAATCTTGTCATGAATGAAAGGGTGGGCCAGAGCATGATTGATCGATATTCGCTTTGCAGGGTCTAGCATCAATGTCTTCTCTAAAAGGTCCTTCAGCTGGCCCACTTTCTTGACTTGGTCCTCTGGCAGCCGCTGCCGTCCAATTAACTCACTAGACAGGTCGCGCGTCTGGTTGATGTTGGTCATGACCACTACTTTCTCCTACATGATAGTAAACAAAGCACATTACTGAAATTAGCGCCAACCACTCATTCTCTGTTTGAACACCGGACAATGTCTTTGTAAGGCACTGACTTTTGCACAAGTTGCAATACAGAAAACTCGTAATAATTCGAACTTGGAAAATTTGTACTTTCTATTAATTCAGACAAATTTCAAAATTTTGGCTGGCTGGCTATATTTTCAATGCATTCTAAAGCCGCCTTATTTGTATTGTGATTTCTCTTAAATTTGGTAAATTCACACTTTTTGTCTTGCTCCAATGCTCCCGGGACCCGAAAGAGCGGCGACCGAGGTCAGATACATCAGGTTTGAGGCACCGCGTGACCTGAAAATTCAGCCCCTCCAACCAGTTACCTCAGACGCGATCAAAAGGGGGGCCGTGTCGATCGGAGTTGCCCCCTCACGGTGCAGTTTTGTTTTCTGAGCTTCGTTACCAGCCTGCAATGATCACGGCTGCCGGCCACGCTTCAGCGAGGCAAGCCCACCTGCACGCCGGTTCGGACGCTAATTGGTGTGTTGCTGGTCTTTTTCTTTTTAGAAGGCGTTTCGCTGTTCCAGCACAAATGTGCGCTCCCCTCATGTCTGTCCACACGGTCCTGTGCGTCTAAAATGCATGCTCATCACAAGCTGCTCATTGTGAGGTGAAGCCTCCTTACATGCAAACCTGAAGAGGCTTCACCATTACTGTGTCGCACCTGTGAAGGAGGTCACGAAATGCCTTACTATTTGGAACAGTTTTGCTTGATATTCCCGACAGTGGGCATGCAGTACACCATTACGGAATTCCAAAAAATCGTCATTGCCACACAGTTTTCACTTAAAAGCAGATGACTATTGCCTATTTTTCATCAATTGAATTTGCTGCGGTGTGAAACTGTTTATGGAAGTTCTTTTTTTTTGTTATTGCCATTAGATTTTCCGACCTTCGGATAAATTGTGCAGTTTTTCCAGTCCCTTGAGGTCATAATGTGGTTTTACTCCATTGCAAAACCAGTACTTCATTGATAAGTTTTTTTCTACCACACATGAGTAAACAAAGATACCAACGCCTTTCCCCTATATTTTATGCTGTGCTAAAGCTTTTAGCTGCATTTGCATAAAGAAATAGATCAGAAATACTATTTGTATGCATACATATCAATAAAGCAAATCACAATTAAGTTTTAGATCACATTAAGGTGCACTTCTGATAAGTCAAATAAAAAATCCCTGGTACCTTGAAGTTTGAATTAATGAGAGTCTACTGTACCTGCTGTAGAAGAAACGTGCTTCACATGTATAGTAATGATTAGATGCAGGCAAAGAACTAAACAATTTGCTGTCCTTTCCACACAACCACCTTGACAAATCCTAACCTCATTAATCTACCAAGGCAATGAAAACAGAGGCCCAGCTAGGAATGTTCCAAGCAAAAAGATAGATAAAGCAACATTACCAAATGTTACATCCTTCTCAGCTTATTTATCAAGCCTTGGTTATTTACACCCAATCGCAAGTTCTTCTGGTAAGCTGA
Source organism: Amblyomma mixtum (assembly GCF_055824585.1). Taxonomy (NCBI): domain Eukaryota; kingdom Metazoa; phylum Arthropoda; class Arachnida; order Ixodida; family Ixodidae; genus Amblyomma; species Amblyomma mixtum. The sequence continues at coordinate 89,420,252 of NC_143014.1, read as the reverse complement.
GAGGTACTAGTGCTCTCAGCTTTGCCCCTGAACATGCCATCCAAAGTGAAAACAACTTGTTTTGAAGCTCATTCATAATACATTCTGCATGTCCCCAACTGCTATCAATGACTACTGCCCAAAGAATGTCAACAAATAACATTCAACCTTGTCACAAGAAAAGCTACTCTCTCACCACAGACTTGGTTGAACCATTACGTCTGTTAGATGGAACTTTCACGCATTTTTAGTGCAAGCAATTAGCTATCTGTGCTCTATAAACACCGCTGCTGGCTGAAATGTGCGTAACCTCTTCAAGTCAGCTGCAGTGAATTTGAAACACACCAACCGCACGCCTCAAAAGCGAAACTGAAAGCTCACAGGCCCATTTGTAAACCGTGGACATCATCCTCTGAAAGCTGGCAACCAGGAAAACCTGTGGCGCCACCAGTGGTTTCGTGAACAAAGCCCTACCAGCAGCTTTGCTCGCGAGGTGCAAGCTTGCAAGGGTCAGCCGTTCTCCTGCACAAAGTGCAAAATGCACCTTTCCATCTCCAAGAAATCTAACTCCTTCCCCCTCCTCCTCCCCCAGGAAATAAACTGAGTGCTGCTGCTGCTTGAAAACATGGGCAAAATAACAACTTTCATCTGTTTTATCTGCAATCTGGCACCAGCACTTGCATGATTTAATGATTTACCCGAAACAGTTGCAAAAACTGCCAACATTAAGCCCGCTGGCAACAAAATAGACAGCCCTGCTAACAACCACAATTTTTTTTTTTTTTTTTCCAGGCAGATAGCACTGCCAGTCCATGTGGCTGGCTCCATTAATTTTATCACAACCAGGTTAATTCATGACAGTGTTCAATGACTGTAACCAAGACTGTTACAGACTGTAACCAAGCAAATACCAACGCCAAATAGGCACAGAGTAAATATTATTTAAAAAAATGCAATCTGTGTGCAAGCATAGAAGCAAACATGCCACACCACAAGGCAAATAAGTTTTTATAACTGAGAAGCTAAACATGTAAGCCCTTGCACAACGAAAACCATAGTAGAAATTTATTCACACCTATGAGCTTTAATAAGCCATCCGAGAAAGGGCTAATCACATGATAAACATAAAAAAGCTTACCCGTTCTGTAACCTTGTCGACTTCATGATAGAGGAAGTTGCAATTTGCATCAAAATGCTGATCTCTGAAGATCCCTTTCCGGATAAGGCGATTAGGAAACTTTCCCTTTAGGTCCATACAGAATTTGAGCATCTGGTTATTGGATTTCCCAGGAAACATAATCTTGCCTGTGTAAAGCTCATACAGTGTGCATCCAACACTCCACATGTCAATTCCAAAGTCGTAGCCCAGGCCAAGAACTGCATGCACATTCAAAAGAAGACAATAAGATGAAATTAATTTTTACCTGCGACAACATACCGTATTTACTTGCATAATGATCACACTTTTTTTTTTTTAAATTGACGCAAATTTAGGGGTGCAATCATTACACGGGGTAAATTTTCTACAAAAAATTTTTGAACACCGAAAACGCAAACAAGATGCAGGTCAGACTTCTTACAAAAGCTACTAATAATACCCTTGTCACACGGGTGCCCTTAACAGCGGTTTAAGTAACTGTGGTTTTCTCTAACTGTGGTTACTGCTGTCCACACAGCAGACCAAACCGTGGTTACGCCGCTAAACGCGGTTATCACGAACCGAGCTTAATGACCGCGGTTGCCTCAATTTGCGTCGTTACCCGAGCAGATGGCGGCATCTATGGACAGAAAGTGCCCGTGAGCGTCAAGAGTGCGAAAAGTGCACGAGCTGGCCCGCTTCAAGAAAGTACTTTCTTCGCACTAAATCATGTTTCAAGAGCAACGCACCAAAATAGGCAGTGTGTATAGCGCCGTGCGACGGCGCTTTTATGCAGCCTTCGGTCTCGTCCAAAGGCGAAGCAACAGCTTACTGCAGCAACGTCCAGCCGTGCTCAAGCCACGCATTTTACCGCTCTTAGGCCAAAAATGTCCGGTCCCTGCCGCATCGTTAAAGTAGGTGACACGTTCGCAATGCTCGCAACACCGGATTCCGCGAGCTTACCGCAATGGTGCCGCCCACGAGCACGGTGGACGAAGGCGCTCTTGTGTGCTACTCCATAGTCGTCGCCAGGCCTAATTTGTTTAGCATCGAAGCCATAGCGGACGGCCCTTTTGAATTCACCAACTTATGTCACTGCTATAACCTCATTGTTTCATATTATAAGAAATATATATGAGCGATTTCAGCGACGCCTTAGTAGTGGAGCTGGAGTTCAAGCATGTCGGGTCAGCCGCGCAGCAACGGCGGCAGCTACTGCGTGGCTGCGAACATAAAACTAGCTTCTATCACAGTTATTACTCCTACTCGCAACTCGGTACAGGTCAGCCATCCTCAAGGACGATCCATTTTTGAATTCCCGTATCCCAGGGCTTATTACCGTATTTACCCAATTCCAACGCGCACCTTTTTTCGGGGAAAATACTTCTCAAAATCGAATGCGCGTTGGATTCGAGTGCAAACCGAAACTGCCCCATAGCTGCCCATCGTCATCGCCATTATACGATGTGGGAGCTCACTAACTGCTGGAAACATGGGAGCACGTTTGCTCGTCGTTTTCTGCGTCGCAGGAGCCGTTTTCAACCGGTGTGGCGCTTGTCATTGGTCGCGTGCTCAGCGACCACGGACCGCGTTCACGGCGACGGTATCCCGTGCACTGCCGCGGTATCCCGTGCACTGCCGCGGGCGGACGCCTCATCACTGCCGTTGCACGATCAAGATACGCGGATCGAAGAATATGTTGATGAAACAACGGTTATCGGAAACGCGTCATTTCGGCGGTAAAGTTCCAAAAACGATGAGACTCCTTTCTGTTTTGCGGCCGACTCTCTGACAGAGATTACATCGTCCGCAGGCGGGGCACGCCGCGCCGCTGACGAGGTCCTGCATCATGCCGATCTCACAGATAACAGCGCTCCCGCGCCCGTTTTTACAGTCGAAGATCTTTATCTTTCGCTCAGACGCACTGACGAAGTCATGGATGCTCCGCAAGAAGCATCGCCGTTGCCGCAGTTACGCCTAGCAGCAGACGAACCTCCCATAACCGGAGCTCTCCGCTTGCGCTTGGGGCGTTTTCCTTTATACTGATGCTTTGTCAGGAAATTGCTTGAGCGAAAATCTCGTTTCTCAGTCACATCCATAGCGGAGATAGGAGAAAAACCCGGGCAGAAGCGTTTGTTCACGTCTCGGTGGCGGCAGAACGAGGAAAGAGCGTCTGCGCCCGACCGTGCGGTGGAATGCTCGTAGCCAATGGAACGGCTCCGATCGTACCACGTGATTTGAAGGGCCAGTCGCGACGCTCGACTCGGGCGGGAAACGATCTTTTTTTTTCGTATTTTTATCAAGAATGCGCCGCTGCCGAAGTGGCTTCTCGTAGACGATGGGTAGGCCTACTTCCCCGCGAATATTCAAGAGCGGGCGACGCCGTGGAGCGAAATGCCGGGTTCCCGAAATTCGGTCAAATTCGCACTTTCGCGAGCCACCGCGAGTGCTTTAATTGTATTGTTTACTAACTTCCCATTGATTATCGGCTTTGATTTTTTTACACATAAAAGAAGAGGCTTGGGGGAATACAAAACGCAAGAAAATACAAAATCGACTTTATCGAAAAAAATCGCGGTTTTTTCACCCGCATCTCCCCTTAAAATATAAAAACGGTTGCAAATTATTTTCATTCGTGGAAGTCACATGCACGTTAGAAGCGGGGCTTGTAGTTTTTTTTTTTTTTATTATTACCAATATCGGGCGCGCGTTAGAATCGGGGCTTGAAAATTTTTTTTTTTTTTGGTGCCGTAAATTGGGTGCGCGTTGGAATCGGGGGCGCGTTGGAATTGGGTAAATACGGTATTTATGAGAACAAGAAAAGCACGGTTTTCGAACGCTGCCGCCAGGGATCCGCCGTAGAGATGTTTCCTTGCTACCGTCAGCTTGCGGGCGGCGCGGCGATATATTCAGCTGTGGAGGTAGTGCTGCCTCCAGACAGCACCGTCGGATGGCACTCTCGACACTGCGCCAAATGCGCTGCAAGATATTGAAGCGAAAAGCTTCACTAGGCTCGTCAACACCGGGTCTGGCGTGTGCCGTGATCAATTGCCGCTGCTGCCGCGGCAATTGATCATGGCACACGCAATTGATCACGGCAATTGATCACGGCAGCGGCCACCTGATCAATTGATGCAGGTGGCCGCTGCTGCCGCGGCCGTCGTCGCCGCTGCGCGCTGACTCCGTCGTCTGAGCGTCGCCGCTTCTCCTCCTCACCACCGTTTTACCCGTCGCCGCTGCTACGCGGTCGCCGCCGCCGTCCCAAGAGGAGAAGGTTCTTTCGCAAGGCGTTGCGAGAACGCGTGAGCGGCGGCCATAGAGGAGGTGGCCATCCTTGCCACTGTTTGACCTTTCGCCGCAGCCGCGCGCAGTGTACATTTGAAAGGAGGGGTATATAAGGCGCGCTTGCCCATAGAACAGGTGCAGACACTCGCCATGGAAGGAGAAGAAGAAGCAACAGTCGGATGGTGCAAGAAACACCGATCCAGAAGTGGTAGCTTGGGAGTTGCTGAAAAGCAGCGAGAGCTTTTCGCTTATCCAGGCTTAACCTAAGCTAAGCAACAGCCAATTTTTTGCAAATGTCGCTTTGCTCTGGATCACTGCATCACCTCGTTCGTTGAACTGCAGCCCAGAAGGGTGGTGAGCTTTGTAACAACATCGAAACGTTATTCGAGATAACCGCAGTCAAGTTTGGTAACCACGGTTAAGCGTAACTGTGTTTAGACTGCCCGTGATGCGTCGGAACGTGTTTGCTGCGGGATGACTGCAGGTCAACCAACAGGCGGCTGCTGCGGTAGCAGTGCGGGACACCAAAATAAAAATGGCGGCTGACAGAGCAAGATGGTCATCTGCACGTGCCATCTGTCAACAAGTGCTGACAGATGGCAAGTACGATCATCGTCGGCTAGACTTGGCACACGACAAATCGCAGCGGCAAGTTCGAGGTGCAATCATTACACAGGGAATAAAAAAATTAATTTTGACAACAAAATTCAGGGGTGCAATCACTATGCAAGTGCGATCATTATGCAAGTAAATATGGTACGGTAACTTGCACAAAAAATTCGAACTTTTTTCGCAACTTTTCCTCCTAGCTAAAAATTTCATAGCACATCTGATATCATACACGTGTGGCTAAAGAAAGCAATAACTTGCAATAATCACCACACATGTCGCTTTTATCTGTCTGTGCATCATAATCTATGATCTTCATTTCCTTTGTATACCATGCTAGGCTCCTACTATGACTTGCTTTACAAATCGAAAAACCTATAGCTTGGGACACATCTGCTACAGCCAGTAAAGCAACTGGATATTTCTAGTTTTGCCTCTGTCTCTGTGCTGAACTAGCAGGCCTAAGAAGTAAGGTGCTTGTTTTAACCAGCAGTTATTGTTGCTATAACTGCCAGATGCTATATGCAGTACAAGCCATACCAAACACCTTTACAAGCTAATGACGTAGCTGCAGAATATTACAAAATGAGGACCCGGGGTTTTCCTGAGAACATCACTATGACACTGTGGTGAGAGTTACAACAGGCGATCTCTTAGGCTTATTTTGGCAAGGTTACAATGACAGGAATAGTATTGAATCTCGATGATACGAATCTCACGGGGTTGCGAAAAATATTCGTATCATCCGAAATTCGCATCACCCAAAGCTTAAAGGTACACTGAAGAGGAATCTGAACTCGTCTTTTTGCCGCGGGAACTCGATCTACCCGTTCCTAGCATTCTTAGAAATTGCAACTTATTGCCCTGTGTGGCCGATTTCCCTAATTAAATCGAATTAATGCCCGGCTCCAGCCTTTTTTTTAAATTCTGCCTCGTACGGTGGGCGGAGTCGACCAACGCGGGGAGTGCCTTTTTAGCCAGCTCCGTGGAGGCTTTGCTTTCGCTTCATTTTGTTTTTTAGGTTTCCGTGAATAAATAGTTTCATTTGCAGATAATATAACCGCAAAATAAGCCCGCAGAAATAAAAATACGCTCGGACTACTTGCTTCTACGGACTACTACGTATTACTCCGCCGATGGCAGAGCGGCAAGCCGCCACGGGACTGGGTGAAAGGCACTCCCCGCGTTGGTCGACTCTGCCCACCGTACGAGGCAGAATTAAAAAAAAAAAGGCGGGAGCCGGGCGTTAATTCAATTTAATTAGGGAAATCGGCCACACAGGGCAATAAGTCACAGTTTCTGAGAATGCTAGGAACGTGTAGATCGAGTTCCCGCGGCAAAAAGACAGGTTCAGATTCCTCTTCAGTGCACCTTTAACAAGTATGCGGAAGCACTGGAAATGCATTTACGCAGATCTGCTTATGGCTGACGGGATTTATTTACAGCCACGGACCACCACTCACTGCCTGCTGTGCATATCGCGTGAATGGCGATCGGGACATCGGTGATGTACGGGTCGTGTGCCACCACTCAATGCTTGTGGCATGTACCCCGGAATTGGCAATTGCGATGTGGGTGAAGCTTGAGCAGCACCGCAGTGATTGACGGTGCGGTCATAGCTTGCACATTTTCACCATCCATAGTAGTGCAGGAGAGTGTTTCGGATACATCCCAATTTCTGCCCATAGTACAATTCTGGCCAAGGAATTTTGGACATTCATATCATCCTGAAATTTATTAACCATGATCATACAATTGAGACCATACTGCATAGCAAATACTCTATTCACTTCCTACAGTTATCTAACAAAATGCCATGCGTAAGTAATCATACCATCAAGATTTTTCTCACCTATTTCTGGAGCACGATAAAATCTGCTGACAAGGTACGGCGTGATGTCATTTTCAGCCACATGAGATGCAGAGCCGAAATCACAGAGCTTTAAAACAAGCTTGGTTTCATTCACCTTGAATGAGACAAATTAAAGAATGTCACTGCCAATGAACAAGAAACAATGAAATATTGAAAACAGCAGCACATCTGCCTTTTGGCGATTCATCAAGTGTGGAAGCTGGTTCAAATGAAATTACTTAGATACACCTTGAAAAATGGCTCTGCCAGTGACACACACACTCCCTATCAACAAGTCACACTCAAAGCGTGAGCAGTAGCAGTAGCAGTAAGAGAACAAAAACACTGACCATAAATGAAGTACAGTAAATGACTTAATTTTTGTGAAGACGTAATTTTTACATTTTTTGCAAATTACATGCAACTCACTAATTAATTGACAAATAATTTGGGCAAAATGGCAAATCCTCGAAATAAATGTCAAAGTCTAGGCAAAGTTTTACGAAATAAATGTCACTGAGATGCAGCCCTTCGTTCCTCTGCAACTAGAGGTAGAAAACGTAGTGGCATTCTTCGAGGGCGGGTTCCCTTGCCAATTAAAATGTGCTGTAATTTCTAATCTATTTATTTATTCATTTACATATACACCACATATATTCATGTCACAGCCGCCCCAGTATAAGGGCCACACCCCCAACTTGGCAGCCACTAATTCGAAAAAAAAAATGAGAAAAAGAGAAAAATGTCAGCCAAACGAATTGCATAATATTGCTCATGTGATATATTTCAATGGGGGCTAACAGACAGCGATAACTACCTACGGCACTCGTTACGACCACGGACGCACAGTCCTACACACCAGACTGTCTGGAGCCACAAACACACGGTGCTTCAGCACTGCAAACTCGTCTTGTGCGCTCAGCGTTCACACTGGAAAGGATGAAACGCTAGCCTGCACAAAAAGCCAGAATGGGGTACACCCATGATAGCAGCGTGTTTCCTTGCGGAACCGCATCACCAGCAGAACACATGCCACAGAGCGCCGTTCACCCTGTGTCACTAGACCTAGTGTGCTTTGCACCAAACCCACAGCGAAGGTGCTTGGAATCTAGTCCAAGTTTATCACCAAAGGTATAAGCTTGTTACCCATTTGTCATTACACTAACCAGACATTAAAATCAATGTATAACGATTTCCGCAAGGCCTTCGTCAAGAAGCGCGTGGAAAAGCAGGCGAGGCGCAGGCCACCTCACAACGACAGTCATGGGTTGCAAGCGTTGAGTGCCACTCCATACCGCTGGCCAAGCCATCATTACTCATTCCTGACTGCCAAGCGCCAGTGAAGTGATCTAGCAACCTGTTTTCCTCGGGCAGTTAATTTGCGCTGGCAGCCACACGTGCATCGCATCATCCCCACTTTCAACGCATATTTGCAGGATTCGCCAGGGGCTGCGCTAATTCATCATAAAAATGCACGCGACTGCATAAAATGAGGATGTGTAATTGGGGCTCCACTGAGTCAGAAAAAATTTATGGTAAAATGGCGGTCCCATGTAAGGGCCGCACCCATCAATACCGCGGAAAAGTGCAGCCCTTACAAGAGTATATACAGTATTGCGGTCTCTTCTCACGCCTAAGCAGGAGTAGGTACAGTCAATTAAAAAGAAAAAAATTAATCACTTGAAAAATGTTTGCCCCCGTCTTTAAGTTGAGCCGTGTTTTTAGCTGTCACTTGAGTTGTGTTGTGTGTTGTGTTGTGGGGCACATAGGCAGCTAAGGCCATCATGCGCCAAGCACAAGGTATGAAAAATGTTTTCTGCGGGATTTAATAAAAATGTGAGCTGTCACTTGAAAAGTGCTCATGACACAAAGGTTGATTGTCACCCAGAACAATACGGTATCGTACTGCATGCGTGAAACAAACACCATGTCCTGCAACGCCAAGTGTTACCACCAGTGGGGCTTGTGAGACCCAGGCTACTCTTACCGAGCAACCCGCGTCGCCAAACAAACAGAGGCAACCCATGTCACCTGACACACAGTGGCAAAATTGATGAGTGGAGGTCTTAGTGATGACAACCTTTACAAAAATGGTCATCAGCGATTGTGGGAGTTGACCTACAAGTGGAGTTGACCTATCAGTCGGGTCTCGCGTAGGCTCAGCCAAGCTACAGGCATTACGTGCTACGCACCGGTGGTGACGTTCCCGCCATGATTCATGGAGGTGCCACTTACAAAAATTACCCGGCTCACTCGCACTGGCGGTCGCTTTCCCGGATGAGCAATGGGGAGTGCGAAAGCTGACGTTTAGTGCTCCCCCAAACCTCCGAAGCATGCCTCACGCCGCAATCCATAACTGCAGCACTGCTGGCAGTTTGGTTTGCAGCTTAGTCAGCCACGTCGCACACGAGTGTAAGCCGTGAAAGTCTCGTTGTTTTGTAGCCTTTAATCACCACTTTTCTCCGGCTGCTGGTATTAATTACAACTGTGCATATGTGCGGCTGTAGTTTTTAGCTGCACGTGCACCGCGATGCTCCCCCACTGAAAATACGTTGAACCAACAGCACATGAAGCAAGTGCTATGGAAACGTTACTCGCTTGAGAACAATACTTCAAAATTTTGACTAACAAACACTCCGATCAAATCGAATTCCTACTCGACCAAATATCTGAAAGTAGTTCGGATGGCGCGAAAACAACAAAGACAAAGGAGACACGAACTACTTTCAAGATATGACCCAACTACCCCAAATCAAAGTACTTCTTCAAATATCTGAAATTATTGAATATAGTTGAACCCATTTATCGAACTTGGTGAGATCGAATTATCCCTTATATTGAACAATTTCTGAGCACTGGAAAGTTACAATGTGAACGTATAGAAAAATCAACGGATACATCGTATAAAAAGTAGCCAAACTTCAAAAAAGGTCACATTGCAGACAACACTGGTCGACTCAAGAAGCTGGCTCAACACAATTTCGGAGCTTCCCCACACGAGCAAGCAGGTGATATGTAGTGCGCCACTCAATGATAACACGTATTTTTCATCACGTAGGCGGTGGGTGCGTGGCCAATCAGCCAGAATATGCATTTTTGGCATGTTGTGCCTTTGTGCTAGTGCTGTCACAGAGTTCACATGTACGTAGCGTCATGCTGTCGTCTACGATTTCACATATTTTTCAATGCCTCTGTGTGTTTGGTTTATGGTTTATGGGGTTTAACGTCCCAAAGCGACTAAGGCTATGAGAGACGCCGTAGTGGAGGGCTCCGGAAATTTCGACCACCTGGGGTTCTTTAACGTGCACTGACATCGCACAGTACACGGGCCTCTAGAATTTCTCCTCCAAAGAAATTCCAGCCGCCGCGGCCGGGATCGAACCCACGTCTTTCGGGTCAGTAGCCGAGCACCATAGCCACTGAGCCACCGCGGCGGCAATGCCTCTGTGTGTGTGTGACAGTAGCAGCAAAGTAACAGAGCCTTCCCTTTTCAATGAAAGTGGAAATTATCAAGCGAGTCAAACGAGGTGAGAAGAAAACCAAAGTCTCCGAAGCATACAAGATTCCGAGCAGTACACTGAACACCATTTTTGAAGAACAAGGCTGAAGTTCGGGCTATATCTATGAAATAGATCGCAGAAAAGTCTTTTTAGTCCCTAAAAAGGCTTAGACAGAAAAAGGGTGATAGGTGCAAGTTAAACATTGAAGTACAATAAACCTTAGCAGAATACTGCCAAGCATGTGACCACCTAACGGGTGTGCCCTGTAATTCCACTACAGACACAATCAACATTAAATAGGCCAGGGAAGATTAGCAAGAAAGAGAGAGATGTGTATTAGTGGAGCCGGGAAATAACTTTTAGGCAGTGACACAAATGTCGTTGCAGGTACCCACTAGCAAATTTATTTTATTTATTTACAAATACTGCAGGCCCTTCTCGGGCCCTTGCAGGAGTGGATACAAAGGAGACAATACAGGGGAACAAGTTAGGTACATATATAATACAAAATAAGAATTCATCATCATAGCGGCATCGTGGTGGTAATGATGCCAATTCAGGGAAACGAAAATAGCGGGTTAGTACGGAAACAAGTATAGTTACAAAAAATATGAAATGAAAGTCAGCATCATAGCTTTATCACGGTGGCATTACTGATGAATCAATGCTACTGACATGCTGTATAAATGATTCAACTGAGTTGCAGTGTACAGCTGTCGAGGGTAGTTTGTTCTAGCTAGATATGGCCACTGGAAACAAAGAATATTTATGAGCATTAATACGGCTTATGGGTTGATGAAGTGCTTTCTCATGGTTAGTTCTCGAAGAGTGACGAAATGGTTCCTGGAGGTATGTTTCTCTTGATATGTTCAAATCACCATGATAAAGTAAGAACAGAAATTTTAGTCTTGATGTTGTTCTACGCTGTGCCAAGCTGTGAAGATCTGCTTTGTGAAGTAGGTTAGATATGCTGGAATGTCTGGAAAAGCTTGAGTATACAAAGCGCACTGCTAATTATACCGCTTTTACTACCGAGTCAGCAACAAGTTCTCTAGGTCATCAAGCATATGAGGTGAAGGAAAGGTCAGAAATTCTACAATCTAGTGGTTTCATGCTTAGTGTTTTCTTCCAAGCGCCCAAGTGGATATGCTGCACTTTCATTGCACAGTTTGGACACTGAAAGGGTGTGCCCAACGTGCACTTATCACTGGCAGAGAAATGAACAGCGCAGAGATCACTGGCTGCAATGTTAGGAAATATGCATGTAAATATATTAGCAGCTTGAAACAGCAGTAAATCCAGCTGACACAGTAGACACTGGCCATACTTGATATACTGTCACTGAAAGCCCTGATGCCAATGCCCTGCAGACCCAGACAGGGAATCTCTGAACAGTGCTAGTAAATGCAATTAAAAAATTTTCAGTTTGTTGCGGGAAAATGAGCTCTAAAAGCCATCCTCAGATTTTTCTTCATGACAAATTTTGAAAAACTAAAAACCAAGAAACAAGCCTTGATGTCTAAGCACCGACTCGAACCTTTCAAACTAAGCTACAAGGTCAATGAACAAAAAGCTCAAGTAGAAAAACTCACCAAAATGTTGTCGGGTTTGATGTCAGCATGCAGAATGTTGCACCTCTTCAAGAGTTTGAGGGCAAAAAACAACTGCTGGCTATATGATCGCACAGCTTTTATATGCAAGCCAACATCCTTGCCATATTTCTTCAGTACTTCTCTGAGGTTCATGCTAGAAAAAAAAAAAAGCACGTATGGTTTAAATCAACCCATTTGATCACATAGTGCTATTTAAAGGTAGCAAGCCAGAGGTGTCACATCTGAACAAGGTCACTGAAATATGGCAGCGTTGCAAGACACCCCTATAGCACCCACCGATATATCAATCCATGACCTCCTAAGGCAGGTCATTATTTAGACCAAAGCAGTGATCTATACTTCTCACATGTGAATAACAATTACTGAAAGATGGCAACATATCAGCAAGGAACCACCAGCAAGACTAACTGAGTGTTGAAAGCGTCAGCTTGATTCTTTTACCCTTCATACAAAGGCATTACAATCGAAGCCAGCTGTTACGTTTCTGGGTGCTGCGTTTTCCCGGCTGCTACACTTTCATGAGCCAGTCCCGTGCATGCTCTTGTAGAAACACATGCAATATAGGCACGGCTGTTACATCGCAACTGCGGCAGCGCTCCCGCATGCTATGTCACGAATGTCACCTCACAACAGTGTTTTACCATGTGCCGGAATTTTGACAGCCTATACTTAGCGTGCGCGGAGACTGGCCAAGGAATGATTTGGCCGCCTCTGTGTTCAGCATGTTGCACTCATACCGACACCGCCAAGCATACTTACGGGCGCCATAAATCTTGTGGCTGTTCCATCACAGCTGCAGTGCGAACGGCCCAAGGCACAAAACGAAACTATGCCACAGCAAATGTAGCGTGGGCAGTGCTGCACAAGATAGGTTACGTGGGTTGGCTCCGAGGCATGTTCATGCATGCTAGCCTTGTCGCCTACAGCATAAAAAACGCAAATTCTAGGTTCCACTAGACGCGGATTGTGTAGGATTGTAGCTTCTGCTGCGAAAACGGAGCAGAAGCACACACGCACGCCCAAACTTGTCCACTTTGCATAGCCTCCCTTTTCGCTTCTTCCTCCCTGCCATCGACAGCTGCTCAGGTAGAGGGAGAGCCACTGCAGGGTGTCTAGGACATTCTGTACATGCAAACGATTGCGAGAGCCACAAAGCCTTGCAAATGCTGGAAGAAGCTAATTGCCCTTACTAGAAGTAAGAACGAAATGGCAGACAAAAATGCACATTTTTTCCATGCAAGCTTCCTGGCTACTAAGTTTATTTATTTATTTTTCAAAACCTCAAATGCCCTGTGAAGGGGTTTTACATGCGCTATGTGTTTCTTCGGCCCTGTGAAAAATGTAACAGCGGGGTTCTACTGTGTTAATACACATGCAAGCACAAATACACCAACATATCCACTAGCATGCACTTTTGTCAGCAACAATGTGAAAAGAAGAAAACTTACCTCAATGGCTCAAATACAAGGCACAGATGCTGTTTGTGAAAGAAATGCCTGAACAATCTAAGGCAATGGAATTTATCATCTGGATCAGCATCATTGAGACGCCTCAGCATTTCCAGCTCTTTCAGGCCTGTACGATGCCTGGAAAAAAAGCGTGCCTTTTTGTTAAACTCCTGGAAATAGAGAACATCTTATTAATGCACAAATAATTTTACAACTGCTGCAAAAATTCTCAGGTTTTAAACATTTGAATGCACTTTTATTTCTTAAAGCTGCACTGCCCATGCAATAGAGTGCTTCATGTGACATGCACTGAAAACTTGGTACATGTGCCCACAAAAGTTTTCAGAACACCAAAACCATGCAAAAGCTGAATTTCCTCGCTTCCTAGAGGCATGGGCCGCCACTGAGGGATGCATTTTGCTGGTCAAGCAGGGAAGTGCAAATCACGCCCTTCGCTTCGTGGCCACAGGCTTAGATTGCCAAGCAATTGAGCTTTCTCAAGATTTCCGTGTTGCGAGAAGTTCCGTACACACCTATGCATCACCATTCTTGAACTGCCCACCGAGGCCAGGTATAAAACCCACACAGTCATATCTGACAGGTCATGGCTAGTGACCCAACAAAATAAGCAGGGACATTGATGCTTTTTACGTGATAGCGTACCGTATTTACTCGCATAATAGGCGCACTCGCGTAATAGGCGCACCCCTAGTTTGGGCGCGAAAAATCATTTTTTTTTATTTCCGCGCATAAAAGGCGCACCCCGAACTTGGCACTGTGATCAATACTGTATTTACACAATTGCAAGCCGACACCTCGCCACCCCACGCTCCCCAATCTTTATTTTAACAAAGTTTTCGCTGAACTGACTACTAGTCCTCACTAGTGCTGCTGCGGACCCACAGCACATACAGGGTCGTCCACTCTAAGTACGAACACGGCGCAGCGTGGCCGTGCTCCGCGGGGCGCGAGCGCATCCGGCGCGGTCGCGCATCGAAGCTCTGCGGCGCAGGCGCACACGGGCCCGGAGGCGGTGCTTCGTGTCGTCTGCTACACGCCGGTGCGCGCAGTGCTTGCTCTGCGGTGAAGCGCGCCTAACTCTCTGCATGACTACAGCGCTCGTGTGCACCGCGACAGCACTGCGGGAAAGCCCACTAACTACAGCGCGTTGTCGCTGGTTGCGCGTACAACTCAGCAGCCTCTCTTCTCAATGCCACGATTTCGGTGAAATTCAAGTATTGCTGAAAACTTGTTACTTCAGGTTTGGATTTGGTTTATGGGGTTTGACGTCCGAAAGCGACAGACTACAAGAGACGTTATAGTCGAGGACCCCAGATAATTGTCGATCACATGGGGCTTCTTAACGTGCGCTGACATCCCACAGTCCACGGGTGCCTTGCGTTTCGCCTTCACTGAAACGGGGCCGCTGCAGCAATACTTGCATTTCATCGAGATTGTGGCATTGAGAAGAGAGGCCGCTGAGTTGTCGTACGCGCAACCAGCGACAACGCGCTCTACTTAGTGCGCTTTCCCGCAGTGCTGTCTCGGTGCACACGAGCGCTGCAATCATGCAGAGAGTTAGGCACGCTTCACCGCAGAGCAAGCACTGCGCGCACCGGCGGTGTAGAAGACGACACGAAGCACCGCCTCCAGGCCCGTGTGCGCCTGCGCCGCAGAGCTTCGATGCGCGACCGCGCCGGATGCGCTCGCGCCCCGCGGAGCGCGGCCACGCTGCGCCGTGTTCGTACTTAGAGTGGACGACCCTGTACAACGACATCGCGTAGAACAGCCGCACACAGTTTTCAGGGATGCTCACTTTAAACGTCTGTTTGGAAAGCTTCATCTCCAGCCGGAAACGTTCCCGACTTAGGCCCGCGAAAACCTCTGCGCTTGGAGTGCGTACGAAAATTTAGGGACGTCTCAGTCGCAACTGCCGCACTACTCGGTCACGTCGTATTTTCCGACCTGCCGCACGCTAGCCGTGTTCGAGAGCAAACTCCCAGCCGTGTAGCTGTTAAGGTGCTTGGGCGTCGAGCTTAAAACACAGCAACGCTCCGCGGCAAAGCCATAAACCACGATGAACTATCGCGCTACCGCAGATCCCGGCACTTGACAGCAACAAAAAAAAAAAACAAAACAAAACGAGCTGGAGATGCTGATGGCGATATGGATAGCGAAAGCTCGCGGTGGAGGAAAACGTTGATGATGATGATAAGCTCTACCTCGGGCGCCCTCCGTGGGTGGCGTCTGGAAGCTCCTGTGCGCGTGTGTGGCCTCCACGATCAAGCGCCCGTTGCGCGCAGCCGGAGCCGATCGCAGAGGCCTCGGCGCGTGCATTCCAAAGGCTATTCCCGCGTGGGTCGTGGAAAGTTTCGGTGCGGCCCTTTACGGATCTTTTTTTTTTAATATTTTCTTCGGGAAAACGGGGTGCGGCCGTTTACGCGGTGTGTTCAATTTTGAGAGTCGAAAAATTTCCGGAAATTTTACCCCGCGTAATAGGCGCACCCCGAACTTTGAGCCGGATTTTCTGGAAAAAAAAGTGCGCCTATTATGCGAGTAAATACGGTATATACAGCTCGTATAGCCGAAAAGCCATCACAGTGACCTAGGATTGACAGGAAAGCCTCAGAAATGCGATGGAAATATTCTCACAGGTTTCAACTCAAAAAAGAAATTAGCTGGCATTGGGGTTCGAACCCAGGCCCTGTGTGTGCCAGGCAGGCACGCAACGCATATGCCACAAAGGGCTGTTGGTTCAAGCTTGTTAGAGGGGCACCAAGTGAACTCGTTGCGGTGTGTACGACGGTAAGATGTGATGGGGATGTGCAGTAGTGTAATAGTAATTAAAAAAAAAAAGAAGAAAAGGCGCTATCATGTCTACTCTTAAGGCGAAGCTTAAATCCTCCTAAATTTCTTTTCATTTGCTGCACTCAAAACATACGTTAAAATAGGACAAGAACAAGAACACACTGACATAAGACAGGCCAATCTTTTGCATGTGTGTTTGTGTTCTTGTCCCATTTTTGCATACCTTTCAACGCAGCAAAAAATGTCGTACCAACAAGCCTACCAGAATGCTGTTATGTAACCCTTTACCAATATGCACAAACCAGTCAAATTTGACGTCTTATAATTTAACTCAAGCTGAAAAAGATAACGCTTCTTTCTTTCCATCACACACCAACAAAAGCTTTGAGATAACCAAATTAAGGGCAGGTCTTAAAGCTAAAAACTTCTATAATTTGACATACCATAATAAAATTCCTCGTTTCCAAAAATATAATTAGTTTCAGCATATGTAATTTAGCTCCCATATTATGGGAAAAAACCTGGTCTAATTAAGTAATTTCTTACGGATCGTTAAGACACTTTTCGTCAATTTTTTGGTTGCAATTTTGGAACTGTAGCCAAAGACCAGCCATGTGGAGCTATGCTATTTATACTGTTATTGTTGTACAACATCATATAAAAAATTTCAGCATAATTATGAAATTATTGTTAAAAAAATCTGATATATTAGTCTCAGCCATCAAAAAAATATATAAGTATATAAGATTAACTTCTATAAGGCTAGCCATATAGGCAAAAAACAGAAAGTGGAGAAAATCACAATTGAAGTGCGCGCGCCAGCCATTTGGAGGCCGTTATAGACTCCTCAGAAAATGGCAGAATGTGGACGTTCTGAGAGGATTTCAGAATTGTAAGTAATACCAGAATAGGGAAAAGCGCCAGCTTGCGAACAAGACCAAGATGGCAGCCATCGGAGACACAGTTGCAGAAAGCGATAGGCACATAGTTCCGCAACATTTTACTCCAAAATCGCCATTTCAGAGCTCAGGAGACGTTAAAGATAGTATCACTTCTTTAGTAGCCAGAAGTCAAATTAGACCTTGAAACTTTGTAGGTGGATACTTTAGAGTATATTGAACCCGAATATGGCATTTTTGAAAAACCAAAATTTTCGCATTTATTTACCACTTCAAGACCTGTTGTCTCCCTTAAGTCTGAACTTATTCTATGTGATATAATGCCCAGTGTTTAGAATATGTGACATACCAATTACATGCCCTGTGATCACTACTGCATGGAGCTTAGATACAAAATTTGATGATACAAAGTTTGATGTCAACACATTCTCAGTAGACTACATTTTCAAATCAAAGTGTACGGCATGGCTGTGAGCAAGCTGTGCTAGAAAAAGGGGGACGTGAATGTGCGACTTCCAGCCATTGTCTAACTTCGTTTCGCGTTTTCTCAGAAATGTTTCGGGGAAAAAAGACGACCTGCTACAGTGGCTCAGTGGTTAGGGTACTCGGCTACTGAGCCAGAGAACCAGGGTTCCAGCCTGGCCGTGGTGACCACATTAATATGGAGGTGAGAACGCAAAAGGCACCTGTGTGCTGTGTTATGACAATGCCCGTTAAAAGATCCCTGGGTGGTCTAAATTAACCCAGAGATCTCCACTCCAGCATCCCTCATAGCCCATGTGTCACCTCGGGACATTAAACGACCACACAACTTAAAATAGGAAGAGATTTGTTGATAAAAATTCTTCATAGCCTCTGGGCCTTTGAGTGTTCTCTTTCACACATTTGGGTCAGCTGCACAAAATGGACTAAATGATAACTGTTGCTGAAAAGTGACATATCGTTTTTTAAAACTTTCGCGGAACTAACAAAATTTTGATATTGGCTTTTGAATGTGGGTACCTTGGCTAGCATAATGTGGAGGTTACGATTTGTTTTCGTCCATTCGTACATGATTTGAGCGTTAACAGATTAGGCAAGAAATTCTAACACTTCAGATAAGTCACATACAACATTTTATTTTCTTACTCAAAAGTAGGCAAGCAACAGAAAATGGTGGCAAATTTGAAGACAAGGAGTGAAACAGAATGCAGCTGATCCCCGAAAAAATGACTTCAGAACATGGGACCTTGTCATGACTTCGCTCTCTGAGCAAACTAAACAAATCTTACCACTACTGAGTTTTTCTCAGCATTCTTCATCTCTTAATATGCCATGATTTTAGTCCGAAAACAGGCCACTTTCAGAATGCTAGAATAAAAAACAATCACTGCCACAACTCCCACCTTAACCCTGAAACTTTTTTTTTCCTTACGTCAGCGCACACCTGATTAAATTAAAAGTAGTTGAGTGAATGTCCCTACAGGGCACTGAACGCAGCCACAATATTATGCAAAGTCTTTCCCAAGCTACTGATGCATTTCTGCATTAGCATGGCCCAGAAGTACATACCTTTTTAAAGTTCCACACATCATATATAAGACGAACAATGCGCACAGGCCATGTCTTTTAAAGCTGTCCACATTTAGGTGCTGTTTTCTTGCACATAAAAAAAGATGTGCTTTTATATACTGTCCATTTTGATGCTGTAAATACTTTTTTAAAATGAATTGTGGCTCAAACCCTCCTGTGGCTTCCATCAGCCCGATTAGTAGCATGTGAAAAAGGAATTATGCGACAAAAACAAGTACTTGTCAAGTAGGAAATACGGAGATGTGGACTTACATTACTTCATTGTTCCGTATGATCTTCACTGCAACATCCTGATTGCCTCGTGCCATATCCCTTGCCCTCACAACGTTGCTGAAGACACCTTGACCCGTGTAGCCATAAACAGTGTAACGAGTGTCCAGCACTTCACCAATGCGAACCCCTGCATTGTGAGGAAAAAAATGTGACCATCAATCTATGAATCCAAGCGCACTCATCTCAAACTAAACACAAGAGTAAAGTGTACACAGTGAATTTCCGTTTACTAGTAAGTGGTTTTATCTAACACAAAAACATAACCATACACAACATGTGCACCTACCATACTCACTGCTGCATCAAGTGTGCGAGCACTCCTCCAAATGTAAGACATGCACCATCATTGCAATGTTCAGGTTGTGTGGGAAGCTCACTTGCAGAGTTTTAGTCGGTCATTTACTAAATTCATGAGGCCATAAAGGCTAAAAGAAAAAAAGAGCTCCCAGGCTTTTCACCCTCCCTTGGGGAAAAATGTGACAGCAACAGCAGTACTGCAGCTCCCCCCCGACCGTCACGAACAAGGCCCACTACAGGGCCCACACAACCTGGGTCTACTACCTATAGTTGCTGTAATGGCCCATGCCATTACAGCACACCATTACAGCATCCATACTGCTATTGTGCCATGCTGATTTCCACTCCTGTAAACATTAATGTCACACATTTTTACTGCCCACCTTTCTTATCGGGCACACCACAAACCTAAACTACAATCACCAGTCAAAGGCAGCACCACCAAGTCCAGTTACAATGTATGCAGGTATTTATGTATTCAGGGGACGAACTGGCATTTTCAAATTTCCCTAGTTAGTCCAAGTCTTCCCAGATTCATTTGACCAACATGCTCAGTCAAATCTACAATAATGAATAACATGATGAAAGTCAAGGTGGCTTGGTGTAGAAGCTAGCTAAAGCATGTGTGGCAGACTGTGTCGATCAATTATTTGTTGTAACTACAGTGGAATCCCAATATGAATCTCACGAGGTTGCGAAAAATGCTTGTATTATCCGAAATTAAATTTCCACCAAAATGAAGAAAATTCGTATGCAGAAGCATGGGAAATGCATTCACTCAGATCAGATCACGGCTTACAGGATTTATTTACAGGCTGCACAGCCATAGCTCACTACTCACGGAGCGTACTACAAGACTAGCGATTGCGGCATCAGCTATGTATGGGCAGCGCATAGTGCTCAAGGGTGCGGCCATGGCTTGCGCACTGTATCATCCGTAGTGGTGTGGGAGAGTGTTCAGAACACCCACAATTCTGCACATTGTACACAACGCACTACAGTCAGGGAATTTCAAGAATTCATATCATCCCGAAATTAGTACCAACCGTGTTGCCATCATGGAGATTCAACTGTAACCTGGTTTAAGCATCTCTCCAATAACACTGTGCAACATGTTATTCCATCAAGAAAAACTGTTCACGTTTGACACATACTGTTTACTTCTGCATGGATGTCATTTGTCAACATTACCACAGCTTTGTGTAGTCTATACGCTCCATAAGGCGTCACATTGCAGAAGTTAGTCACTGCAGCTGATCACACATCATGCTACGCTAAAGCACCCTACTGTTACTGCTCCAATGTTAGCAAATGAACTTGAAACCACTAGGAACAACAAACTTAGGTTGACAAAGACCTGTGAGGACTCGGAATTTCCAAGCTCAAGACTGCATGCCTGCTCTTTGGCTGATTTTGCAATCGACATGCGTGTGCACACTTCATGGTGTCTTGCATGCGAATGTGCATCCGCAACACTGCCATTCCTTAAATTAAGCATGGAAAGGAAAATACAGATGAGCATTAACCTACATTACCTTGAGGTATAGAGCACAAGAAACCCCTTATTTTTCACAACTGTAGAAAACTTTATACTGCAGATACAAAGGCCACAAAGTACCAATGTTCACGTGCAATCCACAGCATTGTTACTACAACCAGTGACCTGCATAACGTATCTATTTTATTGGATACGTATGTGGTACACGAGGCCCCCTGTGACTTTCACTTCTTGATATTCTTTATCCAGCATGAACAGATTCATGCTCAGCTTTAGATGTATAGTCCAACTGATCCAAGAGCAAAGGTTCTCATCAACATGAGGCCAAGTTTTAGTCTTCAGATTCCGGTTCTTTAATTCTGGGCATGTGCAACCAAAAACAATGCCCTAATTACCGAAACTGTCACTGGGTTCCTTCTTTTTTTTTTCACACTGGGCTAATGTTTTTTTCTGAAATAACAGTAAAAAGCTACATAACTGATCTGTATCCAAATATGCACAACCATGCTAAGCAAATGGGAACAAGCTAAAAGGGTTTTTCAAAAGGTAACAGCAGACTGATAGCATCAGGAGCAAATGTACTGGAAATTCTAAACTTCAAACGGGACAGACATATTTTTAGTGAATGCATTGGTTGACTAGCAAGTGCCAAAGTATGCTTAACTGGAAATGAAGCGTTTATAAATTAGCAGAAACCAGTTCCCAGTGTGCACCTCTAAAGTGCTGAACAGCAGGTGCAAAATAATTTTACACACACTGTGATGGCATTTTAACCGCAGTACCTATAATGATGCAGCCCAGGCCACTGAAATTTTTTATGTAGTAATATAATATTTGGAATTAATCAATTCAAGTGCATAGGAGTATAAAACAGAAGAGGATGTCTTCATAGTGGCAGTGTACTTATTCTCAACCCTCGGCTTAAGATATATACGAACACACTTTAGAACACTACCATAATAAAAGGTAAAACTGTGAATACAGCCTCATGGAGCGCAGCGTCGACAAATGAACTGAAGCCAGCAACATGAAACTATCAGATCGGACTTATGCCTAATGGCATTCATCTTCACGATAATGCACGCCCTTACACGGCTGGTGCAACTCTTGACACCATTTGGAAGTTGCGATTCCACATCTTGGAGCACGCCCCATACGCCTGGACCTTGGTGCCTGCGATTATCATTTGTTTAGACTGATAAAGGACACATAGATAAACAGAGTAATTGGGTGATGACAGGGCCCAAGAGGTGCAACCCTGGCTTAGACAGTATAGCCTCGCTTACAGAGCATAGCATGAAATACAGAAGTTGCTGCACTGGTAATAACAAATACCTTAAAAAGCCGAGTCATAATGTGGACAAACGACATGTCATGTACTGATGTCGTTGCTATTGCACCTTACACCACATATGCCTCAAGATGTTTAGCTGCTACATTTTGAAACACCCTCATGCTTGCCCTGCATCACAATATTCTTATTAGACACAATAATTGTCTCCTACAGCGCATGCTATCATCGAAAATGAAGTATGCTGTCTTGAAAATGTCAAACTTCAAGCAAATTACTGAAAACTATATTTAGTAAGGCACCAGCACCTGCCTAGCCTCCGGCCTTTCATTGCCAATCATTATAGATGAAAATCCTCAAATGCACCTGCAATGCTGTAAAAGGGTACATTTGAGCATCTTGCACAACACACACACACACACAAATGCACAAAGCCTTAATTACGCACCTCAGTTTATAACAAGGCAAAAAATACACAAAAACAGAGAAAATGGTACGAACAAAGTTGCTCTTGTCAAGCAAAGCTGTTGAATATAACCTTCCAGATCAGATTTTCATTAGGTATTGCACGAGATACATCAATTTCGGTCACCGAGAAGTGCTTGAAGCAGCAGCACTTTTGAAGTTTTCAACATTTTTGGCTACAACAGCTGTGTTGCTATCGCGAAAAGATTCCCATACCTGTGCATTTCCACATAATGTTTGTACCAGAAACAGCGCACTAAAATACCAGACCAAATAAACACATAGCATACTCACGATAATAGCCTTCTGCATCATCCCAATTGTCTGTAAGGTTAGGGTTTTCTTGGGCTCGTGATGAAATCTTTTGAACAGAGCTGGGACTCTAGAAGCACACATGTTGAAAAGTTAGCCAAATGGTCACTCATTTAGACATACATTAGTAACACAAGAAAGCAAATTTTTGGTATAAGAAATGTCATTACTTACAGAATAATTCTCAGCAAACATGTCCTCTGAGAACATATCCAACTGCTTCTTTTTCTCTTGACCTGATAGGAATTTCAAAATAGAGACTTATCAGCTACACTTGCAACAGCCAACTCAAAAGCTTGCAAATATGTGCAAATCGAAAAATGTTTCAAGAAAAACAATGAGCATAGTTGCACATAGTCATGCTTCTATGCAATAAAAACGCCTAACGTTAATGCATTTTTTTTTTACCTAGAGTTGTGCTCTTTGTGTGCACAGTGCATAAACTGGAGAAGAGATTACCTCCAAGATCCCAGAAAAATCCCTTCTCCAGACCAAAAAGTGAGCAAACATAATGATATTTTTGTTATTAGTGCAAATCAAATACATAGGGGCTAAAAAAATTTAAAAGACCATCACAGTGATGCTCCTTACATATCAGACAGGTTGTGATAGAAATCACTTTACTGATTTCGTCAACAAGCCAGAATTTAGAGTGTCCTCTGATACTTGTTAAAACACCCACACACAAAATGCACCAGGTCGCCAGCACATTTAACCTTGATTTAACTCCACAATATTCAGTGGCATGCCACATGACACTTCTCATCGCATATTTGGCTGTTTGCAACTTCTAGACTGAAAATATGCAGTACATTATTAAGTTAAGCATTAAATCTACTGTGTGGGTAAAAGTTTCGAACTAATTTCTGAATGTCTTGCAAAATAAAGCAGGGCATACATACTCTGGTTTACACTGAAAAATCAATACGAAACAACAGGATAACCATACATCATCATTTACCAGTACACTCAGTGATATTTTACGGGTTTTTTGCAATAACAATAAAATTTCCAGCACTAATACCCTTTTAACCACCGTTTTTTTTAATTTGCCACAACTAGCTCTACAACTACGGTATGAAACACGCGTTAGTGAACTAGACATGATGTAGTACAGCAAGGATTTAATATTTTGCACACTATAAAAAAAAATATGCTGCTGTCGTATACAACTCAAGAATGAAGAAGCAGCAGACGCCCTTCAAAAAAGGCCCCCCAGCCAATGGTGCCGACAAAATCTCATCACAACATGGTTTATCCCCTTGGACCCGCTAGCGTGATATTGCAGGGTGTGGAAGGTGAAAGAGCATGAACCACCGCTTAATCGGATTAACTGCGACGTCACGAGAATCGGTCGATGCCATTAGCTGGAAGACCTCCTTTGAAGGGCATCTCCCACATCGTTGCATCTCCCACTTCGTTCTTGAGCTGTATGCAACTATAGTACTGCCTGTAAGCTGCATTTGAGAGCAAGTGTTAGGGAAAAGCGCCAGTCACGTTTAGTTCTGGTGCTCCAACCAACCAGTGCACACCAGTCAACGAGAAATAATCAATATATAATGCTGCCTGCTGACACTGCTTGGCTAGACCATATAAGAGGCAATGCCGCCCTACAAATCGGCCCATGCTTTTGGTAAAAGGAACCTTTATTAATGCTTCCTTTGCATGAATGGGTCAGTGCTGGCGATATACAGCGTGCCCAATATTCACAAAACAGGAATGCCCCATTGGTCAGCAAGACAAATGCTCCCATTCATAACACATCTGATTTCGTCGACAAAGTAAAAGGCATAATCCTAGAAGATGAAGATGCGCTGGTGTCACCCAATGTGTCGAGCACACGTCAAGTGACACCAGTGCATCTTCGTTGCGCACCAGCACATCTCTTCACGAGTGTTCCAAACGACTTGGCACATGCAAAGAGCTCCTCAGCAAAAGCATATCTTTTCAAGAATGCATGCCACGTCATGAAGCTTTGCAACCTTTTTAGCTTCTGCTTAATGAACACATACGTCCTGTATGATGGCTCCACCTACAAGCAAACAATCGGAAATGCTAAGAGTACAGTGTTTTCTGTTAGAACGGCTCCATTAGCATTCAACGCGAAAGTTTTTCCAATTTCAACTGAAATTGTTTTAGAGTTATGTCAACGACTGCGTCTGCATTCTAAACAAGGGACAAGCTCAAGGCTTCCTGGGTCCCCTGAACAGCGGAGAAGCCTCCATTAACTTCACTGTTGGGAAAGAAGAGAACGGATGTAACCCATTTTGGGTGCTCTCATAACAAGCTCATACACCAGCCCAATTTCTAGCATGTACAGTCAGGCCGGAATGAAATGCGAACACGCATATTTCATACATTTCTACTTTGCAGAGACATATTCCTTTACAACCTACCGTATAAACGCGTGTAAGGGCTGCACCCGTGTATGGGCCGCACCCCCAACTTCCCGAAGCAAATATTAAAAAAAAAAAAATCCGTGTAAGGGCCGCACCCCGAACTTTCCACGACCCACGTGTGATTAGCCTTCAAAATGCGCGCGCACGGAAGCTTCCAGATGCCGTCCACGGATGGCGCCGATGTCGCGGGTCATCATCATTATCATATTTTTTTTCTGCCGCGAGCTTCCGCAATCCATATCGTCATCGGTATCATCAGCCCTGGTAAGCCCCAGATCCAATCCAATCCACCCCGGCTTTGTTTTGCGACTGTCGAAGGCACGCGAGTCGTAGCAGCGTTGTTGGCGTGGGCGCACGCTGTTGTTGCGGCTCTCGTGTGCGCTCTGCTTTATTTTTCACGAATTGCCATCGAGCGTTGCCATTCTAGCACGATGGGCAAACATATCAGTAGCTACACGGCAGGCTTTAAACTGAAGGTAGTGGAGTTTGCCCTCGACCATGGCAAGCGTGCGGCGGGTAGAAAATTTGGCGTGGACGAGAAGTGCGTCCGAAGGTGGTGCAACCAGAAGGATGCGTTGAAGAACACCAGCTCCAAAAGGCGTGCTTTTCGTGGCAAGCCATGCAAATATCCAGAGCTCGAAGAAGAGCTGTTCCGCTACGCAATGGAAGTGCGGAACAATGGATACGCGCTGACGACGGACATGCTGCGCGTGAAGACGCAAGCCTTGGCGCGTGCGAGAAGCCTACCCCGCGAGGAGTTCAAAGGTAGCGTCGGATGGTTGCGGAGATTTTTAAAGAGGAAGAGCCTATCCTTTCGGCGAAGGACCACGCTGTGCCAGAGGCTGCCCCCCGACTACACCAACAAGGTGCTCAACTTTCATAGGTACGTGATCGGTCTGCGCCATGAGCACAATTAGATGTTATCACAGATAGCAAATGCC
Source organism: Amblyomma mixtum (assembly GCF_055824585.1). Lineage (NCBI taxonomy): Eukaryota > Metazoa > Arthropoda > Arachnida > Ixodida > Ixodidae > Amblyomma > Amblyomma mixtum. The sequence goes on along the minus strand of NC_143014.1, from coordinate 89,394,073 downwards.
GACCAGACCCCCGTGTGGTTCGACTGTCCTGAAAACTGCACAGTTGAACTTAAAGGAAAGAAGAGCGTTTCTGTGCGGACAACTGGTGCGGAGCGCCAACGGTGCACAGTTATGCTGTGCGTCACCGCAGACGGGCGGAAGCTGCCCCCGTATGTGATTTTGAAAAGGAAGAAGATTCCAAATGAGGCTTTCCCCAAGGGAATTGTAGTTCGAGCCCAAGAAAAGGGCTGGATGGATGATGAGCTTGTCCTCGATTGGATTAAAAGCGTTTGGCAGAATCGCCCAGGCGCGATGTTGGCCAAACGATCGCTGCTCGTCTTGGACAGCTTCCGCGGTCATTTAACGGATAGAGTCAAAAAACATCTGGGCAGTATCCGCACAGACATGGCCGTTATTCCGGGCGGCCTCACCGGCGTGCTGCAACCACTGGACGTGAGCATTAATCGGCCTTTTAAGGTTGAGTTCCGGAGGCAATACTCGGAATGGATTGCAAACGGCGATCACGATGAGACTCCGACCGGCGGCTCAAGAGGGCACCGCTCGCGACTGTGCTGGGCTGGATTTTGACCGCGTGGAATTCGGTGTCTACGGACATTGTATCCCGCAGCTTCAAAGTGACCGGGATTTCCAACGATTTGGACGGAACTGAAGACGACGACTTGTGGGGTGATGAGCCAGAGGAGCGCAGCACCAGCTCGGAGTCTGAGGACTCCGCGAGTGATGATGACTGATGATTGTAAATAGTGATGATTGATGAGGATTATTGTAAATAAACGCGCATTCACTTGTTGGGCTGTTTTTACTCGAAAAAAAAAAATTTTTTTTCGTATGTCGCGTGTATGGGCCGCACCCCGAAAATAGGCCCTCCGATCTGCAAAAAAAGGTGCGGCCCTTACACGCGTTTATACGGTATTTACGGTTATGCACTTCGGCAGACCCTTTATCCAGACACATGAATCAGGCTAGTTGTGCACTACAGCTGAAACTAGGCATGTAAAATATTTTGTTTTCTTGACATGCTCTGTTCGCATTTCATTCCGGCCTGAGTAAGCCCGCCCATTCTGGAAGGTACAGTCAAACCATGCTACAACGAATGCCACTACAACCAAGTCTCCGCCACAACGATGTATTTCCAATTCCTTGTCGGCAAACCATACATGGCAAAGAAATTATTTCCCTCCACAGCGAACACTTTTCGGAGCAAGGTTCCGCTTCAACGAATTATTTCTAAGTAAGCAGCTGTTTTTTTTTTGTTGTGGTTGGTTTGCACATCCACTTACGTTAATATTTTGTTAGGTTTCACCATAAACGACTACTGTACTAGTTCGCACTTTAACAGAGCTGACACCTCCTGCGGAATCGGAATTGATGCACAGATGTGTGTGTGGTGCACGACTGCTTGAGACGGTTTTGCTGACGGCTCGGAGGCAGCTTACGGCACTTTTTTGCTTTTTTCATTGAAAAAGACAATGAATACCAGTTCAGCATTCATTTCAGTACAAAGTTATCATGTCAATGGTAATCAGTGACATTAAATATTTCTGATAAACGGTGGCTAGTTCCAAAGCACTTTCTCTGAGGCTGCATTGCAGAGCACATTAGGCCTAACGACAGCAAGCGAGTCAGTCGCACACAATGATGCAATGTCACCCCGCACAGCGGAGGGCAGCATGTCAATGCAAAAAGCCCAATGCCGGCCACGGTCCACTGTGGTCTTGCTTTTGAGCCGCAGGTGAGCACTGTGATAACAGTTTGTTTTTCCCTTTCTGGTGAACCTGGGCACTGACCTAGTACAGGCATTGCTGCCTAAATTGAAGTGTGACAATGGTTCTAGGTGAGCCTCAACAAAACCACACGTTGCAGGCATGTTTGTATTACACACTGTAAAACTTGAGTGAAGAACTGGAGCAACCGCATTTCTGGCACGTTGTCAAAAGCATCGATTTTGAGGTGCATGTGACCCCAATTTAAAGCGCAGTGACGCGAGCGCACATGCACCTAATCTTCTCCAAAATTCCTTCAGGCAGCATGGTCTCGGTACAGGTCCTTGCAGGACAAAATCGGGAACGCTTTTTTAATGAGTGCAGAAAAAGGCAGTGCCTTTTAATAGCAAATGTAGCGGGTGCATTTATTACGCAAATACATCCATTGTCCGAGATTTCCGGATTACCATGAAAATCGCACCCAGTGCGTCAAGACCAAAGCTGACAGATTTCTGGAAAATAGACATTCATAAACTATCCAGTCCAATCTGTCAACAGTCTGGCCTGTTTTCACGATGACGGAACTTCCTTTTCAGCGAAATATTTTGCGGGTTTCTTAAATTTCATTGTAGCGGGATTAGACTGTACTTTGATTTCAAATTGATGCATTCATCAATCACGAACCCTCAAATGTGATGTCAGTTCATCGGGCCGATGAACACAGCCTGAAGCAGGAACCTGACATGATCAGTAGTAAATTGGAACATAATGAATGTCCGACAAGGATTTGTTGAAAGTGCGCACATGCAGAATGCAACAGTATCATCTCAATCAAAATACACGGCAGTGCTTTGCCTACCACATTTCAGAAAAACCCTAGAACAGGTCTTCAAAAAGCACAAGGTGCTTGACTAGCAAAACTGCATTGTCATCTCGTCAGTGTAGCAGATGTTCTGTCTCATTCAAGGCTCCCTAGCATGGTTTATTAGATACCATGTGGCAATTGTGATCCCGTCTACACTGAGGAGGCAGGAAATCTACCGAGGCGACTAAAGCAGCACCAAGATGATGCAAAGATCACACAACCTTGAGTGCCATGTCAGTATACACAGAAAAAAACAGGGCATAGAATAGGCTCGGATAGCAAGGAAATCACTGCTACTGAAAGAAATTTGTCGGCACAATCACGCCTTGAATCTCTGATTATACCACACACTTAGTAAACAGAATGGAAATCCTAGAGCTACATAAAGCTGCATCTTTCACCGCCAGTTTTCATTGTGAACATGGAAGCCATTGAGTTACAAAATGTCAACAAGTATTTAGACATGGTCAGTAATCCAAGGTTTTACTACTATGCTACTACTTTATTACCAGACAGCATTCCATCAAACCCTAGCTACGTCAGGTGGCATAGAAGGTAAAACTGCCCATCGAGGAAAGGCTCCATCATATAGTGAACATCTGTGCTTCCAGACAGCCTTGACCCAACTGATGACTCCGAACGATGGCCGCAAGCATCTTGATGCCAAACAGCGTCCTTAAAGATAAGAGAAGAAGTTGATCTCGTGCAGCGCTAGCCACTTCACATGTGACGACGCCACTAGCAAGGAGGCTTCACTGCTACCACGTTGCACTGAGATACCTGCACTTGGCACCTAGGGCAGCGTGGCCGCACGCGGCAGAAAGAGGCACAGTATTGACTAGTCTACTAGAATAGCATTGGCATATGTAATAACGTGGGCCCGCTTAAACGCTTTCTTGCCTTCAGCGATAAAGCCACAGTGATTTAATAAAAGGTGGGTAATAAGAGGTTGGTGAATGGTCATACACATGGGTGGTCAGCCAGTCTGGTGGGTGACAAAATCATTGCCGCCCACCATGAGGAGAAGCCTGTGAGTGTTGCAGTTTAAAACCAGAAAGCTACATAACATCTTCTACACTAAAATGCTATGGGGCAAGCAGAAACTTCAGACCCTCAAGCGATTCGGTAAGCTCGAGACTGGGAGCAAAAATGCCCAACCCCTCTCACAATGCAAATAACACCTAAACGCTCGCATTACACACTCGTCGAAATCTGTCAAAACTTCTTTTCCCCATGCAACGAACCCTTCCCCCAAATTGAAGTCAACTTTTCTGTAAATGAGTAAATATGATATACGCATGATGGCTCGGATGCAAGTTTGTTGCAAGCTTGGCACAGTACCAGTCCTATTAAGAGAACCAAAATTTGGCTACAGCCAGCCATACCACTGTGCCACTTCTCATTCAAAATAAAAAAGGAAAATAATTCTCTAGAAATCCAGATCACTACAGGAGCTGGCAGTATATAGAGGCAGGACTTGCAAAAGCAGTCATCAGCCATGATACTCTAAACCTCATATAGCATCAATGCTACGCTACCCAGCTCCGAATGTATATGGCCACTACAGAGCTCCAATTACCTACCTGTGTCTGATTCAGTGTTGCCTTCTTGGACGATCATTTGCCTCTTGGCCATTATAGCCGCCTCAAAGTCTGCTGTGTCTTCACTGTTTTCATTCATGTCGGTTGCCTGGAGGAAAAAAATAACAATTAAAAAGTGCAACTTTTAACCCTTTGGGTACTGAAAACACTTTATGGATCTGCCCTTTCATATCCTTACTATTTATCTGCACAGATGGCTTTCCGAGATGTTTTCACTCTGTCCTAGCACCCATGCTTGCATAAGTGCATGTGTGCATATGGGATTGCATCATCACAACGGTCAGAGGCCCTCTACAGTCCAGCAGTGCTCAGCCACCGTATTCGGTGGCTTGTGGCATGCTCCAATCGTAATTGACATGGGTCATGATTCTATTTCGCACGCACAGCACAGAACATTTTGACCCAGAATGTACTATGCCAGCTGAATGCTTTCTGAATGGATAGCCATGCATGCTCCCCTGTCGCCGCTGCTTCAGATGGGAAACTGCTGCTGAAAGCGACTGCTTCACGAATTTTATCAATGCCTGCTAACCGCAGGACATTTTATGCACGCTCCTTACAGCTGTGCTGTCAAGCCAGCTGGACTAAAGAGAGCAGTATTTTCAGCTGCCACAGCTCCACTAGCCTGATGTGTCCAGCCTCGACCACCTATCACAGATGCTGAGAGAACATCAAATCAAAAATGCACCTTTAAGTGGTGCACCAACATGGGATATTTCAATCAGCAGTGATTTGTTCCTCAATATAAAATCAAACTTACTAGTACAGAGTACAGAACAGTCTTTCATATGTAATGAAATAGCCAAGGGCATGAAAAAAAGGCATAAAAAGATTAATGATTTGCAGTGTACCGACGTCCATCTAGTCAGTTGTTTCCAGCCTTACATGTAAACAGGCACATTAGCACTTGAAAACACCCAAGTTTTTTCAAAGCCCAAGAGTTATCAGCAGCCTTCAGCAACACTGGACAGACATCACCCAATGTGACAAAAAAGCCGGCGCCACAGAAAAGGTTATAACACCCAATGCATTTTGATGACCACAGGTGCTACATGGTATGCCACAAACAACAAACAAGCCTCCACTAGCGTACGACCCACACTGCTACTCTGAAGCTTACAATTTCCATGCTGCGCTGAGAGACGACATGTATGGCCCGCACTCGCGGCTTCAGAGCTTGGCAGTTTTACGGCAAAGATCTTGGAGAACTCACAGCAGGACACAAGGCTAATCTGCTTCCCAACTCAAATGGGGCAAACCTAAGTAAGGAGCACATGGAAGATGGTTTGGTTTATGGGGTTTAACGTCCCAAAGCGACTGAGGCTATGAGAGACGCCGTAGTGAAGGGCTCCGGAAATTTCGACCACCTGGGAGGAGCACATGGAAGATACAAGCCTTGAAGACAACCTGCCCATTCCTCCTCGATAACTGTGGCCATGGTTATCAATGCAAACATGCGCCTAAAGCAGACACGCTCTTCTGCGTTGGCTGTGCTTCGTGTGCTGCCGTGGCACTACACGGAGCTCCTCTTATTATAATTAAGTGCCCAGTTCACATTACAGAATCTGTTCTCTGCAATAACACTTGAGAAAAGGCTTAATTTTCTTTCCCACTTTGCAAAAAGCACACTGAAAATTTCGTTACTTCATTTACCACTAACTACATTTATTGGAATATTTCTCCATTTTCACAAATTCAAGCTGTGAAGGGACAACTGTACACTTCTACAGCAAATCAGCACAAAAAACTTGCCACCATGCAAGTGCAATGGAAAGCATATACTATTTTCAGGAACACCATATAGCAAGAAAAATATAACATGTTCATTTGCAACTAATAAACTAGTGGTTTGGTTTGGTTTATGGGGTTTAACGTCCCAAAGCGACTAAGGCTATGAGAGACGCCGTAGTGAAGGGCTCCGGAAATTTCGACCACCTGGGGTTCTTTAATGTGCACTGACATCGTACAGTACACGGGCCTCTAGAATTTCTCCTCCAAAGAAATTCCAGCCGCCGCGGCCGGGATCGAACCCGCGTCTTTCGGGTCAGCAGTCGAGCACCATAACCACTGAGCCACCGCGGCGGCACTAATAAACTAGTGCAACATGCTTATACCCTTCATTTGTGAAGGTCTCAGTAATTGAGCGACGTCATAATAGGGACAAATCGGCAAATAATGAAAACACTGAACCTTGCTCATAGGAGACCTTTCATGTGCTCTGCGGTACATGCCTTTTACAAAGGGGTTGAACTGCAATCGAATCATGCTCAAATATTAGCTAATAAACAAATATTCATGAACTCTGAATAAAAAATTCTGTAACCTTAAGACACAGATTCAACTTATAACTAAATATTTAATATGTACACATATCAACATCTTTCTCTATTTAGCACAGCAATTGGACGCAGCCTTTGCACACCCATCAGAGATTTAGCTCCAAAACAGCGAACACAATTTTTACCCATGTATATTTGCTAAAAAAGATTAGCACAACATGGAGACAGGAAGCTAAGCAAATCACTGCGCTATCTGTCAGGTCTAACACGTCTGTTAGGTCTGTTAAGTGTGGACAGTAAGGCATTGTATCGTTGTAATATGACCTGGAGATCAGCCGACTGAGTACTGTTGGCTACACGCCACCCGAACAGATGTCCCCTAAGTATCGCCGTCGGCGTAGTGTGGCAAAGCTAAATACAACGCAGGAACCACTTGGCATATGCAGCATACTGACTGAGATCGGCTCACGCAAGCAACTTGGTTTAAGAATTTGGCGTAGTCCCTCGCTCACTTGGTTTCTCTCAGCATATCGCAGTACCGACCAGGTTTGCTGGCATTTCGAAAGGCGATGGTATGCCCAGCATGTGTACAAGAGCAGGCGACGCAGCAGTCGGTGAGCCACAACTTTTGGAGGCCCATGTGACCAGGGTTGTTGCTCTTCCCTGGCTGTGACGCCAAAGCACACCCCAGCACTCAGAAATGGAAACCAAAATCACTCAATATAAATAATGCAATAATCGGACATGCATGAATCGCACAGTGCGTATCACGCGTCACGGGGCAACACACAGCGTTTGAAACAAAAAAACACACCAACATTTAGGACCATTGAACAAAATTCCTCCCCAACAAAAAAGCAGTCCATTGTCGAAATCTTTTCTTGGTACCATTGCACAAAATTCCTCCCCAACAAAAAAGCAGTCCATTGTCAAATCTTTTCTTGGACCATTGCACAAAATTCCTCCCCAACAAAAAAGCAGTCCATTGTCAAATCTTTTCTTGGTACCATTGCACAAAATTCCTCCCCAACAAAAAAGCAGTCCATTGTCAAATCTTTTCTTGGTACCATTGCACAAAATTCCCCCCAACAAAAAAGCAGTGCATTGTCAAATCTTTTCTTGGTACCATTGCACAAAATTCCTCCCCAACAAAAAGCAGTCCATTGTCAAATCTTTTCTTGGTACCATTGCACAAAATTCCCCCCCAACAAAAAAGCAGTCCATTGTCAAATCTTTTCTTGGTACCATTGCACAAAATTCCTCCCCAACAAAAAAGCAGTCCATTGTCAAATCTTTTCTTGGTACCATTGCACAAAATTCCCCCCCAACAAAAAAGCAGTCCATTGTCAAATCTTTTCTTGGTACCATTGCACAAAATTCCTCCCCAACAAAAAAGCAGTCCATTGTCAAATCTTTTCTTGGTACCATTGCACAAAATTCCCCCCCAACAAAAAAGCAGTCCATTGTCAAATCTTTTCTTGGTACCATTGCACAAAATTCCCCCCAACAAAAAAGCAGTCCATTGTCAAATCTTTTCTTGGTACCATTGCACAAAATTCCCCCCCAACAAAAAAGCAGTCCATTGTCAAATCTTTTCTTGGTACCATTGCACAAAATTCCTCCCCAACAAAAAAGCAGTCCATTGTCAAATCTTTTCTTGGTACCATTGCACAAAATTCCCCCCCAACAAAAAAGCAGTCCATTGTCAAATCTTTTCTTGGTACCATTGCACAAAATTCCCCCCCAACAAAAAAGCAGTCCATTGTCAAATCTTTTCTTGGTACCATTGCACAAAATTCCCCCCCAACAAAAAAGCAGTCCATTGTCAAATCTTTTCTTGGTACCATTGCACAAAATTCCTCCCCAACAAAAAAGCAGTCCATTGTCAAATCTTTTCTTGGTACCATTGCACAAAATTCCCCCCCAACAAAAAAGCAGTCCATTGTCAAATCTTTTCTTGGTACCATTGCACAAAATTCCTCCCCAACAAAAAAGCAGTCCATTGTCAAATCTTTTCTTGGTACCATTGCACAAAATTCCCCCCCAACAAAAAAGCAGTCCATTGTCAAATCTTTTCTTGGTACCATTGCACAAAATTCCTCCCCAACAAAAAAGCAGTCCATTGTCAAATCTTTTCTTGGTACCATTGCACAAAATTCCCCCCCAACAAAAAAGCAGTCCATTGTCAAATCTTTTCTTGGTACCATTGCACAAAATTCCTCCCCAACAAAAAAGCAGTCCATTGTCAAATCTTTTCTTGGTACCATTGCACAAAATTCCCCCCCAACAAAAAAGCAGTCCATTGTCAAATCTTTTCTTGGTACCTAAACAAGGAGTTAATCACAAGAAAAAATTAAGCTTTAAAATTTGGATGCCCCTGGCTTGTTTGATATAGTCAAACATTAAAAAACTGGTTTCATTTGCTGTTGTACTTGGAGAGTGGAGTAATACAGGGTGCTGCAGACCATGGCCAACTGTTACCAAATGCCGTTTTTTTTACATTTGCTGTCGATAGTCCATTATTACTGGCCTGCAATTGCCAGGTAACAATGGTAGTCTCGATTCTCTGCATGAATTTGAGCTAGTCAAGTGTAACGGCGATTACACTTGACAGCACATTTGGCATCACTGTCACAACAATGCAAAATATAGAAAAAGAATATGAACAAAGATCTTTAATCATACAAGCTGCAAAGCTACTCAGTGGCCCGATGCTTCAAGCATGACATGATGACTAAACGATAATTGAAAGTTTAAAATAATCATGCCATCTACGGAGTGGAAAATAAAAGAATGGTTCAAGTTGTTCGGTACCACCAATACAGTGAAATCTTGTTGCCACAAACCTCACATTAACGATTTTTTTTTCAGCACTACAAAATTTTCAAAAACACCTGCCAGGACACCTATATTTGCATTATAAAAATATTTCCCTACTACGAATTTTAAAATATAAAACTTTCAAGAATAACATGCGTAATTTATTTGCTCACCCATATAGAGGTGGAATTGACAAATTACCTCATGGAGCAATCTCGCGATCAGGAAAAGCTGTATTTTGGAGCAGATTTAGAGCAGGTAAAATGAAGTTTTGAAGCAGGTTGGCAGAACTGAAAAAATGTTTTTTTTTCTTAAAGTCACATGAACTGTTTTTTAAGCAGTACTATAAATCAGTTGGTATACTCATAGCATGCAAAACCACTGATGTGTAGTCTCATATAGAGTGTGCAAACATAATCCTTATCTGCCCTCAAATGGTTCAAGACAGGTAAAACTCGCGCTGCCACAATTCAAAAGTGCCAACTGCCTCTAGAATGGCTTTACGAAACTTTATGAAAAAACGAGATACTATCAAGCTTGGATAACTGCTATGTGCATCTTCCGCATTTTGGCAAGTGGCTTTTTTAACACCGCCAGCAGGCAGGAGCGAATTAAGTTTACATTTTCACACAGCCTTTTAAGCCATGACTGCATGTCATGAAACCATGAAGTTTTTTTTGCCACTGTCGTGCCCCCATATTCTTCCGAAGCCCGGATTACGCCTGAATGTTAATGGACAGAAGGATATCGATGACCGCGGCCTCTGAAGCAGGACATAGCAGCTAACATCACTGACGTATTGCACACATATCGTAGCACATGAAGAGATAGGCAACTGAAAGTCCTCAATAACATAAAAAAATTTTTATTGAGCATTAGTATTCTACTGCCTACGAGTGTGGCCCTTCAACAAACACACTTTCAAGCAAGTGTGTACAGTGGATTTTCAACTCATGCTTCCTTTTTCATTTATCACATGTGTGTCGCAACACTCAACTACAGCTCGATTACGTTGGACATTGGCCCAGTAAGCCAGCTGGCTCGAACCGAATGCGCTTGTACAAGTACAGGCATGCAAAAATGGAAGCATGCAAGTCGCATCTGCCAACGGGACTTACTAAAGCTTAGAAATCGATTCAGAATTCCTATTTGCAATAACAGTTTTAACTAGCATGAACACTAGCAACTGCTGTTTGACTGGCATGGCGCAGTATGCGTGGTTTACTGTTCCAAAGTGACACATGGGCTATGAAGGGTCCAATAGTGGGGGGGAGGGGGAGCCCCAAATTAATTTAGGCCATCTGGGGCTCTTTAATGTGCACTAACAATGCACAGCATACAGGTGTCTTCTGCATTTCGCCTCCCCATCCAAGTGCAGTCGCCACAGCAGGGATTCGATCCCACAGCCTTGGTATCAGCACCCGAATGCCAAAGCCACTGAACCACAGCGGCTCGAACCTATCAGCCGTGCATCAACCACCAGTCAATCAAGCACATCTGTGTGCCGTTTCTGATGCTGACTGGTGCCACTGCACGTTTCCCTTGATTCCATCCACGTGATTCTTTCATTCCTAGTGAAGGTGCCAAAACTGCGTGTTCATCCCGTGCAGTCAACTGTTCATGTGGTGGAGCCTTCCAACACGCCTCGCAGCCAATTGTTAGGGGGCTCCATTGCTGCCGCGTCACACCGTGGAGGATGCTGTGGGGGCCCCTATCATTTTCGAGCTGTCCTGCTTTGTCCAGTGATTTCCCTACACACTCCCTAGATGAGATGTGTGTAGAGATGTGATGTGGGTGTAGAGATCTGTGTACACACCCTCTTATTTTTCTGAAGGCACCCCCTTAATTCGTAAGTTTTTTTTTTTTTCCCTGATGACTACCAAAAATGACTAGTGCTTCTCCTCTACCCCCCCCCCACACACACACACACACACACGCACACGCACACGCACACGCACACACACCCCATCCTAGAAATTTAGACTGCACCCTAATTTCAATTTCTGGGGAAACCCCTGGCTTCAACGCCCCCGACAGCTTGCAGGTAATGAAGTATTGATGAAAATATGAAAAATAATCACTGCCGTGCTGTGCCCATCTCAAAAGCAGACGACCTTGTGGCAGTCATTCACCAAAAAAAATTTACGATGAAATTTACCACGATGAAAGCGGCTAAGCTTTTTCGGGGTCATTCGATAATTCAAACATTTTTTCCGGTCCCATGAAGTTCAAATTAACGAGCTTTCACTGTATACACACAAGTCTACTTGTGGAACATCCGCATGGCACTCCGAAGCTAGCAAGCACGAAGGAAAAAAAATCCTCTTCGTGCCTTTGAGTCTGTCTCGGGAAGTGTGGCGGGTGATGCGTGCACAGCACAGAGATCTGCCACAGTCAAGTCTCGGTGTTGTGCCTGCGTCACTGGCCATGTGTAGGGATGGGGTGCACTTGCTCATAGATGGAAGACAAATTTTGAGCTGGCGTGGCATCATGTCACGTGCTTTCACATCTGACTGAGGCAAGCATGGCAGGCGATGTGTACGAAATGCAGACATGGCCAGACCTCAACACCTTGAGCATCACCTGCCACGCATTGCCTCTGGTGGAACAAAATAAGCACGCAGGCACTGGGTGCACCTGCTTGTGAAGCTGGAAACAGCCGTGCCACGAAAGGAATGAGATAAGAGACACGGAGAGAAAATAAAAAAAAAAATTGCTAGGGTTTAGCTTTGGTTAAACCTGGTAGGTTGCGTAAGCATCCATAGCGTTCCATTCGGGATCATCACCGGTTGTAGACGATTCGGTTTCGATAGAGGCGCGGTGCCCCCTCTAGCAGCGTCTTGAGCGCGCCGCTTAGCAAGGCACTGTTCGCGTTCTTCATCTGTCTCCGTTGTCGTTACCTGGCTTCGTCAAGCCGACGTCGCCTCCCTCTCTGTTTATCACGTGGCATAACGACGAAGCCGGCAAGCGAGCGAACGCATTTTAAACCCCCCTTCTCCACCCTCCTCTCCACACTCCGCAGCTGGCGAGAGCGCGGCGAGGGCAGCGCCTCCACTCGGCAGTGGCACGGCTACAGCTGTAGTGCACCGCGCCTCGCGCCGCCCTTCAAGGTCAAACGTGCCTGGCGGTCGCCCCGACGCGACGGGCTGAAACCTGTCATAATATTGCTTACGCAATAAAAGATACAATCATGATCTTGGAACCTGCACCGTGCAGCTAGCCAGCCCTGCACTCTACGAGTGCTCAGAACTGGAAGTAAACCAAAAAACAGGAAAAGACCACCCAGTGATTTTCATGTATCATGCAACAAAGCTCTTTTGGCAGTCATCTTGCTTCAAGGTCATTTAACTCATTGTTTCTATGTGACAGACACTTCAATACACCTGGCATGCTCGCAAGTACTTTTTGCCGGCATCTGAACTTCTGATAATTGTTATTTCAAGTTCATTTCAATACTGTAGACATTGCAGACAAACATGACATCAAGGCAAAAGATGAAAGGAGACATCAAGTGTGCACCAGAGTAGCTCACACCTGACAGCTGGTAGCTCACTGGGGCCACATATGTCTGTTAACTCCTGAAAACCCATGACAAGAAAGTGCTACAATCTGATCACATTTCACACACCTGATATGATAAGCTGAGAACTGCAGCTGAAATTTCAGGCACATTTTAACTGCAGCAAAATATTCACAACGTCCCAGCCAACATGTGTTTTGGAAACAATGAGAACGTTACACAGCTAAGAAGAAAACTCCCGCTAACAATGTTATAAAAATTGTGGAAAACAGCACACCACCATCTCACCGAGGCTGAACTTAGCTTGAGTGGAAGGCATATCTACAAGGTTTATAGCGCAAATATAGAAAAGTCAAGCAAAGGTAATTTACACTTTAAAAAGTCCAAAAAGCTCTCACCATGTTATCAATGGTAACAGAGTCCGGAGAATGGGTTCCACTGCCCTGTGAGTGCACTGGTGACGAAAACCCGCTGCTTTCTACTTGGTTCTCAACACCCAACCTCTGGAACATTCCACAAGATTTATGTTGCAAATAATTTTAGTGCACCATTGAAGCAGTGACACAACACTTGAGACCTCAAGGTTATAGATTTATATACTGCATACTTTCTTGCGTGAAAAATGAACAAAAAAGTCTGCACAGAAAAAGATTTCTCAAGTATGATCACAGTCCTTTACGCAAGTACAGTGCAATAACAACTTTTTAAACCCGAAAAAAAAAATTTAATGAATGATCACATGTCCATTTAAATCACCTGTACCTCATCTGTACAAAGTGAAAGCAAACACGAAGAGCCTTAAAAATTAAGACACAAATGAGATCTCAAACATTTACGGGATGGCAGTATCACAATAACAGTAGAAAAATCTAAATGAATGTCATGCTAGTGTAGTGTATATGCATGCATGTTGAACTATGAAAGTTACAAAAATGTTTAGAAATGAAATAAGCGAAATTCAAACAAAATTTTTGCTCATCACACCTTAAGCAGCTCCTGCCTTTGCTGTCGCTGCCGTTCAATCACCTTCTCTTCATCTTCATCTTCCTCGATTTCTATGTCTTCAATCCTATAAAACATCCAAGATATGCATAAGGCTCAAAAATAACAATCAAATGAAATTCATTAAGAGTGAACATCAAAACTCATCAAACATCAAAAACATCAAAAAACATCAAAACATCAAAAGAGTGAACATCAGGAAAGTTGTGGAGCTCCACAAATATTGTCCAACCCAGGCACTTCCAACGAGATAGACTCAGCTTGGCCGTTTTTATTCGGGAAAAACGAAAGCCCGCGGAGTTTAAAAAATACCGCATAACAGAGCTTTGCGTTGTGCTTGGTTCCAAGATAAGCGCCAGTGGGTTCGGGCGGCAGTTGGAAGAAAGCGCGGTTCCCGTTTCTGCGGCGATAATTGCGCTCTCACGTTAGCAGAATGCATGTGGAGGAACAATAACAATCTCATAAGTTCAAATTTGGAAGCAAGACCTCAACAAGCAAGGACACATAATAACAAGCTTGATAACGTCATATGAATTACACTGAAAAACGGGAGCCGCACTTTCAACTGCCGCTCGAAGCCACTGGTGCTTATCTTGGAGTCAAGCACAACGAGAAGTCCTGTCTTGAGCAGCACGAAAGGCGCGAAGCGAGTGATGTTTTTTTACAAAGCACGGATGAGAGCGCTGTAATCGCGCCGCAATCGGGCGCACGGAGCGTGCTGTCACATGGTATTTTTTAAACTCCGCGGGCTTTCGTTTTTTCCCAAATAAAAATGGCCACGCTAAGCCTATCTCAATGGAAGTGCCTGCGTTGGACGATATTTGTGGAGCTCCACAACTTTCCTATTGACGCCTGAACATTTCAAGCTATATTTAAAACGTTAATTTATTTATCGTGACTAATTATTGGCATAGGACGAGCAAAAAAATGTTACTGTAACTTCAGATAAATACTAACAACATCCACGCGATTTCAGTTCCGAAGAACGCTTAAGTTTTTTTTAAATCTTGGTCCAAGTTAGCTGGGACATCCTGTATATAGATGAACGACATGTAGAGAATTGTTTGCAGTGGCGGTGCTCGGCTTGATGTGTGCATCATACGGCTGCTTGATGACATCACCCTATTTTTCTTGCCAGCACTGGGATTTTCTGTACCATCTGCGAGTGCACGTGCATACACACGCCACCAGCTTGTCTTGTAATGGAACTAGTAATGCTTTCGCATTAAAAAAGGTATCACAAAGTACTGATATTTAACACGTTGCTTTTTATTAGTGATTTTTATCCATGCGGCCATAAATGAAATGGAAAATAAAATAAATCTGTGAGGCATATTACTGGGCACCTCACTTTTCAGCCAAAATGGTGCTGCACGTGGCAAACAATTAAAAAAAAGAGGCAAAGGCATTCCTTGATGTTTGTGCTAGTTTGTTTTATATTACACATGCATAATGTGTTGCAGAAAAATAGCCAGACATATGAAAACAAAAAATAACTGTGATGTTTGTTTTTACTTTTTTAGCAACTGTCTCATTAGTCATAATAGTGCAGCAATCGAACACATGCCTGGCGGGCTGCATAGAGAGATGTCCTGTTCTAAAAGTGACCGGTCCATGCATCCGCAACGCTGCAGGCCACTATTTGCTTGGGGCTGCCCAAGCACTGGGTTTCCCTATCCTAAAGCTCTCTTTTTTTATCTGTGGCTCAAAACCTCTTACAAGGCCAACCTGAAAGTTGGATTGGTGGCCAAACAACTCAACCGCTGTTTCATTAGACATTGGCCAACCGCATGGCCACTGCAGAAAATCTACCTGTGTCATATAGATTACCTTGACAAACTGAAGTGCAATTATTTTCAGAGACACTTACTCATCCGATGAAGAGGAAGGTGATTTCGGCTTCTTCCTCGAGCTGTTCGTGTGTCGTCCCCTGTCATCTCTGCGATCCCAGTGATCTCGACCATGCCTCCCTCGGTCATCATTCCTGTAATGCGCAATAAATCCATCCACGCAAATCCGGATAAGATAACGCTTGATGTTTTAGGATGTCAAAATGCACCAGTTCTTCACTCCCAGCTTCACCATGGCGTAGGCTGATGCAACTTGAGAAAACTTTTTTTCATTCTTTACATAAAACAATTTGTACACAGGCTTATTCACAGTACGTGTGGCTCTACACGGCCAATGAAACAAAAAGTTGCACTATACAATAAGGCCGCTTATAACAATCCCACAAATATGCAATATTCAGTTCCTGTGAACAAAGGCATTACGATTATTGTAATTTGCATGAAGGCAATAACACTGTGTCCCAGGCAGTTCAAGCATATGCAGAACTCCATTCGGTTTGGAATAAAAGCACAAGCCCCCTTAACTTGAAAAGAGGAGCAGCAAACTCCTTCATAACACACTTTTCATCTCAACTCCCTTCAGATTTCACTTTACACACATGTGCACTGCCAACAACATCCTGGCTCACATTTCCTTTCACTCAACTGAGCACCATTTTTTTTTCTTTACTTCTGCTGGGAAGCCGCACAGTTGCACCTCAAACTTCCAACTCATTTCCAGCACCTTCAATCATTGCCTTTTGTGCCTAAGTGCCTGACTTTCAAATCGCTTCAGTTCTACAGAGTGGGCAACATGGTGGATCCCACGCCAAGTATGCTCGGCATAGAATCTGAGAAATGACAATGTGCATGACATCTGCTTCCCTGTCATGCCTGTAAATGATCTATATTCTGAGCAAGTAATGAAAAAGTGTCACTTCTATCATGTTATCATGTGCGTACCAGTTGCAACAAAACTGGACATGGCAAAAGAAATTTCCAGACAGGCACACTTCCTGTCAAATGAGAGTCTGCTCTCCCATAAGCACAGCACCCCAACTTTCAGCTAAGCAATTCCACCCAGCAGCAAAAAAAAAAAAAGGCTTATTAAACTAAAAATTAACAGCAGGCAAATTATTTATAACACCCCCCCCCCCCCCCCCTTGCAGTGTGTGTTATGGTTTAAGCACAATACTGAGATGCTTAAGAGCCATGACAGCCATTTGGAAGGCCGTGAGGTGAGCTGATAGGTGTAACCAGGAGTTGTGGTGCAATGTATCTGAGAGAACATTACAAACATCAATCCACGTAACTTCAAAAAGTCATCAAGTGCACTGATACTGATCAATGAACACAAAAGCTACTGGCAAGTGTCTTCTGAAACAAAGTGCCATCCTTTATTCCATTATGAACGCTTCAACCTCATGGCTTCATCAACGAAAATGGCTGTTTTACTACTACGACAGCTCAATAAACAAGCCTTGAGATACAGTAATAGCTTGTTAATATGACTCTCGCTAATTCACAAATCAGGATAATCTGAACTGCTGATTCACCCATGTAAGTCTATAGTGTAAGACGCTCACTAGTTCAAATGCTAAGAGTCTTGCACTGGTCAATTCGAACAGGCTTCCAAAGGAAGGCTGCTTCCAGGTATGACCAGCGCAGTAAGAGACTGTCAAAATAGCTCTATTCACAACCTGAATTTCATGCTGCATAATCGATCGCGCATCTCTGACGTGCTTGCGATGGCACGCGTGGAAACAAACGAGTGGCCCCATACCCAATAACACTCTGACCGCTTAGTTTTGGTTTCACTTTTCTCAGCTTTCCACCAGCCCGCAGCGACGGAGGCCCGACCAACCAGCATCAGCCTGGCAGCCTAACACAGCTAAGCCCAGTTTTGGGCACTGATTGGCGCGCCGCTGGTGTTTTCTTTAACTTGCCCTTTTTTTTTTCTCGCCACTTTGGCACCTTTGCCTTTGCTTGCATCTGTGAGGTTTCGTTCTTCCAGTACAACGAAACTGCACGCTCATCATGCGACACTGGTGTAGTGAAGCCCCATCACACACAATGATGCCAGTTATAATGGGTGTGACGCGGTAGCAGTGGAGTTTCATCGCGTCGCACTATGAAGGCTGCGGGAGGCTCTTACTATTTTGGAGCAGTTCTGCTTCAATGCTCCCAACAGTATGCATGCAATAATGCAGTGATGGAAACACAAACATGACAAACAATCAATGCCACACTGTTCTCATCTTAAAATCAGGCAACCACTGTCCAGACTTTCACCAAATAAATTTACTCCTGCCAGCAATTCTCGACAGCTTTTTCGGGGGCATTCTATAATTTGAACAATTTTTCCAGTCCCTTGAAGTTCAAATCAACAAGCTTTTACTGTACATTGGAATACCATGTATAACAAACTAACGTAAGAATGGAACTATGGGATCAAGCCAGCCAGATGCATGACCTACGACATTCAATACAATGTATCAGCAAAACCTTGATGTCAGTGAATGCCCTTCACTACAGTGAGGCACTGCAGCAAATGAGCCATACAAATATGGAAGTATCACCATTAAAGGACTATAGACACCAAATTTTTCCTCGCATGTTTTCTTCTTTCAAACGATACATTACTCACTGGTATACATGGAGAACCTCATGGTATTCATCTGCGACCGCTAAATAATTTATAATTGAATTTCTTCTTGATGCTGTTTTGGTTTCAGTTTCAAACTGCCGAACAATGGCTGTGACATGTAGTTCACGTTTAGGTCATATGAGGAATGAAAATTCTGCTGTATAATAGCTGATAGGTCATTTTATGTCACTCAGGGCCTTGAAAGAGGCTGACTAAAGTGCTGTAGTGATTTAAAACTACGTATCAACAATGATATCACAGTTTTTGTAGTTCATCACGTGACCTAACACCAATTACACGTTACAGTCATTGTACGGTTGATAAACAGAAACCAAAATAGCACGAGAGAATAAATTCAATTCTAAATTATTTAGCGGTCGTATGCAAATACACGTGGTCATCCATGTATTTTAATGTCTAACTCATCCTTTAAAAGAAGAAAACACGCAAAAAAATTAGGTGCCTATAGTCCTTTAAGGGATCCTTTGAGAATACAGGCCCAAATCTCAGCTCGATTTTTTTACACCAACCATGCATATCTGAGTGCAGCACAGCTCACAAAGCATCGAACCGCATTAAGTAACAAGATGGGGGGCTTTGGCAAGAGAAGCAAATGGCTCCCAGTTCTAAAGAGAAAAGTGCAGGGAAACAAGACAAACACAAATATTGCACAGATACCTATGACAGGCCCTGTTTCATGATTTAATTATCAGAAAAGCTAGTTCAAGGACCTGAAAACATGTTCAAATTATCCAAAATTCGAATTATCAAATGAGCCCTAAAAGCTGTCAAGAACAGCTTGCTTCACAATAAATTTATTTGGTGAAAGACTGGGTAATGGTTGCCCAATTCTGAGGTGAGATCAGCACAGCAAAGAGTATTCTTCCCGTTATTATCAATGCTTTATTGAGCGCATACTGTCAGGAGCACCGAAGCACAAATGCTCCAAAATCATAAGGGCTTCCTGCATCCTTCATGGTCCGCCGCGGTGGAAGCTCTGCTGCTACCGCATCACATCTCTCATAAGCGGCACCATCACATGCGAAGAGGCTTCACCGCACAAACAGTGAACGGAACGTCACAAGCGCACAGTTGCAGCGCAGTGGAAGAACAGAACAATGCAGATGGAAGCAAAGAAAACAGGTCAGCAGTGATTAAAAAAAAGAGGAAGGGGAGAAAACACCACCGACGCGTCAATCAGCGTCCGAAACTGTGCTCAGCTGGGTTAGGTTGGTTGGCTGATTCTGGCTGGTCATGACGCCATTGCTGCAGGCTGGCGCGAAGCTCAGAAAAGTGAAACCAGAACTAAATGTCGGAACGTTCTAGGAGACGGGGCCGCCATCCATTCGTCGTCATGCCTGCAGTCACGTGCACATCAAAGGTGCGCTAACGCCTCCGCAATAAGAAACTTGGGTTTTGAACGCGACTGTTTCGTCAATATCTTGCCGCGGCAGTCATACGGAGACGCAGCCTCCCTTCAGGACCCCGTTCAAATTAACTGATGCGAGACCCGTAGCATTCAAATTACTGAGGATTTAACACCAAGACTTACATGAGATCTGGCCAGGACCAAGCCAGCAGTTCGAATTATCCGGATTTCTGAATTAACAGGGGTCAAATTAATGACCTTTTACTGCACCACTGAAGGCTCCATGGTAGGTGTCCACCCACACTCTCAGTTTCACAAGCCATGCTGGCAAGAAAATATAGTCAATGTGCCAAATTATCATAAATTTCAACAACACACATTTAAAAGTTTAATTTAGTCATCAGGCTAATTATTATTTTGTTAGAGTTCGAAGCCTCAATAGTCGCAAGGTTTAAAAGGAAAGTGTTTTTTTCCAGCAAAAGCCAATACAAGAGGAGTCAGAATTGACGAACCGGCCCACTCCATGAGGAGAGCGACTTCGCTGAGTCAGTGCCCGAAAATCTCCTCTGCGAGGGCTACGTGAGTGTCCGGTTCTGCGCCGCAGTGGGCTCCGGGGTCTTGCCCGCCGTGGACTTCGTTCCCGTCCAGCCTCACGACTGTCACGGCGAACATCTCGGTTCCCATCCCTGCTGACCTCTCGACCACTGTTCCTGTTTAAAATGCACAATGCTCAAAATCAGCGCTATGTTGCTGCCTCATTTTGTAGCAAACGTATGATGTGTTGTGCTCACCCATCAAATATCTTCAGGCTTTCCAATGTAAAGTGTATGGTCACTTCACAGCTTACATGTGCATGAGAATAGCTACTCTACAGTGATGATGATAGTGATAATGTAATATCATTAACATCATCATAAACAATTACTCAGAAGACGTGGAAAAGTAAGCTCTCCTTAAAATACTGAAATATTAAACTCTTAAATTCTAATAAGTTTCAATAGAGTGCAGAACGTCCCTACAAAGGTACTCCACCCCCATTTTGAATATGAGTAGGTTGCACACAATACGACGTTTTTAAATTGTTTTTGATTCAACCACTGTCCAGCCCATATGCTCTAATGCTAAAGAAGCACAAAAAGCAATACTTTATGTGGAAATTTTACACATATTCTTAATCATAAAAATTCCTCCCCTGCATGAAACCTCATGACCCACTTACAATGTACTATTTAAAGATAACCACATACGGTAGGACTTCTATTTTCTACCAAAATAAAAGAAACCTTGTTGATACATTCCCGGTCCATACGCTCAAAAACCCCGGGCATTAAAGATGTCCCACAGAGACACACTAGTTTTCTCCCAGTTAGCATTTTCCAGGATATCATGATTTCCCAGCTACTACAATTAAAATTTAAAAAAACTCTGATCATATAATATGTTTCACGACCAACCGTAAGTGTGCAAACATACAAGTGGGTAAAACCTGGCAGCAAGTGACATGAGGAGCTGGGTCACAGTAGCAGTCAACTGCTTTTATGGCTTCTCTGCAGAGCCTAGGTGCAAAGGACGCAAAGCACAAAGAAAAAAAAACTAGTACTTTAAAGGTGCACTAAAAAGGATGCTTATTAACACAGGAACTCGAGCTACACACTCCAAGCATTCTTAGAAACTCTATTATCCTGTGCGGCTGATTTCCCTATTACATCGAATTAAGCGATCCGGCTCCTGCCTTTTTTTTTTTTTTAACTCACCTTCGAACTTAGGAGCAGTCAACCAATGCGTGGAGTGCCTTTCAGCCAGTCGCATGGCGGCCTGCCGCTCTGACATCGGCGGAGTGATACGTAAAGCAAAGAGCCCACGCATATTTTTATTTCCGTAGGCCTAATTTGCGGCAACGCTGTCTGCGACTGAAACTAGTCACGGAAACCAAAAACAAAATAAAAGCAACAGCTAAGCTGCCACGCGACTGGTTGAAAGGCACTCCACGCGTTGCTTGACCCTCCTACTCTCGGAGGTTAGTTAAAAAAAAAAAGGCCAGAATCGAAACGTTTAATTCGATTCAATAGGGAAATCAGCCGCATAAGACAATAATTCGAAGTTTCTAAGAATGCTTGGAGCGTGTAGATCAAGTTCCCGTAGTAAAAAGACGAGCTCAGAATCCTCTTTAGTGTACCTTTAACATGCGAGCGAGCCATTACTGGAGGGGCACAACATGAAGAGAAGAAATGCAGTGGCTTTTTTGTAGTGCCAAGGGCAAGAGGGCGAAGCATCTGAACTACAATAATGCTCTTATGTACAACCGAGCCTGGTGTGGGGAACGTAGCATGATGAGTAGGAGTGTACAGACGTTCTAAATTTTCAAATAGCAATTGAATATTCTTCTATTTGATTCACTGAAAAAAAATCAAACAGTGCATGTTCAAAATTATTTGAAACGAATCAAACATGTCATCACATCTTCAAACAGTTTTTGAAAATTTGGCGCGAAGACTGAATAAGGCAAGCTGTGGTTTTTTTTCTACTACCTTTCAATAACAAACCCACAGCGGCATTAGACAGCCTGCTGCCATGATCAGACTATCACAGCGTTCATAACACTTGTGCATGGCCTCCAAGACTGGGTGATGCGAAAATGTTCAAGCAGGTGTAGCAAACACTGCCCTCATCCCCAATCTCGAAGACCATGGCTCAAAGGTGTCACACCTCTCATCAACTGAAATATGGCGCTGGTTTCTTTGCGGTCGTTATCCACAGTAAAAGGTAATTTTCCTATGCATATGAGAAGACAGTAATAAAATTAATATTCTGATTTTGTGCTGTGTACTCCCTTATGGAGATCAGTGTTGCGTTTTTGAGAGGTCTATGATTTATAGCGCCATACCGCAGCACCATTGTTAACCCTTTGAAGGTTTTTGCCGTATATTTACAGCGGCGGTTTTCTGTCCCGCAAGGTCTTTGCCGTACGTGTACGGTTTCGATCTTCCGTTTGAAATTTTGCGCCAAAAGAACAATGCGTGCTCACTGGGGGTGTTGCCACCTCTTAGGACTTACAAGAAGTGTTTGAATTTTGTGCTGCCTTCTTACGGAGATAAGCAGACTTATGTCTAGCTTTAGCGCGGCGGCACAGACTGCGGCAACACCCCTTTTGTAGTTTTGGTTTCGCCGCGTGATCGCAACGGAGTCGCGCGAAATTTGAGTTTTCTTTTTGTCAGCACTATCTTGCAGGGGCTGCCGAAGTTGATTTCTTTCTTTATTGGCGCTGCTCTTAGCTTGCTTATCACCGTTGCTCGCAAGGTATTCTCGCCCTCTGTGGCAACGCGCCTACGCGGTTTCGATTCCGCCGCGGGATCGCAACGGAGTCGCGCGAAACGTGTTTTCTCTTTGTGGGCACTGTTTTGCAGAGGCGGCGAAAGTTGATTTCTATCTTTATTGGTGCTGCTCTTAGCTTGCTTATCACCGTTGCTATTCTATTCTATTGAACATTTTCCAGTTGTGAGTGATGCTGTCACCGAAGTACTATTCCTAATTTTTTTTTACTATTTATTCTCAATTATATACATTTTGTACATTCAAGATCCGCAATAAAGTAATTTGACCACCTGGGAAAGTTTTCTTCAAAATAATTCGACCCTCAAAGGGTTAATGCTGAGTTGTTTCACACGAATATTTGCACAAATAGTGAATATTCCCATCAATATTTGATTTGCATTCAATTCAGTGCTATCACTATTCCATTCATGTATGTTTTTGAAAAAGTAGTTTCGCACACCCCTAATGTGGCAGTCAGCCAGCTTTCCCACAGTGCATAGACACAACGGGGCGAAGTGCCCAAAAACAATGAGGAAAATGTGACAACTTTTGCCATTGCTGCCGACAGACCGAAGCGTGAAGTTTCTTCCCCGCTTAAGAAAACGCAAATGCGGACCAAATTCTGCGGGCACTAGAAAAGGTTCAGGCCTTGTGCCAACAAATGCTAATCGATATTTTTATGAAGTGAAATTGTCAAAAAATGCCTTTGTACTTCACTCAACAATCAAATTTTCCAAAATTAGGCAGTATGGATTGTATGTTTTCCTGGATAATACATTTTTTCCCCACATTTTTTTTACACATATCAACAAGGTTTTATTGTATTTACAAAAGGTTTACATGCTTGTTATGTGGATATAATACATACACAAGAGATGATCTCCAGAGACTAGTTCACATATAATGAAGTGGATGCAGGAGCTTAAAAATATTACTGGCTTTCTCATAATTCAATGTTCCTCCATAAAACCTTTTCAAATCACAATCAACTCCTAGTACAGCAATGAATGTTACTCTGCCACTTTTTGTGCTCTTGCAGCGGACACTATTCTAGTTCTGTACTTCAGACAGAGAGATACTCAAATAATCTCCTTTTCCTTGGTAAGTGAAATGACAATGCACCCATATTTCAATCTCAATACAGTATAATCTCACTGACACGAATCTCACGGGGATGCAAAAAGTATGTATATCATCCAAAACCAACAAAATCTGCATGCAAAAGCATAGCAAATGCCTCAACGCTTATCTGTTTATGGATGACGGGATTAATCATGGCAACGCGCAGCCGCTTATTACTCGTGATGAGTATGTACATCATGACGTCGGCAATGTGCGGGTCATGCGCCACTGCTCACTGCTCGCAGTGTATACTGCGCGACTGGTGATCGCGACATTCACAATGTGTGAGCCGCGCGCTGCCGCTCACTGCTTGCGGTGCGTACAGTGTAACTGACAATCGGACGTCAGTGATGTACAGGCTGCACCCCACCACTCACTCACAACACTGGTGATCACTAACTCTGTGCGCCCTGCGCAACTAGTGATCACACTGTCGGTGCTGTGCAGGCAGTGTTGAGTGCACAAGGTTGCGGCCGCGGCTCATGCATTCATATCATCCGCAGTGGTGCAGGAGTGTGTTTGGAACATCTGAAATTCTGCACTGTACACAATGTACTCTGCCTAGGGAATTTTACAAATTCATAACCATGGAGGAAAAAAACCTGAGGAGGGTGCGTGATGCCAAGCGGCCAGCCTTCGCAAGCCATGTGGTCGTAAAGCCGTTCCCTCCCCATTTTTTGCTTTTGCTCTCCCAGTCAGTCCCTCATGTTTTGGCGTAGGTATGTTTTAGTGCACACATCTGCACGGCCCATGACACAGGCATCTACAGCAAGGAGGTTGACCTACAGTCAGTTTGCTGTGCTAGTCCGCGCGTGCACAGCGAGGCTAGATATCACTGCATGCTACCGCATGGTGAGATCCCGAAGAAGATCGACTCTCTCCTTTTTACTTTTTATGACTAGGTATGACTAGGCTTCAAGGCTATCGCCAGATGCTCCCTCCCGAGTTTTTTTTTACTTCATGTTCAAAACAACCGCTATCGTATCATCGAGATTTTTGGTTTTGGTTTTATGGGGTTTAACGTCCCAAAGAGGCTCGGGCTGTGAGGGACGCCGTAGTGGAGGGCTCCAGATAATTTCAACTACCTGGGGTTTTTTAACGTGCGCTGATATCACACAGTGCACGGGCATTTAGCATTCTGCCTCCACTGAAATAAACCGCGGGGCTCAGACCGAACCGACCTCTTCCGGGTCAGCAGCCAAGCATCATAACCAGTAAGCCACTGCGGCAGCTATCATCGATTGTCCTGCACTAGAATGTTTAGCCTGCTTTAGATGCATTACTGCCAAGTGTTGCCCATTAAAAAAGAGGCATGCCTATTAACGGCTCATAGACTTATCAATAAACCTGCTCAAACAGGATGACTTCACCTTTTCCATGTAACAAACATGCAATAAACCACTGAAATCCTCAAACTTTTTAGCTCGCACAAGCATATCATACTCAAACATTTGAAAAGTCTAAGGATAACTTATCAATTGTTCTTCTAAGCTGCAAACAAGGAATCACTTTTACATTCCAAAGGTATGGGACATGCCTCTTGAAGAGTTGTCTTACAAAACAACCGCACCAATTGCCCAAAAATTATCAAACTGATGTGCAATTTTTTTTTTCTGTGTACATTTGTAACTCCAACTTCCAGCAAAATTTTGGTGCAAGCCAGTAGTTCTCAAAAACAAGCTGCGCCAGAGGCTTTTTCTGGGAGAGGCTCTGCAGGCCCAAAGCACATACATCCCAAGCACTAAATCTCAAAAACTTCTGCTATTGGGTGTGGAAAGAGCCAAAAAACAAAATGCAGAGGCAACACTTGATAAAAAGTTGACAGGAAGGTTTTCGCAGGTACGATAACTTCTTTTTCATAATTTTTCACACCTTCTTCCATAGCATAATCAGAAGAGAAGGCAACATGATAGGCTTTGAAGGCATCATAACAGAATATAGCTGAGTCCCCCTGGCATACAACAAAACTAAAGATCCACCTGGCAACCACACCATGACTTACCTGGGCGGTGACAAGCGACGAGGAGGATGCCGAGGTGAAGGACTCCTGACAACATGCCGATCCCCAGTGCGCCTAGGTGACACTGATCGCCATCGCTCAATCTCAGCTCGAAAACGCGATGGTGACAACCGCCTTGACGGCGAGGCCTTCCTAGAAGGTGAGGTCTTCCGAACAGGTGAGGCTTTTCGTAAAGGCGACCCTTTTCTTGAAGGTGATGACCTTCTAGCCGGTGATACCCTCCGCAGCGGCGACACCCTCCGGGCAGGTGACATCTTACGAGGAGGGGATGCCCTGCGTGAAGGAGACACCTTTCGAGGTGACATCCTGCGTGAAGGAGACACCTTTTTTGAAGGAGAGGCTCTTCGCAGGGGGGACGTCTTACGGGACGGAGAGGATCTGCGGACTGGAGATGTGCTCTTATGAGATGGAGAAAGCCTGCGATTGGGAGAGCTTTTTCGGCTAGGTGACAGTTTCCGCAATGGAGACTTGCGAGGTGGTGAGCTTCGCCTGGAAGGGCTTCTTTTAGGGCTCTTACGGTGCCGTGAGGACGGACTTTCCCTTTTTGGGGCAGACCGCTTCGGTGTTGGACTCGTAGAGGTGTCCTTCTGTGCCTTTTCTGTGTGTGCTTTCCTGCCAAAGATAATACTCACGCTCAATTTGAGGTTCTAAACAAAATTAGTTAAGAGTAAAATGCTTGGAGTATATATGAAAAACAAATTACAATTCAGTGAAACAAAACATATACTTAAATTAAAGGCTCCAGACCCATTTTGGACTTCTCAAGTGGACACTAACATTGAAAAGCACAAAAGTTCACCATGCCTCAAGTTGACATTGCTCTCATGACCAAATAGCTACTCACACTGGCAAGATGACTGCCTACCAATGTGAAACATCTGAGGCATCAAATGGAACAACACCAGTGACAGTGAAGTAGACTGTCCATGCAAGAAGCTTAATTGTGTACAGTGCCAGCAGCTACTCAAAAAGACAATTAATTCAAAGCAGTTCATGATGCACAATTTTTCTCGTCAACTCTGCTGCCTACACGTCCTTCAAGCTAAAAGAGGTCTCCCAAAAGAAAAGGCCAGATTTCTATACTGCTGCGTACAGACTCTGCCTGCAAGCCAGCATGGTTGCCTATGGTTCAACATGTGCCACCATCTCTTTGCACAAATTGTCACATAAGGGATGTGCAGCATTTCTTATTAGTGTGTCATGCTTTCGTGAGAGGTACCGTGTGCCACTATAGAGCTTGTGTTTCTTGAATGATCACAAGATGACAGCTGCATGGAGGCTCTCAGCTGCCTGTCAAGTTTTCAGAGGATACTAGCTTTCTAACACAGCAGTGGATAAAACCTCTTTGTCACTAGTAGACAGAGACAGAGATATGTCAATAAATAACACCCATGAAATGCAAATATACCCTGCATCTACACATCATCGCAACCTCATCAAAGCAGTAACCACTTCACAAGTTCTGTGCAAGTTTTCACCACAGATTTCCCAGCAGGCACAAAATAGTTACACATTATGAATGCTTACAGTACGCATACATTAGACAAACAAATAATAAGCAAGCATCTGGCAAATGGCACCCACATTAGAATGAAACTACAAGAATAAAATATATGCCAGCCTGCAACAAAATGAAATTATCAGAATATAAAAACAGAAGTCGGATGCCAACTTTTGCTGAAATCTACCCAAAAACTGGATTGCACAAAAGTTACTAACGCACTCTGTGTTATAAAATACAGTAGAAAACCTCCTTTATAGAGGCAACAATAAAATATGATAAATGGTAATACATTTCACCGGCACTCGTTAATTTCAGCAGGAAAATAACCAGTGCACAAGCACCTGCCATTGGCAACTGAATAAGGAATCATTTAACAAACCTGCTCGAACGAGGAGAGCCATCTCTTTCCTTACGATGCTCTGACCGAGAATGCTCTCGACTTTTTCCCTCCCGTTCAGCCTTGTGGTCCAGTGACAATGTGTGGGACTTTTTGCTACTGCTCTCATGGCTTCTGCCGGATGACACCTTAGGTTTCTTGTTTTTGCCGACTTCTTCATCAGAACTTCCATAGTCACTTGGAACAAGTGTGTACAGCTTGGCCTGAAGAATTGCCTTCTGCTCTTCCAGCTCCTCAAGGTTCATGCTGCTCACTTGAAGAGCTGTCTGATTACTCTCTGTGTCCATGGTGAGGGCTGCCTTTGCACTGCTGCTCGACTTTCGCTTGCCACTCTTGTCTTTGGATGAGCTGTGGTGGTGTTTGTGCTTGTGTTTATGCTTGCGCTTCTTATGCTTGCTACCACCTTCCTTGCCCTCTTTTCGAGCAGGCTCTGCAACTTGCTCATCACTGCAAGACAAAACAGGGGTCCATGGCTGAGGCAAGAACTGCGTCAAATGTTAACCAAACTTTACGTGAAACTACATCTGCTCTCTTCTATTTGGCTTACGACTGCGATACTGTGAAATAAAATATAGGTAATGGGCTAGTATTCAATGCTTCAAGCACACTGGACAAGACTGGCTCAACAGATTTCTTTCAAAAAGTACCACTGACAAAACTGCCTCAGCTACAGCACTTTATTTTATTCTTCAAAAACACCAGAAGACAAATCTCTCATTTTCCGCTCTTTCATCCATTTCAAATTGATGTTGTCAATGAGAAAAGTATGAAGAGCATTAATTAAGGACCATTAAAACTCACACATATGCAACAAAAAAAAACTGGCATGTTTTAGCTGCACTTAGAAGGGCTAACTGAGGAAAAGCTGCACCTGCAATGTGTTACAAGGAAAAGAATGAGTTCTCGGAAGCGCATGCTGAATGAAATGTGTGCCGCATCTTTTGTATTAACTTTCGCAGATTTGTCAAGCATAGGATATTAAGTCATCAGCATGACAATGTAACCAGCAGGTGTTAAAGCCAAAATTCTGAACTGGTACTCTCAAAAGAAGCATATAAAACGCAGGATGCTTAAAAAGGGGCAGGAACAAAACACCATCTATGAAGCTAGTGTAAGCACTTCTCAGAAGGAAACTTGAAATATTCAGAAGTTTACAATGACTACTAAAGATGAAGCAGCAACAGCTTATAATCTGCACTATTGAATATAGATCAGTTCATACCAATAACTTAATTCGTATCATAAGTATCAGGTCACGCACACAATAGGTGTTTCAGCGAAGGTGAACCAGATTTTTTAAAATAGCCGTTTTGCGGTATCAAGGTGGCTTCTGCGGCACATTATTACCTGTGTAAACAGACATCAGAAAACAGGCGAATGATGTGAACTAGTTAGCCGGTTACGTAATTTCGATAATTAAGTTCTGAACTTCAGTTAGACACCTGGTTGAAATTATGAGATTTGTAGCCCATTGTTAATAATAGCCATATCGCTTTTCAAAATTCCAAAAACATGATTACCCTTGGCGCTACAGCTCAATAAAATTTGGCTATTTCAACTAGCTACATGCACTGGAGGGGTTGCTTTGCATGCTTGCTTTTGAAAGTGCATGCATTTTGGCACGATGTAACCAAGATTTGTTGGGCCACAGCGCAGAGGGTAATCACGTTTTTGAAATTATAAAAACAAATAAGTTGCCTGCGATAGCTAAAAGTTAATTATTTAATAATCAGAAATTAGTTAAATGGCTAACTAGTCAACTTTAATCATCTCTTTTCTGAGGTTTGCCCATGCAAGTATTATTGTGCCTCAGAAGCTGCTTTCATACCTCAAAAAGCCTACTTTTAAAAATTCTGGTCCATCTTCGGTGAAACACCGTGTGTGTGTGTGTGTGTGTGTGTGTGTGTGTGTGTGTGTGTGTGTGTGTGTGTGTGTGTGTGTGTGTGTGTGTGTGTGTGTGTGTGTGTGTGTGTGTGTGTGTGTGTGTGTGTGTGTGTGTGTGTGTGTGTGTGTGTGTGTGTGTGTGTGTGTGTGTGTGTGTGTGTGTGTGTGTGTGTGTGTGTGTGTGTGTGTGTGTGTGTGTGTGTGTGTGTGTGTGTGTGTGTGTGTGTGTGTGTGTGTGTGTGTGTGTGTGTGTGTGTGTGTGTGTGTGTGTGTGTGTGTGTGTGTGTGTGTGTGTGTGTGTGTGTGTGTGTGTGTGTGTGTGTGTGTGTGTGTGTGTGTGTGTGTGTGTGTGTGTGTGTGTGTGTGTGTGTGTGTGTGTGTGTGTGTGTGTGTGTGTGTGTGTGTGTGTGTGTGTGTGTGTGTGTGTGTGTGTGTGTGTGTGTGTGTGTGTGTGTGTGTGTGTGTGTGTGTGTGTGTGTGTGTGTGTGTGTGTGTGTGTGTGTGTGTGTGTGTGTGTGTGTGTGTGTGTGTGTGTGTGTGTGTGTGTGTGTGTGTGTGTGTGTGTGTGTGTGTGTGTGTGTGTGTGTGTGTGTGTGTGTGTGCACACACCTCTTAGTATTTCATGAAACAAAGGAAGTTTTGAGTATGCTAGCAAACTGTGTAGCAAATAAAAAAAAGTTAACTCCCTTTGTACCATGACAAACTGTTCATTCACTGCCATTCATAGCTTGTAATTGCTGTGCCTGCCACTATTACCAGTACACAGTGAAGAATTAAGTTCAAACACCATATCCTACAACTGCATGAATTAAATGCACAAAACAATATTCAATATTTATAATGAGCGCACAGGTGCTGAAAAACACACTAAAAGGTATAACCACAATGATGACAAGCACCTCAATGCCGAAAGTCAAAGTGTTTCTCAACCCCACAGCAAAAAAAGCACAATAAAAAAAACACACTTGGTAGGGCATTCTCGGCAAGTGTTTGTTTTAAACCTGTCTGCATACATGCAGACTACACTGCATGTGTGCCATTTGTCTTCTAGTTCTCAGGGGGGTTGGCGTGCAATGCATGCAGGGACAAGTTGGGGGGATGGCACTGCTCAAACGAGGCATGCATTCACTCCAAAAATATGAAACTGCCTTGTTTTCTAACAAGACTAAAGAAGTTATAATTCAGCAAAAAAGACAGCTTGGAGAAATAAAAGTTTTTCATGTTAACAAGTAGGCATAAACTTGACAAAGGCACGTGAAGAAAAGATAAGAGATTCACTCTTTTAATACCACCAATTGCCTGGTTACAGACTGCATACAATAGCAAGACTAAGAACTGAATGCCGCTTATACAAGCAGTAGCCCTGAACAGTGATGATGCAACACACTCATTTTTTTCACCAACAGGAGAACTAAAAGCTTGAGAAATGTGCAAAAACATCACAGTAATTAATGGCAAAGTTTCCTAACTAAGCAATTCAGGCAACACCACTAGGTAAGTTTATTTTCCTAATATTTTCATCATACTTCACGAAAAAGTTTAGCGCACTCACAACGAACGACAAGGTAGACAGACAACCTTGTCTTGTCTACCTTGTTTGTTGTGACTCTTCAATGCAGCTCAAAGTGCTATGACTATTTTCCTCTGGGTTTGATTGCGCATAGTACCTGTACCAAAGCATGTCATGCTACATGCCTATAGCTATGCCCTAAAAAATCTATATTCAGGTTAGAACATATTTGTGAAAATTATTTCTGCAGTCCCATTTCAGCACCACTGATGTGTTCTGATGACAGGAGTCTATCAAGATTTCAGTGCTCTGATAGGAATTAAGAGGAAACACGGTACACAGCGACTCTTTCATGACCCTCAGCAACCAGTTTCTTGGGCTATGGTGAGGGTGCAGGAGTGCTTAATCCTCAACTCTTTCCTGTTCTACAAGGACAGCTCAGTGTCCCATATGGCAACACCCATCAATATCTTTTTGAAACGGTCCATACATATTCTTTTTTTGCCACACCAAAAGTAGTGATGTTCATCTCAAACAGCAGTACCTTGAACTTAGTAAAGCTTGAAGGGGCTGTGAAAGGGGGTCTCAACAAAGGTGCGATATGCCTAGGATGCTAAAGGACGCATCGTCACCATTATCTTCCAGCAAAAATTATTTTGAAGCGTTTTGTGGAAGCTGAGTTATTTGTAGTCAAAATTTGAAATTCCGTGTCTTCGCGCCTTTCCCTCTCCTCTCGTCACTTAATGCACACTGAAAAGCTGGTCCGCCAGCTCCACGCACTCGGCCCCTCCGCCGACTGCCGACGCACGTGGGAATTCCCCAGGGGGCGGAGCCAACGCCTCCTAAACTGGTTTGGCGTCGACGGCGCTGGCACGGCGAACCAATGATGGCATTCCGCTGCTGACGTAAAGAGCGCTACATGACGCAACGCGCGCGGATTCGGGTGAAAGCCCGAGGCACGGAAGCAGGAGTTCTTAAAATTGTATTGTAAATTATCGGCTCGCTTTTGAGGTCTTGCACGTGCCATGAACGCTCGGTGGCCTGTACTCTACATAATGCAAGCATATTACAGCCAACCTCAAACACCCTTTTCAGAGACCCTTTAACATCCAAAAAAAAAAAAATTATAGATGAATGACTTGAAAATAGCAGGCTTCTCAAGAGAGTACAGAAGTGAACTATTTACACAACCCACTTTTGTTTCCTTTTGTGCACAACATGTAATTGGGTTAGGTTACACTTTTAAAGATATCACTGAAATACAAGAGTGAAACGTACTTTGTAGGAACAAATTAAATACAAACCAAATAGTCATAGTAGTGAATCAAATATAGAGTAAATTCCTTCCTCAGCAGATTCTAAATAGTGCTCAAATTATAATAGCTGGTGTATGCATGCAGCTCAACCAAAATGACACAGAACCTTTTTTTTTTTTTTTTAATGTGAAAGTAAGCACTATCTATTTGTTCTTTGGATCAATCACAATAAAAGATTATTTATCAATCAGCCAGTGTGCTAAATTTCAATTATGCCTCAATGAAGCAAGGATGTGAAACAAAAAAAGATCTCTGGGAATGACTAAAATCCTAATCGAACCGTCCAAGAGCTAACTTGAATGTAGACTATGTATCGCTCAAATAGTTTCTCAATACTGTCTGAACCACAACACTTATCTATATGATGCATGATGCGCTTCAAATAAAATGCATAAGAACTTTCTGAACATCAGGAAACCAAATCCTTCCAGTTCGAATTAACTTCAATAATCAATCAGCTGAAATGCAGCAACCTTACTGAGCAGCAATGATGCACATTAATTGCATGGTTTGAGTCAATGAACAGCTACTGCCAATTTATTCATTATAATTACTATCAGTACACTCAGTGATCTTTTTTGGCAATGAAGAGGAAGCTCAAGGGCTGAGCCTCTGTAACAATGTCACTTCACTAATAGTTTGGCCGCAGGATGGCCACCTAGCATGTTGCTTGCAGCACTGCTGCTGCACTCCATCGCTGTTGTAGATGGTGGCATCTATAGAAGCTTCTTGTAACCAGACATGAAAAAACAATTCGCTGCAATCAAAGAAACTGCTTTTGATGTGGCTGTTTAACGTTTACCGGGGGAAAGGCAGCTGGCAATCGATGCGAACAAGACCCCCCGACAACGCCAACAGCGGCCGACCACGATTTAGTACAGTTACTTCAGAAATATGCCTTAAATATTAAGTATTACCAGTATACCAAGTTTCAAGAAGAAACTATTAACTGCAGTCGGGGACTATATTCTTCTGCATAGGAAGCAACAGTTTGGTCGAAGACCCTTTTCCCAATCATTTCATCCCAGTAAAGCTGAGCCCTAGGTTGAACGGAAACCTTGTACCCATTACAAAACTGATGGGTACCCAGCAGTACTGGGAATTAAACCCAGCACCTCCAAAATGTGAGCCAGTTGCTCTACCAAAAGGCCATCTCTTGTAGGGTTCCAGCTCTGCAGCTTCGGCAGCATTGTCAAGAAAAGCTGTCGCAGGGTGTAACGCATACTGCCAGAATATTCACCGTTAGTTCATGTTGTAACACAGCCAGCCAGATGAGGGATGCTCATGACCTCCTCCTTAACTGACTACAAAGCGGGCAAGTCACATTCTCCATTTCCCTCTTAGTCAATGCTGACAGCAAACAAACCCGTAGTGGTAGTGGCACGGTGCTGGCGTGCCTTAATACTACACACCTTCAAGATTACAATCAGACGCCAGTATGGAAACATAACAGCACCTCTTGGAAAATTACACCCCTAGAGGGTCAACAAGCATGCACAGGGCATATTGTACTGCTAAGGCCAGAATAATATGTGTTTGTAGTTTGTTCCAAACAATGAGTAAACCTTGGTACTGCCTTCATTAAGAATATTTCTGCATGCTTATAAAAAAAAGTAATTTAGAATTATACATGAAATCAAGCTGTCATACTAAAGCAGCCTGCTGTAAGCACAATAACTAAAGGATATAAATGCTATCATCAGTGACATGCCACACCATGGTTGGTCACATATAACTAAGCATGCAAAACACTTCAGACACCACAAAAAAAAAAAAGTTTTTAAAACAAAGGCAGCCACATAAAACCAGCATCCAGCAGGCACTCCATTGAAGCCCCTTGTTTATTTAGTTTTTATTTAGGCACTGGCACAAATGGACCCAGCTAACATTACATGTAGAGAGGAACCCTTGAAAATGGTGATCGTATTAGAACTACATATAACTGAATAATATAATAAAAAAACACAACTACAGTTTTGTCCTCATCCTTCACAGAACATGATTTCGTAGGCAATGACATCAGTGGCAGAAAGTTGGTACAGTGGCTAAGTGAGCTACATTCGCAAGGCTGATCGTCCCACAGATGCAGGCAACTCTCAGAGAGATAATGGTTTGAGAGTTGTCATGGTAGTAATAGTTGCATCCAAAATAACCCTCCATCTAATGACTGCCAGGGTACCAGCAAACTGGTGCTCTGCACAGTGCCTGCACTCCTCATTTCAAAGTCGCAAAAGTACTTTGCATGTGAATGGTGACATACTCCAAATTCCTGACTAAATTAAGACATGCGCCTTGCCTCACCCTACTTAATCAGATAATTAAAGAGCCCACTGTAGTGGAGCTATTATGAAGTAAATGGTAGCATAGGTGCCAAAGACGTCATATTTCGAGAAAGTGCCTTTTCACAAAATTCCCGACACCCTGCAAAGTGCACATTAAGTCAGTGGCAGACGTATATTATAGCTCACTCTTTTAAAAATCAGGCATCGAAACAAGCTAATAAGACAACAGTACTGGCCGCTCAGCAAACACAAAGGTAAGTACTTGCATGCTAATGAATCAGAGAATAAGTGTACGTGAACACTAATCCCAACATCGCAGCCTGAAAAAAATTCAAAAATATTGTCATTCTAGAAAAAAAAAAAAACTGACATCATGCATATTTAAGTAGACCACTGTATTCGAGCCAATGCTAGCTGTTGACAGACACTCACACCTGTAGTAGAACACGTCTAATGAAATATACCTTCCAATCAACTTTTACTAAATATACAATGTTCGTAATCCTCTCAGTACTGGATTTTCATCTCAACTCTTTCGCCACTAGGTCCCAAACTCGCACTTCTTAAACCTTCCAGTACCTGTAACTTTTTTTACCAATGTATCAGCTTACGAGGCAACTTTAAAGAAAATGTCCTCGGTAATTGATGCATTCGGAATTTTTTAGAAAAAAAAAATCAAAGGACCGGCATGGTCATTGCAAAAAGAGAGAGCACAAACGCATCAAACGACATCAGCGACGCAAGAAAGGCTCCTGAGTGACGCCTAACCTTCGCTTCTGATTGATATAGAACAAAAAACTGATTAGCAAGCGCAGCTGTACGGCACAGGTATACGAAGCAAAACCGTACGAATACGCGCGCCAAAAATTGGGACATCAATGTGAGGAGACCGAAAAGCAACGGCTATATTTTTGTGTAACGCAAGCGTTTCGAAGCGCCTCTTAATACACTTTATCCTAAGATTGGACAAACTTTGCAGTTACAAAAACAGAATGCACTGAAAACGTAATGACGCACAATAAAAGCAATGAGCTTCGCGGTACGCGTCAGACACCACACCAATATCGCGAGAGATCGAACACTGTGTAACGGGGCTCAACTTGCGTCTCGCACAAAGGCGTAGGCAATAGTAACTATTTCGCATGCTTCAAAGACTATAAATGAAGGCATTTCACGAACTACCTACAAACGATTGAAAATTATTCGTTGAAAATGCGAATGGCTTCAAATGGGGGAAAGAAAAAGAGGAAGTGTCTTCAGAGCTTGTTTACCTTTCTGAACGATCCTTTTTGAGTGGCACCATTGTGTCGAATTGCATCTAACACCGTACTGCTACAATACACAGCAGCACATAAAACGTTCCGTGATCACTTCATGTGATCACTTCTAGCACGGAACGACAGCTTCCTCAGCGTAACGCCGAAAAAGCGTTCATCAGCGCAATGTTGCTAGGATAGGTCCCTCGATGAATCACTAGAGCGATCGCTAAGTTAAAAAACGAATAATACGATTACATTTCCACTTCACTTTTGTATAATGAAATACAATAGCTAGTATAGTCACACGATAACGTTCTATTACACGCAGACAAGTCGTATGCTAAACCTTCCAATGGCCGACCACTGCTTAGCGGCGTAAGGACACTAGTGAACAACATTGTACAAGATCGCACAATGCTCTTGTGTATGTTCTTATAACTTTGCAAACAGTACCAGTAGTACAGTGCATTCATGCCCTCTGCAGCGACACACGTAGCACATCGTACTGCAGCTTCCAAGAGCAATCGCGCACAGTACCCTCAAGAACATAGCACTCGAAGCAAGAATAATTTGTAATGATATCGTTGTTGCGCGCGCACCGATGCGGCATCACTGTGTACTCACCTAACATCGCCGTTTTTCAAGTCCTGCATGCTGTCTACGCTTCGCACTGTGCTTTGCAAACACGGCTTCGCCATTCTTCGTGCTCGCACTTCCCTATTAGACTACTTAAGGTAGCTCACATTGCAACCTTGAGTTTCGAAAACCACTACGACGAACTACGTTCTGCGGCACCTCGGAATTCTTGCAGAACAACGCGTGCGAAGCCGTTGTCGTAGCCAGCTATAGCCAAGTAGGATACAAGTCGCTCCGCAAGTCGCAAGGACAACAAGCGCAGCGCAGCGAAATTATAGTGTACTAGAATTAGCGAAATGCAGCGAAATAATTAGAGAGGGCGCTGTTGGTACTAAAGCAAAGCCCAATTTTCCTTCCTCCAAGCAAAGCCCCTAAAAAAACTAAAGTAGCGACAACACCCCCTCCCTCTCCTCTCCTCCTCCCCCGCGCGCTGGGCGAACGACTTTTGTTTTCTTTGTGATTTCATGTGACTGCGGTGGCGACCTCTGGCCCGCTCCGAAGGAACTAACGCCCCTTTTCAATTGGTTGCGCTGGATTCCCGTACTTGCCGAGTTCTCCATTTCTCCGCATTAACCGTGCGTTCCGCTGCATAAACACATTGGTGACTTCGGAGAAACATTTGCATGCTTCACTGAATCGTCTAAAGGCAAAAATGCACGCATAGATGGATTGTTTTGGTAGAGCAGCACGCGCACCGTGTCCGGGAGCGCCGGGCTCTGTGCGGCGTGCCAAGTTTGATATCGAGAGTGGGGCGTGCATTGAACGTGACCATGAATCACGAGGCCGTAGAATGAATTTGCGGTGATCTGTTTTGGTGAAGAGGAGTATGCAAACAGAACGACCGTCCTCGCCGGAACGCTGGACGTGCTACAACAGATGCACAGGTTTGACATTCGAAAAGACACCTGCAAGTGAAGGCATTCTAAATGCCCGTAGTTCATCCGCTCTTCTAGCGGCTTTTGGTTTTGGTCTGCTGCAGTGCATCGCGGACCAGGTAAGACGCTTGAGGGAGTGCTCGAAATACGGTATGAAGGCCACGCTACGTGTGCTTATCTGTGCCTCCCCTAATCTTCTCTCGCGTGCATGAACTGTAACGATATAGACTCTCGCATTAAAATTTTCTTTAGCCGCCGCGGTGGCTCAGTAGCTATGGTGCTCGGCTGCTGACCCGAAAGACGCGGGTTCGATCCCGGCCGCGGCGGTTGAATTTCTTTGGAGCAGAAATTCGAGGCCCGTGTACTGTGCGATGTCAGTGCACGTTAAAGAACCCCAGGTGGTCGAAATTTCCGGAGCCCTCCACTACGGCGTCTCTCATAGCCCTATAGTCGCTTTGGGACGTTAAACCCCATAAACCAAACCAACCATAAACCTAAAATTTTCTTTGGAATAGTTACTTAGTAAGGAGAAAACCTACCTCGCAAATATCCTTCGCCTGCCAGCAATGGGATGATAAAGTTCTACGTAAATGTTTCATCGGCATCAGTCATTAAGCGAGAAGCAAAACCTACCTCGCTTTTAACACATCTGTCCGATAATCTTCCATATTCGTATAGTCGCTATTAGAGCACTGCACGGGCCTTAATAATTCATGCGTCCCGAGCCCGTCAACCTTTTTCCTTACCTGCCCCAGCCCGGCCCGATTTTTTCGATATAGGCCCGAACCCGGCCTGGCCCGCGTGGTAGACATGCCCGGCTCAGGCTCGGAAACGGCCCAAGTACTAAATGCACATCGGTAAAGCCAAAGCCTTTTGTTATACGGATCTCATTTTAAAAAAAGCGGCTACAAAACTTTTAAAAATGGAGATAATGGAGGCCTCACTGTAGGCAACGTTAACAAAAAAAACGTTTTAGCATTAATACAAGAGGTTATCACAGATTTGCTCGCATTCGTAGCCTCCTCCTAACTAGTTAGGCGTCAAGGGGAACCGAGAACGCGGAAGTGATGTTACAAAGTATGTGACAGGAAACGCGCGACCCACTTACGATGGGCACTATCACGCACACCCACAGCTACTGGTCATATTTTGAGAGTAAACGCAAGCCAGCGCGCGCTAGCTGGTGTTTCCACCAGCGGTGCCTACGCTGCCTTGACGATGCATATCGGCGCAATAATTTTCTTTTTGTCTTCTTTCTGTAATACACACACACACACACACACACACACACACACACACACACACACACACACACACACACACACACACACACACACACGCACGCACGCACGCGCACACACGCACACACATACATACATACATACAGGGTCTGTCCTGAAAGTAATGAGACAAGCCACGGTGTGGCTTGTGCATGCGCTAGATCGGGAAACCGCTTTTGGGGGAAGGAGGGGGAACCTTCAGCTTCACAATGCAAAGACCTCAGTTGGCCTCGAGCATGTCAAGCGAGTGGACGTGTTCAAACGTGAACCCCTGTTTCGTCGCTGCGTCGAGGAAACCATGGAACAGCGCGACGCGGTGAAGCTTTGCAATAAACTGAATAAATCACCGACCGATACATTTGACAGCATGTGGTAATGATGCAATGTCCAGATCGCAAGGGTTCCAATGGTACAAAGCATTTACAAATGGCCGTGAAGACGTTCAGGACCACAGTCAACGTCACCGTCCGCAACCGTCATCGACAGGTGCCCTGACCGTTGCTCGTCGTGAACGTCGTCACGACCGTTTGTAAATGCTTTGTGCCATTAGAACACGTGACCTGGACACCGCATCGTTCTCACATGCTGTCTTGATCACGTTGATTGACTCGGTAGATGAGTTTATTGCAAAGCTTCACCGCATTGCGCTGTTCCAACGTTCGCTCCATGGTTTCCTCGACGCAGCGACGAAACATGGGTACACGCTCGAAGACGTCCACTCGCTTCGCCTGCTCGCAGCCAACTAAGCTCGTTGCATTGTGAAGCTGAAGGCTTCCCCTCCTTCCCCCGAAAGCTTTTTCCAAATCTAGCGCATGCACGCGTCGACTTGTCTCATTACTTTCAGGACAGACCCTGTACACGCACGCGCGCGCGCGACTGCAGAATGTAACGCGTGCGCTTCACCATGTCAGAGCGCAGTTTGATCTGCGCTTATAGTACGCATGTATGTCTAACTGCGGCATGCGCTCAAATTTAAGAAACGTCACTCTACAGTTAGACGTGTGCCTCGCGTCACTTACACGTTTGCGTGCGTGCAATCACGATGCGCTCAACGCAAGCGCCCTTATGTCGAGCTTACTGCGGCCATACGCTCGATCGCAAACAAACCACTGCACAGCGTAGCTTGAAAAAAAAAAAAGGAAAACTCAGCAGCTATTGAAAGCACGTCACTTACGTCTGGAAGTCTGGTCGATGGCGTTGCGTTAAAATTCGCCCGGCCAATTATGTGGAACCGAACCTTCCTCCGGCCCGCGTCGGTTTTCGATGATGGGATCACGAAGAACCGCTTTCCACCTTCGTGACGGTTCTTGCACCCGAAGGCGCAGCAGCCCGTCATGCCGCACAGATAGATGGCTTGAAGTTAGGTGACTGACACACGTTCCGAGCAAAACAAAAGCTGCTGTTCTTCACAGCAAGCAAAAGCGCCGTGTCCGCAACGACGCCTGCCGAACCTACGGTGCGCGGTTAGAGCGGACATAGAGAGTTTTAGTATAGCGTTAGCGTGATAGCGGACCTAAGGGAAATTACGTTAGCGTGCCGCAAGCAACTTATCCCCACAGAGAGTTTTAGTATAGCGTTTTGAAAACGTTAAACGCCATCTTCGTGACATGGATGCGAATGCTCCTTCTCAAATGGTCGACACGGCCGCTAACTTGCCAAATTATAATATTTCCGAGTTTTTTATACGAATTATCAGTGCAGTGTTCATTTTCGTCTGCAAAATGACCCCGAAATTACAATAAAATGAAATAAAAACGTAAAACAGTGGCGCCATCTAGTAAAGGCAATGTTAACTACAAGCCGTTGGAGCAAGAATATTTGCCATCACATGACGTCTAATGTTCAAAAAACTTATGTAAATTTAATATAAACTCTCTTTACATAATTCAAGTCCATAAAACACCGCGAAAAACCTCCAAATCTATTTTTGTCTCGTTCCAGACGTTCTTGCTAGGTTTCTGCTGCGTTTCGGTAGTTTCGGGCCGTTGCAGACGGTAGCAGTGCAGCTTGAGTTTCCATTAGGCTTGCGCGCTCCAGAATCGAGAGCGTATTTCAAAAACTGGGCTGAATTGCAGCTTAAACTTTATCGTCGAAGCAAGGTAAGTCATAGCGAAAACCAACAACACCAGTAGTTGCCGGTAAACATGCCGACCGGAATCGCAAGAGCTGCTGAATCGGCTGAAGCGGGCGGCTCTCGCTTGAAAGGACGCCGCCATGTTTCCACGCTAAGGGCGCAAAAGACGCAACGCTAAATTCTGAAAATTGCGTGCGTACGCTAACGCTATTTCCTCGTTAGCGTTCTGCGCATGCGCACTCTGGACCCGCTATTCCGCTATGCACGCAATTACGCAAAGCCCGCAATACTAAAACGGCGTCTGCGGCCGCGAAAAGCCGGGTTTAGAGGACTTTTGCACGCGAAACCATTGACCAATGGGAAGAGGCGACGGGCGCAGGAGGGAGAGGCGGCGTTCTGCAAAGGTTGTCGTTACAAAATTTTTAGGGGCTTTATAATGTTCACTACAACGCTGTAATCACTAAAGTGGCTTTGCGGTCTACTTGTGCAGAGTAGTGTAAGAGCATTCCGATTATCTTCAAATAAGTCTTCATTTCTGCTTTAGACAGGCGTAAAACTGCTCGACAGAATTGCGTTCAAGAAATGTTAACGGAGACGTTTACCTGAGAAGAAGACTGCTTTAAAGGGGTGGAGACACCACATTTTTGGTTGGCGTGTTCTTTGTTTTAAACATTGCTTATTGCTCCAGGACGCGTGATACGTGCGCCGCGATTCTTATATGCGCGGTAAAAAATTTAATATCATATTATTCATACTGAGCGATTTCGGTTTCGGAACAATCCTCCCAGAGAAGCAGAGGGAAAAAATCCTGAAAACATTTATTTACCAAGGTTTGCGATATATTACGATGAAACGAACCGTTACTAAGCAGAGGAGCATGCAATACCACCGCGGATATTGGCAGACCCGTTGGTGTTGTCCTTCCTATGCATGTTTCATCTCCGGGCGAACAAAACGCTTGAAAAATGCCACAATCCACTGCGTGGGTTTTTTTAGACCAGACGTCCCTCAATTGAAAGCATTTAATTCTGTTCACTTCTTTTGCAGTTAATTTCAAACTACCAAGTTTATTAGAATTGCTGAAACGCGTCACGGTGGTTTCTGTCCAAGCTTGTTTGGCGTTTTTTTTTATTTTTAGCTATGAGTGTCCCAATACAAGTGAGTGCAATGGATGGGTAAGAAAACTGAGCAGACGCGGTCAATGACACAGCGTCTTAGTTTCGCACGTTTTGAAGAAACAAAGATTATCAGCAACGGTAATAAAAAAATTCAGGGGGCACTTTGGCTCTCTAAAGTGCTGCAAGGCGAAAGCGTTTCCTGGCCACTGTTTGTTTTCGTTTACTTTTTTATTTTTCATATTTTGTTTTTATTTTTTTGCTCCTTTTCTTAATTTTATTGTTTTTTATTTTTATTTTCATATCTTATTTTTATTTTCTTTTTATTCTTGTTTATTTTCTTATTTTTTATTTTCCTTTTCTTGACTTTACTCCTTTTATTTTATTTATGAAGCCCATCCATTCACTAGATGCGCCTGTATTCATGCTGGAACCTTGAGCCTTTTAAGCAGTGACACCGAAAGGCGGACGAATCTGCCGACGCGTCTGTCGACACGGCTGCCGACGCGTCTGTCGACACTCCTGCCGATGCGTCTGTCGACACGGCTGCCGACGCGTCTGTCGACAAATCTGCCGACGCGTCTGTCGACACGGCTGCCGACGCGTCTGTCAACACTCCTGCCGACGCATCTGTCGACACTCCTGCCGACGCGTCTGCTAACGACAGTATGAGGCATTAAAGGCTTTCGCCTTAATATAAGCTGGTGGTTAGTTGGCTGGTTTATGGGATTTAACGTCCCAAAGCGACTCAGGCTATGAGAGACGCCGTAGTGAAGGGCTCCGGAAATTTCGACCACCTGGGGTTCTTTAACGTGCACTGACATCGCACAGTACACGGGCCTCTAGAATTTCTCCTCCAAAGAAATTCAGCCGCCGCGGCCGGGATCGAACCCGCGTCTTTTGGGTCAGCAGCCGAGCACCATAACCACTGAGCCACCGCGGCGGCTAAAAAATATAAGCACTCGCCTGTTCTTCTGGATATACCTAGATGAACACATAAACTGTTACCCAAGCAAACATGAAATCATTTATTCAGTGGTTATGAAAACACACAATAAAGTTATCAATATTTCTGTTTATGGGAACTGAACATTATTGCACTTTTTCAAAGTAGGCATCTATGTTAAATAGATACCTGCAATTGACAAAACAGTTGTGTTTGCATATATACATAGATGTAGAATTCAGGCTTCGAAGCAAAATTACTTTCGCGGAACTTCAAATTCCGGCTTGGTTACGCAAGGCTGACTCCAGCACAAGTTTTGCTTCCGTAGCCGTGGCCACTAGAATGAGGGCTCGGAATTTAGCGAAGATGAATTCGAAGCCTCACTCTGGCATACGCAGCAGTCAACATTTTTCTTATTCGCTCTTTGTGAGCCATGCGATCAAAGAACGAAGTGGCGCCTTCTTGGTGAAAAATGTACCGGTACACCATGAATTGACGGCGGTAAAATGCTCTTCATAGTTTTTAAATGTTTTCATTACATCCCTGCTGGGATATACGATGTTTTGTCCATCCCTGACGTATTCCTTAAGTGCAGTGAGGGAAGCCTACTCATCGTTAGGGTTGCCAAGGAGAGCAGCCTTACACTGCGCACAAATTATGAATTTTAGAATTCCTTTAAAAATAAAACCGCCAAGGTAAAACAAGATACGGCACTCGGCTGACGTGAGCTCTTCAGTGAACAGGATTTCC
Organism: Amblyomma mixtum; assembly: GCF_055824585.1. NCBI lineage: Eukaryota > Metazoa > Arthropoda > Arachnida > Ixodida > Ixodidae > Amblyomma > Amblyomma mixtum. The sequence continues at coordinate 89,350,156 of NC_143014.1, read as the reverse complement.
GAATTATTGATTTCATCAACTTCATTTCCCGTACCTTCCTTCTTGGCGTGTGCAAGCAGATCGACAAGGTATTCACAGTCGTCAAGTTCGTAACTTGTCGACCTGGGAGTATGAAGAAAGGGCTGACGCTGATGAGTCAAATTTCTGCGGCTTAGCACATGGTGGGATGACGCGATATGACGTAAGGGCGTACCACCTAGAAACGAGTTATCCATAAACCACGCTGTTGTTTCGGCCTCTGGCTCAATCGCTCCTTCTTTTATTAGGAACCGAATAGCTGGCGGGGCTTCGCGGAAGAACTGGACAGCGACTCCAACTTTCATCTCGGTGAAGTGTCCACCACTAATGTGGATTTTTGATAAATTTGGTGCTACCTTAAGTTCATTGGCAGCGTCATAATCCAAGACGGCCTGTACATGCTCTAGTTTCACCTTCGAGGAAGTCAATCCGTTCTTGCTTACTGTATCATCACTGAGTGTGAAAACTTTAGAGCTTATAACACTGTAAAAAACGTATGTAAAATTAGACATTTTAGAGGAAATTTCGGCTGTCACACAGAAAATGTCTGTTAGCGACCCCAGACAGAAACTTGTTCATGAATAAAACATATTATCTGTTCTTACAGCGACTGCACCCGAAGCACGGACCCTACCCGAAGTACCAGTCAGGTGGCCTTCCGCTTTAGAAAAACTTGCTTTAAAAATGAAAGCAATTAATTATAATTCAGTTTGTATATTAGTACACTAAAACAGCGAGAAAAGAAAATTTTCCGCATGGATTAATGTGAATTGTGTTTTGTGCCGTCCTTTGTTTTTCTGCATTCCTGGTCTCTTCAAGATAGTTGCCGTCCACAGTACGTGAGTTTTCTGCAGGGTTTTACTCCTATAGTTTTACCGACCAGACTGTTTGCAAAAGAAGGTAAGCGGTGCTAATCCTTCCTATTTTATTTTTTTTTATTCAGTATACAGGTATGGATAATCTGCTATGCTTCCTTTTATGAAGGATTTGTAGCCAGGTGGTACTGTTATTGTGTAAACAGCGCACGATACTGCCCTACTGAATTTGTCGTCGCCGGACGCTGCTAGCCGTCCGCATGACTTTGGTCACTCTGAAGACGGAGGCAAGTGCCACCGCAGGCGTGTGTTGTCACTCGACAATGCCGGGCGGCAGTACACGCGAAAGGCCTCGATCGAAGCGTTCTGTAATTGGAACCAGTTCTTGAAATTTGAGGGAACCCCGTCGGGCTTGTGACCAACGTGTGTGGCCGGCCCGCAGCGCCACGCTTTTGCGAGTAGACTCATACTCCCATTGCTGACGCGTACACAACACTAGCACTAACATTGAATCTGGAGTGTTCTAGTTAGTGATATGGGCTTGAATAACTGGTTTTTACATTTAAATTTATAAACGTCGCCATTTGATACCTAATCATGGTACCTCAGACAGCAGTTACAAACGACTACAGTGTTGGATTCATGCATTATTGAAAGAGCCTCCTTTGATATAACTGACTGTTCGCCTTTGGACCACTTTCCTTCATTCTTGTAGAATTATATCGATTATGGATTTATTATCTGACCTGAATGGTCAATGTAGTTTTAGTATGCTAATCTTAAGCCGGTTCTTTCCTTCCAGCAGAGCCATGAAAGTTATGAATTTTGGGCAGCGGAACAGAGGAGAAGCCCGGAAGGACTAGCACGGCCTGGTACCAGGAGTTCCTGCAGTGCTAATACTCCCACTTCAAAGCTTCATGTTTTAAAAGTTCCCTGGCTGCTTTGTTGAAATAAACATGATTTTGCACAAACCGCTTGGTGTCATAATGGACGTTTAACGGGTAAGCTTAGGACAACCAAATACGACAAAAAAACAATCAAAACAGAAAATATGGGTCAGCCAAAAACAAAGTCTGGAAAAAACAGAAAATGAACTTTCACATTTTTGTAGTCAAAACAGAAAACCTATGCTAAAAAACAGAATAGCTCAAACAGAAAACATATGTTTAAGAACAGAAAAATTCAAAACAGAAAACACAACACTACAGACATATTCTGGCAGCGCAGCTGCCAGAAAATTTCTGTACTTCTCAAGAAAAATTTTTTACAGTGAAGAAGCTGTCCTTTCAGGTTCTTAAGGACATGTGCTGGGTCAGAGATGAAAAAAAGTTCCTTCCCGTCTAAGGTTGGGTGGGGTATTGAGCACGAAGTTGTAGAATGGCGGTGACTCGAAAAGCCAAATTCTCTCCACATAGCGCGGTTTGCTGCACCCATGTCACAGGTGACTACCCGTACTCTTAGAGAAATCTGGCTGCATGTCTGAACTATTTCCAGGACATAGTGTTCTGCAACTTTATCGGCACAGGTTTGAAAAATTCTCCGGCCACAACCGTTGGCTCGTTTGTGGTGAAACCGCGCACAAAGCTTCCTTATTGTTGTCCGTTTTAAGGCATAGTAAGTATAAAAGTGGTACATACTAGGTTTGGTGACGCGAGATGCGAAACAAGAAGCACCCGTGTTGAGATCGAGCCGCCGTCATCGAATTTCTGCCGAAAGATACTTGTGGCGTCATCTGGCATCGCTGAAGGAAAGCGCCGCGAAAGCAGACGGCAGAAATACGACGAGACAATGGAGAACATATCTTTTATTGGTAAATCACCGTCAAGTCATTTAATTTGTTTACGATAGTTTTCAAAATGCGTTGGCCGAAAAATATTTTAAGCAGACGACATGGCCCGAACGACGCATTCAAAGCAAGCCGCCGCGCTCGTTGCAGCGCTCGCCTCGGCGCTTCCGTCGCGGCGCTTTCCTTCAGCGATGCCAGATGGCGCCACAAGTATCTTTCGGCAGAAATTTGATGACGGCGGCTCGATCTCAACGCGGGTGCTTCTTGTTTCGCATCTCGCGTCACCAAACCTAGTAAGTACCACTTTTATACTTACTATGCCTTAAAACGGACAACAATAAGGAAGCTTTGTGCTCAGTTTCACCACAAACGAGCCAACGGTTGTGGCGGGAGAATTTTTCAAACCTGTGCCGATAAAGTTGCAGAACACGGTATGTCTTAAGTACAGAGCCGTCCACGTGCCTACCAGTAAATTCATAGGCTATCACTTGCATCCATCTTTGGTTTACCCCACCTAGTGTAAACACTGTCACGATATTGTGGGTGGCTTGATGTTTGGTTGGCGCCGAAATTATAATTAATCGGGCCAACCTGCCCGCCACTGCACTCTCCGTAAGTTTGGAGGGGGAGGAGCGACAGACTTCTCCACACCGCGTGCAAAATATGAGGTTCGACTGCTGACCGGCGATAGGGGCCACGCCTGATTAGCCGTTGACGGAGGCATCAGGCGTAGGCAAGTTTCTTAACAAGCAAGCGCCTTTACTAGGGCAAGCGATAACAGAAAGTTACGACACCAAGCTCAACAAAGAGGAGTGCATGCACAGGCGCGACGCGAATTACACACACAAAATGAGAACACAAACAACTATTGACAGGGAGAGGAAAACAACAGGGCAAGAACTGTACAACCACGTTACAACAACAAAGCAATACTGCACAAAAGGTTACTACGAGAAAGAGCGACAGGACAAAGAAAAAGAGTGCAAAACAGTGGGGAGAAACGGTGGCTTAGCTGCGGGGTGCAAGGTCCGGTCGCAGGGAACGTCGGGCTGCGGAGGCGCGCGGGGCTGATGGGGGGTTGCGGATACGGGCGAACTTGGACCCTGCGTCTTCCACGCGTCTTCGAGGCCGTCGTCGCCAACGTTTTTAGATCGTTGGTCGTCGCCGCGCTCTACGCGTCAGACACTCGCCTAGGCTCGCTTGCCGACCACCTCCCTGGCTGTCCTCACACACGTCCGCACGCACCGAAATCTCCAAGCCAGCTGCCTGGCTTGCGGTTTTCCCGCTACCGCGTTCTCGTGACAAAAAAAAAACAACAACAAACAAACGAATCCTCAAGGCCCAGTGCGCCAACGATTTGCAGCTAGTGTTGAAAACGGGGGGAAAGAAACACGAAGAGATCGAGAAGGGATGCGAGGGAAAGCTACGGCCCTACGAGAAGCTTGCGAAGGCCGGGAATGGTGCTGGGGCATTCAACCGGCCACTTCCCGTACCTACATCGCGCACGCGCCCGCTTCCCGGCGATAATCCTGGGGAGGGGGCGGAGTAGCCTTGACCCTCCAGCGTCGCGAGCGGCCAACTGCTCCCGCGAGGGGTGCAAAATCGTCGCCGCCGCATTGTGACCCTTTCGTGAAAAACTGAGGCTACTTGCCTACCTCCGCTGCAAAAGTAAAATACGTACAAGGCGGGCACGGCTTTGTGACAAACACCAAAGCACGCGGTTGGCTGCCTCTTCAGGCATCGAGGGCAAGGTCATTTCTCCCAAAAGCAAGTCTTCTCCATGGTCGAGTTCAAATCCGGGTTCTATCTCCATTTCATCTAGAAAGAGAACGCAGTCTTTTTCCGCGTCCTCCATTCCCTCTGCTTTCGACCTCATTGCGTCGATCACTTCATGCAGGATACCTGGCAGAAACTTCAGTCTCTGAATTCTTCTTGCTAACGTTCTGCTTGATGACAGAGGGTAGCCAATCTTTCCGAGCGTTTCATACCACGTGGTTCCACAAGCAAATTTAATTTTAGGCCTTGTTTTACTGTTTGCGCTGACCATGAATTGCCATGATTGTTGTTCCGAGAAAGGGCACGAATTTGGCCTTCATTTAAAAACCTCGTATTTCGTGAGAAATTAGCTGCCTCTTTCTGTAGCTTGCGATTATGCTTCTGTAGTTTTTTTACAGTGTTATTTGATTCTTTATGGCGTTGTTTCAGCTTATTATTGGCTGCTGTGAGATCTAGTGTCTTCTTCTGCTGCCTCAGAATCAAAGGGTTGGGTCGCACGAACCACTGCAGTTTCTCGAGGTCGCATACATCCGTGGTGGTCGAAGTAAGTTGCTCACCAGCATTGACCCACCAATGTCTCATTTATCACCCCGTATGACGATGAATCTGCTTAGGATATTCTTGCGTGTTTAAGGGAAGGACGTTTCTCACTTCTGGTGAAGAACCTTGTACGGCAGCGTTATCACTGAATAATGCAGGCATGTGCACACTTCGGTCCCTTGGTGGCCTTCGCTCTTTAGGGAAATTCCGGAAGCAGATAAATAAGGAAAAATAGCACATTACATATTTAAAATAGTGGTCCTTTTGCAAAACTCTGAAAGTAAGCTTTTCTGCATTGCAAAAGACTCTTCACCGTGGCGGCCCATCGTAAACGTCAGGTGCCGCCGTTTTTCATCCCCCTTCAACAAAAGGAGTGGCTAGGCAAAACTGGTGCTAATCCCTTTATCCCGACAGCGTGTCGTGTAAAGGAAAGGAACGCGGCATTGTCAACGCTATATATGTATGCAGCATTGCACCTTTTTCTGACCCTAAAGCTGGTTTGGCGGCCAGGATAAAGGAATTTTGTTGTGCAAGAAGCTGACCTCCAAAGTTTAGAAAAGGGTCCATATAAGACGCGCCAGAAAATTTAATATGTATGCGCACCCATCACTTCATCACGCAACGCTTCCCCCCCCCCCCCCCCCCCTACCGTGTCCGTCTGAAGCCGGGAGGGGTTAGGAATGGCGACAGCGGGTCGCGCGCTTCGGACGCTTCGGACGGTGTCCAAGGCTGCGGGAAACGGGGACCAAGGGGCCGACGACCCTTTGAAGGAATCCCTTGACGAACATTGAGCTGTCAAGTGGGGGTGGGGGACAATAAGATCGGCGACTTCTTAAACCCCGACTGTCTAGCTAAGCAGTGGACGTTACTGGCGCCTCTAGAGTCGGGCTCTGGCGAGCACTGGGCTCTGCCCACTTGTATCTACGACGCCATTGCAGGGACATTGGTTGGAATTGGGCGAGTGCAGGTTTAATAAAGCTCCGCCCAATTATTGAAGGGTTAAAACCCGCTGCGAACAAAGAGAAGGACGAGCGCGCCGAGTCTCAGTCTCGGCCACTTTTCTGCAGCCCTTTTTTTAACAGCCTTTTTTTAAACCGCCTTTTTCTCCAAGTTCTTGTATTCGGTCCCGTCTTCAATCAATCAGTTCTTTTTGCTTCTCAAGAAGTTTGGAGTTGCTGCCCCAACCGGCAACGTGTCGCCGGACGAGTGGACGAAGACGTGAAGTGCCCAGCACAGCATATATACGATCAGACCAACCGGCCATATCCTTTTTTTTTAAACTAATGGGAACACCTTTGAGACAGCATTGGGCTTGAGCTTCTTCCATCCGACCGCGCGATTTTGTTCGAAGCTCTTGTCTTCGAAAGGAGCCTGCAGATGAATTTGTTATTGGAATTAGCCCCACATTTCCTGTTCGAGAATGAAAACAATCAACACAACACGCAAGAAACAAAAAGTACTCCAAATATATCAGTCGAATTACTCGAATGAGCACCTCAATCTGCACATAACATATTCTGTTAATCTCATTTACAGACCTAATGCGGCGTCGTTGAACGAAGCATCGGGCTAGCAGGCAGCGCAAGCTACCCAGCGCAGCATACGTGTCAAAACTAAATAAAATTGTAAGGAAATTAATCCGTATTGATTCTTAGACGACTCAGATGCACAGTAATTGCCACAGCTTATGTGCCCTCGCCTGTTCTCAAGCTCTGTGCCTTGATTCGTGCCGGCCGCGTTTCGCTGACAAGCGCCTCGTAAAGGCAATTATTTTCTAATGAACAGAAGCGCGAAAGCCCGTTTGGTTCGCATTCACGAGCGAAAACATTGCGTCTTGCAATTTCGGATGCAAACAGGCAAGCGGCAGGCAATGGCTGGTTCGGTGCTGAAGCGGCCCTTTTTTTTTACGATTTTCAGATAATGAGATAGAAGGGGTGCTTACGCAACCCTCCTCAAGCCCTGAGATGTAGGCTGCTTCAATGATTTCGCGCGTTAGTTGGTTTTTATGTTTTTTTAAGACGGTTTCTTTCTTAAAATGAGGAATGCATTTCTTCTTTGCTGTCACAAACGCGGCAATGGGCGGGCAGGATCCTCAATGGCGCCCCAGTTAGATCGTTCTTATGTTTCATTAAGATTTCATTTAAGCATCTTCCTGTTTGGCCTATGTAAGCCTTACCGCAAGCTAAAGGTATACGGAATAAACAACATCCTCCACACAAGGCACAATAGGATCTCGGTGCCTGGTTGTACAGCTACTGTTCTTTTTCCTTTTATTAACTTTGTTGCACAGGCTTGGCAGGCGCAGAGGGGTTGAAAAAACTACGTCTACGCCTGCTTTTCTGCCAATTTTCTTCAGATTATGCGATATTTGGTGCAGGTACTGCAGAACGGCGACCCTTTTGTTCCGCTGTCACGTATCATCCGGGGCTTCACATTCATGCTTCATACCTGTCAGGACTTTTTTTGTTACAGACGAAAGGAGAGATTGTGGGTACCCTGATTGCGTCAGCCTCAGCACTTGATTCGAAAAACTGTCTTGCAACTTGTGCTCACAAGATTTTGTGAGTGCGTTCTTAAAAGTTGACTTCACGATGTTCCTTTTTACAAGTTTTGAATGGGCTGAATCAGGGTAAGGTGGGCTTATTGGCTCTTGGTTCAAATAACCAGCACACGTGGTCCTCTCCGAAAAACACCTTTAGCCTGTGCAACAAAGTTAATAAACAGAAAAAGAACAGCAGCTGTACAACCAGGCACCGAGATCCTATTGTGCCTTGTGCGCAGGGTGTTGTTTATTCCACACCTTTAGCTTGCGGAAAGGCTTACATAGGCCAAACAGCGCCGCCGCGGTGGCTCAGCGGCTATGGTGCTCGGCTGCTGACCCAAAAGACGCGGGTTCGATCCCGGCCGCGGCGGCTAGAATTTCTTTGGAGGAGAAATTCTAGAGGCCCGTGTACTGTGCGATGTCAGTGCACGTTAAAGAACCCCAGGTGGTCGAAAATTCCGGAGCCCTTCACTACGGCGTCTCTCATAGCCTTAGTCGCTTTGGGACGTTAAACCCCATAAACCAAACCAAACCAAACATAGGCCAAACAGGAAGATGCTTAAATGAAAGGTTAATGGAACATAAGAACGATCTAACTGGGGTGCCATTGAGGATCCTGCCCGCCCATTGCCGCGTTTGTGACAGCAAAAAAGAAATGCATTCCTCATTTTAAGAAAGAAACCGTCCCGAAAAAACATAAAAACCTACTAACGCGCGAAATCATTGAAGCAGCCTATATCTCAGGGCTCAAGGAAGGTTCCGTAAGCACCCCTTCTATCTCATTTTCTGAAAAAGAAATCACCTTTCTTTCTGGTTCTATCTGATCTTACCTGGCTTTTTAGGGGCGCATTTCACATGCTGCATTTTCGTTCTAGCCGTGTTAATTGTTGGCGCTCACCCTTCGTATCGCTCACCTTTTTACCGTGTTCTCGCCTTCTCATGTTTTTTCGCAAAATTCGCGCCCTCAACTCTGTTTTTCCATTTTTCCATTTGCGCACACCTGTTTTTACATTCTCTTGTTTTCCGCATGTCATTCGTGCTTCATTTCATAGAACTCATTGTATAGTGCGATTCTAGCTATCTGTTTGATGCCCTGGACATCGTGTGGGTCCCAGTTCGATCGCGCGCCTTGATTACTCCCCCTGGTAGGATTTTACCTAGTGTGTGTATATAAGTGCGGGTTCAGTTTTGTTCAAATAAAAGTTGGAAGTTCAGCGCTCTGTACCATCTTCTCCTTCTTCTACCTGTGTTGTGTTCGCGCTGCTGATACATATGGATCGCAACCAACTAGCCCGGCAGATGGTGTTATGAACCAACATGCGGCATTTACACTACAGACACATGAGGAGTTCGTCGGTTGCCACTTGTCACGCTTGATCCGGACCAGCCACAGAAGCCTCCTTTTCGGGTCTCTTGGAAAATGTAACATCCTCCAACCATTTCTCGCACAACATCCGGGCAATGCACGGCGATGAAAGCCGCGCGAACGCAGGCACGCAGCAGTGACGCCCGCACGACAGCAGGGCGGCGAGGTCGACGCAGGCAATACAATGGCGGAGGGAGCGTGCGAAAACAGGTAAAACAGGTTTAGGCGGCGCCGAGTGGTTTCAAAGGGTGACTTCACCCTAAGCGGGAGCGCGCGCATCGAGGCACCATCGCTCCGGGTCCAGTGACTGCTGATTACGCTATCTACTTCTCGTTTTTTTCTGCTGCTTGTGTAGCAAACAGCCCGTGTTTTCGCTGAATGAATGTTTCAGGATAATTCTACAGGATTCGGTATTTATCGCGCGAGTATGGAATTCTCCCAGTAATGCGCCCATGACGACTGCACGTCAGTGCTACTGTTTACATTGCTGCTTCGTTCGTTTCGGCATTAAATGTCAAACTACGTTCTACTTAGGATGAACACGCTCTTCTTTCTTTTTTTTGCGCCGGTTGTACGTTTACTTGTTTAAGCAGTGTGATAACCCGGCAAGAATCGCCTATGAAAGCGAGCGCCAGCCTGGGGAACGCAACCTGCAATAGCCAGGCGGCGCCGCTGTCGCGCTGCTTACAGCGCCGCCACCATATGTTTTTTTGGTACTGGGTAGGCGGTCGTTCTTTTCGGCGTGCATGCCCAGTACGAATTTGAAAATGTCGGTTGTTTTATATTGCGGATTCAAGCCTATTGATGCCATCGGTGTGTATTTTCGGCGACCGGAGCTCTAACGAGAGCAACCTTTACGAGAGCAACCATGTGCACTCAGTGAAGGAAACGGACGGCGCTGAAATTTCGGCGAAGTGTCAGTCTCAGCGGGGCAAACACGTGTACGACGTTCAACTTGTGCATGTACAGTGCATGTGTAAGCAACCGTCTCGTCGCTTTGCATTGGTAACTGATATGGAAAATAGATTTTGAAAAACATAAAGGGACAAAGTTTAGATGCACGGGACCCGTGAATATGTGAATTTTTCCCGTAGCGTGTAATCGAAAGCACAGTAAACAGTGGTGGGTGTACAGAAAGAATTGCATCTATCGAGCCCAGACTGAACGTCCAAGCAACCACACAGTGAGCCTCTTTATGACTCCCGCGGTATCCAGGTGTTTACAGCTGAATTCAGGTTGTTAATAATGTTAGGGCAGTTTCATGCATGACCTTGCTTGTCGGGAGATAACCGGGATGCGTTTCAATGGTACTCTTTTCACCACGGACAAAGTGCTTTGAACATATTTTTGTGTTGTCATTTTTGCTGCAGTTGAAGAAGTCTTCACCACTCAAATATAATGCAACCAAATTTGTATGACACACAGCACTGCAAAATCAATTCACCCCTTAGGCAAAGCATGTAAATCTGCGCGAGACGGGCAAACACATAAGGGAACGACATACGGGAGTGGGACCTGAATTAATCACCTGCGACTCACCCCGCGAGGCGTGCTGCCTTTAATTCATGGTACCTCGACACGTACGCGCTAACGTTGAGCGCACGTACTTGAGTACCAGTATAGGACAAAACCGCGACCAAGAGCCCTGCTTTCGAACGCGACGAATCCTGATTTGAAGACCTTTGTTCTGACAGAACCAGAAAAACGGCTTCTTAACGCGAGAGCGCGACCGCAATTCGACGATACCAAGCAAGAGAACTACTAGCGGCGAAATTAATGAACGCTCAATATTATAGCTTCATTCAGCAGCTCCACATTTATACTTTTTTTCTCCTCTTAGCTTCACGTGAATTATAACACCAATGCAACTTCCTTGACACGACGCACTGCGACGATCCACTTCAGTCGCCGGGTTGACCCGTACGGCCTTGCAGGGAAACGAAACAGCTTCACGTCTCCGTTCCCTTCTCGGGTATGACAGTCCTTCACGCAACAGTATCTCCGGTTGGTTCTTTTTCCGAGTGCGACCGACATCCATGGCGTAGGATGGCCGAGGTAAAGCTTCCAGAAAATCCGCAAAGCTGCACAACCTCGCTGTTTGCGCCTTCCTCGGGAAGCGGAGCCGGTCGGGCCGCGCCGAGCTGCCTACTCAGTGCTTGTCTCTTCGGCCGCGAGACGGCGCCACATGTACCTGCAAACTACACTCGCTCGTTGTAACTGCTTTTTCCGACGTGTCCAATACTCGACTTTGAATTGCTTTATCTAGAAGTATGTTCGGTGCCAATTTGCAATAATTAAAACGGCTTAATTTGTTTTCCACATGCGACGTCGTCGACTGCTGCCAGGCGTTGCAGTCTGGGTCACACCGGCTAGCATCGGCGCTTCCCGCTCACTGTATTTGCGTCCGAAGATGTTAGCAATCCTGGATTTCAGGTCATTGTCAAAACAGTGCTCGATGAACATTTGTATTCGCTAAAACTTGCGAACTCGCTCTCCACAATCGTCATCATCGCACATACGAACCCCGTCGACTCGCTAGGCCTATTGTTCCGCTGGTGAGTCAAAGGGCGAACATACGAAATGTAGTCGCTCGTTTCGCTTATTCATAGTACGGCGAATGTGCAGACCAAAGCAATTACTGTCATCGTCTCACCGAAATGAAGGTTTCGCTCGGCCACCGATGCTGTATGGTGTCGGCTGGTGCATGTGTTACGAACGGCATGTTGCCGATCAGCACACTGACCGTAGTCGCCGACTAAGCGCCTGGCCGATGTCGCGCTGGTCGCGCGTCGCTGTTCATAATACGTCACGTTACTGTGCTGTGATATCACTCCTATTCACTGATATCGTTCCCACTGCTCAACGGTCTCGACTGTGAGAAAGAGCATTTAAAGACTCTTTGTAGATGAATTGAAATATATTTTAAGCGTTTGTTGCATTCATTACTTCGCCGTGGGTGACTTTCACAGTTGTACGTAATTAATTACTTGTAATCGAATACTTTTAATTAATTACATTTAAGGGCGTTAGCCCTTACTACTCACGTTCGAACATTTCTTGCCCTGTCACGTCCTAGATTCAAGATGGCGGCAGATCATGTGATCAAGCAACCACGCACGCACGGCCGCCAAGCCGGCATAGGCAGCCCGGTTTACGCAAGGTAGTCTATGGAGCGAAGGCTCCATAGACTCCCATTGGTCCAAAAAATGGCGGCTCATGGGCACCCCAGCGCACCTGGATTCTGGGGGGCACACTTACGAATCCGTGACGTTGATTGACGTCACGCTACGTATGCTTTTGGCGCGAATTATAAACCAGTCTTTTTGTAGAATCCGCATTTTCGGGCCCGTGTCTCTTGGAGATCGTTGCCTTTCAATGCACGCCAACATCTGCCAGTCAAATGTGCTCGAGTTACTGCTAGTCATGTCCTTGTTTATGAGCAGTTGGAAACCCAATGAAAGTGGTTGGCAAAGAAGGCAGCGTAGAAAGGCAGCAACCTTTCCAGACACAGGCTAAGCATGTATAATTCGCAGCGCAAATACTAGTGCAAGTACCCTTAGCAACGTATGATCCTAAAGCACTGGCTCATGTGCGCAGTCCACAACAGAGTGTACGGCAAGTATCGTTTTCATATTGATGGTTTATTATATCAACCAAACAAATACAGTGATAAAGCACACCAGCAAAAACGCATGTCACAGACAGCAGAAACAGCATCACTGTTTAAGCTTTAAAAATTCATTGACAGAAGTTGGCATCTCAAGACTGGCGTATGACTTAGAAGTTCGATAAAAAAATTACCGCCATTCCTTCCTCGAGCAGGCACAGCATTGTGACGCAGCCACCCTGGCCGCAGGTATGCAGACGGTTCGAAGTGCTTGGAACAAACCCTCAGGTCTCGCAGCTGGCATGGCGTCTTTTCCAGGCTGAGGTTGCGGCAGAACTGCACCCACGATTTTCACCTGTACATGATGCAGGATGCAAGTTTTAAACCGCACCGAAATGAATACCATATACTCCAAAAGTCAATATGTCATGTTTTCTTTCACCTAAATCTTAATTATGGCAATAAATGCTCGCGCCAAGCCTCCGCGCCTCAAAGTGCGGTTACGCTCGCCCTGATACCAAGCGGCTAGCTGCTCTGCTCAAAGAGTGACGAGTGCGAAGCAGCGAAATGAGTTTAAAACTACACTGACGGTCATCTATATGTATAATGGCGATAACTACTGCTGACCGAATTCAGTTAAGGCACCGTCAAGGCGGTGCACATACACGTGGTTGAGTTTCAATACCGTCAGTTGCAAGGGGATCTCTAATTGGCTTCACGGTGTTGGAAAACCCATTAATGTCACGCTGAGAGCTGTTAGGCAGCACAATTGGTTTTAAATTAGCCTTGCGGTCAGTAGAAGACACATGGTTGCTCCTGAGAGTCCGGTATCAAGTTCACATTGGTGACGGTCGGCTGCACGAAACTAACTACAAATAAGACAAATGGTGGGCCTCTTCTTTCGCCCACCTTAGGGCTGCAAGTGCGTGCCCTGCGGTTTACTTAAATATCCCCGCTAACATGAAGCCAAGTACGCATGAAACGATTACAGCTACGAAACAGGTGCGAAAAGCCCGACAAAAGCATATCTAGAGCAGACGGCAATCACAAGAGCTCACCTGTGAAAGTCCTGCGGGAAGCGGTGTAATAAGACAATGACGGTACAGTCCGCGCTGTCGCAATGTGCCACAGAGAAAAGTTTCTTCACATGCCGCAAGCTCATCTTGAAATGAACAGCTAAGCGCTTCAAACGAACAGCACGAAGCGTAGCACAACGACGGGAAAAGGTTTCGCACTGGCCGTACACCGAAGGAAATGACAGAACCAATAAAACTGCTGCAACGGTGCAGCGGGGTGTAAATATTGCCAAACAGTGACAGAGGAGCGACGAGCAAGGACTACAAAAACTTCTCAAAGGGGCCATTTTGAGACCAGCGAGCTTAATTCATACGGTTTCCCAGACGCGCCGTTGCAGACAGCTGGCGATAAGGAATCGCTTCGTAAACTCCCGCCACTGGCCGAAAACCGAAACAAGGCATGCAAAGTCATTCTGCAAATGCACCACACACTCATAAACAGGGGGTGCAACAAGAGCGTTTCAAAAATTACAAAATTCGGCGTAATGTTCTGCTAAAATAATTTACCTATTTTATATATAAAATCTAGCATTAAAATATGTATTTGTTTATGTCGTATAGCATTTTAATTTGTGCTTTTATATTTCTTTATATGAGTGTTTTGCCCCCCAGATTCTGGCAGTGCTGCAGTAGCGCTTAACCGTTTTTGGGTCCAGCCTTCGCCACCATGGTACATCAGCCTTGGTTACCCCCAGTTAAGTTTCTCCTCCGGATCGTCGTCGGAATGGCCGGTTGGTATGATCGAACGCTCCACTCGTCCGGCGACACGTTGCCGGTTGGGGCAGCCACTCCAAACTTTTTGATAGACAAAACTAGTTTATTGAAGACGAGACCAAAAATAAAGGCAACAGGAGAAAAAGGCGGTTAAAAGAAGGGCTGCAGAAAAGCGGCCGAGGCTGAGACTCGGCGCGCTCTCTTTGCTCTTTGTTTGCAGCGGGTTTTAATACCGTCGATAATTGGGCGGAGCTTTATTAAATCTGCTCTCGCCCAATTTCAACCAATACTGCTGCGATGGCACTGTACATACAAGTGGGCGGAGCCCAGTGCCACGGCCGCTCAATGGAGTGCGCTTTCCATTGAGCGGCCGTGCCAGTGCTCGCCAGAGTCCGACTCGGCGGGCCGCGCACCCTGGAATATGCACTCTCACGAAGCGCCAGTAAAGTCCACCGCTTGTTCGTTTCAGAAGTCGCCGACCCACTGACCCCACCCACTTGAGAGCTAATCACCCTTCAATGGGAAACGGTCGTCAGCACCCCCGCGACCCCGACAAGGCTGTTCGCAGTCTTTCTCACCAATCCCCGCGGGCTTGGACAGCGTCCGAAGCGCGCGACGCGCTGTCACCATTCCTAACCCCTCCAGACTTCCGACGGACACAGTAGTTACCGCCGAGAGGGGGGAAAGGAGCCACTGTTATATATATATATATATATATATATATATATATATATATATATATATATATATTGTGTGGGTTTGTTGTGTGGGTCGCACTGCCTCTAATAATTTTTTATACGTATTTTTCTGCTATGTGCTTTGTGCTTCCCACTTACCTGTTCTGTGCCCACCCCTATAAAAGGGGATGCATTAACAATGTAAAATCACTCCTGAAGAAGATCGGTCTTCCGATCGAAACGTCGAGTCGAATAAATATGTTTCCTTTAACGAAGCGTATACTTCGCTATATATTCTTGTAAGCATTCAAGCACTTCATGCTTTCGCAACCTATATATATATATATATATATATATATATATATATATATATATAGGTTGCGAGAGCATGAAGTACTTGACTGCTTAAAGGAGTATATAGCACAGTATACGCTTTCCTAAATTTCAAATGAAACCTCATTCTCCGGCTTAGCTTCCTCCGCCGCTGAGTGTCCAAGGGTGTCATAATGGCTTTACTGGACTACATGCCAGTGACAGCACTGTATAAGATGTTTGTCGCTTCTCTGCGCTCGCCAGCTGCTTGCGAAAATGAACCTGCTGTCGCTTCGAAGGCGATCCGTCGTTCGTGGAGCCGTGGGAAATAGCCGCGCTGACCTTTTTAAGACTCTTGTTGTTTACCTCAGTAAACATGGCTCTTCTGACCCCTTCTTCCTCACTTTCTTTCATCGAGGTGGCCAACTTCTTTTTATCGTGGCTCATGTCGCGTGCGTCCTGATTGTCTTTTTTTTTTTGTCTCTCTCTTTATTCTCTGTAATGCGCGCTCATTTCCTGCCATGGGGGAAAAATCCGATTTAGCACGTGTACGACGTCCGCCCGTCAGCTGGATGGGCTAAGGGCGGTTTTGGCGGCCCGGCTTTGCAGAATTGCAACGCGGGTGGTGAAGATAGATATGGCTGGGACCTATGCTCTCAGGCAGCCTACCACATAGGAGGCTGCTGCAGCGACTTTCATGCAACTGTGAGGGCCAGTTGGGCTCTTAAAATCCGATGTCTGGCGGAGGCAGGCCTGGGTTTAAACTCAGGTTGGATCCATGAAATCCGACTCTGAAGGCGGTGCACAAAAATTCAAAAGGTTTTCAGATGCATTACGTTCTCCTTCCTGCAAGGGGGGAGGGTTTGCCGTCCGGCTAGCGACGCGGCGGTTTCTGTTTACACGGAAACCAGGACATCACTGTGGTTTCCCTGTAGCCGGCCTCTGAAACTTAAACGATCTTCTGGGGAAGTGGCCCTTGTCGAGCTGCACGGCTACAACGGCCGTCGCAGGACGCCTAGGAAGGGGCGGTTAGTAGGTCCCCAGTGCGAAAGCTCCGATGTTGTGGAGTAAGCCCGGGTCGTCTCATCCTCGTGTGTCCCATGTGTCCCATGTGTCTTGCTACCTTGTGTCCTCGTCCCTTAGTGCGCATTGCGCTTTTGTCAGGACTATACAATCCGTAGAAAATGAAATAGAACGGTTGGCGAGCTATCTGTCACACGTTGCTCTGCAGTTTGTGAATCGCGAACATCATCGCAGGACCACTGCCACGAAGATGCGAATGCGAACGAGCAGGAAGGTTGCTTGTTACCTTTGTTAAATGATCACTTAGCCGTTGACCTCAACTTTTTAGTTTATTGTTCTCAGCAAGAGAATAGGTCTAGACAGCTATCGGCGAAGCTGGCACAATTGAAGGCCGTCAATATCAAAGGTGAACCCAGTTTTTTTAATTGTATTAATCGGCAATATAGTTCGAAATCATCATCATCATCAGCCTGGCTATGTCCACTGCAGGACAAAGACCTCACCCATGTCTCTCCAATGAACTCTGTCCCATCTGCGGGCACCGTATCACCGCAAGCTTCTTAATCTCCTCCGCCAACCTAACTTTCTGCTGCCCCCTGCTACGCTTGGCTTCTCTTGGAATCTACTCTGTTACCCTTAAGGACCAGCAGTTATCTTGCCTTCGCATTACATGCCTTTCGCAAGCCTATTTCTTCCCCTTGATTTCGACTAGGATGTCATTAACCCATGTTTGATCCCTGACCCACTCTGCCCTCTTCCTGTCTTTCAACCATTACACCTATCATTTTTTTTTTCTGTTTTGATAACACGTCGCTGAAGCTTGCTCCGAGGCTCATGCGAGTTTCTAAGCGAGAGGGGGGTTTCAACATGCAGAAAATCCGTGACCTGAAACCACATATCTAGAGCGTACGCACATCTCGTCTTTTCTTTTGGTTACCCAAGTTACTCTTTACAAGCGTTTGCTTTTGCGTGTTCATATAGGCTTTTGTAGCCCTTAGAATGTTTGCTCAAAGTGCGTCAACTTTCAGCGTGCATTATATTTTTCTTGCTTCATTTTTTCGGAGTTCTCAAAGCCAGAGAAAAAAGTGGCCATCATTATATGCTGAAGATGTAGTTCTACGTACATTGTGTATTGAATGATACTATCAGCAACGAATGAAACACGACCGTAAAAAAAAATGAGAAAATCATAGGCGGGGGCAGCTCAATACCAGCCAAGGTTAATTTCACTTCCAAGCGCGAAGACTCTCCTCAGAAGTAGTTAAAAGGTCAGAATGGCCGGTTGGTCTGATCGTATGCTGGGCACTTCACGTCTTCGTACGCTCGTCCGGCGACACGTTGCCGGTTGGGGCAGCAACTCCAAACTTCTTGAGAAGCAAAACACTGATTTATTGAAGACTGGAACAAAATACAAGTACTGAGAGAAAAGGCTGTTTAAAGAAAGGCTGTTTAAAAAAGGCTGTTTAAAAGAAGGGCCGTATAAAAGCGGCCGAGACTGAGACTCGGCGCGCTCCTGCCTGCTCTTTGTTCGCAGCGGGTTTTAACACCTTCGATAATTGGGCGGAGCTTTATCAAATCTGTTCTCGCCCAATATCGACCAATACCGCTGCAAATGCACTGTACATGCAAGTGGGCGGAGCCCAGTGCTCGCCAGAGCCCGACTCTGGGGGACCGCGCACTTTTCCTGAAACGTTCGCACTTTCCGAGGCGCCAGCAAAGTCGACTCCTTATTAGACAGCCGAGGGTTTAAGAAGTCGCCGACCTCACTGTCCCCCCACCCCCACTTGACAGCTCATCTCTCTTCAATGTGAAACGGTCGCCGACCCTCTGCAGCCCTGACAAGGCTGTTCGCGGTCTGCTCCCTGTTTCCCGCGGCCTTGGAGAGCGTCCGAAGCGCGCGACCCGCTGTCACCATTCCTAACCCCTCCCGACTTCAGACGGACACGGTAGGGGGGGAATTAGCTACTGGCACCTAGTGTTCCTGTATATTACAGGAACACTACTGGCACCGTAGGCTTCTGCCTTAACTCGCTCGTATCTCCTCCCCAGAAGCTAATGTTTCGGTTTTCGTATTGGTATTTTACTTTTCTTGTCCGCATTTCGTTCGTTGCTTATAGTACATACACATGCGTCTGCTGTTTGTATTCATTTAAATGGAAAGAGCACAGGTAGTAAACTGAAATGACTTCTGTATGGCGCTGCTAATTGCTGTTATATGGGCAGGATTGGGTGACTTTTTGAATTCATATTTCCCTTGTGTGTAAAATGCTAGGACATTTTGTGTAAACTGGTTAATGCAGGACTGCCGAGCCAGCACGTATTTACACGAGTGGACAGGTGTATTACACCACGTGCAACGTAAGTATGCGCCTAAAATTTGGCACATGTGTGTTTTTAGATGCCTGAAGGCTGCATGAAAAAGCAGGAATAATTTTACTGAACCAGAGCCGAGAAAGCACTAACCTTTTCGGGCTTTCCCTGTTACGCACAACTTTTTGGACACTGCTAGTTGTGGGAACGTTTTTTGATGTGTTCGGGAAAAAATGAGCACCTCCTGGGGAGATTCCAAATGTCCCGATGGGTTTTTCTGGGGGAGATTATGAGGAGATTTTGTGTTTGTTGGGTAGCGACGGTAGCGACGTCTGATAGAGGCCTTCAACTTCCGGCCGGCGGTAAATTTTTGTTTCCGCTGGTGCTAGAGTGCACCGCTCCCAGCAGCCATCACAGAGTCCACGTTTACGTCAGTTAATTTGCATAACTTTTCGCTTATTTGGTCATCAGAGAGCCCCAGTTTGAATCAGAGCGGCGGGAAAAAGTTTCGAATCCAAATCTCTCAGCAATAAATGCATCTTTCGCCGTCGGACAAGCGGCAACAAAGCCTCGGAATGCCGAACTATCAGATTTCGCTAATAAAAAAAAAATGCTATAGTTGTCCTCAGTGTTAAAGTCCAGCGACCATCCAATCTGACAGATTTTTTGGACGCGTAAGTTGCGCTGATAGAGTGCCTCCGTAACTACATACAAGAATAGCTCAGCAGGTATTTAATAGTTTAGCAATCAACGAGCAATTAAAAAACCCGACATATGTACTTGTAGGCAAATTCATCGTGTACATGCACGCACTCGCAACCTATTCTTTCTCATTTTTTGCTTTCTTCCTTTCTTTCTCTTGTCTCATATTGGGCAATGGCACTGCTCCTGTTTTTGTAGTAAATTGAAAAATGCCGCCGTCAGCGGCCCGACAGCCTCTATCCTCGCTAACATTCTCCATACCCGCGAAAAACAAGCCCTGCAACCAGTCAGCTTAGCTTGTGTAGGGTCGTTGCAATTTGTACGAGCAAGTAAGCTATTTAAAGAAGAATATTAGCGAATCTTTACACAAAGGAACACGCAGAAATGATCGTAAGGCCCCACAACGCGCTTGCATATGCATGCCATTTTTAGGGTCGAAAGCATACGCGTTATGGTGTTGGAAATAATTGGAACCTGAATAAACTCGACTGGGCGGGTGCCATTCTGGGTGCCCACACCGTCTGCTTCTGATTCAATTTTTGCTGTTATCGCCACAAGCGTAACGGAAGGAATGAACGGAAGACTCAGCTCCCTGGGGCAGCTCACTACATGACATCTGTTCCATTGCTGCTTTACACATGGTGACAAAGCCCCTCCAAGGGCGTCCGCAGAATTTTTTGCAGGGGGGGGGGGGGGGGGGCCCATTGGTTGTTGGCGCCGGGGGGGGGGGGGGGGGGGGGTATATTCGTAGCGAAAAGGCACTATTTGCGGAGTAAATTTATTTATTTATATATAAATAAAAATAAGTAAAATACACACATGAAAGAAAATTACAAGCAGCAAATTAAAGCGCGGATTGTAGAGATACATTGGAGTTTATCAACAAAGAAACAATTAAAATTAATAAAAATGCAAAAAGATACTCTCAATACTCGAAGTGCTCAGTCTTACTGCATACGGGTTCTCGACTCACCCGAATTGATGACCAGCACACAGCGCAATATGTTCACAAACACGCAACTACAGTCACTCAGTCAGTCTTCCTTGAACAGCAACTGTAGGCGCCTCGGATTTTTCTGGGCGAATTGCGTAGTTACACGGGTGATAAATTCATTTCTGTGCTTCATTACACGCTCTCAGTGCACAGTCATCATATATATTGATTGGAAAAATGGTTGAACGAGTACGTTGAAAACAAAAGATGACTATATATACAACGAAAACTTATTTACAAGATAAATGCACGCTCGCAGCTTCATACACCTCGCTCCATCTTGCTCGCGCATCCGCACAGTCGAGCAACCGCACACACGCTGCTCGCCGCTCGTCGTTTTCTCGTCCGCTGTCTTGGTTGTTCTCACCTTCGTTGACAACCCGCCACTAAAAACACCGAAGCACAAACACAGAGGCGCGCACACGTGCAAGGGCTTACTTGCCACAATATCCACGAATGCGCACTTTTGGGGTGTAAGGAACGCCGCGCGACTTCCGAGGGGAAGGGACACCCGCAACTAATTCGGCCGGAAAATTTGTTTTTGTGCTTTTATGGGGTTCAGAGCCCCAAAACGACTCAGGCTATGAGGGACGGAGTAGTACAGAGTTTCGGATAATGTCGACCACCTGGGTCTCTTTACCATGCACTGACACGCACAGTACATGGGCGCTGTTGTGATTTGAGGCCCAGCCAGAGGTGACAGGCGAGCCAGGCAGGCGCCATCGGGCTGCGTTGACCAAAGGCGCTGGTTTCCGGAGAAGATGCAAGGAACGCTGGTGTGGGGGCGCCTCTGGAGACTGCGTCGCCGTGAACAAAAGCAGCTAATCCCCTTTGCCGAAGGTTCTGAAAGCGGCGCTTCTACCGCACCGAGCTCTCCCGTGCATCGGAGGAGACAGCGCGCGGCGGCGGCGCCAACTCGTCGCCCGCTTGCCCCTGAGCAGCCCGACAAAGCGGGGGTGGACACGGCTGATTTGTCCTTCCCCCCTCAAGAATTCATCGGTGGCCGGCGTACGAACGTATCATGATTATAGCGAGCGACCTGTGCCCTGTGCACTGTCTGCCTCCGTGTCGCTATCTCTCTAGAGATCAAAGAAACAGACACCCATCTCGAAGCACATGCTCGCCGGTGCCGCTGCATGTCTGCAACAGGTCGTCCTTCAGCAGAGCTGGCGGTGGCGTGGTTTGAAAACGGCGGAACGACGCGCGCCCGGACGCGGCATTTCGCATATGTGACCAAGCGTCGAAGCGGGGCTGCTTTTACCCTTTTGGCTGAGCGCACCACCGCCCCTGGCGTGCGGCCATCACTCACGGTTCGAGTGAGTGATTTTCCAGGGGGGTGCAGCCGCCCCCCCTTGCCCCCCCCTCCGGACGCCCATGAGCCCCTCAATCATGCCCTCAATCCTAGCGCGCAGCCGGAGGATCGAGCCTGCCGTGCATGGGACGACGCGCCGTGGTCACGTGTCAGGGCGCGCTTTTTGCTTCGCAGACATGTCCGCTGCAGACGCCGGCGCCGTTGCCGGGTGTAGAAATCGCGCTTCGTTTTGTTTTTGTGCGACAGGGTCTTGGCGGGAAGCGTTTTGCCAGTTTTGACGACGTCCACGCGCTGCGGTGATGCCGAGCTTGAGTTGCGCTTATCGGTGCAACAACCGAGGAGGCAATGGGAAAACACTTTTCGTCATTCCGTCCGGAAAAAGCAACGCGGGTCGCCGAAAGATCTGGCAGCACAGGATCGGCTGGGCAAACTTTGATAATGCGCTGGATCCGCGTCTTTAATTTTGTGAGGTAAGCGGCCGTTGTTTAGTTGGCAGTCGGTTTTAGTTCGAAAGCATTACTTCACGAGGTCAAACCGGTTCACCGAGTTTATGTGCAGCTTGACCTTGCGGGTTACCTTGGCCTTACCGCAAATAAATAAATAAATAAACTAAGAAACAGTAGCTGACACTTTTCTAATATTCATAATTTTTGTCCAAAAATCTTGGGCATGATTGCCTCAACGTTGTTTGTAAGTAACAAGTGCCATGCAACGTTGAGCAACGAAATGTGGTGTTGCTGTAACGTTGCCTGAGGTACATTATCATGATGTTTTAGAATTGCACGCTCACTTTTTAGAGTGTCTTCAATTTTCTGTTACTCTCATTTCTCTTTCATTTTTTTTTATCCCTTCACTCCTCCCCCCCCCCCCCCCCCCCCGCGGTGTAGGGTAGCAAACCGATTATTCAGGTTAACCTCCCTGCCTTTCCTCTTCTACCTCCTCCTCCTCCTCCTAGAATTGCATTATAATAACGTTTATGGGCATGCCTAACACCAACGTTCGGTACTAACATATCGTCAACGTTTCTGAGTCCACGTTTAGACAACATTTGTGAACATTAACTTGTCATATAATAATGACAAGGCTAATACTGCACTGGTTATCCAGTTTATTGAATTCTGCTGCTTCTCATGAACCAGTGGCGGTCCCAGCGATTGGTTCTAGGGGGGCGGACGGACTTCCGTATATAAAAAAAGAAAAAATAGAAAGAACGATTTTTTTATTTACACTCTATTTGTAAAACATTTCTGCACTTTGTTGTTGAAAAATCAATGGCGAACGATAAGATGTTCTACCATAACTTATGCTTTGAATGCCAACGGTTGCGTGAACAATATTCATATGTAATTCATATCTATTTATGATTTATATATGAATATTGCTCACGTAACCATTAACTTATATAATTCATATATATTTAAGCGGCAGTCGAATTTCGATCGAGAAAAAATTCTAGTGGCCCGCGTACTGTGCGATGTCAGTGCACGTGCAAGGGCATGGATCCGGCTAGCGTAACTTAAAGATGGCCGCCAGTTCAGTACCAATGTTGCCAGACTGCGCACGTCCGAAAGTGCGGACGAGTTTGACGACCACAGTGTTGCTCTCAGCGACCGCGCGGCGTCCCCCCCCCCCCCCCCCCCCCCCCCCCTACTTCCTCCTCATACACCGTGTTGTTCGCTACGTAACGGGCGCGGCCGCTCTCCGTTCCCTTTCAGATACCCCGTCGGGCGCGCTCGCTCCCTCCGTCCCCTTTGAGGTACCGTGTTGTTCGCAACGTAATGGGCGCGCCCAACTCACGGCCCCTTCTCAGATGCCGCGCCCTCCCTCTCTCTGTCCCCTTTCAGATATCGTGTTGTAGGCTACATAATGGGCGCGCCCGACTCACGGCCGTGTCCGGCTGGAGTTGCATAATTCTAGAACGCTTCCGACCGCCTTGGGAGCTCAGAATTTCGGCTCAACTGCTCTGCCACGACTGAAACACGGCCTATTCGGGGCCAGTACAGTCGGCATGCATACGTGTCCGGCTGGCGTTGCATAATTCTAGAACGCTTCCGACCGCCTTGGGAGCTCAGAATTTCGGCTCAACTGCTCTGCTCTTTGTTCTCGCCCCCAGCACCTCCTACGAAGCTCGGCTACCCTTTCGCCTTGCGAGCTTCGTGAAATACAGTGCCGAAAGTGAAGAACGCATTCTTTTGTCAATGGAGGGAGGGAGGGCGCGGCATCTGAGAGGGGGCCGTGAATTGGGCGCGCCCATTACGTTGTGAACAACACGGTACCTCAAAGGGGACCGAGGGAGCGAGCGCGCCCGACGGGGTATCTGAAAGGGAACGGAGAGTAATGGAATTGAGTGGGCGAGTTGGTTTTCCATCTTGACAGTGAAAGCGCTCAAAAGGACAAGGACGACAGAAAAGGAAAGACATACAAAGCGCTTAAAGTAAGCGCTTTGTATGTCTTTCCTTTTCTACTTTAAGCGCTTTGTATGTCTTTCCTTTTCTGTCGTCCTTGTCCTTTTGAGCGCTTTCACTGTCCACATGGAACGGAGAGAGCGGCCGCGCCCATTACGTAGCGAACAACACGGTATATGAGGAGGAAAGTGGAGAGGAGGAAGTGGGGGGTGGACGCCGCGCTAGCCGCACGGTCGCTGAGAGCAACACTGTGGTCGTCAAACTCGTCCGCCCTTTCGGACGCACGCAGTCTGGCAACATTGGTACTGAACTGGCGGCCATCTTTAAGTTACGCTAGCCGGATCCATGCCCATGAAAGAACCCCAGCCGGTCGAAATATTATGAGCCCTTAGTTACGGCGTCCCTCATAGCTTGAGTCGTTTTGGGACGTTAAACCCCCATAAAGCACACAAACAAAACAGATCTATTTATCTCACAAAATTTTTTGAAATTGAATGACAGTGCCAGTCATGAAGCGCAAAAGTAACTGTGAGGGCACAGCAGGACCACGATACCTTGACAGTCACGTAAGTATTGCACTTTTATAACTACCAATCTGTTGCATAACTAACACTGTTGTAAGAAAGTATTAGCTTACAACATGGCTTACTGTAGCAGTAGGAAACTGGCGTGAAAAATGGCAAATGTCTTTAAATATTGCTAAGTGTAAGGCCATGCATTTCCACAGACGCTCCAACTTAATACCCCATAGCTAGTTTTATCTGCGGTTCTCGTTTGCATGCTACTAAAGCATACAAATATCTTGGATTACACCCGTCTGACGATCCTACGTGGTCAACGCACATCAATCACATCACTGCAGCATCCAGCCGATCCCTTGGCTATCTTCAACGCTCAATGAAGCTTGC
Source organism: Amblyomma mixtum (assembly GCF_055824585.1). NCBI lineage: Eukaryota > Metazoa > Arthropoda > Arachnida > Ixodida > Ixodidae > Amblyomma > Amblyomma mixtum. The sequence goes on along the minus strand of NC_143014.1, from coordinate 89,325,273 downwards.
CCCAGCACTAGCCTACACCACATTAATGCGCCCAAATTTAGAATATGCAGCCACCATTTGGAAACCACATGAATTCCTTTCTGAGAGCATATAAACTAACAAAATCACGCCATTAGATCTGTTCATTCCGATTATTCATCCTACACAAGTGTAACCGATCTGAAGAACCGATCCAGCTGGCCATTATTAAAGCACCGTCGAAAACCAGACAGTTTAGCCCTTTTTTCATCGTTTCTACTGTTCATTTCCGTTAAGCATCTACGTCGCAAACCACTCGCTGTTTTCAGCTCATCACAAGAACAATCAGCAGGTGTCATACCCTTGCTCAAAAACAAAAACATTTGCGCAGTCTTTCTTCATCCAAACAGCAAAAGATTGGAGCGGCCTTCCAAATGTCTCTGTAATAATAGAAGACACGCTTGCATAATGAGATAAGCTTAAATTTTTGTGCACATTTTAGGTTTCCGTGTACCGTTCGCCTCTAACGTTGACCTATTACACTTTATTTTACTCTGCGGTTTTTACTGTTCTCTAATCCGTTATTGAATTTTTACCCAACGTTCAGCGCTTCTTCCTGTATTTTATTCTTGCCTTTCTTTTTTGTGTGTATTAGAAAGCATTTGAGCACTTTGCATCTTGATTTTCTGAGCTGTTTGCCTGTTTCATTCGTATTTTGAACCTTGATTTTGGCATTGTACCGAATATGTTCGTTTTTTGTTGATATTTCGGTAAAACCCACCCCTCATGTAATGCCACTTGTTTGGGGTCTTTGAGGTACTAAAATAAATAAATAAATAAACCTGTAGAACATAAAATTGTGTGAAATAAGGCAGCGGCTAACTGTCATGATATTGTGGGCGACTTGATGGTTGATTGACGCCGAAATTATAATTAACTGGGCCAACCTGCCCACCACTGCACTCTCCGCAAGTCTGGAGGGGGAGGAGCGACAAACTTCTCAAACCCGCGTGCCAAAGATGAAATTCGACTGCTGACTGGTGATAGGGGCTACGCCTGATTAGCCGTGGACCGGAGGCATGAGGCGTAGACAAGATCCTTAACAAACCCCTTTAAATGAGCAAAGAACAACACAAAAGATTACAAAACAAAACCCAACAAAGTAGTGTCAATGCACAGACGCGACGCGAATAACGAGCACAAAATGAGGACGCAAACAACTATTAACAGGAAGAGGAAAACATCAAGGCAAGAACTATACAACAATGTTACACGATTAAAGCAATACTGTACAAATGAATAGGACGATAAACAGCAACAGGACAAAGAAAAGACTCAAGCGAGTGGGGAGAAACGGTGGCTTAGCTGCGGGGTGGCAAGGTCCTGTCACAGGGAGCGTCGGGCTGCGGATGCTCGCGGGGCTGATGGGGTGTTGCGGATACGGACGAGCTTCGGCCACGGGTCTTCGGAGCCGCTGTCGCCGCGCTCTACGCGTCAGATATCCGCCTAGGCTCACTTGCCGACCACTTCACCGGCTGACCTCACACACGTCCGCACACACCGAAATCTGCAAGCCAACTACCCGGCTCCTAGTTTTCCCGCCACAGCGTTCTCGTAGCAAACAAACAAACAAACAAAAACAAACAAACGAATACTGAAGGCCAAGTGCGCCAACGATTTGCAGATGTTGAAGAGGGGGGGGGGGGGAAACGCGAGGGAAAGCAACGGTCCTAACGAGGAGCGCTGCTAACTGGCGAAGGTCGGTTAGGGTGCCGGGGACATTCAACCGACTGCCCCCCGCCCCCACAATCTGCAAGTGCTCGCTACCCGGGCGATAATACTAGGAGGGGGCGGAAAAGCCTTGACCCTTCAGCGTCGCGAGTGGTCAACCGTCCTCGCGGGTGGGGAATCATCGCCGCCGTGCCGCGATATGCCTGCGAACAACCGGCGCCGTGGCCACCTCGGCCGCAAGAGTAAAAGAAAGCAAGGCAGGCCCGACTTGTGAACGTACAAAGTAGGGTACTGCTTAACACATCACAGACGAAAAAGCTTTCCATTTCTACGTCAAAAATCAGATCTCGCCCTATCAGAGCCCGAAAACGGACGTTCGGGAAAATGTTCAAAAGCTTAGGGGGGGGGGGGGGGGGCACCGCCCCCCCCCCCCCTTCGGACTGCCACTGTCGTGAACCCAGTGAATGCAATGTAACTGAAGGATACTAAGCAGGGAAACGCGCTCTTGAGAATTAGCATGCGCATTTTTACCGATTGCATTCGCATAATGTTCGCACAAAGACGGTAGCGTGGACTAATAAAGATTCTTTTATAAAAGATATTAGCAACATGGTCGTGCTCACTTGTGTTTCAATTTTGGCCATTAAAATTTCAAAAATGCACAAAATAACTTTGCTCGACTGGAGGGTTTCACTGGCTCTAAAAGAAGGGCCTCATGTGAGGGATATGTAAGCTCACTGAAAGTCTCTCTCATGTGTATGTGTACGCAGCGCGCTGGCGTTTTCTCGTTTGTGTTGTTTCTGTGGAGTACTGTTTCGTGCATGAATCGATCGTTCGACTTGATCGGTGTGGAACTGATTGCTGTGTTAATTACGTGCGTTTATGCACTGTCTGAAAGTTTCTTTGCGCTTCACCTTTGCAGCGAGTACAGAAGGACATTATTTTTTCATGCAGGAAGCGCGTGTGTTTGGCCTAATCGCTGACACAAATTAAGCGGCAACGTTATTTTGTGCACTTCTTGTCAATCCGACCTCAGGATAATGTCATATCAATGTTACTGAGCTGTTGTACTAACGTTTGTGCGTAACGTTACCTAACTGGTGATCAAGAATTGTGACATTAGCAACATTTAGACAACCCTATGGACTGACATTTGAAACTATTCAGACAACGGTTTGCGTTGCTTGACGCGTAACAGAGAAAAGAATGATAAACAAATACCATAAAAGCAACCATAACAAAGCTTTGCGGCGCTATAAACCAATTTCGTCCACAAATAGGAAGTTAGCTTCATAAGAAATTGATCAAACAGAAAATCTGACAAGTCATTCCTATTTACTGCATTTCCTATTAGGCCAATTACTTCTTAGTTGTCAATAAGAAATTATGTTCTTAGGTTTTGACTATGATAACATGTTAGATTCCCTGACGCTGGGAGGTAGCACATGCATGCCTGTTGGCTTAACTGGGTTTTTCCTTACTTTTCTAACCATGCACAGTTCGCTAGCATTGATGCGCTCAGTTCAAGCTACCTCCCAGTCACCTCTAGTATACAGCAGGGAGTGTACTGAGACCGCTGCTCTTGTTGGTCTGCATAAATGACATTGTTGATGTGATTAATTAATCAGTTCCAAATAAGGCTCTTTGCTGATGTCTATTTTGTTTAATGAAATCAGGTCCAGCGAAGATCAAGTCATTCTTAACTCTATAACCTTCATCATATTTATGCCTGGTGCAGTCAGTGGGAGATGATTGGTTTGGTTTTATGGGGGTTTAACGTCCCGAAGCAACTCAGGCTATGAGGGACGCCGTAGTGAAGGGCTCCAGAAATTTCGACCACCTGGGGTTCTTTAACGTGCTCTGACATCGCCCAGCACACGGGCCTCTAGAATTTCGCCTTCATCGAAATTCGGCCGCCGCGGCCGGGATCGAACCCGCGTCTTTCGGACCAGCAGCCGAGCGCCGTAACCACTGAGCCACCGCGTCGGGGCTCAGTGGGAGATGAAGCTTAACCATGGCAAAACAGTCTGCATGAAAATGAATAATAATATAAAGCCTATAGTAAAGGGTGGTTCTCTTCTCTTCTTCTTTGTACGGAGAGGTTGTCCCTCCGTTCTTCTTTCTTCCAACGAAGTACTGAGCCAGTAAGATGAGACTTACAGGAAAGACAGGGACTCTTGTCGAGCACTGATATAGGTTTTATGTACACCGACGACTATTTACAAGGAGTATATACATGACAGCATGATGTCCCACCAGCCGCCCCGTGGACCCACTCCACGGCTACTCGAGAGCACGGTCTGCGTGCCTGGCTCCGGCCGAGACCAAAATCTCTGTGTCGCGTTGGCGGCAGAGCATCGCGCGCCCCCGCGCTCTCTCCCCACGCGAAAAGAAAAAAAAAAGCAAGAAGTTGAATTATTCCCAAGCCGCGAGCAGGAGGAGCGTCGTCACTACATGTGTTTTCGCTCTCTCCCCGGCCTCGGTGCCATACACAGCTTGGAAACGCGGCGACGAACGCCCTCCCGCAACAGGGACCCCTCGGGGCAGGTGAGATGCCGCTAAACGTTCCCAGATGAGGCTAGTAAATGGGCGCGCCGCCACCGGGCATTGTCCGTACCGCGCCACGACGCGTGGCACCGGCCCTGTCAAAGAAGGGATGCCTTCGCTAACCGCAAGCGCGCCCTCCGCGAGCCTAACCCTTTGAAGAAAGCCGCGAGGCGCGAATGCTGCCCTTCCCTCTCCCCACAGCAGACCTGTGGGCGATCCGCACTCGGCCACGGGGGATGCTCTCTTCCCGCAGGCCGCGACCGGGCGGAAACGCGACCTTCAACTGATAGGGGAGACCCCTCGTTCACTTTGGTTAAAAAAAGGACACGAAAACGAGCTTCTAGTGAAACAGCGAACGCCGTCCAGGCTAACGACCACGATGCTGTCGCCGCGCCGCTCGCAGAGCGGCTTTTACAGTCGTTATTACGGCGCCGGTTAAAATGGAAAGAGGCGATTGAATGGCGACAACCTTACACCTATCATTTTCATATAACCTTGCATATCACTCGCTTGTTGAAGTTAACAAGTACAAATACCTAAGTGTTGCTATAACTAATAGTCTTAGCAGGAATAAGCACTTATCAAACATATGCACGTCATCCTTTCGGAAACTTTGTTTAATATGGCATCGTTCTACTGACTCTCCAACCACTCTTATGGCACAACACAACACATAGACACTGCAAACACGAAGAAACACGCAAGTATTGAAGTTTATTTTCTTACTCAAAAAAAGATCGGCAGGGAGACTTAAGACTGCTTGCGTGTGAGAAGGCGCATTAAGCCCGCCCGCTCATTTTGTGAAGGCAGTCGCCGCGCGCTGCGGCGTGATGTAACCCACGCAGCTGGCAATTCTACATCTGCATGGCTCTGCGTTGCCGTCGCCGCGACGCCGCCGCACCCCTTCTGATGCATGAAGTATTGTAGTATGAAGTTTATTTCGTTTTCAGTCTCACCACGTCCAGCTTGCTTCTTTCCTGCCTTGGCATTGAACTCACCCATCAGTACATCAGTACGCGGTATTGTATTTTAATTTGCTCATTCCCGATTCCACGTCTTCATAGAAGCTTCCGACGATTTGGTCACCATGGCTGGACCTGATGACCTGATGCCCAGCCTTTGTCACAAGTTGAAAGCCAAGAAGGGGTTACTTCTTCGCTGTGTAATGGGGTTCCTGTAGCAACATTGGAAGTTGTGACCTTCGAAGCGGATACGACCCCAGTTCCTCGTACCTTCGAGAGATTTGGAACGCGATGCATAACGAACCACACAGCGTGATCCAAAAGACACCCCTGCACTCAAGTTTTGACAAAGCCTGTAGGCTGTGCATGTATACGTGAGTAAATGTAAGCTCAAGCAGTATGAATGTTTTGCACTGTTGTGCAAGTTGCGAGGAAATGGAAATAAACGACCGACTTCCTTAGTTCCCAGCTTTCCCTCACTCCTTCCGTCAGACTGCGTTGTCATTTCTGCGGACATCTGAAATTGCCACCGAGTGAATAAAAACTAAGTCACCTTGAACCAATGCCTAATGAGGGACCAAAATCAAATTTAAGAAATAGCCAATAAAACATTAATAAGAATGAATGAAGATTTATCCCATTAATATATGCTTATTTTTATCAAAACTGTAAATATACCCCCCCCCCCCCCTCCTGCTCAAAAATAAAATTCCGGAGTAGCTGCCACTTCTTTAGTATACTACTCTCCTGACGACTCTTCAGTTCCCCCCGTCCCCTTCCTTGAATTTACAAATGGCCGCACTGCTTGTTTCACAGCATGATATAAGGTGCTTCGTTCACGCTGAGGCACTAAGCAGCATCGCAGTCGGCACAAAAGTCTATTCTTATCGCTGGCCGATAGCGATTGTAGGCTTGGACCCCACTGAAAATTTTGATTTTCCCTCGAGCGCTTCGTGAGTGTTATGCGTTGCGGGAAATATAAGGAATAAGCAGTTCTTGCTAAATTTCTGCCTGCGAGCAACACCAGGAGCCAGCGACTATGATCAGCACGATTAGTCGATGTATCAGTTGCACGTCTCGACTGCTGTGAAAGAACGCCAGGAACCTTTGCATTCTCGTCACCGTCTTCGAGTCTACTCGGAACACTGTCTTGGGATCATTCAGATGGAGTGCGTTAAGATTACATTTGCTGTGTGGTACTTACTGAACACTGTTGCTCAATACGTTTCCAGCTTGCTCTCGAGCTTGCGCCGTTTAAATTCCAGATGCGTGCGATGAATAACTCTATAGTCATAACTCGGCCTCTCGCACGCTTTATTTCACTCCCTATTCTAGTAAAGTTCCACGACGGGGGAACCTGCACACGTACTAATCAATTTTGGATAGGCCGAATAGTCGACCTGGGGGTAAGCATACAAATATTTCGTAACTTCGCGTATGCAGACAGGCATAGGGAGTAAGGTGCCGCTTTCTTGAGGCCTAGTGAGCACCCTCGCAGCAATATGAATTCCTTAGCACAACTCAGCTAAGGCGTCGCCGTGCAAGGTCTGGGGGCCTAAGTCCTGACAGGTGGATGAGAGTGAGCCCGACCGCGATGCCGGCGGCGTGGCCCAGGAGCCAAGCGCGCGCCGTGTACATGTACAGGTGGGCCACCTCGGTGATGAAGCCGAACCAGTGCGGCACGGCCATCTGGAAGGAGGCGAAGTCGTAGTCGGCTTCCGGCCGCTCTTTGTATAGCAGGATCTTAAGCGTGAGCAGGGCGCCCGTGAAGCCACTGAAGCAGGTATCACGAAGCGACGGCGGCAGCAGCGGCTCGAGCAGCTTCAACGAGTGCCGTGACAGGATCCAAGTGATGAGGCAGTGCGCTGAGTTCACGCACAGGGTCACGAACAGAACGAGCAGCAGGAAGTTGTCGTGGCCGTACCGGGGCTCCATCTGACGGCCGAGGCTGAGGAGCGAGAGCACCACGTAAACGAGGTGGTACGAGCTGAAGGTGTAGAGCGATGGCAGGAGCAGCTGCTGCCAGCGCCTCTGCTCGAAGACCGCCCGGAAGCTGACGCACGGGTCCAGACCGGGCCAGAAGAAGTGCGTGGCCAGAAGCGCGCCCATAATGCTGTATGTAGCCGGCAGGAAGGGAGCCTTGAAGAGCGACCCAGCTCCGACGTTCTGCCTCGGACTGCGCAAAAAGCACCGCGGAAGTCAGGGGCAGGCAGGCAACACCTTTTGGCAGCCTTTATTCCCCATGCGAAACGTACTAAGGGTGCAAAATGAAGCCGTATTTGATAACTGTTTCATTTTCAGAAATTATCACGTGTGTATCGTCGTCTTTGGTTTCTTTGCAGTTACTGGTATGCATGCACCCTTTTGAGGCCGTGGAAAAGTCAAGTATAGAAATCTGCTTGCAACAGCTACTTGGAGCCGATTAGTGGCATCAAAGCACGACAGAACGTTGATTATTTCAACGGCGCATAAGCGACTAAGGCTAACATGAGCCAAAAGCAATATTATATGTGTATGTTTTGAGTGGGAGAACGAAAGCAGTTTTTTTTTTTTTTACGTTATGACCTGTTTATAGGCGATTTGAATCTTTTGTAATCGTAAAAACGCAGGAGACGTCAACAGTTAGATTTTCTCCTAGGTTTAAGCTATAGGGTGGAACGGGATGTTTTCATCCTAAAATCTTAAGGAATGCTTTTTCCTTAGTTCCTCGAGTTTTGCGCATAAAATTAAGATGTGGTTCGTCCTGACGATATCTCCGCATAGTTCGCATATAGATTGCTCTTGCTTTGCAAGAATAGAGGTGTGTTTAAAGTGTGTGTGCCCAGTGCGAAAACGACATAAAAGCGCTTCCATGAAACGTTCTTGATGTGCGCATGACTTCCATTCTCCTGAGATAGGCTTTGCCGGATGTAGCTGATTATTTACTTCATTACTACATGTAGACTGCCATTTACCTGTTAGTTTACAGTGTACTAATTTCATGCAATCTTGATCGGATATCTTCACTTCCTTGATTTCCTTTTTGCGAGCTTGTGCAGCGTACACAACCGCTCTCTCGTTGCCACAAATTCCGATGTGGCTCGGGACGCAGTAGAATGTTATGACCTTGTGTTGTGGTTCTTGTTACATTATCTTGTCACAGAATGTATGATATGTCAAAATAACGGTACGACTCCATTTCTAAAGTTTATTACTGCGAGTACGCTTAGAAAGTCGGTGTAAATAATGTGCGGTTCTCAATTTTCTCATATTCGTTTTTTTTTTCTGGCTCAACATTAGGCAGTAAAAATCGCTGCGCACTGAGGCTTACCGTTTTTTGCGGCCGTTTTGTACCGCCGCACTTCTATGACCAAATCTCTGATGGCGACTTACTTGTAAATAGGATTTAGAACGACTTATAAATTAGTCACAAGCAACCTGCACTAGAGTTTCCCTAAATCTCTAATTATCTCCTTTCTTGCCCCTAACTAAGGGGGGGGGGGGGTGACTAATGAGGTTTTGTAGTCCTTGACTGGCAGCAGCGCCACAGCACTCAGTGTGGCGAGTGGAGGAAGCATGTTTGAGGAGAACACGTAGCACCCGACGTAGCGGTTTTGTGACGGCAGTGTCCATCACATATCTCTAGGCATGAACGTCCGCGCTCTGCCAAAGACGCACGTTGTGCGGCTGCGCAATGCCGGGCATCTCCCGTAGATATTTAACGTCCCAACTCCTCGTAGAGGATTGAGAGCAATGGGCTCGTAGCGGCGGTTTCCTCGAGTGTGCGGTTTTCACGCGCACACGAGCCGACCGCGCGTGCCTGGAGGCCGTCGACTCGCTCTCACAGTTTCCGCTTCTCAGCAAGATGTTGAGATTGAATACAGTCTCGTTTTCTTCACTACCAAAGCTGCTGACACCGGCAGTTTTGAGCAGAAAAACCGAAAAATCACTGCCATTTGGGGCATGCAAGTTCCCAATAAAGGTGACCACGGATTGCTCTGTGCGATACTTTAAGTCATTCATTCGTCCCAAGTGATTCCGGACGTTTCATTTGTGATAAAAGTTGCAGTGAATTTCCCTTTAAGTTTAAAATCATTGCTGAAACGTTGAAGTGGCTTCTTGTATAGGGGAACGATTGCATATATTATAGCTGATGTTAGGCGAGAAATTTATATCTTTAAAATCTTGCAGGGCGTGGGAGTAAAAACGATCTAAGGGCAAAGCCGCAGTTGCTCCACATGACATAGTTTTCACGCGAAGCTTACCGTTATGATTGGACATCTTGACACACAGTAAAGAAGGCTGCCAAGTTCGTCAGCATTTATCCTAATGAACACAACGCCCTAGCTGTCTGCCCTGTGCTTGAAAACCTCGTGAATAGCGTAAAAGTTGATATTGAATATGCGACCGGTACCTGACAATTCCTTCTGCGAATAGGAGCCCCACCAGGAGGCCGCTGAACATGGTAGTCAGGCTCCGCGACGAGGCCAGATGGAGCGCAATCACCTCCAGCCAGGCGATTCTGGGGGGCGGCAGATTCACCTCGACCGTGCCCCATCGGAACGTGGTGAAGTCATGGCGCTTCTCGTTGATGACCTTAAGGGCGACCAGCACGCCCGAGAAAGTGTACATGCACGCAGTGTCGTACTCGTCGGTGTTAAGCACCAAACTGACCGCCAGGTTGAGCAGGGTGTTGGTAATGCCAACCAGCAACACCAGCTTGGCCATCGCCACGGCGAAGAGCGGCGTGCCGATGGACATCTCGAGCCGAGAGCCTTTCCAGAGGAAAGAGGTGACGTTCACGGCTAGCTGCCAGCGGTCCTCGTGGTGGAACGCGGCCGACACGACGCGGCTCCAGTGGCCATCCTCTAAGATTGTAGCGAGGCTGGCGCACCGGTTTTGGTCGTGCCGGTACGCAGCCTGCCAGTGCAGGTGTAGCTGCAGCGCAGCTAGAGCCAGCGTGGCCAGGGGCCAGTGGCGGCAGGGCGCTTCCCCGACCACCGCCGCGGTCGCATCGCCGTCGGCGTTCGTCGTGCCTTCGCGGACGCCACCGGACTGCTCCTCGGACGACACGGGGCTCGGCGTCAAAGGGGGCGTCGGCGTCGGCGTCAACGGGGGCGACGGCGTCAACGGGGGCGTCGGCGACAACATCGCGGCGGCCGCCCCTGCAGCCTGGCGCCTCTTCCTCCTCTTTCCCGGCTACCCTGCGGCACGTGCCGTCACGCTGATCAGAATGCAAAAACGAAGAGTAGCCCTTCCTACTCCCCGCTCCCGGTTAAAAATAAGGAAAGGCTGGCGATCTTTACTCACTCCGCACAGCACAAGACATCGATCGCCTAAGCATTTTGACTCTGAAAATAATCTTAGTGAACGAAGACGAATGTTTCTCGGCCCTCAAAGTTCTAGCAACATTTTATTGTGTATACCCTCCAAAACCTTTCGTATTCCGAGGCGTCTGAACTATAACGTTCCGTGGTTATCCGTACACCTAGCCATCACGCTTGTCTCACCCTGTCTACCCTTTTTCCTCCTACCATTTCCGGCTCTTACACTCGACACAAAAGCGGAAATCATGATGCAGTTCCTTTGCAGCGTTTTTATTGCGAAAGCAATACTGCTCGAGGTTTCCGCTCTTGGCCGTCGTCCCGGAGAATCCACCATTGACCTTTAGCGTGACCTATGTGTGACGTCACACCAGCTGTGGAAAAGCGGGGCCTCAACTCGGCTCGTCGCGATCGTCCCAGCGAATCCTCCATGCCGCAGCTGCGCGGCGCTGCCGCGAGGGGCGCTCGCTGTACGTGACGTCATGCCAGCTGTGGAAAAGCGGGGCCCCAACTCGGCTCGTCGCGATCGTCCCAGCGAATCCTCCACGCGCCGCTGCCGTGGGGGAGGCGCTAGCTCTACGTGACCAAACCAGGCGCAGCCAGGGCTATAGCCTTGCGTTCAAAGGGCAAGGCATCGCGCTGAACGGGTGGTGGCGTTCCTCCCTTCCTGTACGGTGCGGTTCGGGTGCACACCGAGATGACAGAGAATTACTGCGTAATTTCCTTACCTCAAAAAGCGTCGCGTTCAAAGGGCAAGGCATCGCGCCGAACGGGTGGTGGCGTTCCGTGGACTCCCTGGCAGCGCTGCAACACGCTGTCACGTTCCACTACTAAAGGCGAAGCTTAAGCGTCATTAACTAACTTTGATAACATAACCCTTACTAAGAGCACCACCAAGACACACCACCAGCCAACCTAGGCGCAGCCAGGGGAAATTGCTTTCGCAATTACCGGGCTTAAGCTAAGCCTCAGCCAATTTTTTTGTAGAGTGAACATACATAAGGAGGATCGCATCCTTTGGCTTTTTGGCCAAATACGATGGGGCAGCGTTTACATGTATGCGTATCCGTAGGCAACCGGCAGTGCCCAGACGGCGCTGCAATCGTTACAATGCATGCCTCAAAACGGCTGCCGTCAGCCCCTTAGGTCGTGACAAACGCGAGACTACATTCTGAACGATGAGAGGCGAATGCTAGGCTGATGATTCCACGCCTAGGTGCTTCGACGTAGACCATTTAGCTGACGCACGACACATGTGGCTTCACCAGAGTGTGGACCCTCATTCCGAACAGCGCAGGAAGGTTGCGCCGAAACTCACTACGAGTGCGCCAAAAGATTGCTTGCACTTCTATGTATGTGTCACGGCGCTGCGATCAACACGGCAAACTTCAACGCCGGTTGCCTATGCGGGAATGACGATGACGGCATACGGTATCGCATCTGAGAGTTTATACTGCATCGGACGTCCTTCGATGAATGCTTTCCGCTCGTGGTATGCGCGGTGGTTCGCACGCTGCGCATGCGCACTTGCTGCCCAACAACGCTTCGTTCTTCGCTTATACAACGTGATTCGTGTTTTCCTGCATCTCGGAAGACACATCTGTGGTCTCGGGTTTCCGCCTGCAAGCGCCTTGAATGCGATACGGTTTTACAGCGTTAGCTATATTAGCCTATTTCCCCCAGTTTCGCGTCTTCGTCGTAGCCCCGTCCCCACGCCAGTTCCGCAGCAAAAAGACAACTATATAGATATATACAAAGCTCCCGACTTGGGGACAAGGTCACCCGACACTGGTCTACACTTTCTGACGAATGCCAACTTGGGCGCCAAATTCGAACCGGAGGCCGCAACCCGGACCGCGACGAAGAGCAGACTTCCCCTCAGCTACGAATGCGCCCTGTCATTCATGGTCTGCACTGCTATATGCGTTTTTTTTTTCAGTTCATTAGCAAGGGCAGTCCTGCGTGACGCCATCATTGTGTTAATAATTTCGCGAACCAGCTCACGCTGATCACTTGCCGTAGCCCAAGGGTAGGCAGCTGAAAAATTTTAAATCAGATTTGCTCCGTTTAAACTAAAGCAGCACTGTGGAAAAAGGCTGCAATGCACTTTTACCACGTACTTGTAATTACAGCTTGAGTATAACTGAATTTATTCCCATACTTGCAGCAAAAGAACATGAAAAAATGCTTAGCACACTTAATGATTTCATTTGATACAGTTGATTCACATGGCAAAATAGGAGCGACGAAATCAGTCTATGCCTGCTGTAGTAGCAAGACGATATGTTAACAGGCGGCTATATCAGAACTGAGTTGCAGGAAACCTTTTGGAATCCCCCTCAACAAAAAAGTTAACTGGTGGGCTAGTTGACAGTCTGAAATCATATTAATCTCATTTAGCTCAAAGGACAGGACAACTGCGCTGATTGAGATGAATATGATCTCCCTCAGTGTTTACACAATTAGGGAGGTTTGCAATATTTAGGGTCACTCAGAAACCTTAAATCAGACAAAAAGACAGTTTCAATACTTGGCGAAAGTTTTATTAGTGCATCGGCAAATCGTGTGAAAGTAAGAACATTGGTAACGCCCGCACGAATGGTCTAGCCACACATTTTTGCCGTGATGTGGATGGCTTGTATTTCCTCAGAGGCTTCTTCAGACATTTCTGTTTGGTTAGTTTCGTTTTGCTTGCAATATGTACTGGAAATTTTCGCACATAATGCGAAAATTTTAATTTTTTGACATACAAAGCACAAACATTTAATCAGGACCTACGCTAAAATTGGTATAAGAGGAGATTCGCTACATGCGAAGTTGTTATTGCGGGATTCTGCTGCGCAAGTAATGAACCAAAAGTAAAAGTAGCTCAATGAGTATAATGATCAAGGTAATTGCTTTAGAGTTAGGCGTATATCTTCTGACCAGCCTCTTCTTTGGCATTTGGAAAATGTGGAGACTAATAATAATGTTCAGGCACAGAATTCTCAAGGTATGTTTTGCGGATATCTGCTGTCACTGGAGTTCTTGTGAGTCTGGTTTAGTTTGGTTTGGTTGATGAGGTTTAACGTCCCAAAGCTACTCAGGCTATGAGAGACGCCGTAGTGAAGGGCTACGGAAATTTCGACCACCTGGGATTCTTTAACGTGCACTTAGATCGCACAGTACACGGGCCTCTAGGATTTCGCCTCCATAGAAATTCGGCCGCCGCGGCCGGTATCGAACCCGCGTCTTTCGGGTCGGCAGCCGAGCACCATAAACACTTAGCCATTGCGGTGGCCCGGAGTTCTTGTGAGTATTTATTCCTTTATTTAAAAAAGTGGGCTTCATATATATATATATATATATATATATATATATATATATATATATATATATATATATACATATATATATATATATATATATATATATATATATATATATATATATATATATATATATATCAGACTTACATCGTTTACTTCAGGAGAGTTTCAAATTGGGCTAGTTGGTGGTTGTTATTCTCGTGCATTGTTCTGTGTCGTCCCTGATTGTGTCCAAGTTCCTTCGTAAGCGCAACAATGCACGAGAATCGTTTACTTCGGTTGATTAATTTGGCCTAGCGCTGCCAAGTACAAGCCGTTCTGGTTTGCTTAGTTAGTAGAGTGACTACCTCGGAGAGGCAATGCTCCCGGGTTGCAGCCGTAAACTACAGCGAATTTTTCGTCAACTGAGAGTTAATTTTTTTTTTTTTTGCATTCGCATGGCTACGCTCAGGTGGACGTCAATGTGCGATTGCCCCGATTTGATGAATTTCTTTGAGCACTGTGCTCCTTCCTTTGCGGTGGGTTGCTTTGAAATCGCTACTAGAATGGGGAACGAATATATATGTTTGCACGTACGAATTTAAGCCCTGTCAAACGAACTGTGCCGACTCTTCAGGAATCTATGGCGTCCACATTGGGGCCTATAAGTGCCAGATAAAAAAGGCGACGATACGAAGAAAAAGCTGCGTCAGGGTTTTAAAACTATATGACGCAAAATGATCTTTGAAACAGCAGGTCTATCTAAATTAGTTTCATTCGTTACCCAATTTGCGTCCATATAAGGATTATCACCACGTTTTCCTCGCGTAGAATCCTCCATACGCCTCCAAATGCGCCCTTTGAGCTAGCGACGGCTTAGACCAACATAGAATTTTTGTCTTTCATTGAGGAAATCACTGCACGTTCGTGCATTAGTTGTAAGCTCTCTGGTATTCTCATATCCCATTCCAGTTTTATAGGGTCCAAGTACTTACTCTTAACCAACACGCATAAACAATGCGACCAGCCGATACACTGTAGCGCAAAGCACGAAATGTGTCCAGACGAAACTCGGAAAGGTAGTAGACACACGGCCTAGAGGTAGATGGGGAATGTTTATTTCAGTGACATATAAGCTGATAACACATCTTTTGACTGAGGGAGTATAATTATGTTGCTAGTCATTGCTAGCCATCTTTGCGTCAAGAAGACGTCTTGTGGCCTTTCCGTACATGTTTTCACTCGCAGGGTGAAACAAGTGAAAGTTTTTCACACAAGCAACACAGGAACGACAGCAGTAAAGAGTTATTTTATTGACTAAGAAATGTCACTATCAAACGTGATCATGAAAGATGTGGCTTCTAACTGAATAACGCACATAAAAACATACTCATTCGCGTATTAAAAAAAAAAGAAGTGTAACTTTTACGCCTTCAAAAAAGTCAGAGATGTTCGCGGCAAACATTTTTTTTATTGAGTTGAATGCGAACCATTTACAATCTGTAATGCCTTGTTAAATGGAGGTAACAAGGTGGAACTAGAACGGTGCGAAACGGAACAAATTTTTTTGTTATGTATTGAATGCCGTAGCCACTCTAACCATGATTACGCGACAACTATCAGTGACAATGAGGAATGTGTGAAAGTTATTGCTGAAAACGTTTGTGTGTGGAACACACAAAAAAAATCCTACAAGTGAGAAGGGTGCGCATTCACTCCGAGACAGTTTTGTTGTACGACTAAAAAAAACTGTAAAATATATGAAATAGTCGAGAAGAAAACATGCCCAACGGTAAAGAAATGCTGCAAGAAAGTAACAACCTTTTCTTTCATTATTTGGTTAAGGCGAAAAAAAAAACTTAACAAAACAGGCGCACGCAAAGACGCTAAGGTACGCGCATGAACCGTATTTATACTGAAACCAGCGATATGTGTTATGTACAAGTATTTACAGCCTAGTAATTCGCGAAAAATTCACCTGAGTGACAGTGTGACGATGACACACGCGCGCGTGCTGCCGAGGGCGCCACCCCATAGACAAACAAATTCAGGCGCATTCAGCACCAAGGTACAGAACCACGGAGATTCATCGTATCCGAACGGCGCCGACGGGCCGTCAGACACTCACCGGGGTCAGGTCGGTGTGAAACGCGCGCATAGGGTGGAACGTGTCCCTCCTCCTCTGCCCTGACCTTCTAGGCTGCTCCAGGGGCGGAGTAGCCTAGAGTCGCTGCGGAAATGTTTGCAGGGAACCGCAAATGCCGCTCGTGTTATACCCACGGCGGCTGACGTTGAGGCGATGTTCGACAGCCGAGTTCCGGGTGGACAGCGTTTGTTCGTCGCTGGAGCCACTCCGATCCCCGTCAAAAACACGCTCGCCTAAGCTGAGCTGATGGAACTAGACAAGCCATCAACGGCTCGTATTAGCCGCTGAGAAGCGTCACAGATTGGAGGAACCTCAGCGCCTGTCATCTCTCTTTCTCGACTCTTGCCTTTCACTCTCGTTTACGTCTCAGAATCTCTGTCATTCAACAGACCAGTTTGCCTTGGCTCACATTATATGAAGCTACAACGAACGAGCCGTCGCGGATTAGTAACCATGTCCTCCCCACATCAGGCCCCATGGATATACCACAGCGTTTCCGGGCCATTGCCGCGGCGCCCTGGAAAAGTTTCCCAGTGACTGTATGGGGCGGACCCTAGGTGAGCCGCCAGCCGTGCGTCGAGGCCTTAGGAGCGTTCGGGAGGTCACCACCAGCCATCGTAGTCTCCGTGTCCACCGTAGCCAAATCCGCCCAAGCCGCCACCGAAGCCGCCACCGAAGCCGTGGCCGTAGTCGGCGAAGAAGCCGTGTCCGTGTCCGTGACCATGACCGTGACCGAATCCGTGGTCAGCGTAACCGAAATCAACCAGGCCGTGCTGGTGGTGGTGGTGGTGGTCGTGGTGCGTGTGCACGGGGTATCTGCGAGTCAAGTGAGTGACGCCGTTAGTGCGGAGACTGATCCCTCACCTCCCGCTTGTTTGCGAGGCGGGTGCTGTGCGTGTCATGCCTCATTTGAAACAACCGCCTGTTCTTTCTTCTGCCGTCTATATCCTTTCCCTGCATGGACCCAAGTGTCCCGGGTCTTATGCTAATCTGGAACATTCCCCTTCTCTCCCGCTGCCATTCGATCCCCTCTTTATCCGTACCCCTCGACCCCAATATTGCTGGCCTGGCTAGCCTCATACCAGCTGTCGGACCAGTTCTCTTTGGTGACTCTGGCGCAGGATATCCCTGACACCTAATGCTGCGCCGTAATAAAGTCCTTTGTCACTCTGACTGACTCATTGCAAGCATTTTCACTGAATGGGTCGTACTGCAGCGTGCGTAGTATCCTCGCAAAATTATAACTAGAAATAAAACCAAGGCTTATCACAGCTAACCCCCCCCCCCCCCCCCCCGCATGACCGAATTAACAACTTCACTGATCCCAGGCAAAGCGTTAATTCTCAACACACAAGTGGAATATTGCATGTGGGGTACTAATGTTCCGAAGCTGCGCGTGGGCTCTGGATTAATTTCGACCTCCTGGGGTCCTTTAACATACACAGATATCGCACTGCGCGCGGGCATTTGTTCAATTTCGACTCCATTAATTACGGCTGCTGCAGCTTGAACTAGATGCGGCGACCTTGGGCTCAGCAGCCGAGCGCCAAAGACACTGAGCCACTTCGACGGGAGTAGAATGCCACCCTGCATTGTTTAACAGTGCTTCTGCGTGTATTATGGAGCGCGTTACAGCTGCTACTGTTACAACTGTCAGCGAGCCAACCCTGTATAGGAAACTATCACATCAATGCAGTTCTTCTACTTTAGTCATGGCTTTTTGTTCGCGGCGTGGTGGAAGCTCTTCAAGGAAGTTCATGTTTAAGGCCGGTGCATATAAGGCTAGGAAGTGGGTTAGGGACGGCACGTGGAGAGAAAAGCGTCTGTGTATAACTTCCCGGTAATCGTTAAACTGATCACGAACGCTCGCAGCCCGTAAGGAATGGTTAAAAATAGTTTGGCTAAAAGAGGGGAGGTTTCCGCTCTTGATATGGCGCTTTTCGAATGTGGCGATAACGCGCACCTTGCGCTCACGACTGCAGAGCAGGCTCTATAATTAAACGGCCCGCGGAAATAGGTGAAGGATGGAGTGGTAAACGAGGACCGTCTACTAGACGCACATTTCTAGTAGGGGGTGGCAGAAATGCCACGAATTTGATTCTCTGCAGTGGGTCGGCGGCTACCGCGTTCTAATACAGAGCCCAAGGTCGCGGATTCGCTCCCGGCCGCAGCTACCGCTTTTAATAAGGGCACAGGGCAAAAATGCCTGTAGGGTGTGCGATGTCAATGCACCTTAAGGAACACCAGAATGTAAGAAGTAATCCTGAGCCCTACAGTACGGCATTTCTCATAGCCCGCATGCAGCTTCGAGACCTTAAACAGGACAAACTATGCGCAATGGCCCGAATTGTGTGCTGCTATAGCAGGTACAGCCTAAAAACCGCATATGAGTTAAAACTCTTTTCAGGACATTTTTTTTTTATAGTGCAGCAGGAAGCTCTCCATCAGCAATCGGAACTGTTTGATTGCCGAGCTTCCTTTTAGGCATCAGTCCTCAGAAATTAAATATGGTGCCAAATTTCGTGCAAAAAAGAAAGAAATTGGCCGTTGGCGGTCTCCTTAGATTTTGTGTGTAAAAGGAAGGAAACCCTGTGAAAAATCAAGCGTGGGTTCCTTATTCCTGGACACCGCTAGCTGCAGGACTTCATTAAATTTGAAATCACCGAAAACTCACGAACTATAATGCGTGGTGTTCTTACATTAACCCCCTTACGTTATATCGTTCGCGCCGGCCTAACGTTATGAGCGCCGTTTCCAGAAATAGCTGCAGCGCCATGCCACTATTTTCAGCGGCTCACTCGAAAGTTGTCTTCCGCATCTGAGAAGGTAAATGGAAACGTAACGCGTTTAACACGAGGAAAAACACGCCATAGGACACGCCGCTCGCAGCCGAATGCGAGAGGCGCGCCACGACAGGCTCGTTTTCGCCCCGGGCCACGACGGGCCGGTTCCCACGCTCGCTCCCGGACGCGGAAAGCTGGCTTCCCCATCGGTACCCGCTGCCAGTGGCAAAGAGCGCTTACCGGAAAGGCGACGTGGGAAGGCTGCGCCCGCCAGTGCCCGCTGCCATTGCTTCGCCTAGGGAGCTAATGACGTGTACGCTGACGAGGTCTAGGGACACGCAGGGAAAACGGCCTTGATGAGGTTTGTCGACCAACAAAGATTTATTTCGCGTTTTGCGTTTTTCTTGATGCCATTCTGCCTCCCCCCCCCCCCCCCCCCTGCCCACATTTCTCGGCTAGTTTACTATTACTATAATGTCTGCTGGGACTTACTTTTCGCTTTTTTTTTTGTCTACAAGAGGCTCGAAATTGAAACCGCAAAAATGATGAAGCTACTATTTTTGTCTTCTCAAGGCATAATGCGGCGTACTCAGGAATTAGTTACAATGTTTCCCGTGCCGGTGCCAATGTAAGTTTCTCCGCACCAAAATTATTCCAAATGAGAGAAAAAAGAAACGACTAGAGTGAAGTAGCAGAACCCAGAGAAAATGCTTTACTTTTAGCGAGCAGTGTTGAGCAAATGATCTCCGTTTTCGCATCTAAGGGAGCACACAAGATTGATCGCGGTTGTAATAGAATGACTAGAAATGCTCTTTGACGAGAAACCCTGAGTTTTTAAAAGCATTTTAGCAAAGCAGTGTCTTCTAAGAGATATAAAATCTTTGTTCCATGCAATCAGTACATTTTAAACATTTTCGGTTTAGAGTAGTCTGTATTGGCTGCCGCGCACAGGAACCCAAGCTAGTGATGATTGTTAGGCTACGTGGTACTAGACTGGCCAATGTAAAAACGCATGTCATGAACCAAGGACGACACTAAAATACCGGAGGACTCGAGCATCGCGTTCTCCACTCTTTGTTCTCGTTCTCGAGCTACGTGGCCTTTTACACCTGACAACCAAGCGCGTTCCTGAACCGAGAAGGCTTGCAGAAGGCTAGCAGGCGCGTACGTTAGCAGGTTTTATAGAAACTTATATCAGTAGTAAATTTTATTTGATTTGTTGAGCCTTGAATGGGACGGAGAATAGAGTACGGGAAAGCTACGGCTGCCTATTCGCTGGCAGAGTGAAGTGCGCTCGTGGAAGCGTAGTTGTACGTCAGCACTTTAGACCACATGCAACTTTTCGAAATTTCCACTTGGTTTGAAAAAGAGGGAGAATTGCACTGCTGTTGAGCGCATTTACCATTTTCCGCCTCTTGGGAAATGTGCGACTGAGATTATAAACAGGGCTGATGCGTTAACAAAACTTTATTAAATAATAGTTTGCGCACATTAAAGCACTTATCAGCATATTCTGTTGCTCCTGCGTGGTCTATACTTGCCCAGTAGGCAAAAATTCATATCCGAAACCCTTTTTTCTTTCAATGCCTTGGTCACAGGTAACGTGAGTAAAACAGCTTTAGTCGCTGTATAAGCGGCTTTCATAAGCGTATTCGTTCATTGTCGTGGATTTTTTTTTTTGTGACAGTTTTTACGCTATCAGAAATGGACGCACTGAATGAAAGTGAAAGAAGGTTCCCAAAGCTGCTCCTCAGTGCCGTATCGAGTGTGGCACTCTACCTTTCAGTGTGGCTGTCTTGAGTTTCCCTCCGTTGTCTCTAATGATCACTTTGGAAAACGTCCTGATCGAATGGATGCGGGTGACCTTGACTGTTACGACTTGGACCTTGAATACTTGAACGTACTCTATTCCCATCCGTTTTCTTCCGGACTTAATTCACATTATTACGGGCGTCCCTGAAAGAAACTTCAAGTATTGCTATTAGTTCGCCCTCTTCATGGATGTTGCGGAGCGTGGGCAGACCTTGTATGAGCATTTCAAGTGCTACGCCTACTATTACGCTTCGATTAATCTGAGATCAGATGAATGCCTGCAGGCATCTATCGCATTCCTCGCTCATCTGTGACCTCCGTATCAGAAACAGCTCGGTACCACTGGCAAGTACAAAAGCGACGCAGTGCCACGCTGAACACGCCAATAAGGGTTGGCTGGGGAATTTGTGATTGCCCACCCGAGTCACACAAAGACGCTGCGAGAAGCCGATTGAGGTCTCGCTGGCTCTGGAGCACGCTCGCTAGAGACGGCTCATGGTCAGGCAGAGGTCGAGCATATTCACGATGACGCCTCACTTCCCGACTCGGCCATGGGCCCAGCGAGAGATATAAGCAACGGGCATGCCGCCGTACCGTGCCACTCACGGGAGGGGGATGGGCACATGGTGCGAGTGGTGGACGGGGAAGAAGTGGTGGTGGTGGTGGTAGCCGCCGTGGTGGTGGTGGTGCGAGTTGATCAGGTGCGACACGGCCGCACTGCCCACGAGTGAGGCGCCCGCGGCTCCGCCAGCGATGGCCAGCGGCGTGATCTTGCCCACGGCCGCGGCGGCCGCGGCGGCGCCCAACTTGAGAGCCTTAAGCTTCTTGCTCTGTTCCGTGGGCGGCACCAGGCAGGCTACGAGGAGCACGGTCAGGGCCACGGCCGCCAGCCGCAACTGCGAAGACATCCTGCGCGCCGGAGACGAGCGCGCATCAGGCAGGCCCACGCTGCTGCTCGCACCGCCTCACTTGAGAAGCGGAAACAAACTGGGCATGCAAACACATCAGCGTCACTGTAGAGAACTCCTGGTCACTTTATCTCCTCTCTCTCTCTCTCTATCTCTTTTTTCATTAGAGGGGACAGAACTACCCCGTAACTGTCATTTCAGAAGGACGTTGGTGACACCGTACTCCTTCCAATTATTTCGACATCGTGGCTCAGCTGCGCTCCTTGGCAGTGTTATAAAGGGAACCTAGACCATACGCAGTGACTGAAGTTTAGGAAAAAGGGAGGCTGCTGCAGTACTTCAGATCTAGACTCACTTCATAGTTGTTGCCTTTTTGTCACGCGTTACGTTTCTGAATTGCAGCGTCATGAATTCGCGTATACGAAAGGAAACTTGACTACACTCTTCCGAACTGATTTTTTTAGATGTTAAAAACCTAGCTGCATACTAGAAATACCCCACTTGCCCGCACAACTGGAATAAATTAAGTAGAGACGCATGGTCTACGCTCACGTAGTCGAGCTGGACAGTTTCAGAAAAAAAAAATCAAAGTGCTATATCAATCGAGTCAAAACACCTTATAAGCCTGAGAAGTACCCCTTTGTCTATGCCCTTACGGCCATGAGGCACCACATGCAAAAGAGAGAGCGCTTGCACGGGATTACGCAGCATGCAGCGATCCACACGATTCAACGTCTAGCCTGCCCTGCCAGCTAGGCCCAGCATTTTATGCAAGGCTCATCGTATGCTGTGAAACAAGAGAGCGCCGTGCACGCACGAAGATCGCAATCGCACTTCCTGGCTGCAAAAGAGAAACGCTCGCCCAATCGTCGCATCCCGGTCAGGTGAGATGTCGACGATTCAGCCGAGTGCCCTCTCTTATCGCATCTGCTCTGCCACGCGAATCTTCATCTCGCAGGACCGCTGGTTTCGTAAGACGGAGAGCGTGACACGTACACGCGTACTACGCGCACCTGATTCACGACCCTCACAGTCACGTAGAAGAAACCTATTCGGGGCAAAACCCGTCCTGGTGCCTACACGAACCTCATAGCGTGAATTGTACGAAGGGGCTTCCCTATTGCCATCGCATCTAAATGACAGCTCGTCTCCGCAGTCCCGTTCGGTTAACTCGCATCACTCCATGCGCTCGCCATGCAGGCGGGTGGTTTAGGTCGGGCTTTCCCGTTCCCAGTACGAGTGCCTTTTGCACAGCCGGTGCCTCGTGGAGGGGCGTAGTCCGTTCAGAAATCGGTGACGCAACGTACTCGCGGCGCTCGTCTCGCATATCCCGTCGAAGCATGGGGGTACGGGGCGGGGGCGTGCCCGCGGCACCGGGCCTGACGGGCGAGCTCCGGGTAGCCCGTCAGTCGCGGTGCAGCCGGCGCCGGCGACTCACCCGGCGTCTGGTTTTGGTCGCGGTATATCCACTGGGAGGTGTAGAAGCGAAGGTGTGCGTGTGTCCGGTGATGCGGCCGGATGTGGCCTTTTATACGTTCTCCCCGGGTCCACGTGCTCGGCGGCGGCGGAGAGGGGGACGACGGGGGAGCCCCCAGTCCGGGCTTCTGGGTCACCACGCCGGGCCTGTCCTCGAGGCTACCGCGGCCGGAGAAAGCGGCGGGGAGAGAGTCGGCCCCGCTCTCGCCTAATAGGCGGACGGAAATCGAACAAGAGCACGCCGCGGTGGCGGCTCGCGGACCGCCGCAGCAGCAGTACGCAAAAATAAACGGGTGGAGCGGTGTTCGCGCCGGCCGCTGCCACCGCGCGCGCGCGCCCAGCTAAGTTTAGCATCGAGAGTGCGCGCACGGCATCGCGTCTTCCGGATAACGCCGCCGCTGGGACAAGCTACAAGCTCGGCCCGGCTGACTTTCCGGTTTTCGGGAGCCCGACGTAATCGCTTTCGACTGCTCTTTGTTCCTTTTCCCCCTCCCGCTTTCTCTCAAGCACCGAGGAGGTGATGTCTAACTGGCAAACACCGGAGGATTATATGCGGGAAACACGTAACACCGTCGCCCAGCGCTGGACGGCAGGCTCCCCCGCGCGTGTCAGCCCATCGGACGAGAGCCGCGCCACGCTTTCGTGAGCGCCGGCGCGAGCGGAGACAATGCGGCTTTGCTTTCCTCTTTGCTTTCCCAGCTCGATAATTGTCGGGCTGGCGGGAAAGCTCTCGCGTGATGCTTCCTTCGCTTCGCCGCGTGCAATGCGTTTTACCGGTCGGTTTGTGTTTCTAGTCTTCCAGCCTCCCGCTTTCGTTAATAATACCGTAAAGTGCGGGCACAGCGAAAGACCTGGCAGGCTTAATCATGTGGTTCAATTCCAAGTTTCGCACGCAGAATGAAGAAAAACATGGCGTCGAGTGTAATTGCACTATATAGCGTTCTTCTCAGCGTAAATATCTGGGAAACTAGTTCTACGCACTTAAGCAAATGCAATTTTCGAACGAACGCAGTAGACCGAGTGTACATCGCCAAATGCAGTAAAGTGTACTCACGTGGTCACGACGCCTGCTCGGGTAATTTACAACCTTGGCACCGATTGCGCCGGCCTCTCGTGGTGCCCGCAGGTAGAGCTGTGGCAGATTGAACCGCTGCAACCCACGGACCCAGACCCGTGGGACAAATACAGACATTCGCGCCCTGTGAAGTATACTTTCATGTTTGGCATATGGTACAATAGGGAAGGAAGTTTGCCTAAAGGCTAAGCAAATAACAGCGCAAACACCTTTAACGATAAAGGGCTTTCAATAAGGTACATAGATGGCTTCTGGGAGGATACCCACTGGACTACTACTTGGGTGAATACTTCTGTCCGCGACTGTGCGCTCGCTGTGAATAGGGTTAAAAAAAAGCGAGTAGTAAGTCAGGCTTTCACTGTGTTTAATTTCGTCCTCATGCACCATGGTGTCTTGGCGATAAAATTCTATTGTTTCGAGAACTCGATCGCGATTTTGCGCGGCGGTACAACGCGCAAGAGGATGCTGACTATGCAACATATACCGTACAATACGATATTTATTTCTCAAAAACATATATTGGATTATGGGCACGTTTAAGGAAGAAAAACAGCAGGAGGGAGTTTGGCAAGTCTAAAAACCTGTTGTTTGGCAAGAGCAGAGCAGGGCGTAGGAAAAATCAATAATAAAACAGAAGCAGAACAGGGGGAAAAAAAATGAAAGAATAAACAGATCAAGTTACACTGTATGACGAAACAGACAGCATAAAAAAAATATGACACTCAGATCCATCACGAGGTAAGTACTAATAACAAGGAATATGCACAGTTGCTAGGAAGCAACACCATGCAATGGTCAACAGCACAATGAACTATATTAGGATAAAAACAACGTTAGCAGCAGTAATAACTGAACGGATTACATAACGAAGGATCTAAAAACTTAATATTCTCAGAGATCAGTGTATTCAGCAGGACGAGCAGAGCATAATCAATTATTTACTTACACTAATTAATCCGCGGGTGTTGTACGTTCCAATATTCCGGTGATCGCGTTCGGCAGTGAAGTATATTCTCTTAAAGATTATCCGACTGTGCATGTGACCCATGTGAAGGAAGCGTATATTTAAAAGGCAGCGATAATGAAGGTGTTCGAATAAATTAGCAGTGATTTAAATGCGTTTCCAAACAATCATAGATTACTTTCGCTTTCCAGCACTTCAGCAAATTGGGTTCGCTTGTTGGAATTCCAGAAAAAAAATATACTGCCTCTTTTTGTTATTGCGTCCCTTTAATAGCGCCGCTCTGGCTGTTTTTGAACCTTTTGGATACACGAATAAAAGTTTGAGCTTTCCCGGCTGAGAAGAGCGTATGAGGACGAGTGGTAAGATAGTGAGAAAAGAAAGCAGAAACTAGAGGAAAGCACGAAAAAGATACTGCACAATACAGCTTATAACCACCCGATGGCGGTATCTATCATTACTGCATAACAGGAGCGCGACGGTTCAGCAACAAAGTGCTTTTAAAGGGAGGCTACTCAAATAGAGCACGTCAAACCCATTTGTACGCCATTTGAGACAAATTCCAGCGAAAAGAAAGATGAAAGGAACTCGCGGCGTGCCTTCGCATTGCGTTCGGTGCACGTGACCGCCAGCGAACGTGCCGGGTCCGCTGCTTATGCCTAGCCTTGCTTCTTCACCTCGCTGCACCCAACCAAGGCCTGCCTCGCCGTCTGCTCAACGCCAGGACGTTTCCATTCGCAGTACTAAGGCGGCGGCGGTCATCGGAACGTTCAAAGTAACCTCCGACTCTGCTGCGCGATCCTTTCAGCTGGAGTCCGGCGCCACGCTCAAGTCCATGGTCCTGGGTGATACATCGATGGTCTGTTGGATTCTGCTGACGCTGCTGTGAGTCCTACATCGATGGCGCAGCGCCGAGTCATGTTTTGCCCGCAACAGCCGTGGTCGCCCTACGGCTGCACCCTCGTGCTAAATGCATGGGCCCTGAGGAGTGTCTTCCCCATTGCCTACGGTACGATGTGCGCTCCCTGTATGACGGCAGCAGATGTACCATTACTTGGTGGCGCACTGGAGTGCGTCCCACCCTTAGCCAAGACCCTGGGCCTGCTCTGCGATTTTTCGCACAAAAGAAGCCTTCTTGCCCCGTTCTATCAGTACGGCAAGCCGATGCCTGACTGTAATGACTACGCTGGTGAGAGTCAACCGCTGATGAAGACTACAGCATTCGTAAGGCGCAACGTCATCGCTGACTGCATCCTTCAGTCACTGTTGCTGGCGCAACACTACCAGGGCGGTCATCATGCCGTAAGCGATTACGTGGTGCTGCTGATTCTTCACTGCGCTGCCATTCACCTGTGCCACTGTGCGACCAGCTCTGTTTTTGGAGCTCCACGTGAGTACGGGACACCTGGGCTCGTCACAACCGAAGGCACGCAAGAGCTCGCCGTCCAGCCGGGAGATATTGTCCAGGACCCTTCTGATGCCTCCCGTCTCATGAAGAGCCTTGGTGTTGGTTCATCTTGTGAACTTAAGCCGCACGCCTTCCACGTCATCGGAAGCGTTCAACAAGACATAAACGCGCTTAAACATCGGAGTTACACTGCTGTTGCATTCCTCCGCATCACGATCGGCCCTTTGGATGAAGCACGTGGAACGATTCCGCCACTTCGCCTCCATGATTACAAGGGAGACAATGAAAAACTTTCTGACCTGCCGGTGGCCAAGGTTGCTACTCGTCTCCTTCGTCTTACAGCAGACCCTACTGGAGGTGCACCCGCTGCGCTGTTGCCATCTGTCGTCCGTGATGCCATAGAAGACGAGGAAGAACTTGTGCACCGCCTGGAGAAGGAGCGCGCCACGGACGGCGATGGTAATGGCCAGCGTTACCTCGGAAGAATGGTGAGGCAACTGCTTCAGGTCGTCGAGTTGCAGCTGGCGCGCCATCTTCGCTGTGTTTAGTCGACTGATACCGACGGGAAGATGAACGTGCGAAGTGGCCACATTTTGGACCCTTCGGTATATACAGTGTGGCCATCTATCAGTGGGCGTTGCCGTCAACTTGTCGAGGAAATGAATTTTGGCACCGGTGAATCACAAGCCGGATGGCTGGAGTACGGAAGGAGATTGTGCAAGCGGCGTTAAACACGTCGGTTTTGATGTTTTTTTCAAGGACTTTGTCGGCGGCAAACTATGACCGTTTTAGCTTTTAGGTGGGTGCGTTTATCACGGCTTGTGCTTTCAGCAATATGCAGCTGCAAGCGTATACGCCTGAAGCCAATGAATAAATCTATCATTCGACTCTGTCTCTAGCTTGTTCTTACGCAAGATAGATTCTGCGGCGCCGGCAGGTAATATCGTTGTGCACCGTGAGAACAGCAGTCTGTAGAAATGTTATGCGGTTGCGGATTTTTTCTGCTTATATCGGATCCTGAAAGTCCGTCTTGTTGTATAGACCATCACAATTCGTTTCTCATTATTACAGGCACATTGATGAAAGTAACGGCCGTAACTTCGCCGATGTCGGTGACATATCCGGTACTGGCTGAAAATTGTTAATTCGTGCATGTCCTGACATGTTTCCAACGGTGCGAACCTATCCAAAGTGGGAAAATTTCGC
The DNA here is from genome assembly GCF_055824585.1 of Amblyomma mixtum. Classification (NCBI taxonomy): domain Eukaryota; kingdom Metazoa; phylum Arthropoda; class Arachnida; order Ixodida; family Ixodidae; genus Amblyomma; species Amblyomma mixtum. The sequence continues at coordinate 89,297,710 of NC_143014.1, read as the reverse complement.
TAACCTATAGGCTGTGCGAACCAAACCTAGGTTTTGGGAAACACTCATTTGGCTAGGATAATCGGAAAAATTGGCTGTGGTTTGACCAATGGCCATCCCGAGTAGAACTGCGGAAGCAACGGCGCGGCAATCGCAGCGGCGGCGGCATCTCAGGGAGCACTTTGACTGTCTACAGTGCGTAGAGGCGAAAGCGTTTACCGCACCACTTTGACTGCCTCTGTGGCACTGGTGACGTCACCACTGGATGACGTCACGCATAATTAAGTACTAGTTATTAAGTAATACCAATTACCGATTAATGACTAAATACTCATTAACTACTAATTAATGACGCTTAAGCTTCGCCTTTAGGAGTGGAACGCGACAGCATGTTGTAGTGCTGCCAGGGAGTCCACGGAACGCCACCACCCGTTCGGCGAGATGCCTTGCCCTTTGAACGCAACGCTTTTTGAAGAAAGGCAATGGCGCAGTAATTCTCTGTCATCTCGGTGGACACCTGAACCGCACCATAAAGAGAAAGAGGGGCCGTAATGAAGGAAAAGAAAATTGTATTTGAGGAAAGGAAATTACGCAGTAACTGTCTCACATATCTCGGTGGACACCCGTCATCCGTTTGTAGAGGAAGGGAGGAAGTGGGAGTGAAAGAAGAAAGAGAAAAAGGGGCCGTAATGAAGAAAATGAAATATTGTATTTGAGGAAAGGAAATTACGCAGTAACTGTCTCACACTCGCTCCTCGCGCATGCGCAGTTGGGGCTCTCCGGGGCTCCGCGAAATCGCTCACACCTAGCGTAGTGTTGCTTCCGCATTAAAATATGTCTAGTAGTGAGACCCGAAGGGCGTTAAGCCCCAAAACATGAAAAAGTCAAAGCGGTAAATGTCGAGTAACGCTTAGTAAGCCCGGCGAAATTCTCACTTAGACCAAGCCCAGCCTTAGGCAGCAAAGGTCCCGTCGTCATATTAGTGACGCATCCCTGCTTTTGTCATCGCTTTAGGGACGCAATTCTAAAATGGCGCCTGCATCTCAGTAGATGTGGGAGAGAAGTGAGGACATAAAAGCGACTGCTACACAAGTGAATGAGTGTGAAAAACTATTTGCTCTCGAGACTGTTCGAAGTCGAGCCCAGTGGGCGGGTCCCTTATAGCACGGGGCTCCAGCGGCCACAACTGCAGCGCATGCCGGGTCGGACAACCGGACTTGTTCGTCCAGGTCTTAGCTGGGAAGCGCGGCCTCCCACTGCTCCGGAGTGGGATTCTGCATGTAGAGACTGCTGGGATTTTCTGACAGCCCCATGTGGTGTGGTATAGTGTTGGTCTGTCTCCGCACCAAGGACATGCTGGCAAAGGACACTCTACGCTTTGTCTGAACACCGGGAAAGGGTTCCTGCGTGTGAACAAGTACCTTGGAGTAAGAGCCGGAATACCTTCGGGGCGAGCGAAGACGCTGGTCACTAGTGGCCGAGGAAGGGCGGGCTGGGGAACCTTGGCTAAGCGGATGGGACCCCAGTTCCTTGCCCCTGTTAGGGCACTCTGCTTCGTAGGATCAGAGACCCTGATTATGGTTCGGTGGTATCGAAGCGCGCTTGGAGGCCGAGGGCCACCTATCACCTATTAGCCGAAGAGCTAATGCTTGCCCGCTACGGAAGCTTGAAAAAGAGCTCGACTTTATTCGGATAAGTTACTAAATCCCGCGATTATCCCCAGTCCCAACCTAATTACCATAACTCACTCCCCGCATCGAAATTCTTTTTTTCTTCAACCCATCCCTTCCAGCTACACCCAAGAGGAGATCAGGTGAGCTTGCCTGGCCCACTAACCCAGCTGTGGGGTCGGCTTGAAGTAGCTTCCTCCATAATATTTTATTTTTTCACCCTAGGGTGTGCAAAAACATTTTTATTAAAAAATAACTTGTTCATTTACATTTACTACCGAGTTAAGCCTGTTGTGCGGAAGTGGTGCAGGCAACGGCTCATTATTTTTCAATTATTTTAAATGAATGTACCCTTATACAAGCAATTGATACTATCTCTACAGCTCACTTATGAACAGTTCTTGATCGATGTGCGGCAAGACTGACTTCACACACGTTGGGACGTTGCCTCCTCCATCTTGGTCGCGTCTCCATGTGCCCTTTTACGGCGATAGCCGTTACTGGCGACAAAAAGTGCCGACGCGAGTGTGCCTGCGGGATCACATCCGGGATTTGGGAAGCGAGAGGCATTAAGAGGGAAGAACTTAGAAGACATTGCCAGGGTGACAGGGAGAAGGCGGGGAGGGGTTCTCAAGAGGTAAAATACACAAGCAGCAGAAGATGTCACGCAGATGGCGAGGAGGCGGGGAGAAATGACCGGGTAGCGTAGCCGCAATAGAGAGCTTTAGAACCGGGCTATCATATTGGTTAAAGGGGCCCAGAAACACAATCTTAGTTAACTGTTTTGCCTGTTGATTGCATACAGTGTGTTATAATGGTGCTAATAGCGTCGGTAATACCGCTTACATTCCGTTTTTTAATATTTTAATGTCCTCCCAAAAACAACTTCATGGCTCTGATGGTGTCGCCACACAGTGGCGGGTTTTTAGCAGCGGATATGACATCACCTGGCGCGAGCTTGATGACCGGACAAACAGTAAATATACTGCAAATTGTGTGAATAAATAGAGACACATTTTGTCACCTGTCTGCGTTTTATATTAGGTCAACAAAAACAATTTGTTTGTCTTAGATAAAAGCCCTGCAAAGCAAGTAAAATAAAAATACACCACCAGGGGCGCTCTGGCATGGAAACAACGCTGCCAGTCTGTTAGAGAGCAGGCAACCATGGAGTACAAACTTCCGCGACGTGCTCTGGCTGGCTGTTTTGATTGGTTGCGCCAGGTGCCGTCATTGGGAGAGCGAAATAGGAGTGGGTAGCCCCGCCAAAATCGAGTTGAGGGCAGCGTTTTGTTTGCTTGTATTTTGAAATTTCTTCACTGAATAACTCCCGTTCCTGTGCATCGATTCCTGTAATTCTTTTTAAGTCAGCATCTGTGTGACATAAAGAACCCACCTGAAGTATAGCCGGTATTCCCCCAGGCAGTGTTTCGCAGCCCCTTTAAGGAGACAGGCGAAAAGCGTGACGCCAGGGCGCATGCGCAGAACACAAACGCCCCTTGGGGTTTTCAGAACCAGTGAAATAGCGCGAACCCCTTAAAACCGGGTGCGGTCGGATAACATCGCCAAGTCCGGTGAAGCGGAGATCACTCTCCTCACCACCAATGCGTCGTTGCGTCCTCACTGTGTCTCGAGTTCGCGGTAAATCAATTGTGCTCGAAACTTTTTTTTTTTTAATGCGACAGCGTATAACGGCTCCGTTCAGTGGGAAATCCGGCATCATCGTTGTAGCAGTTGTCTACGTTGTGAGCGAAAAATGCGGACTGGTGGTTACGTCACACGTGGAGCGGCGGATTTGAAAAGTGATTAAAACATTAGAAAAGGGGTGATTAGAAGGTCGCAACACGACCCAGTTGTCTTTAGGAGATGGAAGAATATAAAACAAATGAATTGCGCTGAAAATAAAAGGGGGGTAATTAGTCTGCAATCGGATCCGACCCTTGGGTTGCGAGTCAGACGTGCTACTACTAGTCCATGCAGGAACGTTCGTTCGGCTTGTTTAAAGGGGGGTTTATATGTATATATGCCGTGTGGTCTTTCACATGTTGACTCGAAACCCAAGGGTCGGATTCGATTGCAGACTAATTACCCCGCTTTTATTTTCAGAGCAATTAATTTGCTTTATATTCTTACATCTCCTAAAGACAACTGGGTCATGTTGCGACCTTCTAATCACCCCATTTCTAATGTTTTAATCACTTTTCAAATCCGCCGCTCCACGTGTGGCGTAACCACCTTTGTGTGACGTAACCATGTGTGACATAACCACCAGTCCGTATTTTTTTTCTTGAGATGACCGCACCACAAAATTTTAGCGCAAAAATGCTGCAAATTTTAAGATTGAATCTGGATTTGGACAGCTGCTTGGTTTAGTGAGCACGCTTTGTAAGGTTTACATGGGGGATACGACGTCAGGAAGCGCGGGGTGTTGAAAAGGCTGATGCTAAAAACTGTGGCTAGAAAGTATTGAAGTGAAGAATTGCACGTAGTTGTTTTGCTATTTTTACTGTTTTTTGCTTATGCTGACTTAAATAAAATTATAAACGAAATTAAATTTACGGGATTTATAATTTTTCGATTTACTTTTCAGTCCAAATGTCGGTGCAAGCGGCTAGCGCATTTCAGATCCAGTCTGCTTCCTATTCTAAAGCTCTCGCGAGTACATCCCGCAAGGCCTCCTTACGCAATACGATTCGGAATAGGGGATCTTACGTTTGGGTGCCCTATTCTAATATTCTATATTTCCCCAGGGTGTCTTGTTAGGGGACGTTTTCCGCGGCTGGCCTTGTGAAGAGCTGTGCGACTTGTGTGGGGTTGCGCCCCATGTTGTTCATTCGTTGTTGCTTGGTTGTTGTAGCCTGTGCACTCACGTCCTTTGTCGCCCTCCCCGCTTGTGTCCCTCGCGCTGAGAAATAACAGATCATCTGAAAGTCAGCGTTCGTCCGTGTCCCTCCTGCTCAGTATCATACAGTTATGCAGCATAACGTAGTATTTCATCATGGAATACACTAGTGAGCTGGATGAAGACGCTTTGTGTCGTGTCCGGTCGCTGTGTTGAATGCAGCGAAAGACGCACACGGTACTTTAAGACTTCGTTTATTTAAAGCCGATGAGGGTGCGACCAGCGTCGACCGATGCAGGAGCCGAACTGGCCGCCCGAAGAAAGGAGGGAGCGGAGAAGCGTCCACGGGAGGGAGTGGCTTCCCAAAACAGGAGGAGGATGCGGGGGCGCACCATGGGGGGGCATCTGGCGACAGCGTGCGACGAGGGGCAAGTGGTCGTTAGGAGGAGGATGCGAGTGGTCGTTAGGAGGAGGATGCGAGTGGTCGTTAGGAGGAGGATGCGGGGGCGCACACACACAAAAGCAATAAGGGGACACAACACTTCCTTCCCCCTTAGAAAGTTGCCTGGTATCGTGCAGGGGGTCGGCGCTCACGCGTGGAGGCGCGCTGGCTTTGTGCGCTCGGGGGAGAAACACTTGTAGGCTGGCTGTTGTTCGCTGTGTCTCCTAGGTCTGTCCTGGGCGAAGTCTCTTCTTCCGGGAAGAGGTGCCAGGCTATGTGGGAAGATGGTGCACGTGTTCTCTCCGCTGGCGGACAGCTCTCAGACGGCGTCGTAAATCTACGCAGCTGGTTGAGATGTCGGCGTGCTACTGTGCCATGTATGTTGACGAGCCAAGAGCGCAGGCCTATGCGTCTGACAATTGTAGCTTCCTCCCAGCGTGGCTTTTTCAGAAACTGTCGGGCGAGGACGCGCTGCCCCTCATTAAGCGTGCCGCAGCGCGGAATTGCTTTTTCTTCCCGGAACGTCTCTGCCTTTGGCTCGGGGAGGATGGCTGTGAGCTGGGTTCGCATTTCACGCTCGAACATCATTTTCGAGGGGGTCTCGCCTGTTGTGCTCTGAACCGTCGTGTGCTGCTTGAAGAGAAAGCGCGCAAGGCGGCGCTGCAGCGAGCCTGTCTGATCTCTTTCAAGGGCGCGTTTTAGCTCGGCTACGTAGCGCTCGGCTTGTCCGTTTGTCGCTGGGTGGTAGGGGGCCGATGTAACTGATGAGATCCCGTTGTCGCGATAAAACTTGAGGATCTCCGCAGACACAAACGGTGTTCCGTTGTCCGACACTACCTTGCGCGGCAGGCCGAACGTTGCAAATAGTGATCGGAGGTTGTCAATGACTGCTGCCGAAGTCGTCTGTCCCATTTGCCTTATCTCAAGCCACTTTGTGTAGGCATCTACGACCACAAGGAAAGTGCAGCCCTCAATTGGTCCTGCAAAATCAATGTGCAGTGTGTGCCATGGTGTGTCTGGCTTTTCCCATTCTGGGACAGGAGCTTTCGGCGGGGCGCTCCGGCTGCTCTGGCAAGGCTTGCATTCTCGCACCACTGTTTCGATGTCGTTGTCAATGCCAGGCCACCACATGTAGCTTCTGGCACACTTTTTCATTGCAACGATGCCCCGATGTCCGGCGTGGATGAGAGACATAGCTTGTGCGCGTAGTTCTCTCGGCATCACAACTCGGGACCCAAATATGATGCAGCCGCGATGGGTGCTCAACTCTGTAGCTCGCCTGCGGTAAGCGTCGAAGTTGTCCCCTTTGAGTTTATGCACGTTGCCTTGTTGAACAGCTGTGTAAACTAGCCGGAGAGCTGCGCACTTCTGCGTAGATGCTGCAACTGTGCCTGCTGTAAGCGGAGGTTCTGGCAGTGCTTCGAACATCAGAACGTCTCCTGGTGGAAATGGTTCGTCAACAGTTGCGTCTAGTGGCAGACGGCTTAGCGCATCGGCGTTTTGATGTTTACTCCCATTGCGGTAGACCAGAGCGTAGTCGTACGCTGAGAGTTTGCCCTGAAGCACTGTCTCCATGAATTTTTGAAATATGGCCGGGGCTGCAGCTACGCCAAAAGGCAGTCGCTTGACTTTGTACAAGCCTTTCAGTGAGTTAATTGCCAATAATTCAGCAGTTGACTCGCTCACCTTCAGCTGCTGATACGCCTGGGTGAGGTCCAATGTGCTGAAGACTCTTGCGCCACGTAGTACACTGAATACTTCTTCAGGTGTCGGTAGCGGGTAAGAGGACGCTTTAGTCGCAAGATTGACGGTGCTCCGGTAGTCTCCGCAGAGGCGTATGGTTCCGTTCTTCTTGCGAACTACGACAAGTGGTGTGGCCCATTCTGAATGCTGCGTCGGCTCGATGACACCTTGCTGCTCCAGTTTGTCCAACTCTTTTTCAACTGAAGCTCGGAGAGCAAACGGCACCGGCCTGGCCTTCAGAAATTTGGGTTGCGCGTTGTCCAACAACTCCAGTGTGACCGGGGGCCCTTCGTTTCCTGGAATCTCTTCCGAGAATACTCTTTCGTATTTCTCTTGCAGTTGCTCAACCATGTTCTGGCTCGGCGTCTGGTGTATGCCGCATATCATCACGCCTAGTGGAGAAAACCAGTTTCTCCCTAGAAGGCTTGATCCTGTGCCCTTCACAACAAGCAGAGATAGCGTATGGGTCTGGCCGTTGTAGTTAACCTGCACGTTGGCAGAGCCCAATAGTGGCAGATTCTGTCCTGACCACGTTCGCAGGTGCGTGTCGTCTTGTTGCAGGGCGGGTGCGTCAGATGGCCATGAAGTTCGGAACGTGTCCTCACTGATCAGAGTACAGGCTGCGCCGGAGTCCACCTCGAACTTAATCAGCTGGTGATGTACGCTTACTTCTGTAAAAATCTTCGGTCGCGTGCCGAGATTCATGGTGTTCAGGTCGTACAACACAGATGGTGTTGCTGATGTTGTTCCATGGAGATCAGATAGCGGCGTATTCTCTGAGGCGTTGACGCTGTGATTAGGCTGGGAAGGTGACTTTATCTTGGCAAGTCTCCGTTTCGTAATGCATGCTCTTTCGATATGCCCTCGCTTGTGGCAAAAATTACACGTGGCTGACTGGAATCGACATCCCTGGGGGTTGTGTTGGTCGTCACACCGCCAGCAGCGTTGTGCCTTTTTGACCGATTTTACAACAACAGAAGGCTTGCGCACCTGGTTGATTGTCTGGTGTACCGGCTCGGTGTTCCGGCGAATCCCTCTCTGCTGGTGACCGGCGCTCTCCGCTCGAACGGCGATGTCGTAAGCTTTGCTGAATGTGAGGTCCTTCTCAGCGAACAGGCGCTGCTGCAGTGACTCGTCACTCAGTCCGCACACAAATCTGTCGCGTAACATCACGTCCAAGGGAAGCATGGTGGTGTTAGCAGAAGAAGCTGCGTCTCCCTCCTGCCCGGTAGCTGTTGTCGACAGCGTTCCAAAATTGCAGTCGGCAGCGAGCTTCTTGAGCGCGGCTACGTAGGCGCTCACAGTTTCTCCTCCCAGTTGATCTCGTCGTTGGAAGCGAGCCCGGCTGTAGACCTCGGATGGCCTTGGGTCGTAGTGCTTTTGCAGCGCTTTTACGATGTCGTCGTAAGACACTGCCGCTGGTGTGCTTGGCTGAATAAGGGCGCAGACAGTATCGTAGGTCTGCTCCCCGCACAGCGTCAGCAGGTTGGCCCTCTTCAAGGCTGGGTCTGTGATGTTGTTAGCTTCAAAGTAGAACTGAAGACGTCCAACCCACGATGACCACGATGAGCCGTTGAATTCTGGTATCTGATTGGGAAACCCTCGCGTAGCCATGGCTTGTCAATAGCGTTGCGTAGCGCGGGTCGAATCCACTTTCTCGTCGCCACTGTCGTGTCCGGTCGCTGTGTTGAATGCAGCGAAAGACGCACACGGTACTTTAAGACTTCGTTTATTTAAAGCCGATGAGGGTGCGACCAGCGTCGACCGAGGCAGGAGCCGAACTGGCCGCCCGAAGAAAGGAGGGAGCGGAGAAGCGTCCACGGGAGGGAGTGGCTTCCCAAAACAGGAGGAGGATGCGGGGGCGCACCATGGGGGGGCATCTGGCGACAGCGTGCGACGAGGGGCAAGTGGTCGTTAGGAGGAGGATGCGAGTGGTCGTTAGGAGGAGGATGCGAGTGGTCGTTAGGAGGAGGATGCGGGGGCGCACACACACAAAAGCAATAAGGGGACACAACACTTTGTTAGCCGCTAGGCGTTCATATTCTTGGCTATGGACAGATAGCACCGTCAAACTGCTCGAAATCGACGAACTCTTGCAGCAAAGAAAGCTACAATGAGGGATAACTTGCAGCAGCGCGGGAACGAAAAAAAACTGAGCCGACCGAAGAAAAGGAGCTCCCGGCGTGCAAGAAACAATAGGCAGACAACGCTATAGTGTCGCTCGAGCCAAAACTTTGAAACAGGATTTTCGACCGTATTCCAGACATTTCAACGCCCCGACTTTTGTTACCTGTTACGACAGTGCGGACAAACTGTTCAAACTAAAGGTCTCGAATGTTTCCTTCGGCGCTGCTTGTGATATTTGCAAGCGTTAACATGTGCATGTTATTACGGACCGGAACTTCACCGAGTTCATCAGCAGTTTTCTAGAACGACAGGAGTCTCAGCATACTACGGTCTTTATGCTATCGCGCAAAATGCCACCACGCGGCATTTCTGCCTCAGTTGTCTTCAGCGGAGTGAATGTCTGTTGTGTTTATTTATTTGCGCCAGAGGTCAGCTAGGCGAATAGGTCAGGAGCACGGAGTAAGACACGTAGACGCGCCGACTCAGGCGCACCGCAGAGCATTCTCTAGTCCAGCGTTCATGCGAGCGTCCAGCGCAATGCATTCGCCGCGAGCGTTCAGCATTGAGCTGGATTCTCTCTCTCACATCTCCTTCACTCATTGATGCGGCTTTGTGCACGCTGTCTCCCTTTCACTAGCCTTCTCACAGGCAAGACTGGAGCCACGGGAAAAATTTTCGAGGCAAGGCTAGAGTTACCGTACAGGCTAGGCAAGACCTCGTCGAAGCGCCGTCTGTCAGCAGTGTCGTGAAACTAAATGATCTCTGCCACCAGCGGGCGAAGAGGGAAGATGGTAAGGATGAAAAAAAACAACAGCACAAGCCACGGGATGGAGGCAGCGTACACAAGGCGGTGCCAAACATGGAGGAAACATCGCAGGGCCTGGCGCTGGTTTGCAGGAAATTGGCAGGGGTCGTTGCTTTGCACGTTGAATATGCTGTAATGGCGGAACACAGTGCGAACGGTTATCAAGCAGCAAGAAACACGAAATAATTTTTTGATCCCCCAAGGGACCTATAATGACCTTTGACGTCATACACATCGTTCGGCTGTTGAGCGGTCGTAGGTGAATACCACGTGGCGAGCCGTGTATACTAACGTGCTTTACATCATTACAAAGAGAAAAACACGCAACCAAAATTTAGGTGTTTGTATATATTTAACAGGCTCATTCGTGCGTATGTGGGGTTAGTTTTACGAGGATATTTCAAACGAGCTCCATCGTGGGCTGGTTGTAAAGTGATCCCTGAAATTGAAGCGTTGTAATTAAGTATTTCGATACATAAGAGATGCGCGTTGGGTTTTCTTAAACGAAGGGGTTGCTAACTATGTTTTGAAGTAGAAACACATACACATATATAAAAAAAGAATTGTCATAGGCTATGAATCTATCGGCTTGCTTTGAAGCAATTAAAAATATCGGTAAGGATTGGTGACTACTCCTGGTACCTGACCAGGATCAGGACGGCCCTCTGACCAGGACGGCCCTCGAAAAGCAGCAAGAGCTTATCTCGAGAGCATGGCTGGTCGCCAACCACACAGGTATCCTGACTAAGGACTCCCCACGGAACTTCGAAGACACCACTTCTGTGCATTCTTTTTTAATAAAGTTGTGTTCTCCTCCTCCAAATTCCGGAGGTGCATTCTAACTGTGACTTCACAGAAGTGGTGCGGGCTAGAAGCTTTGTTTCCGAGTTATCCAGACACAGTGGTCGGTCAAGAGTCGTGGGCGCTTTGTTGAAAACATGCTGCATGTGAAACTTCCATGCCAAATCAGTTGTCAAGTACACCGCAGCGTATGTAATGTGTGGGACATTTTAATTGGGCTCATCTTTCGAGTTGTTTGATTGTGTACTGACGTGATGTTTAGGGGTAAAATTTTAAGCTTTTGTTTTCCAAGTGTTAATGAGCACTAAACATATAGCGCACAAATACAAAACAAAGGCAACGTCGCCCCTTAAATTATCCTGATTACCAGTCAGAAATCGGACGGTATGTACAACATTCTACTGCAAACATACGAATGCATGGTTTCATTTTGCACTGCACATCTTGCATATTAATTTGCACATCATCAAGAGCCGTACCCTGAAAGATTATTAATTGCATAATATCTCAGGATTAAGAAAAAAAATTATTAATTCGTATCTCAGCGTGCTGGCCGCAGCTTGTTCTCTGCTACATAAGAAAAGTATTCACAAGTGTCACGAGTTTCCAAACACATTTATAATGTGACGTTGGGGTGAAGCCCAGTGCATTCGTTCTGCGCGTTCTGTGTCACTTCGTACTGTATATATGATTTGTTACATAGAACCAACACAGATGCGTGCACATGCGACGTTTTGCGAGAAGGTGAATACTCGAAGCCGTATCCAACACAATAATATCGTTATTGCTATAAATTATTGTTTGTTCGGAAATGCTGCTCGTTACTGGTCGTTTGGTTGATTGCGAGTCCGCGTTGAAGATGCACGAAAGTGCGAGTATGGCCAGTGGCTAGAGCTGTTTCATTTTTTAAATGGCACACCATTTTTTTCAATAGCCTGAATTTTGAAGTTTACTTACGGGCAGGTGGCATATGCATGTTGGCGGCTCATTTTGCACACCGTCGTCTTGCTGTCAACCAGGGAGAAAGCCATGCCGATTACCCGCCTAGTGCCTACTTAGCTTTGCTGCAGCTATATTTTTTAGACCGAAAATTGACTTACTAGCAGAGAACATTTGCCTGACCATACTTGCATAAGTATTACCTTGATGTAACTGATCAGGGTGTCGAACTGGAACCGAAAACAAAACAAAAACTGGAACTAACCCCCCCCCCCCTTTTTTTTTATTTACCGCACGGAATCTATATTTTTTTACGCTGTCTTGGAACTAAACTCGAGGAGGAGCGTTTTCAACCGGCTCGGGACACGGTTTATTCCACTTTCGTGACAACACGCTGTACAACTTTTTTTTTTCGGACAAAATGGGAGTTGTTACTGCGTATTTTTTTGCCACCAAAGGCTGCGCAAGGCAGTGCAATGTCACACCTAACCCGTGACAGTAGAGCCACAGTAGAAATGACAGTATAACAATGTGAAGGAAGCAAACTGCGCACTCCCAGAATGCGCATTAGGCAATCCAGAAACATTTTACTCCAGCCAGGTTGAAATCATGAAATTTATGATAGTCTACCCTTTTCACTTATTTGAAGAAAATTTTATTGCCATGGTTTGAATTGCTCCAACTCAAACCGTGCCGAGTAAGGACAGGTTTGCCACCCATAACCCATATCCAACCATATTGTGCAACATTAACTTTCGCAGGCATTCGTTGCCTAGCACAGCAGATGAAAGGTGAAGGTTGTAGAAATCAAACCTCTTCTTTCCTGGCCTTTCTGCTGTTCCAGGCGACGAAATTAAGCAGGCAGGGCTCATACCCAGGTAGCTCTTAGCAATACAATATTGTAATAAAATTGTAATGCAAGTTGAAGTAACGTTAATTTTAGATTGAAACGTTGTTTTAATGTAAGAAAACAATAAATAACATTATATGCTGTATTATTAACATCAGTCTAACATTATAAGTAAGACTTAGAACACAATACATTGTGTTCTAAATTTTTTATACTGTCCAAATAGCACCTATGAAACAACATTATGAATAAATTCTAAGCATTGTGCCCCCGAACCTTTCCCACTGTTCATACAATAAAGTTTTTTTTTTCTAACTAGCAGTGTTTTGCAACTAAGTCTCTTAGATTGTGCCCGCGATAGATTGCATGCGCAGCACTATTACTCTGTTGCAAAACAGTGCTTATTACCCATTCCCCACTGTCACTCATGAGACAGCCTTAAATAATGGCTGCATAATATAAGAATGTCTCCGTTCGGTGGTGAGTCAGTTGCATGCAGTGGTTGCATGCAGTGCAGTTAGAACAGGATTGTCGCCCCCTCGTTGTTAGTCCTTGCAAAGCGCCGATTAAGTTGTGTACCTTCACAAGTGGCGGGCATGCATGCTCTTGCAGGGTTAATACTTCCCCATTTAAGAAAAAATTGCATTTATGTCGTTTAAATGTCTGATTACAGTTAGAAAAATGTTATTCCAACGTTCATTCGTAACAGTTTTGAAACGCAAGGAAAAAAAAGTACATTACCAACAGTTTATTAATATTTGACCAAAACAACAAAGTAACATTGTTGGAATGTATCGATGATACGTAGGTAAACTGGCACACGGGGAAGAGGTGCTCCAGAGCGCGGCAGTGAGATTCAGGCGCCGCCTTTTTGTATAGGCAGCTAACTCGACTCACACGTAGCCGCAGTGTCTTCTAAGTTGAACTTTGTCACCTCAGTAGGTTTGTGTGACTCATTCCAGTGACGCTTATACGTGTTTGTGTTCCTCTGGCATAAATATGTGGCACGTGCTAGCATCGTGTTGCTGTGCGAACGTATTTGTTGAAGGATGGCCTTCTTTAGGGAGTTTTTTTTTTCGAATATATTGTTTATGAAATCATGCCGCTAACATCACTCAGACCACATAAATGTGACTCCATCACAAACAGGTTCAGACACGCCGTGAAAGTTATATTTAGGTACCATAATTATAGTTGGAAATACTGTAATTCTAGTGCAAAGTTTAAAAAATTTACCAGCGTCGTTTAAAGCAATCAAAATCTAAGAAATTGTAAAGCAGTCGGAAAAAGAGTGCAACTCCATCACAACCCCAATGTACGGGTACGGAAACCATACTTTGCTCCCTTTTGGGCGGGTGCAAGGGTGCGAATTATAGACACAGAAATGCACCCTTAAGGGTGAAAATTTTTTTACAGTGAAAGGTGACTTGTTCAGTGAAGGACTTGAAGTGGTCATGGCTATGATGGATGACAGTAGCAGCAAGAAGGTCATTGCAGTCCTTGGATGCTGGTACAAAAAAATTTAGGCGCGATCGATCGGATTGATGCGGAGGAAATGCGATAGCACGCTTCTTTCATTCGCGAATCTATTCCAGTTCTGACTCTAATACAATCCTGAGTTGATTGTCTTGCACCCCTCAGTCTATTCAAATTCGATTATATTACAATTCCGACTAGGCAACATGGCAAAACGTGCCACATTGTTAGATCGCGGCGAGTCATCATACCCCTACCGGCGCAGTGGTACAGCGGTTAAGCGATGCACGAATGCACGGCTGTTGGAAACACAGCCACCTGTGGCGCTTGTGCGACCAGGTTGCTCTTCCGGAGCATTGCTAGAGGGAAGAGCTAGCGCAAGCTTAATCTCTGCGCAGATAGTTCTTCGGGAGGCTGTATATTTTGCATGCAGGCCTGCTGTTGTCTGAGTCATTTTCATTTTTGATGAGTCATTCTTCGTCCGGCGTCTCACTCTTCCCTACAAGTGGACAAGGGGAAGGGACGGGGGAAGGAGGAGAGGGGGACGATTGACAGGTGGATTGACAGGAATCAAATCAAGTAGCTCTGGGCCAGTTTGTAAAGCTGAGTACCGACACAGTTATTTTTTGTGCCAAGAGGCGGCTGCAAGACCAGAGGACGGAGCTCTTTTCGGTCAGTACGGAATCGTACCACGTTTTGTCGTTTTGTTTCTCGTCACAAACTTCTCCGAACACTATTTAACTATACGCCACAAGATGAGACACAGTGATAAAGGGCGACAGAAAATACTCTCAGAAGACGGCGTAGAAGAAACGACGGAAATGCGAGTTGGCGGACGGCATGTTTGCTTAGGGTGGTGGGCTACATCGGGCGAAGCTCCTATATGCTGTGCCGGCGCACACACATTATATATATGCGTGTGACGGCACAGCACACGGGGGCTTATATATATATATATATGCGAAATCTATAAACGCTTCATTTAGGTAAACATTTATTGCTAGTCGACGTTTCGGACAGCGCCTGTCCTTTTGCGTCTTGAAAAAGGACAGGCTCTGTCCGAAACGTCGACTAGCAATAAATGTTTACCTAAATGAAGCGTTTATAGATTTCGCATATATATATATATATATATATAGGTTGCGAAAGCGTGAAGTACTAGACTGCTTATAAGAATATATAGCGAAGTATACGCTTCGTTAAAGGAAACATATTTATTAAACTCGACATTTCGATCGGAAGACCGATCTTCTTCAGGAGTCACTCCTGAAGAAGATCGGTCTTCAGATCGAAACGTCGAGTTTAATAAATATGTTTCCTTTAACGAAGCGTATACTTCGCTATATATATATATATATATATATATATATATATATATATATATATATATATATATATATATATATATATATATATATATATATATATATATATATATATATATAGAAGAAGGGGTCACAACCTTGCAATTATCTTAATTCAGTCTTCCTGGCCCATTGAACGACAAGACCCCCTGCAACAACTATATATATATATATATATATATAGTTGTTGCAGGGGGTCTTGTCGTTCAATGGGCCAGGAAGACTGAATTAAGATAATTCAGATAATATATATATATATATATATATAAGATAATATATATATATATATATATATATATATATATATATATATATATATATATATACATACATGTGTGTGTGTTCGCGCGTGTATCACTGAAAAACGTAGCAGTGCTTATGACACCACGCTTTCATTTTTAGTGCCTTATCGTTGTATATATTAGTCAGCTCCCAATTAATTTCAGCAGAACTTTTTGTTGGGCTAGTTGGTAAGCAATCTTTTCAGAGGAACCAGCGCAAAAAAGGACAACGGACAAGAAAGGAGAAGGACGACACAGACAGCCATGCATACGACACGGTGCCGAATAATATTTAGTCGATATATGTGATTAAAAAGTAGACTGACATGCACTGAAAAACATAACATATGTTTGGCCGCCGTTTCGACTAGGCACCAGTCTTCATTAGATAAAGACTGGTGAAGACTGGTCCGCAGTCGAAACGCCAGTAAAAGTATACGCTATGTTTTTCAGCGTGTGTTAATCTGCTTTTTAAACTTGTATTTGCTGGTTCATAGTGCCTTCCTCTGAACTATATATATCACAGTCGACAGCACTGCATGCAGCAATGGGCTTCGCCCGATGCACCTCAATGCCCTAAGCAAATATGGCATCTGCCAACTTACATTTGCATTGTTCCTCCTTCGCCGTCGTCTGAGCGTATTGTCTATACCCCTCTCCTCTCTACCGCGTTCTACGGTGCATACTATATAAAGTGCGCTCAAAAGTGATACTTTTCCAATTAAAAAAACTAACGATAAGCCATACGAAAGCTGTTTTCGCACGTAGGTAATGAGGCCAAGTAGACACAAATGTGAGAGGATAATTAATTGTCGTCGAAAGCCTGCAAATTGACTGTTCCGAGAGATTCGCTTCTAAAGTTTCATCTGCATAGTTTCATTTACGCTTGCAGGGCGGTGGAGATCAACGCTATATTGTGACGCAGCAGTTGCACAGGACATTTCTTCGATATTGATAGCCGAAAGCGATAGGTAAACTATATTCAGCTTCACCTATCGCTGTACGCCGTTGGCAGACGAAGCGCGGTACGAAATTATGCACCACGCTGGGAGGATTTTTGTGGTGGTCTTCTCCGCTCTGAATGCGGGATTACGCGAATTGGGGCAAAAATTGTGAAGCGAATATCTCAGTACACGTGAGCCCTATAGGAAAACTCTGCCTAGTCTACGAATGCGAACGCCTCCAAATTTCCAAAATAAGCATGCACGATAGCAGCAGCGGCTGACAAGTTTATTTATTGATTTTAATTAACTAGGAGGCTGACGATGACCATTTTCCTCTCACTTTGTGTTCGCCTCGTCGCATAGACAGCGTGAGAAAACATCTTTCATGCACTGCCCGTCGTCGTTCGTTTATTATTTTTTTTAATAACTTGGACAGACTGGTTATACCCAGGAAATCTAGAATAACAAAATTTTGTTTTTGTTATCCTATTGATGCAGTGACAATTGCACATTGAAACAAAGTAAAACTATATAAGTTACCATGCTCACAACTTGCGGAGGAGTTTGCCAATAAACATGTTGAGACAGATCCGTCAACTGCAGTGATTTATGCATGCAGTGAGCTGTTAACAGTAACTCGCAGTGCAAAACTCTGCCCTACGAAGGCCTCTTAACTTTGATTCTGCTGCGAGGAACTATACTGACGCCGAGTACAGAGAAAGGCGTCCTTATCTTAGCCATAGAGTTTCCGTTCACGGTTCAGTGAAATACGTGACCGGTTAGAGACAAGCAGTGCCCAAAATGGAAGATAGAAAGTCCGTCCATGCGAGTTCGTAAGGTTCGCTACGGTGGGCTGTGTCATATTTATAGATGTTTAGGTAAGGGTTTACACGCTCTGAGGCCTCGTCTTTCCAGCTATATCCAGCCACGTTTGCCTCTCATGTTTGCCTTGCCGCGATAATGTTCTACTTCCGTTCTTCCTTTAATCAGAGTGTGCTCTTTTCGCTATTTCTTTTCAGTCGTCAAACGAAAGCCTGTTGACAATACGCTCTGGTCCGTGACGCCAACTTCGTCCTTCGTAATCTATCGAGTCGCTTCATGTGGAAAGCGTTAGCGAATAAGCTCTCAGCAAGACTCACTTTACGACGCGGTGAAGCCTTATCACAGACAGGTGAAAAAAGAATCGCGAAGGGATAATGCGTTGAGGCTGTTTTCAACCCCGTTGTTGTCGATGCCTCACGCTTCCGGTGAGTAGGTTTCAAGACGCTTTGCCCTGGACTCTTTGGCGTAGGCACGTAATCCCCCCTCCCTCCTTACCCCCCCCCCCCCTCTTTTGTGTGTGTGTTTGTGCTCTGGACTCGCGCAGGTGCGTAGCGATTACATATGCTTTTTGCTCAACTTTGTTTACGTTCATCATCTGCACACATTTCTTTTCGCCTCTCACTATAAGCCGTTTGAACGAAGGTTTAAGCTTTCAGCCATGCTTGCACGTGGGCATCTTTGATTTCGGCGTGTGTTTGGCCGAAGCAACTCGTTCATTTTATTCGTTCTACTACGTTCCAGAATGCTTTGGGATGCGCTGCCTGATTATTGTGCTGATTTGGTGAACCTTTCGTCATTTCTTCAGCCATTACGAGCACCTTTGACTAAAAATGTGACCTGGTTCTTACTGCTATTACAAAGGTATTGGTTTATTAACTGATTTCCTTCTCAGTGTTCCTCGCCCGTCAGCAACTGTGCGACATATGAATCTTGTTAGCAGCCCCTGTATCTGAGACCGAACACTTGTGCGTAGATGCAGCCACATGGACATTCCAACTCCTTAGACATGAGCACCGTACAGTCGGGGACTAAAGTCTGTGGACTGCATGACCTACAAAAGAAGCTGGTAACTCTATCAATTGGCAGCTGGAGTCCCTTGTGGGAGTGAAAGAAGAGGATTTTGACTTTCACATACACAAGTGCGGTCCGCAACCACTAGATAATAAATAGAGTAATCAGCTTCATTTGCGGGTCATGCGGTCCATAGTCTTTTGTCTCTGACTGCACTAATAAGCCTGCGACTGCTGCTATGTATCATTCGCACCATTTCTCACTATACAAGCGTGCGCGCTTTGCACAACCTTTATCAAAAACGTACAGCCCCAAGCGTTAGCTTAAATTCCGTGTAGTGCGATTCCCAAGACCTCCACGAAGTACTGAGGTTCAGAAGAGTGAGGACGAAATTTCCTCTCGGCTTCTAATGGTTTCGATTGCTGACGGCGCGTAAGGAGGCACGCTGAACGGCAGAGATACAAACTACATGTGTTGTATATTTTGGACAAAGTCTCCAAGTACAGTTAACAAGTATTATGCAAGCGACCACCGCTCCGCATTAAGTCCTGTGCATGGCTTGGCACATCAAACTTGATGGTCCTCTACGGCGAGCAATGTCAACCATCATATTTTTTTTTTCCTGGTACCGTTGCATGATTTCACGCCGCTAAACTGTCGTGATATGCTGTGCGGCGCATTCAGCGCTTGAGTCTGCCTCCACAATGAAAGCAAACGTTCAGCGATCGCATAACAATGTCGCCGACCTTTGCGGTTGTACAGCTGGTATTCCGTAGTTCCTTGTGCTACCTAAGCGTTATAACGCTTGTGAGTTTAATTGTGTGATTCCACTAGCGTACCAGAGGTGAATATGTGGCATACCATGGTGCCTGTGTTATTCAGGTACGCGCAGGGCAATGATTACTCTTAAAGCGTACACCAGGTGTGACGTCACCCTATACCCGCAAAATTTTTGCGCTGATCTGCAGTAAGATACCAAAACTGAATGACCGCGAACCTATATTATCCTTACAGGGAACTTTTTCAGGTACTTAAATAAACTGAATTAGGCCCAATTTAACGGGGATATAGTCTAGAGGTAAGCAACTTCTCAATATATAAACAATGAAAGAGAATTAACAACGTTACCACCCGATGAATTTTCACCGTACTTTTATTTTCTTAAAGACATCTTTTTGGCGTTTAACTTAAGAATAAAGCATATTGTTTATTAGTAGTGAAAGGTGCGATGCCAGTTTCTTTAGGAAAGCTGGTGGTCAAGTGAATGGCTGGAACTTCGTTTCAGGTCCGTTTCAGGTCCTTGCTGCTTGTAGGAAAATTGACGTGGAAAAAGTAGTCGTGCGACCACGTTGGCATGAAACTTGCGTGGTGGTGGTACGCAGATGGATGGTTCTGGCTTGAGCTGGGAATAATAAAATTTGTGCCACAGCCGCAGGCTTGAAATGCGGCGATGAACGAATGCTGACTGTAACTTGAGATCTGAAACGTTGATATCGTATGTTGGTTGGTTGGTTTATGGGGTTTAACGTCCCAAAGCGACTGAGGCTATGAGAGACGCCGTAGTGAAGGGCTCCGGAAATTTCGACCACCTGGGGTTCTTTAACGTGCACTGACATCGCACAGTACACGGGCCTCTAGAATTTCTCCTCCAAAGAAATTCCAGCCGCCGCGGCCGGGATCGAACCCGCGTCTTTCGGGTCAGCAGCCGAGCACCATAGCCACTGAGCCACCGCGGCGGCGATATCGTATGTGTATGTGCCATGGATAAAACGGGCGGCTCTGTTTTGCACGGCTTCTAACGAATCAATTAGGTATGCTTGCTCTAGTTTCCAAAATGCGCATGCGTACTGTAATTCAGACCTGATCAATGATTTGTAAGCACATAACATCACATATTTTTTTTATTTTTTATTTTTTTTTGGGGGGGGGGGCGGAGAGTCGCGAAGATGACATGTAAGGAAACCTAGTTTTTTTATTCGGAAATGAGATTAGGTTTATTGCGAGCTCTAGTCATGACAGATCATTGGAGACACTGATGCCTAGGTAATTATAGGACTGGACAAGTCACGAGAGGAAGAAAAAAAAAATTATACGTAAGTAAATGCGGGTTGCGGCGATGATGGAAGGACGTGAGCGTGCATACGTCGGGATTAAGGGTTATCAACCAGAAATGACACTCTGCTTGAATGCGATTAAGGTTGTCCTGGAGGAAGTATTGATCAGCACTCTTAGTGAATGGGGCATAAATAACGCAAATAGTGGAAAATCATTGATATAAATGAGAAATAGGAGGGGACGAAGTTCCTTGAGGAACACATGATGCTACCGGTTAACGGTTAGAGGAATGGTTGTTGACGACAAAGGACGGCGAGCGATCTGATACGAATTCCTTTATCCGTGCAATAATGTTGGGATGAAAGTTTAGTCAGGAAAGCTTCAAGAGTAGGCGTTTATGAGGCGTTTTTTCAAATGCTGTGGCGAAATCTAAAAATATGGAATCAGCTTGCAAGTTAGCATTAAGATTGGAGTGAAGGCCACGAAGCAAGAGAGCAAGCCGCTTCTCGCACGAAAGACCTTATCGGAATCCTGGGATAGAGTGAAAGTGTTAATGGAATCCAGATATTGCATGACCTGAGAGTAGATGACATGAAGTACTTTGGTTTGGGCTAGTTGGTTCATAGCTGTAGCTGATGTCAGGACGGCGCGCCAGTCCTGCTGTGTTCTTGTGCCTCTCTCGTCCTTGTTCCTTTCGCGCCGTCCTGACATCAACTACAGTAGATGACGGGTTGCATCTTTTTTTTTTAGAAACACTGGCAAGTCTAGTGAGACAGCTTTTCACGGGCGACTGTAGGAGACCTGCACGAATAAGAATATCCGTAGTAAAGTTAAAATACATTTTTGGGGCGCTCGCCAGCTTTTCGCTTCGGTGTTGCGGTTTCCGTGACCACTTTCGAATCCACTGCTTAAGCTTTCTATTTTCGGCGCGTGCTATTCTTTCCGTGGCTATTCCGGATATGCACCTTATTAAAGTTGGAACCAAGTGCGTGAGCTGCGCTGGTTTGCCCCTTAAAATAACGAAACCTTTCGCCTGGACCAAGCAACACCGGTCAACATAACAGCAATAGCAAACCGAGCGAACGAGGTTGCGAAAGCCCAGGCATCTCTATCTTTCCCTCCGTCCTTTCTTTTTGAAACCACTTAGTCGATGCATTTCCTCTACATACAGCAATTCGTACCCGCATTCCATGCGCTCGGTCAGCGTTTCTGTCGCCGAGTCCTGTGTCAGGCGCGGACGCGAACCACGTTCGACATCGTAGAAGACAACGATCCGAAATTTTCTCACGCACCTTGCATTTAAGCGATAAACGTTCCCCTAAGCGCAGCCCAGTTCAGCTGCCAAGTTCACTCAAAACTTCAGGGCAGCGTCGCCATCCTCCTCACCCCTACCGGCCCTCCATCTCGCAGCCAGCTAGCTTTGGTCTCGTGAACACGCCAAGCGCGCACCCCGAGCGTGACACGTGCCGACCGCGCACCCGAGCACAGCGAGGGCCGTGCGCGCAGTCCTCTCAGAATCACGCCGTCAGTTGCTATTTTCCACCCGCGGCTCAGCGCTGCAGTGCAAACGCAGATAATCGCTTCCTTTCCACTCTCGTGAGCTGCGTTTCTTCTCAGGGGGCACTCCTGATGAACGGGGGAGGGTGTCTCGTATTATTCCGCAGAAGCACGCAAAGCGTGGCATGGAGCCACTGTTTTTCCTTGCTTTTATGTGTTCTTTTTCTTTTTTTGTCATATGCCGCCTAAAATGGTGCCTTTCTAGCGCTGCATGGGAAATGAGGGCTACGCATTCTATCTCCGGAGCGTTGAGTAGCAGCTCGCACCGACTGTGTCGCTGCCAGATCCAGAGGTTCTCTAATGGTTCCTGTGTTTCGCGGCGTGCGCAACCGGGTTAAGCGAGCGCTCACTGTCGTTACCACATGAAACGTCGACACGAGGGGTTATCTCTTTATTTTCTGTTTTCTTTCATTCTCCTTGGAATTTCGCCGCGAGAGCAGCAATCCACGCTGATTTGAGCATTCGTCTCGCATTCCTGAGTGCGCAGATGGTTTTCCCTCTTGGCCACGCATCATTTCATCAGCGGTATTATAGGGCACGCAGTTATCTATGCGTGGGTGATTTTCTGTACGGTTGGGGTACCGTAAGATCATTTAGCGTAAGTGAAGCCCAAAACACTCTTTGCTGTGCGGCAGAGAGATACAATCTTCATAAGTGTATAAAAGAGTGAAGAATGCTGCCTCTCTCTTCCTGCCGGTGTTAAAACTGCACCGATCAACCTTCCCCCATTCCCCCCCCCCCCCCCCCACACACACACACGCACACACACAAATGCACACACGCAAAAATAAATTAGACAGGAACGTAAGCAGGGTGAAATTCGTTAAATAAGCATGAATGTGAAAGCCTCTAACCAGTTTTTAGCTACTGCTCAACAACAGATCATTTCTTTTCGTTGCATCAGGTCACAGTTAAATAGTATTCTACATAACGGCCTCAATAAGCGCCCCATCTAGCACCATTAGTCGACATAATAAGTGGATGCCTTTGATCCGCTTCTCTTTTTCTCATAGTTTAACGTAAAGCTGTCATTCCCGATATTACTATAGGGTATTTCTGAAGGATGACGACGAATAAACATGGAAGACAAAGGGGATACAGCTATCAACCAATATATAAATGACACGAGGCAATAAAGCAACCTCCTGCCGTACGACGTCCGTATCGAAGCCTCAGAATACAGGCAGGAAAAAAGTAAATACAAATGGCCATAAACGCCCGTGGCAAAGCCTCTAAATTCAGATGACACGCCGGTGCGGTGGAATCAAACCGAAGAGTCGAAATACAAAATTGCGTGCGTACTGAGAGTTCGGGTCGGGTATATAAGAAGACATTGTTTAACAAAATTTGTAATCGTGAAAGATAGTGCATAGCTTTCGGTAGAATTAATGGTGCAAAAATACATGCTCGAAAAGGCCAAAAAAGACACTATCTTTGTATTGTTTCCATCTGAGATCGTCATGACGCCCGTACGTCGAGTCGTTATCGTTGCTATGCTTCACCCTCAGGGGTTTTTGCAAGCTTCCATAGGAGTCATCGTTGTACTGCAGTCGAAGTACTGGAATTTGTTTTCGGTGCCTTGATCCAAATGGCTTTACTTTGACCCTGTAGCCGCTGCCTTTGGGGCCTTGAGCTCAACGTCTTGACCCGAGTCTTATTTTGGGCACACATTTCTTGCACAGTTATGTTCGTTTTGGTGAATTTTCTCTTTGGCAGGGAATTTTTAGGACTAAAATTTGGCAACAAGTTCGTAGTAGGTGGACTTCCCATTTTATAGCCAGAAATGAAATCCAATGAAAGGGGTTTATTTCTTAATAAGGTTCGTTGTGCGCGTCGGCTTTTTCAAAGAAGATCATATCGTGGCCCTTTCAAAGCCTTCAGGATTGGTCATACTTAATGTTCCTCGCCGAGACTTCCATTGCCAGCAATCAAGCTGATTTAAGAACAAGATATAACTAATCGTGGTTAAAGCTTTCCCGGCAGATAGTGACAGGTCGGCCTCCTTGTCATCATCAAATTTTGGCAATCGGGCAGAGCTCGTGTTTTGCGTAGAATGGCTTCGTCAGTGTATGACATTGTGATGCCCGCGTCATAACCCGCACCAGCGAAGTCATCTATGGCGGAATCATGCGAGGCCATCTGTGCACCCACAACGCGTTGCTACGAATGCACGTGCGTCTAACCACACGGATGTTCAACTGTTGTCAGTCGCTCCTACTGGCCCATAAAGTATGCTTTACGGAAGCAAGTCCTGATGCATTCCGCAGTCAGTCTCATCCATCTGGCGTTAATCCTTTTCAAAGCAGCGAACAAAGGTATGCGAACCGGAGCATCGCCATCTGGTATGTGAATTACTACCAGCATGAACTGGATGATGCACCCATGTTAGGACATCTTGAGCGCATGAATGACGGTCATATGTCCTGTGGCTGGATCTTGCACTTGTCATTTAATGGCGAGAAGAAAGTTGTCACCAACGGCAGGGAAGTCAACACGTGGTGTGTTGCAAAGCTCACAGGCACGAGTTGGTAAATTGGTTTTAGAGGAAAGGAAATGGCGCAGTATCTATCTTATATATCTCGGTGGACACGTGAACCACGCCGTAAGGGAAGGGAGGAAGGTGGGAGTGAAAAAAGAAAGAGAGAAAGAGGTGCCGTAGTGGAGGTCTCCAGAATAATTTCTACCACCTGGAGATCTGAGACGCAGTCCCATTGCCCATTGAACATTTTGACACTAGCACTTGTGCTCATCCGTAATAAGCGAGCGTTCGTTATAACTGTGGTCGTTACATGTGGGCTGGACTGGTTTCAAAATAATCAGTGGCGAGCAACTGGAAACTGCATTCAGAAAGCTTTCCCGCAGTTACTAGACAAAAGAGAAGAAGGGATGGGTATGCGATTCACTGTTTATGATTTTTCTCGAACGTAGACTCACCTGCCTTCGAGTCCAAGTGCTTTTTTCAGCGCAGCTGTCAATGACCCGTTTGCCGGTCGATCGGCGTCGGTGGTGTGGTAGTACCGATCACGTGACCACTCCTGCATGTATACACCTCGCGTTACCTCCTTCGTATTCGACTGGAGCGCGTGCTCATCCCTGGTCACCTGACCATCCATAGCTCTTTCCCACGATCGTGTGACCACGTGGGTTCACGCATCGTGCAACCTTCGTTGTCGTCGGGTGGCGCGCGCGGGCGTGAAACGACGCCAAACGCTTCGAAGTGCCTCTAGGTTGCTTTAGGAGTAATAAGCAGTTCTAAGGAAAGGCGCTGCAGCAGCCGCGCAGCGGTTAGACACCTGGACAGCTCCGTGAAAGAAGGGATAAAGGAAGGGGGTGAAAGAGGCACGATTACGGTACTCGGTAGGGACCATTACCGCACAGCTGTTTTAAACTCATCGGGTGATCACGATACTCAGTAAAAGAAACCGTAAACACGCTGCATGCGCAGAAGCACAGCGCCGACGTCGACATGATCCAACTGTGATAGCCGCTTCAAGGTTTCAATTTGCATGAAAAACGTAAACAACGAAACTTCTTCATTCTTCGCTACAATAACGCATTACTGAATATCGTAATCATGCTATGAGCTTTTGTTCTCCAGAGTTCCCGATTATAAGCTCCGGAGCTCATAACTTCTTGTTTGGAACAGCAGATATTGCGCCTCTGTCTGGGATCCCCGAAATTCGTCGGCAACACAATACTGTTCCCGAAACGGTCGGTTCATTTTTGATTTCAGATTTTCGGGCTCTAACAGTACATACATATTTAAAATCGTGTTTTCATCTTGACAAGCATTGCTGTTTGTGTCTTTTTTCTGCCAGCCGACGTCATTTTTTTTGTGTGTGTGTCAGCTGCTCTCGTCTCCATTAGCCCAAGACTATTTGAATCTTCCGAACAACGCCAAACTTTTGACCACTAATATTATGAATAACTAGACGCAAGATAATTTAATAAACCTTTCGACAGAAAGTCCATGTCGAGAAGAAAACAGCCCTGAAGAGAACTCAAAGAAAGGAGACCAGACACCACGGTGTAAGTAGTGTTCTTTTTTCTTTTGTGCTGTCTCTTTTTAGAGGCAGATCTAAAGGACTTTTACTAACTCTTTAACCTGATAAGAAGATGTAGCTGCGAGCAATGCCTCAATGGCACGGAAGCAAGGTGTGACCGCATTCTTTCCGTCCTTTGATTAATATTTCTCGCTCTGCTCCATGATTTCATTCCCTGATTTGGCCGATCCTTTAGCAATTGTGTTAGAACTGCGAAAAATTATACCACTGTCGTTCTTCAGCAGCAAATATAACCAAGTTTTTACCAATGTACTCAAATCTAGCTGCGTCTGCTAGAAGGCAGACATTTCGGTGTTCTCTATCCTATTTGCCTGCGAGCTTATATCACCGCGGCTGTACTTCGGAGGCGCACGCCAATATGATAATTTGGTGTGCCTGTTCCGAGTTGTGCCTGTCAGCGTCTTTTGTACCTTTTGATCAACATACTTTTTCGGTGACAGCTTCTTGAGCTTTCCCGGCCGCGCCGGCGGCATTTCGATGGCGGCGAAGTGCAAAAACGCCCGTGTGCTGTGCGATGTCAGCGCACGTAAAGAAATCCATGATGATCGAAATTAATCCAAAGCCCTTCACTAGGGTGTCGTTCATATCCTCCGCGCAGCTTCGGGATGTTACACCCCCCATACCATACCATACCATACCATACCATACCATACCATACCATACCATACCATACCATACCATACCATACCATACCATACCATACCATACCATACCATACCATACCATACCATACCATGCCAGTTCCTAGCCGCGGCGGTCGCATTTCGATGGAGGCGAAATGCTAGAGGCCCGTTTACTGTGCTCTGCCAGTGCCGTTTTAAAAACCGCAGGTGGTAGAAATTACCCGGAGGTCTCCACTACGTCGTCCCTCGCAGCCCGAGTCGCATTTGGACGTTAAACCACGCGAAAAAAAAAAACATACTATGTCATGCAATACCGTGCCATGCCATTTATGTACGTGTTTTCTTTTTTCTTTTGCAGGCTCCCTAAAGAAGATTGTTCTTCCTGCGTCATTGCAGTGGGACGAGCAACGCATTATATTTTTCTTCGTCCGCCGTTTCACAGCAGTAGTTGCCTCATCGTTTTTTTTTTTTTGTTCAATAAATTAGTCCCTCTTCCCAAAGTTAGCTGGTAATCGTCCAGTGTCGCATTCGTGAACGGTTGCACGCTGCATTCATGTTGTGCGGCAGTGTTTTCTTAGGTTAGATGATCGAAGCGCGATGCCCGGATCTAGCAGCCTTACAGCCTTTCTTGCCGCCTATCTGCTGCATCTATCTCAATTACTGCCTTGTTTCTCTCCCCGCTCCACGCAAGCAGTCGGCTCAGAGAAAGAAGCAAACGAGAAGCTTGCGCCCTAATTGAAGCCAGCGGGCTCGGCGGCTGCGCGATACAATCGGACCGCGTGTACGCTCTGAGCGCGCCGGGAGAGTCTTTCTGCGGATAGGCGGATTACGATCTTATTCGGACAGATTACCTGCCAAGTAGCGTTCGCGTGTTCTCACCTCGCTAATTGAGTTGCCCTTCACACTAAATTATTGTGCTTCTGTTGTCAGCAAAAGGGCATGCATAACTGATTCCCACTGACTGACTTTTATTTTACCTACTTTCGTAATGTTTGTACTTTTTTGAGGGATCCAGAAAAGGGCTGCTTTTCGCACAGTCTTTAGATGTGGCCTTAACGACGTCGGGTCTTCCTTTTTCTGGCATTCTAAAGCCGAAAAGTTATAGTTTTAGACGGACGCTTTTAAATGACAAGCGTGAACTCGCATATCGCTGAAATGCGAACTGAAACATTTGGCCTGCGTGGTGGTGCAAGTAATGCTTGGCGTCCTTCAGACCTGTATGCATGTTATCTGGCACGGTGGCAGGAAAGTTTCGCTTGAAAAAAAAAAAAAAAAACAACGAATCATTTTTTTTTTCCGAGAGCGTAGTTCGTAATCTTATCACAAGGACATTTTTTAGGTACTTACGTAAGCTACGTCGTAACGGTACGCCAGCATCACCTCTGGCCCCGCCGCGGTGGCTCAGTGGTTACGGCGCTCGGCTGCTGACCCGAAAGACGCGGGTTCGATCCCGGCCGCGGTGGTTGAATTTCGATGGAGGCGAAATTCTAGAGGCCCGTGTACTGTGCGATGTCAGTGCATGGTTAAAGAACCCCAGGTGGTCGAAATTTCCTGAGCCCTCCACTACGGCGTCCCTCATAGCCTGAGTTTCTGTGGGACGTTAAACCCAGATAAACCTAAACCAAGCATCAGCTCTGGACATAGTCGCACAGCCATTGCTGTAAAGTAGTCGTGAAGCCAGCGTAGGCCGAAGAGGCGGCGCGGAACTCTACGCCTCTTCGTACATAATGTCTACGATATTTGCGCGGCACGCCCTCTGTGGAAGGGAATAATGGCGTTTGTGCGTGCATATGTGTGCGCCATTAATTTTCGTTGACCACTTCGTGGACGCGATCAATGTGTAGTACTCGTTAAAAAGAGTGAAACGGCATCTCGGCATCTTATGTCACAATGGTGCAATGCTTACGCTTCTGCGCATATTTGGTTGCTGCAGCCAGTTACGTCAGGAGCCCATTTCCACCTGTGCTCGCAGTCCTCAGAGGGGCACCAAAGTAAGACTACTTACGTGCTTCGAATGCGAAAGCATTTTCTCATCGTGAGTTGTGTAGCGAGGTTCATTAATTAAAGATTCCTTCCTTTCTAATGATACACCTACTGATTAGCATACAGCAGTAAGGAAACGCATGCACTAGGTTCACTTTTATACGCCGAGAAGGAACGCGGTTTTGGGACCTACGGGAAGGTTCTTGCTGATTACGTCACCGAGTATCTGGACGCCACTTTACCTTATGGTCTACTGCGGGACATTCCTTTACAGCCGGTTTACGAACATACACTTCGGTAGACCCTTTACCCAGAAACAATAATCAGGCCAGTTGTCCACTGCAGCTGATACAGACATAAACTATTTTGTTTCGTTCACAGACGCTGTTCGACTTTCATTCCGGCCTAATTGTACATAACAAGGAAAGCTCGTCAGCAGTTGGTTGCTCAATCGCAAAAAAATGTAGGAAAACAAAGGTTCTGAAATGTGGAGCAGGAGTTCATGTGTTTCCTTTGTTCATGTGTTTCACCACACTCTTTCTTCGAATTTCACTGAAAGTAAATACAGGAACCTTTGTCACATTTCTTGTAGCTACAACTTAATTTCACATGGGAAGTGCGTATGAAGAGGAAAAAATAAAAAATTATAACGGAGAACATTATCAGTTGTTATTCAGAGCGAACACACTCGTTTTCCCTCTTGTTTTCTGAAGTGATGCCTCTCTCACTCTCTTCTTGGTTTGGTTCGCGGCATTTTGCACTTGTCATTGTCTCATTGCAAGAATGAATGCATGTATCGAATTACCCCTATGCAACTTAAATGTAGCGAACGCCACCATGCAGCTATCATACCCAGCAATTCTGGACAAAAGCATATTTGAGTGGGAAACCTTTTGTGAGCGCAATTTTTGCATATAACGAAATATTTAAATCTAGCAATCAATGTATCCGCAGATCACTCGAAGGCAGTCTTGAATTTTTTTTTATTAACGTTTTTTCTATCGTCAAAAGCTTTCCCCTTTGGTTTCCTATAGGAGTCTTAACAGTTCGATGCGATCGAAACACTTCAAAAGAAAAATTTTGCTGCATATCAGAAGAATGGACCGTTACCTTCAATTGTCCGAAAAAGTATCTTACAATTTTCCAATTTTCAAAATTTTTATCCGAAATTGTTGGACATGGCAGAGCTGAAGGCACTGTCAATGGCTCCGTTTCTCTTCCTCAATTCCGTCTCTCGTGCCGCTGCTCTGCAGCACGCGAGAATTATACATGTGGAGTACACGAAATCCACCCAAATGACTGAACGAGAGAAAGATGCAGGCGAGGCTCGGTGATATTCCAAAGCACCAACTATACACCCGAATCATTCCCCCAGCAAGATTCAAGTGCTACCATTGAACCAATAGGCGGAACGCGCTCTTACTACGGGATTCAGGAGCACGGCTGTCTGCTTTACGTTCCCGACAGGCCCAGGCGTGCCACTCAAATGGGCAACGAGAGGCGCACCCCTCGGGGTCTGATCATCTCCCTTCTGAGTGACAGCGAATAGACGCCTAGAATGTGTCGAAAGCGAACCTCGGAGCAGCGGCGGCGGCGGTTGCGTCGACTCCGCGTTTGCTACTCGTTGCCACTTTCGGCGACAACAATAGGCCTCCCGGTGGCCTAGATTTCCGGGGCACTGTGGTGTGCACATGTTCTACACGCGGCCTCAGGGCCCCCGCGCGGAAAGGCGGCTTCGGCGCGGCATGCGGGCACAGGCGGAAAAAGGCGAAGCGTGATCCGAAGTGAGTATTTATATAGCGCATATAGCGCTGGCCGCTCTTTTTTCCTTTAGCGGCTGCCGCTGCCGCTGCCGGGGCGACCAACTACACACCGCCCGGCGGACACTCCCGGCGCGACTACGCGCAGCAGGTTGGCGTGCGATCTGTATGCTCCGAAGGTCACGCGCGAGTCGTCGGCCTGGCTGCGTGGTGGAAACGAAGCGGGCCTTTTTCGGGCGGCTGCCCGCGCGCGCAGCTTCCTCGTCGTCGTGTTCTTGGTTCGCTCGTGCAGTGTGTGCGGCCCAGGTAGCGGCGAAAAAACAATAAATATATAAACGAATAAAAGGGAAAAAGCGCCGCGCACGGCCGGCTTTTGCGATGTCTTCGCGAAATTACGCGAGCCTTGCGTAACGAGGTGATAGCCGGCGCGTGCCGTTACGCGGCGGCGGCACCGCTACGCCGCTACCACCGCTACTACGGCACTGCCTGACTGGACTTCCTCGTCCACGCCTCGTGCGCCGTCCTGCGGTGCTCTCTCGTTGCAGGGCTGTGTGATTGACGTAGTAATTGGCGGTCTACCGGCCGGCGGTGTCGAGAGGCCACGGAATAGAACTTCGGCTGAGCGCGCGTTCAATTACGGTAGTCGCTTGTCACGAGTGAAAAGCCATTTAGCGCCTCGGGTACGAGATCAGCGAGGATAAACGCAGGCCACCCCGTGCCAGCGATTGATCGCCGATCGCCGATCGACGGTTCCAGCGCCTTGCCTTCCTGCATTGCGCATGTGGGGTGTTGCTGACTTTTCAATGGCCACCACGTAACGGCTCTTCCTCCCACGACGGCTGCCGTTTGCGCGATCACAAGCCGCAAACAGAAGTGAATAAGGCAACTTGGTTTATGGTTGTGGGGGTTTAACGTCCCAAAAGCGACTCAGGCAGTAAGGGACACCATAATGAAGGGCTCCGGAAATTTCGACTACCTGGGGTTCTGTAACATGCACTGACATCGCACAATACACGGGACTCTAGAATTTCGCCTCCATCGAAATTCGACCGCCGCGACCGGGCTCGAACCCGCGTCTTTCGGGTCAGCAGCAGAGCGCCATAACCACTGAGCCACCGCGGTACATAAGACAACATAAGACAAGCGCTTGCTTCGCCAGGTTCCCTCTGCGGGTACTCCATAGGATTCTTTCTAGGGCTCTTTCGGTACTTAAGTCACAGGAGACGAAAGCAAGCTATGCGCATCTAAAGAAGTGTGATGTGATCTGAGAAAAAAGGCACATAAAATTGTGCTCGTCTTGTGGCCAGAGACTGGGCATATAGTTACCATAGTAACTCATTTAAACAATTTGCACGACTACTACTAGATATATGCCAGAGCAATCAGCTGCAAACCGGCCTCGATTGCGCAGGCTGTCTGAAGGAAATGCTCGAAGGATGAGCTACCAAAGGGCTGCGAGGCAAACAAATTCTTTTTATCTTTCATAGCTCCGACCGGCCCAACAGGCAGTACTTTGTACCTGGGTGATCCTAGTTTCGTGTTCGTGCTTACTTTAATGGGTGTTGTTTATCATTTTCTATATACACCCATGCTGTAAAAGAGAGTGCAGTGACGAACCTACGAAAAAAGTGAGCATAGAGCTACTCTCGCACGGTTCGTGATGATGCGCACGCCTGCTCCTTAATCCGAGAGAAGGTATGCATGGACACTGCACCGTGTGCACGTGTACTGTACATCCGGTTCATCTGGGCATCCACGAACGGAGACACCTCGTCCGACGGCGGTGCACAGAGTCCGGCATGCGCTGCATTTGCCGGGGTCCTGTTTCTGCCGAACGTATGTGCTTTTATGCGCCGCACGTACAGTCACGAGAAATATGACCTGCATCGCGGCAGCTGGGCTGGCATTTCGTCGGTCTGCAGGCGCCCAGCAGTGAGCGCCAAGGTAGAAAGCTGAAGAAAGATGGCATCTTCAGTGCTCCAGAATGTTCACTGAAGACCCTGACCCAGCGCGTTATATTGCTGTGCAACGCAGCAAAGTTTGAGCTGCTGTCATCTCGTTGCTTGTCATAATGAGTATACAGCTGCGCGACATATTCGTACTTCGTAACAGTCTGACAGACAACTGGCTTGTTGGCATAGGGACTAATCAGAAAACACATAGAGTGAATGACAAAAGTTCACAAACTTTCATATTGTTCCCTGTACGAGTCTCCTCCCTCTGTGTTTCTTGAATGTGAAGGAAGGTTAAGTTTAAAAAAAAGAAGTTATTGCAAACCCAACCACAGGACATTTTTTCATATAGAATTTCATATATATATATATATATATATATATATATATATATATATATAGAGAGAGAGAGAGGCCCGTGTTCTGTGCGTTGTCAGTGCACATTAAAGAACCCCAGGTGGTCGAAATTTCCGGAGCCCTTCACTACGGCGTCTCTCATAGCCTGAGTCGCTTTGGGACGTCAAACCCCATAAACCAAACCATACATACATATTTTTTTTCAAACTATGAGTACCTATAATATTGGGAGCGCGAAATTCTCCAGAAATCTGAATTTTTTGGTCAGCGTTGAACTGAGAAGTGCAGCGCCTTGGTGGCCATGTCCAGCTTTCTCGGGCAAAAATGATGAAAATTGGAAAATTGTAAGACACTCTTATGGAAATATTGAAGATAATGGTTCATTATTCTGATATGTAGCAAAATCTTTCTTGTACACTGTTTCTGTTAGAACGGACGGTGGTAGCCGCACAGGGCATTACCCCCTTACCTTGAGACCAGTGGGCGCCGAACGCGCCGAACCTCCCTGCACGATGACCTCGGAGGGGATTATATGTAGGGGTGTGCGAATATCAAATTTTTCGAATACGAATCGAATACGAATCGAACACGAATACTTGCTTCCGAATATCGAAGCGAATATCGAATAATCAAGGACAGACGCATTTAACCACTACAAAACATTATTTGAGCACCCAAGAACATCACAGTTCAACTATCAGTGATGAAATGAACACAAAAGATGTGTGTGGCTGCACAAAAAGTATCAAAGTCTCGAACATTATTCTTAGAAGAGTCGAAATATCAGAGAAGATGGCTAGTACACAGCATTGATTAAGGCTAGCATGACATAGGTACAAAAGCGCGTTGCTGGGATGAACATAAAAGGTTGTCGTGAAGGAAAACCGGCTGCTCCACATGATCAGGCAGAAGTAGTTAGTTCCCTTCTAGCTGAAGCGACTTCTCCAGCCACAAAAATGCCCTCTCACTTGGCACTGAACTGGCACGATTGTGAGGTATTTCATGCTTGCGAAGCTCACCAGCGTAGTCAGCTACAGCATGGCCCAACGTTACGAATTGCTCTGGGTGCCGCCATATTGTCGTGTCTCTGTCGATAGGACTTGCGGAGCGAAATGAACGCCGGTGCTCGCAATAGAATATTCGGCTAGGTACGAATATTGGCGTCGGGTCGAATATTCGAAACAACACGAATACTTGGATTTCGAATCGAATACGAATACTAAAAATATACTATTCGAATCATATTCGAAAATTTCGAATATTCGCACACCCCTAATTATATGCCCTTTCGGTGAAAGGGTCGGGACGGTCGCGGTGGGGACAGAGACCGGTTGTCAGGCAGTGTGTGTTAGGAGTGTGTGTTGTGTTGTGGACTTGCCGTGGTCGGTGATGTAGTGTGCCGCCTTTTCTCATCCATGTAATAAATGGTGGTTGTTGTGTTGTAGAAAAAGAATGTGTGTGGTGGCGAGTGATTAAAACACCGAACGGATCACTCCGTTACTACAGTTTCCATCAATCGCATCGAACTTAAACTTCAGACGGCCATAGAAAACCAATGGGGAACTCTTTTCGCATTATCACAAACGGGAATAGAAAAAAAAAATACAAGTCTGCCGTCGTGTGACCTGCGGATATATTGATTGTTATAGTGAAATGTTACATTACTATATGAAAAAATTGCGTTCATAAACTGTTTCCCACTCAAAAATGCTTTTGTCCAGAATTTCTGGGTAAGCGCACGTCCGTTACATCCAGTTCCAAGATTCGCGAACCGTGGCTGAGCAGAAACGGAGATTTTCCCCCGATCCAGGGGTCCCGTAGGAGGTTTTCATGCCGAAAACACCCATGCTCATGATATCTACTCACTCGTGATAGCAAGAAACATTACTTTCTTTCTCACGACTCAGATTGCGGACAACGCTCCTTTTAAAAAAAAAAAAATGGGGCCGCATTTTTTTCTTCTTGATAATGTGATCACCATTTACATCGTCGCCACCATCATTATGCGTAGCCTCATTAGCAGCGCCATATGATATATAAATATAGACGAGAAGCATGAGAAGGCGAAAGGAATGTGGCGATATGCATTGGTGCACGGAGCTTTGTCAAACATCATGGCTGATGGTTTATGCCCAAGCAAGAGGTTGTAGCTGCTAGATCACATTGAAATTAATTGTTTTGATACTGCGTATTTTTAGCATCTAAGAGGAAGGTGCGCCGTTTCCTTCAGTGTAACGTGAACTCGTGACGCTACGCAAGAAAGGCAGTTAGAGTCTCACGAGAGCGAACTGTGGGAACAAAAAACAATGCTGGCGCTTTCGTCTTACCAGAGTCCTTCAATGCTTTATGGTCTTACTTTGGAAACACTGTAACGGCGGTCTTCAGCCGCGTAAAAGACCTGTCGGGATGGCCGAAAGGCTCTCTTCATCCCGTGCGCTAAGCGCTCGCTTTCATTTCCGTTTTTTTCTTTTTCGTTTGCGTTCTTACATTTTTTTTTTTCCAGCGTGCACGCAAAGCTGTCCCTTTTCTTAGCTGGCCGGAAAGAAGAGCAACGGTTTCTCTGGGCCGCGGAGGTTGTAAAAGAACGCTTCCAGTGGCATCTCCGATGCTCCTCGTGTAGCAAAGGCCCGTTGCGGGAGCGGCGCCGGTCCTCGCCACCAGGCCGGGAGCCCCTCAGTGGGCCCTGCCCTGCCGAGCGCTCGCGATTGGCGGCCCGCGCAAGCCGCCCATTGAGAACGGACGAGTCGTTTATTTATTGATGCCAGGCTGTTCCCCTCCTGCGATCAGCCTTGTTTAGCCTCGAGTCTTCACGCATTTCCTCGAGTGGCTTTTCTCGGCGGCCGCTCGGCGTCAACAGCGAGGTTCAGCCTTCAAGCATGCCTGCTATGGCCAAGACGAACCTGGGCAGCGCATCATCGGGTGTCGTACGCGCGCCCGGACTCCGTGATTTGGCGGGGCGCAGATCATCGGGTGTGTTTTTGTTTTGTTTCCCTTTGTTTTGATCCGCTGTTCGGCGCTTCCGTTTTGTTCCGCTGTTTGTCGTAGGGCAGCGAGGTACGCGTAACGCCAGTCCGTTCCTTTCCGGCAGTATATTCCTTTTCTTTCGCGGTGTGTGGAGAGCAAATCAGCGCGCACACCAATTCCAACGGTTGCCTTCCGCGCATCCGTGTCACTGCAACGCGGAGGGCGATCGGCGCAGGGGGGCGGAACGAAGCTATTTCGAACGTAGCCGAAAAACCGGATTTTGCCCGTCGGACCGTGAGGCCAGCGATGTGCACAGTGGGCCTTGCGGCAGGGTTGCGCACGTTTTCGGACCGAGCGTGAGTCTAAATCGACGTCTTCAGAGGACGGAAGGTATCGGATCCGTCACAGCCACTGGCCTTGCTGGGTGTGCCTTTTCGGTGTCCCGGGCTTGATCTATATGAGGCCTCCTCCAGACACGTATTACAGGTTCTTCGAACCGGACCACCGTCAACAGGCGGCCACGGAGCGAAAGCAAGCGCTTGTTTACGTCATAGCATGGACCGAACCAAGTGCTCCCTTGCTCTTCGTGTGAGCTTATCGCGTTCATTCTTACCGCACGATACCTTGCGCGTTTTCATCACACCGCCATGTCCGTGCGCTGCTGGCTAGCGCATCCGACTTCTATCCTTCCTGGCCATGACGGTCGTATTTCTAAGGAGCGTAAGTGCAAAATCTAGGGAAAGGCGAATATTCCAAATAATCCGCACGCTAAGCTAATAGTTTTCTGTTCGACATTTGCTTCGACCCGATTTCAGTCATTCGAACGAATCGAATTTTTCGGCGTTGCAGAACACTTCGATATTTGGAGTAAAGCAGCACGGCAGTGCTAACTAGAGCACTGTACAGGCCTCATTCTGAGGCCCAAGCCTCGGCCCGGGCCCGAGACCCGAAGCCCGAGCCCAGCCCAGGCCCACGGCTTTAAGCCCGGGCCCGGTCCAATCCCGCTAAATTATCGCTCTAGCGAGCCTGGCCCGGCCCATGAATCCCGGAGTGAAGCCCAGCACGGGCCCGACCCGGCCCGTTTCACAGTAACGCTTGAGGTATAGTGCTCACTCTGAGCAAGTAGACTGCTACTATACCGATAAAAAACTTTCCGACAAAGGTTCTGAAACCACAGTTTGGCTTGTAGAAAGTTGGTTCTTTTTAACCCAGAAGGAAGTGATTAAGATTAGAGCTCGCCAGGCCCGTCTTTTGGACAGTGATCTCGTGTAGGTGCGTAAAGATAAACTCGGAAGTTCCGAGAGCCAAATAAAAAGTGCTGCATACGCGCGTAATAGACTACTTTGCATTCCCCCATAATTTTAATCAGTTATACTTTGCCGCCCGCGAAGTATAAACATTAAAGCTGCATAGCAAGCAGGGGGATGACTTTTTTTTTAGTGCACGCGATCTCACAGGTTGAACTCATAGCCGAACTGGTCGCCTTTCAGCAGAAACGAAAAGCTAAAAGGCTTGAGCATTTCGCGGTGTGTGTGTTTGAAGACTATAAGCGTCCTAAACTAATATGTTCTTCCCGAATGCATTTCTAATAGTGTATAGGTATGTTTTGGGATAACGAACGATCAATGGCCAATTAAGACCGGTTGAATTTTACTCTTACTGGTGGAGCAGAAGATAACGAGCGAACCACGTGATAACTTACAGGGCAAAACACTTGTCATGACAACCAGGCTGAAGAAGTGAGAGGGATTGGTGCGGTTATAAGATGGGATTTACAAACTCTCGCGAGATTTTGTGGCTATTTCATTTACGAGGCGTTCCGCTCAGCTGATCAAAAAGAAAACCAAACGCGCTTTAGATTGTGAATTTTCTCACATGAGAAAAATATAGCTATAAAATAAAAGCTATGTTTTTGGGGCTTAAGGGCCAAATGGAGTCAGGCTGTGAGAGACACCGAAGCAGAGGGCTCCGGATCATTTCGACCACCTGGGTTTCTTCAACGAGCAGTGATACTTACATGGCTGTCATGCTTGCCACCTAAACAGATATGCGGCCGCTGAGGCTAGGAGCAAACCCTGGTTCGCCGGCTCAGTAATCAAGCGCCTTGACCACTAAGCCACCGCGGCGTGGAAATAAGGAAGTAAATAAGTTAATGAATAAAGCTTTTTTTTTTTTCTCAGCGCGTACTATAACCCATAGCTCATCCGTGTCGCTGCTTCAATGCCGCAGTTGTGTACTTCACTCTGTAATAGTGAATGAATAGTCGGACACCAGCCGTTTCTGTACTGACCCAAGCCCGACTCGGGTCCGCAGCTTTAAGCCCGAACCCGGCCCAGGCCCGCAACTTCATGCCCGGGCCCGGCCCAGGCCCGGCAAGACAGATCATGTCCCGGCCCGGCCCGTAGGCCGGGCCGGGCCCGGGCTTTCGGGTCGGCCCGAGCCCGTGCAGTGGACTAGTGCTAACCCATCCACTTACCCGTCCTTAACAACTTTCATTGCAGTCGTACGTTAACCGCAATCACTGAACTCACTGTCAGAAAATCTAATTCAGTGTCTCCGGTGTCAAAAGGAGCGCCAAAAAGGCTTTTAGCACCGAATAACGAGCACGGATGAAAAGGAGATTCAAGAAAGAGATTCAAGGGCATCTGTTAAGCACCAGAAGTTGAGAGGAGCTGGGCGAAAGGTCACTCATAAAGAGAGCAGTAAAGCTTGCGCTAGCACAAAAGAATCATGACCGAGCACATTTCATCAGTATACAGGCCTTGCGCAGAGTGCGACCAGCACCGTGTGGGCTTTTTAATTAATGCGATTCCATTAGGCTGCCATCATGCAGTTTCCGGTTTCTCCTTAACGAAATTTCCTGATTGGTCAAGTGGGAGATGACGTAATCACGGTAACGTAACCCCAAAGGAAGCAATCAAAGAGCGGCGCCAAATTTGAAATTTCGAATGATTGGCCGAGAGAGGTCACGTGACTTTGCGACGTCACCATAACCTGGCCACCATAGCGCGTGGAAATCTCCCCACCACTTTGTGAACTACCCTCCCCCCCCCCCCCCTCCCCCCCCCTGTGGCGCTGACGCTAATTCAAATAAATTCAAAGCAGTTGCCACTTGTCCACCGTGGCGCTGCGCATGAACCTTAGGAGAGCTCGGCAAGAGCAACCTGGGTCTCGCAAAGCCCACCGGTGGCTCTGTTTGAAACAGCCACCTGCCGGGGCAGTGACGCGACTCTTAACCGCTGCAACACTGCGCCAATAGCGGTGTAAGGGCTCCCCAGTATACGAATGCGATTGAGAGGGTCGTGACGTCATCAACACCATGTGACCACCAGTGGGCCACTCATAGGGCACCGCCAAGTTTGAAAATCTGAGGACCCCAACATTTGGAAGTTGGCCCACCCAGAAACATTCCAAACGGCCTCCAAAATTGTGGAAGTAAGCCCACCGCAAAAATGAATTAACGTGGGTTAGCGGGGATTAGTTAGTGGATTAATGGGGATTCGTGGGTCGGGTTAGTTTAATCCCTAATGATAATCCAACTGAAGGTACTGGAACATTCTAGAAGGTGATGACTCATGCATACCATATGAACCCAGATCGCAAGAATAACATTGGGCACTCACTGTAGACACCATAGCAGGCAACCTCACTGCTATCGCATTTTCTTCTTTAAGAATGTGGTTAAGATTGCCCTCCGTTTTTTTCTTCAGCATAAGCTGCGGCTCACGACATGAGGCTGGACATCAAGACGCTGCCGAAAAGGGGACCTGCTGCCCAAGTAGCCCACCACCTCGTCTATGTTGAGATAAATGTTGTAGCAGTACTATACATTACAACACACTTTAACCCGTCCTCTTGGGGCATCCATTTTTATTTCTATTCTAGACTGCGAGGAAAGTGGTGGTTTAAGTATTGGAGCTGACATTACAACACACTTTAACCTGTCCTCTTGGGGCATCCATTTTTATTTCTATTCTAGACTGCGAGGAAAGTGGTGGTTTAAGTATTGGAGCTGACATTACAACACACTTTAACCTGTCCTCTTGGGGCATCCATTTTTATTTCTATTCTAGACTGCGAGGAAAGTGGTGGTTTAAGTATTGGAGCTGACATTGCAACACACTTTAACCCGTCCTCTTGGGGCATCCATTTTTATTTCTATTCTAGACTGCGAGGAAAGTGGTGGTTTAAGTATTGGAGCTGACATTACAACACACTTTAACCTGTCCTCTTGGGGCATCCATTTTTATTTCTATTCTAGACTGCAAGGACAGTGGTGGTTTAAGTATTGGAGCTGACATTACAACACACTTTAACCCGTCCTCTTGGGGCATCCATTTTTATTTCTATTCTAGACTGCGAGGACAGTGGTGGTTTAAGTATTGGAGCTGACATTACAACACACTTTAACCCGTCCTCTTGGGGCATCCATTTTTATTTCTATTCTAGACTGCGAGGAAAGTGGTGGTTTAAGTATTGGAGCTGACATTACAACTCACTTTAACCTGTCCTCTTGGGGCATCCATTTTTATTTCTATTCTAGACTGCGAGGAAAGTGGTGGTTTAAGTATTGGAGCTGTTTGCTTCAAAATTATTCGCAAGATATCACAATTGATTTCGAATTCGCTTCGGCCCTAGTATCATTTTCGCCTGTCTTTCAAAAACACCCGTCTGCTGTGGGGTGTCAGAACACTGTAAGGGACTCCAGATAGTGGAAATTAGTACGGCTGTGTCCAGTATGGTGTCTGTCGTACTCACTCCACCCTTCTGCAGCTTTGGGACGTTATACCTCACGAACCATATCATATACCATACCACACCACACAAAATCATACCATACCATACCATGCCGTACCATGTCATGCCATACCACACCATGATGCATCGTACCATACCGCACCATATACCATACCACGCGACACCACGCCTTACCCCCTCACGCACGCACGCCCCGTCTCCACCCCCAACCCCCACACACACACGTACAAGCACAAGGCACACACGTACGCACACACAAACGACGTTAACATACCCAGAGTTGCCCTCTAGGGCAGCAGCTGCATGCATGGAGGTCGATGCGGCTGAGGAATCTGGTGTCATCGGATGCTGTGCACGCCTACAGGAAGGAGTACTGACCGTAGAGCGTTGCGCAAAAGAGTTCCACAGACAAAAATCTTGCTGCCCGTTGCATACAGATGCGCTGCCATTCTTATCAGCGCATGGTTACTTACGTGCGGAAGGCCTAAAGCCCTGCTGTTATTCGGTTTGGTTACCGGCTGGTGCAAGAATAGGCAGAACCATGGAAAGAAAAAATACAGTAGGTGGCTTTTTTTTTTTTTCGCTCTTCATAGCCCACCAGAAATACAGGGAACCTAGTTGGCTATCATGCACGCGGCCAGTTGTCATGTCGTGCGCTTCCTGTTGGGCTGCCAGAAACCAACTTTCGTAGGCAAATCGGTCGGTGGCTTCCTGTTGACCTCGCTCCTCCCGTCCTTTTTTTCGCGCTGGAGGTTACCGCGCGGGCCGCTGTCGCGCGACCGTGTAAACTAGGCTCTACGAGCCAGGTCGGGCCGAAAGTGACGGCGGCGCGCCCGAAGACCCAGCGCTCGGCGGTGACAAGCACGCACGCGCACCGCTTACGCGGGCCGCCCGGCCACTTCCTCTTGCTCGTGCAGCGCCTTGCTGCATGCTATGCGACTCGCGTGCCGAGCCTCGAGGGCGGCTTTTTTCTTGCACGGTTATCGGCACCGGCAATCGGTGCGCGCTGCTGCGAATAACCCGAGCCAAATGAGCCTTGCACATGCACGGCGAACGGCAAAAAGCCGCCGAATGGCGCCGACTTGGCGATCGTTTATTTCGCGCTGACGTCTACGCGCTCCGAGCGCAGGAACTGCTGCGCGACATGGACTGAAAGAAAGAACAGGAAACGGGGGGAGGGGGCCGGATCAAGTGCAATTGCACTGCATGCGCCACTGTTCGCGTCCTTTTTTCTTATGTACTCGTTTGGTAATTGAGTAGTTAAGCGGTTGCAGTTAATGTTAGGTAAATCTGCTAGTACTATGGAACTTAATTTCCTGAGTTCATCATCATAGGTGAGGGAAGTAACTGAGCAGGAAGCTCAGGTGTCGAAGTGGTCATGCAATCCTTGGAATAACAAACAAGGAAGCGAAGCAACAAGCCAAGCAGCAAGCAGTCCAAGCCAGCCAAAATATTGCAGCTCCAAACCCGCGAACGAAATCTGTGCTCTCGATCCAGTCGTGTGACAGAGTCTCGCAGACCCTTTTCCGACGCTTATATGCCGACCGAATTCAATTAGCATATATCCCGAAACGCCCAAGGCTGATATATGAGCGTTTTCGTGATTCAGGCTTCGACTGAGTGGCGCTCGATCGGAACCAGTCGTGTTAGTGTACTGCGCTGACGGAACCTGTAGTTAGGAAGCTTTGGCCGGTCAATAGCCAAGCCTTAATTTGGTTACGGTGGTTAAGAAGGAGAACGAGAAGCGGCGCAGAGAGCAACGAAGGAAGAAAGTACAAGCAAGCACTTATGGGGCCGAGCAGGAGGCTGTCTGTGAGCATACGCTCGTGGTCTTCGCAAGGTCTTTTTATTACCGCGACGAATGGAGGCAAAGACGATCCGCGTACGTGTTGTGCAGCATGGTTACGCGAA
Organism: Amblyomma mixtum; assembly: GCF_055824585.1. Lineage (NCBI taxonomy): Eukaryota > Metazoa > Arthropoda > Arachnida > Ixodida > Ixodidae > Amblyomma > Amblyomma mixtum. The sequence goes on along the minus strand of NC_143014.1, from coordinate 89,255,630 downwards.
TCCGTGTGACTGGCCATGCCCCACCGGTATTGTCGAGCGGCACGTGCTGCACAGGGACGCCTAGCTTGCGCTTGATAACCGCTTTTCGTAGTGTGCGGCTTCCACCCGCGAAACCGTATAAGCGGCACCTTCCGACACACGTCGAATATACTTACTTGACAGCGAGTCGTCGAGAGCTAGATTTTAAGGACGATTGTGCAGACAACTCCGCGAGCACGCTGAACGCGGCCATTTTCAACGGTGGAATGTCGTGGAATCTTGGTTATCTAATTTTATTGCTGCGCTCGGCGACGCGCTGAACGCAGCCCGCCAGAAGTCCGTAAGACGCGCGTGCGCACGCGTGCAGTCGCAAACAGACCGCGAACAGCATGCCTTAAGCGATAAGAAGACTTCCGTTAGTAACGATGGCCACACCCAGAAAAGACGTCACGTCCAAACAGCCTCAAATAGTCTGCAACACCTTCGTGAAGTAACTTAGAGGTCCGGCGCTACTAGGGTTTCGAGAGGCGCAGCAACAGCTTCGCGCTTTCGCTCACGTGGCTGGCGCAGAGCGCGCTTTTGTTTCCTGCAGCCCTTGACAGCTTAACGGGCGAGGCTATAGGGGATAATTTTATGTTTGCCTTCCTCCTTTTTTTTTTCTTTTTTCCATCCTCAGCCCTCCCAGTATCCCCGCCTAATAATACTGGCGGGAAGCGGCCGCTCTCGGTCCGTGGCCGTACCCCTCCCAGAGGCGGCGAAGCCGTGTCGCCCGCGGTACGCGTTTATAGACGGCCCGCCGCCGATATCTCGCCCGGCGATCCGTAGCACGCGCGCGCCTCCGAGCTGTGGCCAAACGGAGCGAGGCTGCCGGCCGCTCCGCCAAGGAGCTATTCAAACAGAAAGCTCGCTCGGCGGCGGAAACTGAGATCGGTTGGTGGCGTGGTCATTTAGCGCTCCTCGGCGCGGCAAACGTCGTTTCGCTGGCTGCGCAGCACTATGCGATTCCCGCACTTCCTCCTCCTGGCGCCGAGTGAGGAGCGGTGTCGCACGCTTCTTCCGCGTCGTGGGTGGAGAAAACGCCCCCCCCCCCCCCCCCCCCCTCCACCCGCGGGCGGGAGCGATCGTCACCGCGGCGAGCCAGCGCCACGCGACTGCCGCACTAATTAAAGCCATCGCGCAAACGCCTGCTCCGTTGCCCGCGCGTCCCCTCATTCTGCCCTCTTCCGCTAATAGCGCTGATATTTCCTCTTCGGCCGATCAACGCGGCCGCTGCCCGCCGGCGCGTGTACTGGGGTGCAGCCGCTTCGGGCGCACAGGAGCGTGATCACTCAGGCTCAATTAGTTTTTGCGATCGGTACGACGGGAGACGCAGGAGCGTCCCGCTTTTCGCCGACTCGTACAGCAGCAGCATCGCTAGGCAGCCAAAGCAACGCGTGCGCGCTGACTTCCCTCGGTTACGTACCGCGCGTAAGCGCTCCAACTTCTTCTCGGTTCGGTTTCGGGCGGCGACCGCAGCTTAGAAATTCACTGCTCGCAGTCTTCGTAATTACTGAGCTTCGAAGAACAGACAACTGGAGCACGGTCATTTTCGCATTAACGCCATTTATTACGCGCCTTATTTCGAAGCACGCGCCCGCGACGTGGGTAAGAAAAAAAGGAAAATGAAAACCGGCCTCAGTGTGGGGCGTTGGGCTGAAGGGAAACCGCGGCGCCGTTCTCCCACGCCAATCAAGATGGGAAAAACAAAAGAAAGCGCGGCGCAGTTACTGCACGAGACGGCCGCGTGAAGTGATTGGAGCCTGCGGCTGCGGTCAGCCAAGCCGGATTACGCAGAAAATGGCACTTGTAACAACTGCCGAAAATCAAGATTAAGCCATGCAGCCGAAGGAAGGACGGAAATACTTCCGAGATGACGCTTGATATCAAGAACTTTTTTTTCTCTATAGCTGCGATGCTCACGCCGGTGTTTTCTTTAATTGCGGTCTGCTGAGCGAGAAGCGCGAGCGTAAGTTTTTCGTCGAGAAAACTCGTTCTTTCCTTAAGGTAGGTTACTGGGCATGCGCCGTGTTTTTCTGTTTTTGTTTTCTGCTTTTTTTTAACAAACCTCTGGCTGGTTGTCCGCAGTTCGCATGCAAAACGACACCATTGCCTACGAGGCAGACGGAGCGGAGGGCCCTAGATTATTTTCGGCCTCCTTAGTTACTTTAACGGGCACCGAAATGTTAGTGAGTGAGCGTTTTGAATTTTATCCTCAACAAAACGCTGTCGGCGCTGCCACAATCGTACCCGCGAACTACAGTGGTCAGCAGTCATTTCTGAGGATTACAGGGGGGAGAAAGCATGTTATGTCATTTGAACCGGCTTGGAATACCTCAGAAGTGCAAGATGCCGGGCTAGTTGGTAATCCATGATGAAAAACAGCGCAAGGCGCTGCGAAGTCTGTGTCTTCTTCCTTCGTGTTTTCGTCCCGTTCCTTGCGCTGTTTTTCATCTTAGAATTCCTGCCGCGAAGTCGTGGAAAACAAATTCGAATTTTAAACACGCATTTCCCGCCGTTTTGTAAACTCGTTGTTCATCTAAGAGAGAAGTGTTTAATGACAACCAGACAGTTTTGCTCTCGTAGCCATCTACGCCTTACTTACCTGGTTCAGATGGATCAGGGATGGAGGGGTCCTAGGAACAAGAGGGGAGAAAATAAACCTGCAAAAAAACGTTCATTTGCGAAAATGGTGGTCATGAAATTTGGAGATGGGACATCTCGAATCGAAACACTGTTTGATTTCTCCGATTATGAAAAAAATGTCGTCAAGGCATGAAAACAAAAAGAAAATATAAGGTTGTCACGTCACCGGTTAAAACTGGTGGACAAAGTGACGCTTTCGTAAATGCCCCCAATTTAACCTTGCAGCAGCATATTCTTTCGTCTATGTACGTAGGACGTTCCAGTAAAGGATGCTGCACTGTTTGCATCGAACGGCAGTTGTCGTCTATAGACCTTTTCGTTATAGCATGCGTATCGGAGAGACCTGCGGGACTGACTGCGTAAACCGCAGGTACAACAATTCACGGTCCGCATGCATATACACTATCACGGCCACTATCGACGCGCTCGTTCAAGGAGCTTCAATGATACGAGGAAGAACACCCGAGCCCCATTAGTGCATGAAGGGCGAAACAGCAACAACCAGAAAAACAACAACAACCACAACAGGAAGGAAGTCGCACAAGCCAGACAAGGTTCCAGGTTAGCTGAAAAGAAAAAAAAAAGAAATCACAAGCTAGGAGGCGAGGAGCCCGGATAAGGAGCGTTACGTAACCGAGTATCAGGCGCAGCGTCTGCTCTTCTCCGCAGCGCGAAAGCCAATAAGTCGGTTGGAGACAAAGAGACAAGAGTCGGCCGAAGGCAAGAGCGCACACCGCCCCCTCCTCTCCCGCCCCCTATCTGGGCGCCCTGTCTGCGACAGCGTCGGTGGCACGAACGCGATCTCCGAGACAACGGCGCTGACCGTGCGGCGGAACTGCGCCCGCAGACGATCTACGGCGATGGCGCCAGACTTTCCGTACTCGGCGCGATCCACAGCAGCGCCCGTTGGGTCAGAGCGGGCCCCGCTCCGGAGGCACCGAGTCGGATCCTGACTGCGCGGCACGCGATTCATTTCACCGCCGCCACTGCACCCGCGAAAAATGGGGAAGTGTTTCGGACTCACGCGTCACAGCCAGAAACGCGCGTGAGTGCGCGCCGCTGCCGAGTAAAGACTTCCGAGAGGCCCCCGTGTACGCGCGAGCACGCGAGTGTGTGCAAACCACATGCCGATGCACCCTGGTGCCGTTACGCAAGCGCGTTTCTATGAATTCGCTGCTTTTGTGTCTCGCCTGTCAGGGGGGGGGGGGGGGGGGGGGGGGGGGGCAGTGCAGGCGTTTCGAGAAGGAGAAAGGAGCACCTCGCGGAAGTATTTATAGGGCCGGGATACCCCTGGCGTGACAAACGAATTCCCGCGCAGCTTTTGCGCATGACGTGATGCGAAGTCCTGAAGAGTTCGTCGAAAATATCGATTCGGAATTGTCAGCTCACTTTATACCAAAACCTATATGCGGGATGTTCGTCCCTCAACATATTCGCCGCTAAATTACTTTTAATGACTCAAGCTGAGAAATGCACAGACCGTGAATGTCATTTGTATTTGTAAGTACTATATACTCTACTGACTGACGCTGTTGGTCGCTTCAATATCACCTGTCAGGCGAACCAAGCATGCTGTTTTAGCGCGCTGCCACTTATAGTGGCCATTCCCGCATTTAGCCTCTGTCTGTCTGTCTGTCTGTCTGTCTGTCTGTCTGTCTGTCTGTCTGTCTGTCTGTCTGTCTGTCTGTCTGTCTGTCTGTCTGTCTGTCTGTCTGTCTGCCTGCCTGCCTGCCTGTCTGCCTGTCTGTCTGTCTCTGTCTGCCTGTCTGTCTCTGTCTGTCTGTCTGTCTGTCTGTCTGTCTGTCTGCCTGCCTGCCTGCCTGCCTGCCTGCCTGTCTGTCTGTCTGCCTGCCTGCCTGCCTGCCTGCCTGCCTGCCTGCCTGCCTGCCTGCCTGCCTGTCTGCCTGCCTGCCTGCCTGCCTGCCTGCCTGTCTGCCTGCCTGCCTGTCTGTCCGTCCGTCCGTCCGTCCGTCCGTCCGTCCGTCCGTCCGTCCGTCCGTCCGTCCGTCCGTCCGTCCGTCCGTCTGTCTGTCTGTCTGTCTGTCTGCCTGCCTGCCTGTCTGTCTGCCTGTCTGTCTGCCTGTCTGTCTGCCTGTCCGTCCGTCCGTCCGTCCGTCCGTCGGTCCGTCTGTCCGTCCGTCTGTCTGTCTGTCTGTCTGTCTGTCTGTCTGTCTGTCTGTCTGTCTGTCTGTCTGTCTGTCTGTCTGTCTCTCTCTCTCTCTCTCTCTCTCAAGCCGGTTTTGTGACAGGCTGCTCACCGTGTACGGAGCCAGCTCAATTAATCGTAAGACGCTGCTCGGTAGGAGCAGCCTGGATCGCAACCCAACCCAAGTCCCCCCGATGGTAGCACCTGCGATAGAAGGCCAGTGGTGCATCGCTTGACCGCTGCACCACTGTGCCAGGAGTGCTAGGAACACTCCCAGGGATCTATGAATGTAGAGAATGACCAATTCCGCTTATATGAAAATTAGCACGTTATCGCTATACGAAAAACTGCCATTTGTGACCACTGGACCTGAACACCGGAACCGAAGGGAAAACCGAACTGCTAGCGCACCTAATTCGCATTTGGCCTAACTGCGCAAATCGACCATAATTTCTTCTTCCACTTGAGGGAGGCCTTTTTGTACCTCGTAGAGACACAAGAATATTCGTATAAACTGCCACAAACGAAGTGCCTTTTAAATGTCGATTTTTCGAGCAGTAAAGGAGTTTTTGATTAATGCGATCGGTTGTTCCCGAAGTACATCATTCGTTCGTTTTTATTTTTGCTAAATCACTGTTATTCTTATCGTGATTGTGTCCTGCGCGTGACACGAAAGCTCAAGCCGGAAATTGAAACGAACGGGTCGTAGTCGTCGAAGAAGGGCCGAGTTTTGCGCTGTCTCGTCGACGTGCCTCGTCCTCTCATGTTATTCGGTACAGTGAGGGCTGGGGCGCGCGTGAGCTAGACCTCCGCGCAGAACAGTGTATGAAAGAGGCCAGCACACCCGTTATATATACAGTTCGTAACGCGGGGTCTCCCAGCCGTCTTGAAGTACACTTAAGAGAGCGTGTGCAGAATGCGATGGCGCGCATAGAAACCTTACGACTTTGTGAGACCCACATCAAGACGGCAGATAGTTCCGTTGCGTATACGGGTATATGGAGCTGTATATTTTAACAATTCTTTTCCCAGTTCATCCTCTTCCTCCTATACCACTGGTGGCTACCGATTTCCACGTCAGGGCTAAACAGCCAGCCATGGAGGAAGGAAAATGAGAGCAGAGGGCATGACGTCACTCTTATGATGCCGGAAGAGCAACTAAGCCGCCGCAGCCACTTCAGCGCCGTTTCACGCCGTTGCGCCCAGACAAGATGGCCACAACTACTCGTCCATTGTACTTGCCGCCGGTAAGCGCCACACCCTTTCTTGCCATAGAAACTGCAACTAAACTAAAGGCGCCCAAACAAGATGGCCTTCAGGACCACGTGACTTCCACCATGCTTTCGTCTCAGGCCGTAGTATTAGAAGAGCCTCTCCTGTATTTTCCTTCCTCGATGTAGACATTTGTTGGCCCTAGCACCGAAAAAAGAAAAAAAGGAAAGGAGGGGGGCGGGAGCTGACAAATGCAAAACAGGCAGAATAGTTAATCGGGATGAGAAGTACAAAATGCTACATCTGGGTTTAACGCGCAACGTTAAGGCTCCCGTTGTGCAGAAAATCCGGCGTCGTCGTCGGTGTTCTGAACGAAAAATAGGGCGAAGTAGGGTGGCCCAGGTGATAACCTCCCGTAGAAGCAGCCTAGGTGGGCCGCCTATGCCACGTGAAGTTGTGGCGTCATCACAACATGCCCAACGGATGGCGAGCAAACTGCCCACAGTGGCAAGGGGCAGTTAATGATTATTCACGAGAGGTTGCTCGGGAAGACAAACTTGGGTCTCACAAGCCCCACCGGTGGCAGCACCTGCCACCGCAGGGCAGTGGCGCATTCCTTAACCGCCACACCATTGCGCAAGGAGAGGCATGAGGACTCCCAGGGACCTATGAACGTGAGGTTGAGAACATAGAGTTTCTTACTACTATCTAGAGGGAAAGCTGGCGGCGCTGCACTTCAGCCAACATGGACGCTCAAAGCATCATGGGGCGGTGAGCTACTTGTTGCGGCACAGTCGTAGTTTTTCGGGAACACAGAGTGGCAGTACTAAGGCGTTTCATTCCGAAAACGTAGTTCGTGTGTGCGCAGACGACTTTCGCGCGAACTCAGTGTGCAAAAGCCATAGTAGTGAAGACGCGACGACACACGACGCCAATAAAAGGTTTTACTCTTCCGAAATGCCATTAAAAAACCTCTTAAAGTATCTAAACAACAACATTTTTTTAAAAACATATTTACTTTTAAAAGTGCGCCTGTTAATTAGGAAATATTAGTTTTTTTAGTGTTCATCACTTGGCCCATAGGAAAGCTAGTCATCTTTTATTTTGGACAAACTTTGCACTTAAATGCTTTTCTGCTCGTTTGTTGCAATCATTAGACAAGATATTGAATGTTAGGACGTTTGTAGTTATCAAACAGCTTTATTTTTCTATTATTTTTTGGCCAAAAGTTGCAGTTCCGCAACAAGTAGCTCACCGCCCCATGATGCTTTGAGCGCCCATGGTGGCTGAGGTGGTCACGTGGGGTCTCCATGCAAACTCCCATAGACGGCTTGCCAGCTTTCCCTCTAGGTAGTAGTAAGAAACTCTATGGTTGAGAATGACCAATTCCGAGCATATGGGCATTTACTCATTAACGCTATGGCGTCATACCCTTAAGGTGCAGCTTAAGTGTCCCCTCCAGTTTTTGTTTTCCAAATTAATGCGCAAGCATACGAATTTCTCTCTTAACACCCTCTCCTTGCTCGTAATGATGCATATTAAGCATGAAATGCTTGCGACTTCCTTTTCGGCAATCTAAGGCGAATATCAACCGGGAGCCGTGGCGGACCTGCAGCAGAGCATGAGGGCGAACATGACGCTTAACATAAAGACGAACTTATCCGAAGACTTCCGAACTTTTCCGTCCAAATGGTATCAGTCAGATAAAGGCTTGATCATAATATTGCCCCGAGCTGAATTAGAACCAGCGGATTTTACATGAACGCTTTTCTTCACACTTGGCACATCGCATGATTCGAGTTAGAACAATGTATACTGTGCAGGCTTTTAAAAATTATGAGATTGGTTTGTGAAGTCGTTATCAAATCTGCTTAACACTAATCCTAAGGAAAAAAAAACTGCACGATCTCGGCCGCTTGCTGCATTCGAGGGAAAGCACAGACAAAGCAAAGCGGCAGGCTGTGGAGGGGTAAGTAGGCAGGTAAGTAGGCCTTTTATCATACCTGCTTCAACGATCTCCCCAAGGCCCGGTTCATATTCCACCAGGAGATAAACAGACACTACTAAAGAAAGGAGGGTGTAGACACTACGCCTTCCCGTCCTTTCTAACCGATCGCCATCCCCTATATAGCTAACCCAAACCACAGACACGCACTGTATCCTGGTACTGCACAAACCACAAGGCCTATACATAAAGTCTGATTAGTTATGTCAGCTGATCTTGCGTCAAAAAGACGCACTGCACATAATTATATGATTATTGCATCGGGAACTGGTCGCTGCTAAAAGCCCGCACACACGCACACACATGGTAGGCATAATGAATAAAGTTAACATTCGAAAGCTACTCCTGCGCTATGGCAGAAAACTTTGTGGAAGGTTACGACCCCTCGTGGTTCTTTAACGTGCGTCAAAGTCTAGGCACGCGAATCCTTTTTTCATTGCGGGCCAGAACCATCACAGAAATAAATATTATGCCCTTGCATACGTCACTGCGTGAGTTAATGAGAGTTTGCCTCATAGGTGCAGGTTCCATATACCCTATAAATCCTGAGCATGTAGGACGCCTTAAAACATGGCAAATAGAGAAACAGCTTTTTATTAAGGTTGGTGATGGGTTACTTGACTCGGTCGAAAGTCTGTGCCTGCTTGTACGAGCCCTAAGCACCGTAATTTCAACGTCACCTCGCGGAGACAATGCGACCGCAGCGTCAATTTTTCTTTCGATACACGCGGGGCTAGTTGCCTCCAAAGTGCGCCCTGTCTTGTCTTCGGTCCCAGATCACAGGGCGTATCCCACGCACGATCAGCGCAGCAACTACTCCGGCCAACTATTACTGCCCGCTACAACCCAGATGCGACGTCATGCGCCGTTGGATGCAATTAGCGTGCCGACGTAGGTGCGAGATATCGCGACCGGGAGGTGAGAGGGCTTGGTTGTCTTTCGGGCCGCGTGACAAGCAGCGCATACAGCGCCATTTGAGGCTAAACGTATACCGCACGGCATTTATCTATCAACGCCTCGCGGCGCGCGCCGGTGATACGCTACTCCGGAAGTCTGGATCGAAGGAGCCGAACGTTTGACCCGCATTATGTGCAGCCCGTGGGGGTCTCACTGCCAAAGGCGAGCTGATCGCCGATCGCTTTCGCCCTAAGTCGGCAGGGTCGTCAGCGGCGAGGAGGAGCGCGCCCTGCCCCGGGCAGCACGGCTATTGTTTACCCCGAGCCGCCGTTGTCGAGATGGTCCCGATGGGCCGGCCGTGGACTAGTGGGGACGGCCGAATGGGGGCACAACGCGCGCTACTTCGCATCTCGGTACAGGTCGTCGTCGCGCGGAAGTATCGCTGTTTCTCGCCCCAAAAGACCCGCACGCGATGGACATGAGCTCTACCACGTCTCCGACGGCCGCTCTGTTCTGCGGGGCGTCGCCGTGGCTGCTCACTCGCTGCAAACCGCAGTCCTGCGCTGGGATTCGCACTGTACTGCTGACCCAGTCGGCGCCGTTCGGAACGCTCGGTTGTCTGCGCTCTTTTTTTGGATTAACGATCCGGGCACGCGGAGAGCGTCGCGGAACGGATTGTCCGATGGAAAAGCACATACCGCGAGTTTTCGTAAATTGACCCGCTTTTTTTTTTCTTTTTGCATCCTTAGAGCGCCTAATAATGACGCGAGCCACAGCACGTCATGCGAGGAGTGACCGTCGGTGCATAAATGCGGTTGCGGAAGTGCGAAGTGGCCCCCCGCTCGGTTGCCTGTTCGGGCGCGTATATTCTCGGGAACGCGCATAATTCCCGGACGGCTGTAGCAGTGAGCCGCGGCACTTTTCCGCGTTTCGACTCAGAGCCTCCGCCTGACGTTGCTGCGCAGTGTGCGGGGCAGAGACATCGCAGGAACGGGCATTGCTGCCCCAAGTTCCTCCGTTTAAACGGGAGGGACCTCGAACGGAGGGACGGATATCTTAAAAGCGAGGGAACTGCGGCAGCAGCTCAAGGCAGCGATTGGCCGGGATAGATTCGCACTCCACTGAATCAAGCTGCGCTATTTGAACGCTTCTTTGTTTTACCCGTCGCACTGAGAAGAGCATGAGCGGTGCACTATAGACTTCGTATGTGTCGCCCGCAAACTTTTGTTCTTTTTTATTCGTGCGCGCGAAGTCTTGCTTTCGACACGCGTGCACTCCCAAAGGGAAAGCAGCCAAAAATAAGTAACTGACAACGTTTACGCTTGTTGCGCGAATCGCGGAATTCGGCGAAAGCAATCGCTCGTCATCGCAATCCTTCGCTCGCACTTGCCGGTTCCGCGCGTTATCCGTGGCACGTTTTTCGGTATTCGCGCGCAATTGCCGTTTCCGCTCTTGAGCCCGAGCGACGGACAGCTGCAGCGTCCTCGCCTTCCATGTCGTAGAGCTATATGACGAAAGGCTTACGTCGTTCGCTTTACAGGTAGCCAACTGTCACATGGCTCAGCGACACCAGCTCACATGATGCAACGACGTAGAGCTACGCGCATTTCTTTTCTTTCCTCTACGTAGCGTGCCCGTGGTGGCAGTTGAGCGAAGCTTCCCGCGCCAGTGTCGACTGTGGCTCGCGCGCATGCGTGCGCACGAATCGCCGTTCCAGCTGTGATGACGTCATCAAGTGCGACGCCACACCATGGCAAGGTTTCAAGAATAACAGACTGCTATGGCTTTAAAACTTGCATGACGCTTCGTCTACCAACGGCGCAGCGTAGTAGGTGAAGCTGATAGAGGTTAATCTTCATTTTCGACCAGCGAAATCGCAGAAATGCCGTCCACAACAGCTGCGTCACACCAGGAAGGAGTTTCGAGCCGATCGTCCCTGTCCTACATGCATAATTACGCGGATTCGGTGCGAAATTTGGAGGCGAATATCTCGGAATATGGCCATGCTACAAGAACACCAATGAAGTGCACTCTAACGAAGCCCACGCTTAGCAAGCATGAATAGCTTGTTTTTTTTGTTTTTTTACTCTCTTATTCTAGACGTGATATCTCTCAGCGTTTAAAGATGACGCTTCTTAGGCGTTGCACTCATAAACTATGCAAACAGCCGTGTTTAGCAAGCGTCATTCTATGTTCTGTTTCATGCTTAGCAGGTGTGACAGCCCACTGCGCCCCCCCCCCCCCGCCCCACCCCTGCTTCCAGCTTATTTCGTGCAGGAGTCAGAAATCGGCGATGCCACCTTTGACGCCTCCGCGCGCAAGCGTTGGGATCACTCAGTCCAGACAGGTTGTGGGATACAAAAATATCTTCAAAACACAATTTTTCCGGTTATGAATGAGGCCATTCTGAAAAGTGAGCATGAAAAAATAATTTTCGATAGCAGCACCATTCGTTCGCATTGAAGTGAATACGGCTGATTAATGAAATCATCCTGAGAAAGAGCTATCGAAAACACCAGAAGATTCCCGGCGTACAGGAAAGAGACGAAGACTGAGAGAAAACACAGCACGAAGCGCTGTACTTCAACTAGATTATTTTCACGCAATGCGCCTACATTTATACAACACAGCGCATAAGCGCTCGCCGGAAAAACTACAAACATATAGGCGATACGTCGGGATCTTCTTTGATAGAGGCGATGAACTATACGTACGTGTTACATGAGGCAACTTCACAAACTATAAACACAAACAGATTACTGCACACCGAACTAGTAAACACTTGAATGGGCAAACTTGGAGCAACCGTTACTGTATAATTATGCTCAAGAAATGACGCTCCTTGTCACTTAACAGTATTCGAGGCTTCTGACGCAATTTTCTCTAAGCTTTGCGATTTACCCAGCCTCAACAATCTCCCTGCGCAGAACTGTGGTCTGCTCAAAGGAAGGCCCTTGTTCCTTGCACTGATTTCAGTCACAGAAATGTATACCTAGTTGTTAAGAGGCAAGCATGACGTTTTATTTGGACAGCGGGGTCTTCGCTGCACAGGGTAGCCTCCCAACTCTCATAGGTTGAGTCGAGCGTTTCTTCTTAGTAGAGGCTTCTTTGGCATAGACATGTCATGTGAAAGATTGCGCCCGGTTCCCCGCATAACAGGCAGGCCGGATCATGTTTGTCTGGGTACCATTTGTTCAGAGTGACGGGATTGGGCAGAATGTTAGTTTGTATTCTTCTAATTATATGTTCTTCTCCCCAACTGAGATTCATCCTAGGTATTTTAAAAACTCGTGCTCACACTACAGTATTACGGGATCTTCGTGTAGCTTAGTATCGGGTTAGTCGGGTTGTCAAGCGGGTGTGAGGGCTGTGAGGTGTGTGAGGGCTATAGGTGTGTGAGGTGTGTGAGGGGTGTGAGGGCTATATATATATATATATATATATATATATATATATATATATATATATATATATATATATATGTGTGTGTGTGTGTGTGTGTGTGTGTGTGTGTGTGTGTGTGTAGTTGCAGCAGGTCTTGTCGTTCAATGGGCCAGGAATATCGTGTGTATACCCTGAGGAAGGACGGTCCTCCGTTCGAAACTGTCGGTATTAAATGAAGATAATTGCAAAGTTGTGACCCCTTCTTATATATATATGGTTTGGTTTTGTGGTGTTTAACGTCCCAAAGCGACTAAGGCTATGAGAGACGCCGTAGTGAAGGGCTCCGGAAATTTCGACCACCTGGGGTTCTTTAACGTGCACTGACATCGCACAGTACACGGGCCTCAAGAATTTCTCCTCCAAAGAAATTCTAGCCGCCGCGGCCGGGATCGAACCCGCGTCTTTTGGGTCAGCAGCCGAGCACCATAGCCACTTAGCCACCGCGGCGGCATATATATATATATATATATATATATATATATATATATATATATATAGTGTTCAGTAGGGGTTCCAATGGCCCAGTTTACTAGTATAGGTACAGTATTACGACAAACGCGACTGTTCTTTTAACGTTTATTTTGGCAACAGTTTCGGGAATGGTATTCCCTTCGTCAGGGCAGGCTTACAATGAATCCGTTTCGTCAATATAAGGACACAGAACAAGCGAGGAGGTATAATCTCCGCCCTCAAGTTTGTTTAGAGGGCGGAGATTATACCTCCTCGCTTGTTCTGTGTCCTTATATTGACGAAACGGATTCATTGTAAGCCTGCCCTGACGAAGGGAATACCATTCCCGAAACTGTTGGCAAAATAAACGTTAAAAGAACAGTCGCGTTTGTCGTAATACTGTACCTAAACTATATATATATATATATATATATATATATATATATATATATATATATATATATATATATATATATATATATATATATAACTCAGTATAACTCAGTATATATATATACTAACTCAGTATATATACTCAGTATATAACTCAGTATATAACTCAGTATATATACTAACTCAGTATATATATAACTCAGTATATATATATATATATAACTCAGTATAACTCAGGACGTTCTACGTCCGCCGCTTATGAACGTGGGTGGCGCTGATGAACACTCTCAAAGTTAGGTTACTTGTAAACATAAATACCCCCGAAAGCAGAAGATTTGACAGCCGTCGCCGTAGCTCAGAGGTAGAGCACCGGACGCGTAATTCGGAGGTCGTGGGTTCGGATCCCACCGGCGGCAGTGGTTGTTTTTTATTCTGCTTTTCTAATCAATTCGCTTTAAGTGATAACATATTCAGTAATATTCTAAATTGATCAACTCTACAAAATAAATAAATTAATTAAAGAAATCCCCTGTGCCCCTTGGTTTCTGTGGCTGTTGGCTTCTTTCATATTTATAACGAGCCCCTAAATTCCCCTTCCCTTCTTTGCGTAATTGCTTAGCGAGGGTCTCGGTTCTGGCAGCCTTGACGCCATAGGAAGCATAAGAGGGTTCTCACGCAGCTTCCACCCTCCCCGTTCGATGACGTTCTACGTCACACCTGCGGTAACTCAGGACGTTCTACGTCCGCCGCTTATGAACGTGGGTGGCGCTGATGAACACTCTCAAAGTTAGGTTACTTGTAAACATAAATACCCCCGAAAGCAGAAGATTTGACAGCCGTCGCCGTAGCTCAGAGGTAGAGCACCGGACGCGTAATTCGGAGGTCGTGGGTTCGGATCCCACCGGCGGCAGTGGTTGTTTTTTATTCTGCTTTTCTAATCAATTCGCTTTAAGTGATAACATATTCAGTAATATTCTAAATTGATCAACTCTACAAAATAAATAAATTAATTAAAGAAATCCCCTGTGCCCCTTGGTTTCTGTGGCTGTTGGCTTCTTTCATATTTATAACGAGCCCCTTAATTCCCCTTCCCTTCTTTGCGTAATTGCTTAGCGAGGGTCTCGGTTCTGGCAGCCTTGACGCCATAGGAAGCATAAGAGGGTTCTCACGCAGCTTCCACCCTCCCCGTTCGATGACGTTCTACGTCACACCTGCGGTAACTCAGGACGTTCTACGTCCGCCGCTTATGAACGTGGGTGGCGCTGATGAACACTCTCAAAGTTAGGTTACTTGTAAACATAAATACCCCCGAAAGCAGAAGATTTGACAGCCGTCGCCGTAGCTCAGAGGTAGAGCACCGGACGCGTAATTCGGAGGTCGTGGGTTCGGATCCCACCGGCGGCAGTGGTTGTTTTTTATTCTGCTTTTCTAATCAATTCGCTTTAAGTGATAACATATTCAGTAATATTCTAAATTGATCAACTCTACAAAATAAATAAATTAATTAAAGAAATCCCCTGTGCCCCTTGGTTTCTGTGGCTGTTGGCTTCTTTCATATTTATAACGAGCCCCTTAATTCCCCTTCCCTTCTTTGCGTAATTGCTTAGCGAGGGTCTCGGTTCTGGCAGCCTTGACGCCATAGGAAGCATAAGAGGGTTCTCACGCAGCTTCCACCCTCCCCGTTCGATGACGTTCTACGTCACACCTGCGGTAACTCAGGACGTTCTACGTCCGCCGCTTATGAACGTGGGTGGCGCTGATGAACACTCTCAAAGTTAGGTTACTTGTAAACATAAATACCCCCGAAAGCAGAAGATTTGACAGCCGTCGCCGTAGCTCAGAGGTAGAGCACCGGACGCGTAATTCGGAGGTCGTGGGTTCGGATCCCACCGGCGGCAGTGGTTGTTTTTTATTCTGCTTTTCTAATCAATTCGCTTTAAGTGATAACATATTCAGTAATATTCTAAATTGATCAACTCTACAAAATAAATAAATTAATTAAAGAAATCCCCTGTGCCCCTTGGTTTCTGTGGCTGTTGGCTTCTTTCATATTTATAACGAGCCCCTTAATTCCCCTTCCCTTCTTTGCGTAATTGCTTAGCGAGGGTCTCGGTTCTGGCAGCCTTGACGCCATAGGAAGCATAAGAGGGTTCTCACGCAGCTTCCACCCTCCCCGTTCGATGACGTTCTACGTCACACCTGCGGTAACTCAGGACGTTCTACGTCCGCCGCTTATGAACGTGGGTGGCGCTGATGAACACTCTCAAAGTTAGGTTACTTGTAAACATAAATACCCCCGAAAGCAGAAGATTTGACAGCCGTCGCCGTAGCTCAGAGGTAGAGCACCGGACGCGTAATTCGGAGGTCGTGGGTTCGGATCCCACCGGCGGCAGTGGTTGTTTTTTATTCTGCTTTTCTAATCAATTCGCTTTAAGTGATAACATATTCAGTAATATTCTAAATTGATCAACTCTACAAAATAAATAAATTAATTAAAGAAATCCCCTGTGCCCCTTGGTTTCTGTGGCTGTTGGCTTCTTTCATATTTATAACGAGCCCCTTAATTCCCCTTCCCTTCTTTGCGTAATTGCTTAGCGAGGGTCTCGGTTCTGGCAGCCTTGACGCCATAGGAAGCATAAGAGGGTTCTCACGCAGCTTCCACCCTCCCCGTTCGATGACGTTCTACGTCACACCTGCGGTAACTCAGGACGTTCTACGTCCGCCGCTTATGAACGTGGGTGGCGCTGATGAACACTCTCAAAGTTAGGTTACTTGTAAACATAAATACCCCCGAAAGCAGAAGATTTGACAGCCGTCGCCGTAGCTCAGAGGTAGAGCACCGGACGCGTAATTCGGAGGTCGTGGGTTCGGATCCCACCGGCGGCAGTGGTTGTTTTTTATTCTGCTTTTCTAATCAATTCGCTTTAAGTGATAACATATTCAGTAATATTCTAAATTGATCAACTCTACAAAATAAATAAATTAATTAAAGAAATCCCCTGTGCCCCTTGGTTTCTGTGGCTGTTGGCTTCTTTCATATTTATAACGAGCCCCTTAATTCCCCTTCCCTTCTTTGCGTAATTGCTTAGCGAGGGTCTCGGTTCTGGCAGCCTTGACGCCATAGGAAGCATAAGAGGGTTCTCACGCAGCTTCCACCCTCCCCGTTCGATGACGTTCTACGTCACACCTGCGGTAACTCAGGACGTTCTACGTCCGCCGCTTATGAACGTGGGTGGCGCTGATGAACACTCTCAAAGTTAGGTTACTTGTAAACATAAATACCCCCGAAAGCAGAAGATTTGACAGCCGTCGCCGTAGCTCAGAGGTAGAGCACCGGACGCGTAATTCGGAGGTCGTGGGTTCGGATCCCACCGGCGGCAGTGGTTGTTTTTTATTCTGCTTTTCTAATCAATTCGCTTTAAGTGATAACATATTCAGTAATATTCTAAATTGATCAACTCTACAAAATAAATAAATTAATTAAAGAAATCCCCTGTGCCCCTTGGTTTCTGTGGCTGTTGGCTTCTTTCATATTTATAACGAGCCCCTTAATTCCCCTTCCCTTCTTTGCGTAATTGCTTAGCGAGGGTCTCGGTTCTGGCAGCCTTGACGCCATAGGAAGCATAAGAGGGTTCTCACGCAGCTTCCACCCTCCCCGTTCGATGACGTTCTACGTCACACCTGCGGTAACTCAGGACGTTCTACGTCCGCCGCTTATGAACGTGGGTGGCGCTGATGAACACTCTCAAAGTTAGGTTACTTGTAAACATAAATACCCCCGAAAGCAGAAGATTTGACAGCCGTCGCCGTAGCTCAGAGGTAGAGCACCGGACGCGTAATTCGGAGGTCGTGGGTTCGGATCCCACCGGCGGCAGTGGTTGTTTTTTATTCTGCTTTTCTAATCAATTCGCTTTAAGTGATAACATATTCAGTAATATTCTAAATTGATCAACTCTACAAAATAAATAAATTAATTAAAGAAATCCCCTGTGCCCCTTGGTTTCTGTGGCTGTTGGCTTCTTTCATATTTATAACGAGCCCCTTAATTCCCCTTCCCTTCTTTGCGTAATTGCTTAGCGAGGGTCTCGGTTCTGGCAGCCTTGACGCCATAGGAAGCATAAGAGGGTTCTCACGCAGCTTCCACCCTCCCCGTTCGATGACGTTCTACGTCACACCTGCGGTAACTCAGGACGTTCTACGTCCGCCGCTTATGAACGTGGGTGGCGCTGATGAACACTCTCAAAGTTAGGTTACTTGTAAACATAAATACCCCCGAAAGCAGAAGATTTGACAGCCGTCGCCGTAGCTCAGAGGTAGAGCACCGGACGCGTAATTCGGAGGTCGTGGGTTCGGATCCCACCGGCGGCAGTGGTTGTTTTTTATTCTGCTTTTCTAATCAATTCGCTTTAAGTGATAACATATTCAGTAATATTCTAAATTGATCAACTCTACAAAATAAATAAATTAATTAAAGAAATCCCCTGTGCCCCTTGGTTTCTGTGGCTGTTGGCTTCTTTCATATTTATAACGAGCCCCTTAATTCCCCTTCCCTTCTTTGCGTAATTGCTTAGCGAGGGTCTCGGTTCTGGCAGCCTTGACGCCATAGGAAGCATAAGAGGGTTCTCACGCAGCTTCCACCCTCCCCGTTCGATGACGTTCTACGTCACACCTGCGGTAACTCAGGACGTTCTACGTCCGCCGCTTATGAACGTGGGTGGCGCTGATGAACACTCTCAAAGTTAGGTTACTTGTAAACATAAATACCCCCGAAAGCAGAAGATTTGACAGCCGTCGCCGTAGCTCAGAGGTAGAGCACCGGACGCGTAATTCGGAGGTCGTGGGTTCGGATCCCACCGGCGGCAGTGGTTGTTTTTTATTCTGCTTTTCTAATCAATTCGCTTTAAGTGATAACATATTCAGTAATATTCTAAATTGATCAACTCTACAAAATAAATAAATTAATTAAAGAAATCCCCTGTGCCCCTTGGTTTCTGTGGCTGTTGGCTTCTTTCATATTTATAACGAGCCCCTTAATTCCCCTTCCCTTCTTTGCGTAATTGCTTAGCGAGGGTCTCGGTTCTGGCAGCCTTGACGCCATAGGAAGCATAAGAGGGTTCTCACGCAGCTTCCACCCTCCCCGTTCGATGACGTTCTACGTCACACCTGCGGTAACTCAGGACGTTCTACGTCCGCCGCTTATGAACGTGGGTGGCGCTGATGAACACTCTCAAAGTTAGGTTACTTGTAAACATAAATACCCCCGAAAGCAGAAGATTTGACAGCCGTCGCCGTAGCTCAGAGGTAGAGCACCGGACGCGTAATTCGGAGGTCGTGGGTTCGGATCCCACCGGCGGCAGTGGTTGTTTTTTATTCTGCTTTTCTAATCAATTCGCTTTAAGTGATAACATATTCAGTAATATTCTAAATTGATCAACTCTACAAAATAAATAAATTAATTAAAGAAATCCCCTGTGCCCCTTGGTTTCTGTGGCTGTTGGCTTCTTTCATATTTATAACGAGCCCCTTAATTCCCCTTCCCTTCTTTGCGTAATTGCTTAGCGAGGGTCTCGGTTCTGGCAGCCTTGACGCCATAGGAAGCATAAGAGGGTTCTCACGCAGCTTCCACCCTCCCCGTTCGATGACGTTCTACGTCACACCTGCGGTAACTCAGGACGTTCTACGTCCGCCGCTTATGAACGTGGGTGGCGCTGATGAACACTCTCAAAGTTAGGTTACTTGTAAACATAAATACCCCCGAAAGCAGAAGATTTGACAGCCGTCGCCGTAGCTCAGAGGTAGAGCACCGGACGCGTAATTCGGAGGTCGTGGGTTCGGATCCCACCGGCGGCAGTGGTTGTTTTTTATTCTGCTTTTCTAATCAATTCGCTTTAAGTGATAACATATTCAGTAATATTCTAAATTGATCAACTCTACAAAATAAATAAATTAATTAAAGAAATCCCCTGTGCCCCTTGGTTTCTGTGGCTGTTGGCTTCTTTCATATTTATAACGAGCCCCTTAATTCCCCTTCCCTTCTTTGCGTAATTGCTTAGCGAGGGTCTCGGTTCTGGCAGCCTTGACGCCATAGGAAGCATAAGAGGGTTCTCACGCAGCTTCCACCCTCCCCGTTCGATGACGTTCTACGTCACACCTGCGGTAACTCAGGACGTTCTACGTCCGCCGCTTATGAACGTGGGTGGCGCTGATGAACACTCTCAAAGTTAGGTTACTTGTAAACATAAATACCCCCGAAAGCAGAAGATTTGACAGCCGTCGCCGTAGCTCAGAGGTAGAGCACCGGACGCGTAATTCGGAGGTCGTGGGTTCGGATCCCACCGGCGGCAGTGGTTGTTTTTTATTCTGCTTTTCTAATCAATTCGCTTTAAGTGATAACATATTCAGTAATATTCTAAATTGATCAACTCTACAAAATAAATAAATTAATTAAAGAAATCCCCTGTGCCCCTTGGTTTCTGTGGCTGTTGGCTTCTTTCATATTTATAACGAGCCCCTTAATTCCCCTTCCCTTCTTTGCGTAATTGCTTAGCGAGGGTCTCGGTTCTGGCAGCCTTGACGCCATAGGAAGCATAAGAGGGTTCTCACGCAGCTTCCACCCTCCCCGTTCGATGACGTTCTACGTCACACCTGCGGTAACTCAGGACGTTCTACGTCCGCCGCTTATGAACGTGGGTGGCGCTGATGAACACTCTCAAAGTTAGGTTACTTGTAAACATAAATACCCCCGAAAGCAGAAGATTTGACAGCCGTCGCCGTAGCTCAGAGGTAGAGCACCGGACGCGTAATTCGGAGGTCGTGGGTTCGGATCCCACCGGCGGCAGTGGTTGTTTTTTATTCTGCTTTTCTAATCAATTCGCTTTAAGTGATAACATATTCAGTAATATTCTAAATTGATCAACTCTACAAAATAAATAAATTAATTAAAGAAATCCCCTGTGCCCCTTGGTTTCTGTGGCTGTTGGCTTCTTTCATATTTATAACGAGCCCCTTAATTCCCCTTCCCTTCTTTGCGTAATTGCTTAGCGAGGGTCTCGGTTCTGGCAGCCTTGACGCCATAGGAAGCATAAGAGGGTTCTCACGCAGCTTCCACCCTCCCCGTTCGATGACGTTCTACGTCACACCTGCGGTAACTCAGGACGTTCTACGTCCGCCGCTTATGAACGTGGGTGGCGCTGATGAACACTCTCAAAGTTAGGTTACTTGTAAACATAAATACCCCCGAAAGCAGAAGATTTGACAGCCGTCGCCGTAGCTCAGAGGTAGAGCACCGGACGCGTAATTCGGAGGTCGTGGGTTCGGATCCCACCGGCGGCAGTGGTTGTTTTTTATTCTGCTTTTCTAATCAATTCGCTTTAAGTGATAACATATTCAGTAATATTCTAAATTGATCAACTCTACAAAATAAATAAATTAATTAAAGAAATCCCCTGTGCCCCTTGGTTTCTGTGGCTGTTGGCTTCTTTCATATTTATAACGAGCCCCTTAATTCCCCTTCCCTTCTTTGCGTAATTGCTTAGCGAGGGTCTCGGTTCTGGCAGCCTTGACGCCATAGGAAGCATAAGAGGGTTCTCACGCAGCTTCCACCCTCCCCGTTCGATGACGTTCTACGTCACACCTGCGGTAACTCAGGACGTTCTACGTCCGCCGCTTATGAACGTGGGTGGCGCTGATGAACACTCTCAAAGTTAGGTTACTTGTAAACATAAATACCCCCGAAAGCAGAAGATTTGACAGCCGTCGCCGTAGCTCAGAGGTAGAGCACCGGACGCGTAATTCGGAGGTCGTGGGTTCGGATCCCACCGGCGGCAGTGGTTGTTTTTTATTCTGCTTTTCTAATCAATTCGCTTTAAGTGATAACATATTCAGTAATATTCTAAATTGATCAACTCTACAAAATAAATAAATTAATTAAAGAAATCCCCTGTGCCCCTTGGTTTCTGTGGCTGTTGGCTTCTTTCATATTTATAACGAGCCCCTTAATTCCCCTTCCCTTCTTTGCGTAATTGCTTAGCGAGGGTCTCGGTTCTGGCAGCCTTGACGCCATAGGAAGCATAAGAGGGTTCTCACGCAGCTTCCACCCTCCCCGTTCGATGACGTTCTACGTCACACCTGCGGTAACTCAGGACGTTCTACGTCCGCCGCTTATGAACGTGGGTGGCGCTGATGAACACTCTCAAAGTTAGGTTACTTGTAAACATAAATACCCCCGAAAGCAGAAGATTTGACAGCCGTCGCCGTAGCTCAGAGGTAGAGCACCGGACGCGTAATTCGGAGGTCGTGGGTTCGGATCCCACCGGCGGCAGTGGTTGTTTTTTATTCTGCTTTTCTAATCAATTCGCTTTAAGTGATAACATATTCAGTAATATTCTAAATTGATCAACTCTACAAAATAAATAAATTAATTAAAGAAATCCCCTGTGCCCCTTGGTTTCTGTGGCTGTTGGCTTCTTTCATATTTATAACGAGCCCCTTAATTCCCCTTCCCTTCTTTGCGTAATTGCTTAGCGAGGGTCTCGGTTCTGGCAGCCTTGACGCCATAGGAAGCATAAGAGGGTTCTCACGCAGCTTCCACCCTCCCCGTTCGATGACGTTCTACGTCACACCTGCGGTAACTCAGGACGTTCTACGTCCGCCGCTTATGAACGTGGGTGGCGCTGATGAACACTCTCAAAGTTAGGTTACTTGTAAACATAAATACCCCCGAAAGCAGAAGATTTGACAGCCGTCGCCGTAGCTCAGAGGTAGAGCACCGGACGCGTAATTCGGAGGTCGTGGGTTCGGATCCCACCGGCGGCAGTGGTTGTTTTTTATTCTGCTTTTCTAATCAATTCGCTTTAAGTGATAACATATTCAGTAATATTCTAAATTGATCAACTCTACAAAATAAATAAATTAATTAAAGAAATCCCCTGTGCCCCTTGGTTTCTGTGGCTGTTGGCTTCTTTCATATTTATAACGAGCCCCTTAATTCCCCTTCCCTTCTTTGCGTAATTGCTTAGCGAGGGTCTCGGTTCTGGCAGCCTTGACGCCATAGGAAGCATAAGAGGGTTCTCACGCAGCTTCCACCCTCCCCGTTCGATGACGTTCTACGTCACACCTGCGGTAACTCAGGACGTTCTACGTCCGCCGCTTATGAACGTGGGTGGCGCTGATGAACACTCTCAAAGTTAGGTTACTTGTAAACATAAATACCCCCGAAAGCAGAAGATTTGACAGCCGTCGCCGTAGCTCAGAGGTAGAGCACCGGACGCGTAATTCGGAGGTCGTGGGTTCGGATCCCACCGGCGGCAGTGGTTGTTTTTTATTCTGCTTTTCTAATCAATTCGCTTTAAGTGATAACATATTCAGTAATATTCTAAATTGATCAACTCTACAAAATAAATAAATTAATTAAAGAAATCCCCTGTGCCCCTTGGTTTCTGTGGCTGTTGGCTTCTTTCATATTTATAACGAGCCCCTTAATTCCCCTTCCCTTCTTTGCGTAATTGCTTAGCGAGGGTCTCGGTTCTGGCAGCCTTGACGCCATAGGAAGCATAAGAGGGTTCTCACGCAGCTTCCACCCTCCCCGTTCGATGACGTTCTACGTCACACCTGCGGTAACTCAGGACGTTCTACGTCCGCCGCTTATGAACGTGGGTGGCGCTGATGAACACTCTCAAAGTTAGGTTACTTGTAAACATAAATACCCCCGAAAGCAGAAGATTTGACAGCCGTCGCCGTAGCTCAGAGGTAGAGCACCGGACGCGTAATTCGGAGGTCGTGGGTTCGGATCCCACCGGCGGCAGTGGTTGTTTTTTATTCTGCTTTTCTAATCAATTCGCTTTAAGTGATAACATATTCAGTAATATTCTAAATTGATCAACTCTACAAAATAAATAAATTAATTAAAGAAATCCCCTGTGCCCCTTGGTTTCTGTGGCTGTTGGCTTCTTTCATATTTATAACGAGCCCCTTAATTCCCCTTCCCTTCTTTGCGTAATTGCTTAGCGAGGGTCTCGGTTCTGGCAGCCTTGACGCCATAGGAAGCATAAGAGGGTTCTCACGCAGCTTCCACCCTCCCCGTTCGATGACGTTCTACGTCACACCTGCGGTAACTCAGGACGTTCTACGTCCGCCGCTTATGAACGTGGGTGGCGCTGATGAACACTCTCAAAGTTAGGTTA
The DNA here is from genome assembly GCF_055824585.1 of Amblyomma mixtum. Lineage (NCBI taxonomy): Eukaryota > Metazoa > Arthropoda > Arachnida > Ixodida > Ixodidae > Amblyomma > Amblyomma mixtum. The sequence goes on along the minus strand of NC_143014.1, from coordinate 89,232,241 downwards.
CTTGTAAACATAAATACCCCCGAAAGCAGAAGATTTGACAGCCGTCGCCGTAGCTCAGAGGTAGAGCACCGGACGCGTAATTCGGAGGTCGTGGGTTCGGATCCCACCGGCGGCAGTGGTTGTTTTTTATTCTGCTTTTCTAATCAATTCGCTTTAAGTGATAACATATTCAGTAATATTCTAAATTGATCAACTCTACAAAATAAATAAATTAATTAAAGAAATCCCCTGTGCCCCTTGGTTTCTGTGGCTGTTGGCTTCTTTCATATATATATATATATATATATATATATATATATATATATATATACGAGTGCGTGCTTAAGTGTGTGGTGATGGTAGGGCCGCGCCGGTAGCATATTTTCATATTGAGATATGCATATGCGTGATGGAGAAAAAGAGCGAGCGTGTTCGCGACTACCTAAGCATGTGTTTTGCGTTCATCACGCTTATAATAAGGGAGCAATTACTCATCGGCATCCACCTGAGCGCAGCCATACGGCTACAAAGGAAAGCTAACAGCTTTCTCAGAAACTTCGTAGTTAAAGAGAAATTCGTCCTGGTCCGGGGTTTGAACCCGGGACCACCGCTACACCGGAGCAGTCGCTCTACCAACTGAGCTAACCGGGACGGCAAGCTTATGGTAGGGCGAGAGCGAATTGATCAATAACTCGAAGTGGGAACAGTGTTGGTCAAATGTTTTAGGGGAATCCCCCAAGGTGGAGTAAATTTGTAATAAGGGAGTAATTACTCATTGGCATCCACCCAAGCGAGCCATACGGCTACCTTTCCTTTGTAGCCGTATGGCTGCGCTTGGGTGGATGCCAATGAGTAATTACTCCCTTATTACAAATTTACTCCACCTTGGGGGATCACGCTTATAAAGTGGTTTGGCACCCTCAAGACTGCGGGACAGGCTCTGTTCACTTTTGGATAGCGAAAAATCATGCTTATTCTTTGCCACGTGGCATCAGCTGAAAACGTCATCTACAGCTGATTAATGCGTATCGCGGCTAAAATTTACCGCAAGCGCGAGATGAAGCGTTGAAGTTTTTTAGAAAGCAGAAGTTTCCAATATAAGAAGTTGGCTAACTGCAGTGGCACGAAGGTCACTGTAGACGGCTTACTTTCGCAAGCTCAGTATTTCGTGAATTCGGTTTAATTCGTAATTTCAGAATATTTCGCAGAAAATTTCGTGAAACAGAGGTTATAGGCCCTTTAGCGCTCCCGTCGCCCAAATTATTCCTGGGACCAATTTTTCGAGAAGACCATGTGATTCGCGAAAAACTCTCAATTAAGTAATTTACAACATTAATTAATTTTGTTAATTAGAAGACTGAAGACGACAATTAGGTATCCTCTCACCTTGTGTCTGCCTGATCACATCAGCCACGTCCAATGACGGCTATCATGTGCTGCCGAAAATTTGCTTTTGAAAAGTCCTGAAAGTCTACTTTTGAACGCCCTGTATAAAAAGACAAGAAAGAGAGAGAAAATAATAATAATATTGTAAGATAAGAAAAGAGACTGCTACATATCAGTGGCTCCTGATGATAACAACCTCCTTTCTGTTTCGAAGTGCTGCGAATAATATTCGAGATTCCTTCCTTCAAACTTGACAAAAAGTGCTCTCACCCTGATCGAAACCCAAATCTTGCAGTGCTGTCAGAGGCATTGCCACCCGCCCCAGTCAGAAGGTAGTCAGCGTCTGGAAAATGTTTGGCCAAATCCCCCATTTAATCTTAAGATGTGAAAAGTTGTTTGTAAAGAGCTCTCGTGAGCGCTTCGCCCTACACCCGAGGCGGAGGGGTGGTAAGCAGTATTTGTGCCATATCGCAAGCCCCGTCTCCATAGTCCACCCAGACCGCGTAATTACAGGTGGCACATTCGAGAGGGGAAAGAGGGGGGCTATGCGTACCATGTGTACTAGCCGACCACGTCTACTTCACGAAATTTCCCATCGAAACCACGCTTTTCGCGAAAGGTTACTCGACCACCTTCGTACCTCTCAGAGCTGACCACTGTCACAAAGCTGGAATGCCGTTATGTGGAATAAGATCTTGTTTATAAGAGTAAAACTAGGGCCTGTTGGCCAATTATCTGTAATTACAATTAGCGCGCATATCAAAGTAGATCATCTTATGAATCTCATACACCCAGAACTTAGCTTTAATAGAACAATCTCCCCGGGTTCACAGCAGCAGCCATCATCAGCTATTGAGATTAAGTGGGCACCAGCTAGACTTACACTGAGGACCTAAACATATGTGTAAACTACCTTGCTGTTGACACTTCCTTCAAGAGCTAAATAGTTTCGTAATAAGCTGTGGCCACTCACTTTGAAATATCCTCGGCTTAGAGGGGATCACTAATGACTGGATACACAAAACACTTACTTCTGGTACCGTGGTACCGTCCTCTCAGCTCCCCATCTTTTTATTATTTTTTTAAACACAAAAGACCGTTCGCGTATACATCTGAGGCAGTGCGTTTACTGCCTAGAGCGTTGCGCGCCTTTCTTCATACCCGAGTAGCTTAAAAGAGCCCTGTGGTGCATTTTCTGCTGAGAGCACTCCGCACTACCTTCCGACGCTCCGGACGCAAGCTTATCCTGGCGCAGGCCCACCACACGTGGGCGTGATTCCCGCAAGCGAGCGCTTGTTTGGCGCATGGAAACAGCGGAGAGACGCTGCAGCCGAGATGGAGGAGCGACTGCCGAGTAAAAGCTCGCCGCGTGCGATTACCACCCGTTCCGCACGCAAATTACGCTTCCTTTTTTTTTTATAGCCGCGTGTGTTCTTTTATTTTCCTCCTCGTTTCGAGCGTCATTATTCTGATAATATTCAGGAAGAGCGAGCTTACGCATGTGTCGCCCGTTATTTTTGCCCGCGTGGTAGTCGCCATCCGTTTGGTCTGGTTCTTGGAGGCGCACCCTGGGCGCTGCTCCACTTGCGCCTAAGTAACGGACCGCTGTCTCCTCAGAGGCTGGTTGCGCGCTCCGCACCGCTGAGTGGCATGGCGTGAAATCTGCACAAGGCTGTCCGTCAACATCATGACAGATCGCTTCCGTAAGTAGACGTACTAAACTCCCCATTTCTCTTTCCCCTTTCTCCCATCCGTCAACCACACACTTTCGCCTCCTTTGTCACCATCTCGTCAAGCGCCGGTCGTCGTTTCTCCCACAGCCCTCGCCACGCCCCAGGAGGCATAGACAGGCTGGCTTCCTCCGGAAGGGAAAGTGGGGGAAATTGAAGAAGGGGGCGGTGGGTTTAATGAGGCGCCGTCCGCGTTGCGACGTGCTCGCGGAGCGTGCGCCGCTTCAGAAGCCCGGGTGTATCTTATCCGGTCCGAAACGTCCGTTCGTTCTCACGCGGGCCTGATCCCGCGAGCTGTCGCCGTCGTGACGTCCTCGTCGTCGTCCGCGGAGCCTCGGAGCAGTGGCGCGTGCAGCGAAGCCGGCAGCGGTCCGAGCGGTAATTAGACAGGCCGGCCGGCCGCTCGGGATACGAAACTGAAAAAGCGCAATCCATTATGGCCGCCGATAGAAATATCAAGGAAAGAGAAAAGCGCGCTCGCCGTGTTTCCATACTTAGCCCCGGCGACGCGATAAGCCGCCTTTTCCGCTTTCGCGTGGCCGCCCGCTCTCGTGGCACTCCTCGGAACTCCCCGGGGCCGAAGCGAAGAAAAGCGACTCTTACTGCGTGGTGCCGCCAGAATGGAAGGAATTGCGCTCTTCGCGAAGGTGGCGGCACAAAACACCACATATGTTGCACAACTTATATAAAGAGAGCGCGCGAAGGCGCTTTCAGCTCGTTTGCTAAGCTGTGCCTCGCTGGGAAGATCTTGAGCTGGCGGTCCGTAAGCCTACCTACAGGCGGCCTGATCACGCGCGGAATGCGACTGGTCGATGAGTGGCCGATAGCGGCGTGGTCCGCTCCCACCGACGCCGCGGGCGACAGCCTGCAAGGAACCATACGTCAAAGAGCCTAGGGGTGCGTTGGCGAAGCCGGGAGAGCTCAGGAAAATATTATTGCTTTTCTTTCTTGCCGCTTTTATAGCTCCCGCTGAGCGTTTCGGTGTAGAGAGCACTGGCTCAATAGAGACGAACCTTACGCTGAGGCATTTTGCAAGCGGATAGCGGAGTACGTCGGATGAACTCAGAGTTGAATGAAGGGAGTAAACCGTTTATTATTACGGCTTTAGTGCTTTAAACCATTACCACGTTAATGCCTGCAAGAAAAAAGTACATGTGTCAGGTCTGTTGAATCCTCTTCCCACAGAAGCGCGTGGTTTCTTGATTTATGGCTTGATACCAATTTTACATCTATGCGAGGACTATGCAGCTTAAGCAGAAAGGAAATGGCGACACGAAAAGGCACAGATACGGCACGGGTCACCGCGGAAAATAAAATGAAACCGAGAAAAAAAAAAACTTGCTAAACTTTGATGCACCGCATTCGAGTTTGTTTCCACACGGATGTTCTAGTACGCATCAATATTGGGCATTTACGTGCATGGACGCGTCTCTGCCGGAGTTACTTTGGCGCTAGGTATGGTAGACTAAACAAAAAAAAGCATGGGAAAATCAACTGGGCACCTGCACGTTTAACTTCCGCTGTTAGTCAAGTGACGCTGTCTACCAACCAAGTTTAGCAGTAGACTGAGCGCTTGAATTGATCATGATAGTGCGTAATGTTTGTTCAAAATGGTGGCATAAAAATTCCCATCGATATGAACGGAGCAGGAAATTAATTTTTTGCTCTATGGGCTCCGGTGCAGTGCGTTTCGAGCCCGTTGCTGCAGCGTGGCACTCATTCTACATCCGTCGAAGACAAGCCAGCGCAGATTCCCGCATGCCTTCGGTTGCGGTGCTACGCAAGATCTTGTCAAGCGTGCGCGTAAGTCAGATCACCGTACACAATCACGTCAGGAAGACGTTTACCCATCACCCTCTAGAAGCACTGCTCGAACAACAAAACTGAAGCACTCGCAGACCGCAAACATAAACATGTCAGTCAGACGTCACCGGCAAGACGTCTGCAAGTTCGTCTTGGACGGCTCACGTTGTGAAGTGTCCCGAAAGCGTGCCGTGGCCTCTCCCTGCGAAGAAATGTGGGCCCCGTTTTGTTCGAGTGATCACCCATGAGCGATTGTTTTGAAGGATTCAGGTCAAGAGAATATATGCGCAAGTGATGTCAGGGAAAAGAGACAGAGAGAAAGATGAGGAGCGGGGGCTCGTTGGGGAGTAAGGGGTGAAAATGTATCGAGCAGGAGGTGAGTACCATTCTCCTATGCATGTGCGATATTGATTTCCTGTCTTCTGGAATTCATTTGCATTAAGCAATGTTTAACGATGTGCAGTAATATGCTTTTGTGAAACGGCACTGTCATATGGTCTGAGTACTTGCGTTCTTCACCCTTTAGTGCCAGTGCTCTGCCCCCATTTCTACTCATATATCTATAAGCGCCCTTTCTAGATGCTTTGCATCTGAACCCACCTTTGTATCTATGATTATTGCTCCTGGTAGCTGCGGGTAAATGCGAAGTGGCCTGCCGTTGCTTTCAAGCTGCGGTTACTGGTTTCTGCCTGTGTTTCTAGCGCATGTTTAGTTGCTATGAGATGTACCGTGGAGCCCACACCCCGCCAAATGGGCAGCAGACCCTATTCAGCCGAGCGTCCGGAACTTCGTCCCTGCTGCGAAAAAATGTGTCATGCAGTGGCAAGCCAAAGTATGAAGTGCAGCGTGACGTGGTGAAAAATTCCAACATATAGTTAACCCTGCATTTACGGCACTGTTACAGAATGTCGTTCACTGTGGTCCTCATTACCCCTCTTTACCGAAGCTGCACACTTGCTCCGTGACCTGTTCATTCGCTTCAATCTCACTATGTGTACTAATGACTGCGCACGTGTGTTGCATCGCTGTAGGCGGTTTGACTAACTTGCTTGCAACCTTGTTTTGCTGTGCTTGGCAAAGGCGCCACTTGTAGGGCTTCCTCTTCCCTTTCTCTGATCCTTAAGTGTCTCCGCTAAAATTATTTGAGTGACATGCATCTTACTTTGCAAATTTCCAGCAAGATTTTTTTCGATAAACACATTGTAGCTCTGCACTAGAAAAGTAGTTCACCAGCGTGGCTTCTTCGGGTTGTTGGTGCATAGTCGATAAACACAAACTCTGCTAGTTATAACAGACTATGCACCAACAATTAGCCGCCGCGCTGGCTCAACGGGTATGGTGGTCGGCTGCTGACTAGAAATGCGCGGGTTAGATCCCGACCGCAGCGGTCGTATTTCGATGGAGGCGAAATTCTAGAGGCCCGTGTGCTGTGCGATGTCAGTGCACGTTAAACGAGCCCAGGTGGTTGAAATCATCCAGAGCCCTTCATTACGGCGTCCCTCATATCCTAAGTCACTTTGGGACGTTAAACCCCATAAAACAAAAGCTAACAAGCAAATAACCTTTTCACTTTACGTGGGCTTGCTATGCTGCCCTCTAAACATTTCTGCGGCACCAGCCACCACTCTGCCAACGCTTGCACGCTGGGTCGCCTTTCCACCAGCGCCGCACCTTCGTGGGCGACGTCTGCGGCGAAGCAGGAGGATGCACAGAGTGGTCTCAGACCGGCTCGCTTTGCAACCAGGCCGTCGACGGCGCGGGCGGAGGAAAGGCGCAGACAAGAACACAGCGAGCCCGCATCTTCGATTGACGGCCTGCGGGGCGCGAGCGTGTGTCGCGAACGCGCACGGCGGGATTGTGTAACCTTCGAATGAGATGACGCGACGCGCGTATACGCAACGCACTCTCTTCCTGACAAAGGAAGGAACCGCTCGCGCGCATTCATCTGAGGAGCCAGCGCGGAAAAAACGGGTAGCGCTGTGTGTACGGTCTCGTTTTAGAACGGATCCGCGCCGGTGAAACTGAGTGGACACTTTTGTTCGGCGGCTGCGTCCGCATGGGACGCGACGAGGAAGCGAGGACCGGGCCACCCGGAGGAGACAGAGCACGGAACGCGATTGAGACATGGCGCGTCAGAGGACGTCGCTATCTTCCCCGACGACGCCGCGTCCGGCAAGGCGTTCGAGAAGCCGACTGCAATCTTGTACCGAATGTTGAGTCTGTGGACGTGGCGCCCAATCCCAGCCAAAGTAAATTAATGACTGTCCAGGCAAATTAATGACTGTGTTTCAATATAGACGCGCAAATGCGGCTCCGACGAGGAAGTCGGCGGTCAAGACGACGCAGTATGGTGTGCATGCGCAAGTGAAATGAGAGTCTATGGTGAAGCGAACGTACGAGTAAATACGAGTAAATGCTCGAAAATGCTATTTGTAGTGCGCCGGTATAGTGGTCCACATTCAGGACTCGAAACTGACCAGGAAAGACGAGGGGAAGCGCCTCCGCGTGGTGGGCTCGTCTTGAATAGATTCTCGTCACCGCGAAAAGTTTCGTGATAGTTTGGCGGCGTGGCATCTGGAAACTGTAATTTCACTGTCGCTGTCCCCGTGAGAGCTTTTCTTATTTGCGTAACAAAAACTACCTTATTTGTCAACGAGCGTGCGTTTGTGAACAGTTAAAGAATGTTGTAAAATGTGTGATGTATATTTGTTTCACTTCCCTCTGTCTGGCCTCATCATTTCTTTTATGCAGCAATCAAGCGGCTATATCTGCATTCATGGCGATTATTTCATCTTATTTCAGGCAACAGCGTAATACCGGATGTTTCTCCTCAGATGTTCTGCAATCTTTAAAAATAGACTCTTTGACTTGGAAGAGCGCTTTTTTTTTTTTTTTTGCGGCACGGCATTGTCAGCGGTGTAGCGCAACTTAGTTAGGCGTCAACTAGGCCTAATACTGAATAGTTACCTTTTTAACTATCACAGTTAGTCTCCTTAATTATTGAAAATCGTGTAGCTCACCGCAAGTAATATCCATATCAGTGTTTAAAATTTCGAAGACTCAGTTACTTTTTGCTCTGTGGCCCAAAAATTTTGGCTATTACTACGAGTTACGTGCACTGGAGTGGTTGTTTTGCCTGCAAGCTTTTGCATATAATTTGGCGCAAGGTAGGCGAAATTCGTTGGGGCAAAGCGCCGAGGGTAACTGCGTTTTCGAAATTCTAAACACTGATATGGATATTACTTGCGATGGCCTATACACCTCTCAATACATAAGGACACTAACAGTAATAGTTAAAAAGTCAACTACTCAACATTAGTTAACCAGCCTACTAGTTAACAGGTCATAGCTGCATACTGACGCGCTACACCGCTGACAATGCTATGCCGACAAAAGTGCTCTTCTATAACTGAAACATCCTATTTTCAAAAATCGCAGAAAATCTTAGGTAAAACACCCTGTATAATCCTCTATTTACGACTACGCGAAATCTATGAATGGGAGCCTCTCGCCCTGCTGCATATGTTGGATATGGGTCAGTTTCAAATGAACTGCTGTACTGAAAATGTATTTTTAAAAACATGCAAGTATTTTCCGCATGAAAAAAAAAAGTAGGAAAAGAAGAAAGCGAGGGAGGGAGTGAGCGAGAGACTGTTGCGCGCTCAGTTCTGCTGTAATGACAATATTGCGGGCCGAACTAGGCGAGCAAATTTGATGCCATTCAGTTCCTACATGACGTGAATATCTAAAAGCGTGCTCAGAGATTTTGTGTTCCTCCCGAGCGTGTCTAGCAATTTATGACATCCGTAAGGCAGGCGCAAAATGGTGAGAGCGAGAAATAACTGTGTTAGTAGGCTGCCCCTGTTTCGCTTCGCACATGGGATTTGCAGTACGTCGGCGATAACTTTCTCGCAATTTACGGCCCCCACTTGCACCGCAGCTGTCGCGTCCCACCTCTGCGTAACACGCGCAATTTCTTTCCGGAGGCGACCTGTTTACTGTGCCACGTCCACCCAGCTCTGAAGTGGGTGGCCCGCGCCGGGCTCAGCGCGGCGGCAATGTCGTCCAGTCGTCAGTGCGGCTTAGCGGCGCCGAGGAGTACGTTCCTCGCATACCTGTCCACTGGGCTCGCGAATTTGGGAAATGTAGAGCGTGCGTTGCTATCGTGTCAGCGCATCGAGTGCTTAAAGCATATCGCTCGCGACGCCGTCAGGAAGTCGTTCGTTGCGCCCGCGAAAGACTCTCGAGCATTTGCGACGACATCCCCATTAGCATGGGAAATGGGCGCTTTGTTTAAGAGTTGGACAGAGAACATATACCCACTGCTTGTCCTGCCGAGCGTGTTCCGGCAGCTGCGAGTTGCGGACACGGCTTCCGCCGGTCAGCTCGCTTCCCACCGTCGCCTTCGCGTCAGTGCTCCTTTCCTAATCTTTCGTCGCCGCACTGCAGCGACGCTCGTACATCTGCGGCGGCGACGTCCCCTGCGAAATACGTGCTTCGACAGCAACAGGCTGAACGTGACATTCTCGCGGTCCGCTGACCGGCTGCGGCGCCAAAAGCTTTGCGGAAAGAGTGCACCTTTTCTTATTTTTTTTTTTCGTTTTTGTCAGCCTGCTTCCCCTATACCGGCGCCTCGGCACGTGGGTATTCGGCTTGCAATCTTCACTCCCTTTGTAAAAGTGGTTACCGTCTTCCCCCTGCCCCGTTTCTTCTTATTTCTCAGCATCTAGCTTTGCTGCCGTTCTCAGGGGAGTTTTCTCCATCAATCAGCCTCATTTCCACGCAGCGGGGACTTTCGCTACGCCGACCGTCCCCCTCGCCGTTGGCATCATCGTTCGTTCTGTCGCCTCGAGGCAGACTTTGGCCGCAGTTTTCCATTGTTTGCGTGCCCCAACGCGGAAATGTAATTGAGAGGAGCGAAAGGAAGAGCGGGAACATAAAGATAAGGAGAAGCGTCTTGTTTATTGGATGGCTGAACATACACAAAAGCGAGAACGGAAAAACCGCGACGAGTGGTCGGCACACACTTTTCTTCTTACCTAGTACTATGTGCAGGCGAACGATCGCTTCCCACCAGCAAACCCTGTACATGGAGCTTTCTTTCTTCCCCTGTTTTGTTTGTTACTTAGCTTTCGGTCTTTCTGGAAACGAAGTTTTCATTTCATTTCAATTAATGCAAATATTCCTGGCCGTTTTGATCGCGCCTTGTTTGGATCGCACTCTGTGTAGCTCTGGTCTGGCTTAGAAGTTACGCTGGATAGGTATGCAGTCAAATAGTAAGCGTGTCTATTCCTTGAATAAATGGAAGCCAGTATGTTAGCATTGTAAACTCGGATGTATGTTGTCGAGCTGGCATATGTTATTTATGTTCAAGAAAATCAACACGCTTATGCCATGACTAATTGCAAGCAGTGTGGTACTTGCGACGCGTCGTGAGTTGAACATTCGGTTGAGTGATGCACAAAATGGCACTGGTTGTGGATATTACGGCGAAGAAGCCTGTGCTGCCGTGACCTGCCTGCGGAGGGTGTCCAGAAATCTGTTAACCGCGGTTTTACGTTGCATGTGCATGAGCCTGTAATTTTACCCTAGAAAAAAAAGTCAATGGGGCTAGCTATGCGCAAATGCTCGCACCTAACGTTTTGCGTTAACCGCAGTCAGCTTACCGAAGAAGTAAGTATTGGCTATTGCTAAGATTATTACTCTTTAATGCTGGCGAATTATATTAGGCCGTGTATTTCTTCGAGTGTCGATATTTCATTGCGCCTCTCTCGCCGAATTTACTTGTCCTAAGCCTCATTATTTTGATCCAGAACTTAGAGGCTGTCTATTGTAATGACGCTCAAGGACGGTCTGCTTGCGTTTTGCTGGCCGAAACTTACAGCGGCATATATATATTCCGAAAACCTCATGCGAAAACAAAAACAATCGGCTAATCAGGAAAAAACACTAATCTGTGTTCTGCTGGAATTGGCTGTCGCTTAATCTTCAGATTAATGAATACATGCACTTCGTTGTTTCTTGTTTGTTTCAGCAGCGATTCCGAATCGCTGATGAATTTATGCACCAAAACCTTGTGGCTCAGTTTTGTTTTCGGGTATAAAAATGATGCAAAAAGATACACAACGCTTTTACACTTCCTGTCTCTTTTTTTCTATCCTTTTATTAATTTAATCTAGATAAACATCTGGATAACATTTCATCCGGTGGAAACACGACAGCCCGCGTGTTTAAGCATCGTAAATAAGTGCTCCACCAGCCCCTCATTTGCTACGCCCATTTGCGCCTCATAATTTCGTCCTTACGTATGCACAGTAACACCTCCGAACAGGTATATTCAAAGAACCGACGCTCGCATCCTGTGCATGAAGCGTTGTTTCTTTCAATGTGGTTGGTCTGTCTTGCTGACTGGTTGGCCTGCCCTTTCATTTCACACGATGGCTGCTAGTTCACTTGGTATCTGACACAAACGATTACCACCCAAAGTACAGAAAATCCAACGTAAATCTTTTTTAGCCTTCGAAAAAGCACGTTTGTCTTTCGTGCGAGGATGGAAATAAAAAGCTCTTTCCGGTGGTCATCACGCGCGGGCAGATGAATTTTATTTGTTAACTACTAACGGCCAAGTTGAAACTGATTAACGCGCGTTCTAATTTAATTTTAAATGGAAAAGTTTCGCTGATGCCAGAATGAAAGCCTGTAATATCATGCTTATTCTTGGTTCGACACCAAATATATGTCTATTTATGTGAGCACTGCACCCATTATTTTTGTGACCAGTGCACACTGAATGCCGAATTTTGCTATCTGGGCAGGAGCCTCTGTCAGGCCATGTGAGCTTTAGCTGTTGCTCCATTATTTCTGTAGAGGAAGAAGTGAAATAAAACCTGAAAACCTGAAAGCCTTCGCCCTTTTAAAGGATCGCCCACCTATGACTCACACGCTTGCCTAGGGGCCCTAGTGGCTCGATACTTAGCCCAAGAGGTGTCCGTGTGGTTTCTTTCTTCCTTCGTGAAAGGCAAAACCAGGAAAGCCGGATGCCAATGCGCGGCTCCAAAGTAAAAGTAGTGGAGATGTATATCAACCGCATCTTCATCCCATCCTAGGCCCATAAAGTAACGTTACACCACGTGGTGAGCGCAGCTTCTGATTAGGCTGCGTAAAAAAGCCATGAGTTGAAAGCATCCGTTCAATATCAATAAAAAATGGCTTGACGACTTGACGTGGTGTTCTTTTTAGATGGAAGAGCCCGATGTACATGCAAGCAGGCTTATCCAACCGGAGCGTATACTTGTCGCTTTTCTTTCTTTCTCTCGATAGTTTTCGTTTTATTTAGGGTGAAAAAAAAATAATTTTTGAGAAGGAATGGCTCACAGCTAAACGCCTTCAGCGCCATAAGCTGCTTGTTCGCACTACTGATGGCAAAGCTGGGGCCAAGAGTATGTCTCGAAAAAAGAGGCTTTTTCATGGCCTTTTTCGTTGGTTGCATTGCGCGTTAGCCTGCAAAACACGTACACTCACACACACGCACAGCATGGTCTGCACTTCAGTGCATTGTTCGTCGTCGTTTGTTGCACGCCTTCACCACCAGCCACCGTATCCCCCGTAGCCGCCATGGTAATCGAAGCCGTGGTAGCCGAAGCCATGGTGATGTCCCGTGTGCACATGATGAATGCTGCGAAAGGTCCAGTAGAATTCGGTTCAGGTATAGCCATTCTCGTTTTTCTACGCGACAGAGTGTTATTCCCCAACAGCTGCTTCTTAACACACCACTCTATAGATGCTCATTTACAAAACGCGTTCCTCTTTTTGCTGACACAAGGAACATGGCGTCGACATAGCAGACTCGCTGTTTTTATTTTCCCAAATAATTTCGGCTATTTCGACAAGTTACGTGCACTGGAGAGGTTGCGTTGCCAGCAACCTTCTAGAAAGCACATGTATTTTGGCGTGATGTCGCCAAAATTCGTTGGGCCACAGCACTGACGGTAACCGCGTTTTCGAAATTAAAAAAAAAAACTGATATGGATATTACATGCGGCGGGCTACACACCTGTCAATAATTAATGGTCTAACAGTAATAGTTAAAAGTTAACTATTCAATATTAGTTCACCAGCCTGCTAATTAGGACGTCTTACCTGTATTCTGATGTACTACACCGCTGACACTGCTATGCCGAAAAAAATGCTCTTCAAACTCAAAAAGACTATATTTAAAAATTGTGGAAAGTCTTAGGTGAAACACCCTGTATGCTGTTTTTGAAGCTGTCAGCTCAGCCATTAGAGGAGCATTCGACATTTAGGTGAGGCCGAAGTAACATTTACGAAAGGGGTGCATTGTTCACCTTCAAGAGCTTCTGTAGAATGATTGTACTAAATGAAACAGCTGACTGTCTGGCTTTCGTCCACAAGTTTTTAGTGTATCAGAAAAATAACACTAGAGCCAAGAAACGGTTCTTTGGTTGCCAACGCCGCTACTATTATTAATTTTTGCGACGTTCTTGTAATTCCTTCACTTCCGAATCCCCTACGGAATACCTGCTCAACCATCCTAGCAGCATGCGTACGATCTTTCAAGAGCGAAGAAGAGGGCATGTGGGAAGGAAAGAAGCTGTAACGGCTTCACTTTATAGACCTCTGAAGAGTGCTTCAACAGAATGGGATAGAGAAGGCATATAACAAATACAACAACACGGCTCTCTGAGCCGAACGGAACGAACATAAAACAAAAATATTTTCTTTTTTTTTTTTAATAAAAGGAGCGAATGGGTAGCGATAGTTTTTTATAGCCCAATCAAGTGGTTCGCTTCACATTGCAGTAGTCTCAAGTACTTAATTTGCTTTTTGTCATCTCATCTAAAGCACTACGTTGTCTTCTTTTGAGCTGGCAGTTTCAACAAAACGACAATAGCTTCAAGAATATGAGAAGAGAACACTCCCATAGGTCTGATATGCAGTACTGGGCCAAAAGTTTCCAGGACGCGTGAAAAGCAATCTTGTCTCCATAGGTGCCACGTCTTCCAACAATCCCCTTATTTCACTACCACACAAAATCCACCAGGAAGTTGGTGGTAGCGCGAGACATTCTGCTAGCTACTCTAACACGCTACTTATTTGATAGTTAGAGTTAAGGTTCACTCTTCTTTACCGATACTAAGTAATGCGCGCGAATTTTGCTTTTTATCTGATAGGCGAAAACGTTTAAGAATATTTTGTTCTCACTTATCGCATCAAAGATGTCGTGAAAATGACCGGAAGAGCGGGGTTGGCGTCTGACATGCACATGCTCCGCAATTGAGCGCAGAAATCAGGAAGAAAAAAAAAACATGAAAGTGCGCAAAATAGAACGTTCTTGCCCACAGGGGTGTGCATCTCGACTCACGGGAATGAACCACGTCGCAGGAAGCAACGAAGTGTTGTCTCCCTCGTCCACGCCGCTTTGCCGGGCGGCGGACTCACACCGGTATCGGTAAAACTGGATTCACCTCATCGACCGAATAACTGTTTTTGTCCACGGACCTCCGCATCCGCCAACGATACCGCAGCGGAAGCCGCGACTGCGACGTCTCTGCTACGGCCCTGCGCGGCAGCGTCGAGCCAAGTGATATGCCTAGTGGACCAAAACAGTGATTAGATCCGCCCGGTTACCCCCCCCCCCCCCCCCCACCCCCCACCCCTCCCTTCCTGCTTTGATTTCTTCGTTTTTTTTTCTCCGCACCACTCGTCGCCAAAATGCGCGAGTGCTTGTGTATGTGTCTCGCGTCGGCTACGCAGCAGCGATACTAACTGCACGGGTACAGGCACATGCACGGGCACGGCATATGACACGTGATGCTCGTAGTGCCCGTGGTGGTGACCGTGGTGGTGACCGTGGTGGTGTCCATGGGGGTGGTAGTCGTGTTCGTAGTGATCGTCATAGTGGTGGCCGTAGTGGTGCCCATGGTGGTGGTGGCTGTAGAGACTGTGGAGGCCGTGCAGCAGTCCCAGGCCCCCAAGCAGGTGTCCACCGGCGCCGACGCCATACGCGCCGGCCAACACTGCCATCTTGTGCAGCTTTTTGCCCTCGCATGGGGGGGCTGTCAGCAACGCAAGCAGTAGGACCAGCGGCGGCGAGACCAGGCAACGGCTCGAGGAGCAGCGGGAACCCATCTTGGAGGAGAAAACGCAAAATACAAAAAAAAATGGCGGGGAAGCTTAAGTCACTTTGAGGGTGGGATGCGACAACATTCGAGACAACGCTGCTGCTACATGTTTATGTGTCTGTGTCAATTCTTTCGCCCCATGCACACTGTCTTCACTGTTATAGTGTCTTTATTTGCACACACATAATCATGCGCTGAGTCCGCCGAGAACCTGTTCCAACCTGCTTGTCTCGCCCTTTTCCTATGGCACGCTCCCCCATTGTTTTTCAGTTTTGAATTTGTGGGCAGGGTGCAAATGATTTCAGTAGGATTAATTTAGTTGCCACCTGCAACGTTGGGCAGATTGCTTACAACTCGGTGGACAGCTTGACAGCATCACAAGGTCACGTGACCTCTATGGACCAATCAGAGACCTTTGAGACAAACGCAGGGCGCGAAATCGCATGATGTGAATTAAGTCTAATGTCGTATTAAAAATGGGTGTCGAAACAGGTTACAGCATGGCTAGCCGTTCGCTCGTACTTTTTTCACCAGGACAAAATGAACCACACTTTGAAGAAAGGTCACTCGACGTTATGGTGTCGTTTACAATCAGCTACACATCAACTTTGGTACACACTGCTGTGAGCGCATATACTGATGCGAGTTTGGAAAAATCGCTTCATTCAGCCTGGACTTTACTCTTTTCATATGCCGATATATGAATCACATGGTGTTTGCTGCGCTTGTAAAGAACAGTGAGCGCAAGTATCTTGCATCGATGAGCTCAGGCACACGCAAAACTACATCACACACTCGTCTGCAGTTCTCGAACCGTATACCAGGAGGGTAATCTTAAATTAAGTATTCGGGTGAACAGGAACGAAACAAAACAAAAACATACACTGCCATATAAACAGAGCAGAACAAAAGTTTGAAGGCCTTCTTAACCGCATTCTTTAAGAAGAAAATCTTCTTAGGTTGCTTGCTTATAATGTCTACAGTGAGTGTCTAATATTTTTACCGCCAGAACTCTGACTGGAGCCGGTTCCATTGCCCTTTTGTGGTATGCATAAATCATCACCGTCCATTGTTCGAGTACCTGCCAGTGGATAGTCATATGGGACTATACTAATCCGACCCACTAATCCACATTATTCCATCCACAAATTCACCGTAATCCATTTTCTGTGGTGGGTCCACTGCCAAAATTTCGAGGGTCCTTTGAAATTTTAGGGGTGGGTCAACTTCCAGATTTTGTGGGTGCACCTGCCACCTGACATGATGGGCAGGTTGCTCACAATACGGTGACCAGGTTGCACCTGCCACGCTGGGCATATTGTGGTGGCGTCACAAAGTCACGTGGCCACTCTCGACAAATCAGGATGGTCCATCAGGACAAATTTTGAAGACGTCACACGGTCACTTGGTCTATCTCGAGCGATCAGGGAATTTCGTTACGGAGAAGACGGAAATTGCATGATGACAGCCTTAGTACTATGGCCTTAAAACAGATACTAATAATCGTACCATAATAAACACTACACTTGTGACTGCCAAAAAAAAAAGGTGTAGCAAGTAAAGCAACTTGCCTCGGGTACATAAGATGAAATTGGTGTAGTAAACGACAACAGTACACGCGACACGGGCCTCAGTATATTAATCGGATGACGGATGACTTGCCAACTTCCGACCTTGCTATATTATAGTATTTCATCGTACCCCCGCAATACCCCCCCCCCCCCTCCCCCATGAGCCTTTTTCATCTCCTCTTTACAGATGGGTACTCCAGCGCACACCTGCGCTGGCGCCGTACGTGAGAGCGCGGTGGGCATCTCGAGAGCTACGGACCTTTGCTTGTTATTTTGTCTTGTGATCTTGCATATTCAAGCGGCCATATTGTTTTCCTCTTTTTCGGAGCAAGGCAGGAACAGATCTACTTCCTCCTGCGCATCCGATTCTAACCACCCTGAGGTCGATGCTCAACTCTGTCGAGCAGTCGTTGCATTTGTCTTTTGTTGCTTGTGCGCCCCGCAATTAAGTCACTGCTTGCCTAAGGTCTACCTGGCAGCGTTAAACAATCTTCAGGACCAAAAGGGGCAAGGCCTAGCAAATACGACGGACCAAAAAGTATTTACGGGTGGCAAATAGAGTAATGAAGTGGCGAAAGAAGGTGTTTGCATCAAAGACTACACCTCCACCGTGAACCTCCTTCCAGTGCGCGTCACAGGTGCCACTTGCCTGCCGTATAATCGACCGCTATATATCGCAATAAAATGAATCAGGTATGACAATGATTGACGTGTTTTCCTACCTTCGCAAGCGTTCTATCGCTGTTTTTACATGTTGGCTAAACAAGATTTTGAGGCTGATTTCTGTTTGTATGGCGCCACACCAGATTTCCTGCGTTGACAGAATAATGCACAGCCACTTGAACCGTGCTGTGGCACCTTTTCCGTAGTTCGCCGTATCGTATCAATGAGCTCGTTTCTCATTCGCGTAGCTGCAGCATGCAACACGGACTACTCGGCTTGCATGCTCCGTACGTAAAGCGGGGTAAGGGCGGCAGCAGCGTGGCACGGGCAGTGGAACTCTCTTCGGCCCCGAAAACCCCGTGAATTCGGAACGCCCGGCCCCATCGCAGCACGACCGTGTTGTTGTTGACACAGAGGAACGAGGGGAATACACAACACATTCTAGTCGGGCCGACCAGGAGAGGCAGCGAGGAGGTGCAAGAAGGATGAAAAACGCGAACATGACGCGCGGCATGGTCAGGCGGGACCCGGTGACCAGCCGCGGGCTAGCGGAACGCTTCCTGCGGCACCGCGGAGACCCGCTGCGACCCCGATAACAGCCAGTCGATGGCTCGTCGCGGCGTCATGCCCTTCCCACGGGAGTACGCTATCTCGGCGAGAGATACCGGTCGCTTCCCAACCGGCCCTGTGCGCCGAGCGTGAAAGTGGTACTAAGTGCGAAATTATTCTCGTGAATCCCGTGCGCAGCGGACCGCGCGCGCGGGAACACATGCCGAAGTCAGCCTCTCCTTCCGACGATGCCCCGTCGTGGTCGTTGGGCTGCCTTCGCGATGCGCGGTAGCGGAAGCGCCGCCGCCCGCGCGCGCACACGCGTCGCAGGCTTTCCGAGCGCGTAAACTTTCACCGCCCGTGGAGGGAACGCGGCCTGCTCGGTTCTTGCGGATGGCGAGATGCAACGCGCGCGCTGGCTCTTCGCGCCAAAATGCCGGGTGTGCGCGCGCGCGGGAAACGAAGCGCCCGGGGAACGGGCGCATCGAGCTATTCTCATCGGTATCCGAGCTGCTGGCCGGATGTACGGCTGCCGCGCATTGTTTCCGATCGGAACGAGATGCCCCAGTCAAATAATACTCGCGCGCTCATCGAGGCCAAATCAGTGGGAGTGCGAAACTGCATATGCGCCGCCAGTGAGCGGGCAAACCAAGAGCGAAATGCTCCGGAGAGCCGCTACAAATTCCCGTCCGTTTGTGCTTCGGTAAAAGTAAAGAAACATGCAATTGACGAAGTTGTGCGTGCGCATCCATGCGTCCGCGCGTGGGTGTGAGTGATACCGCAACACATGGAGGAAGGAAATTTTCCTTCCTTAATGTCGCAATATTACGCGTGCGAGACTGTGGACTGTTGAATTTTGCGGGGCTTTAGACAACCTTGTTTGCAACCTTGTCTAGACAACCTTGTTTAGAAAAACCTTGCTGCATGTGTGCTACGCGCTTAATGCGCTCATGTCGCGTAGACGTTGCATCGATGACAAAATTGCACGTAGTGGTTGTGGCATGGCAAGTACGTTTTCGCCCTATAAATTTTTCTTGCTGGTGTTGACTATATATGTGAAAATATGCCCTGCAAATTGTGCACGAGCGTTTGGACTGCTTCGGGATAAAGCTTGCACTGTTGGACATTGCATTTTATAGAGCACAGTGACAAGGAGTAGCAGAAGACGACATTGCAAATAGCTCTAAAACGCGAATAGCTATTCGAAGCAGAAAAATTAGGTTCGATATCGTTACACAGCCGCTGAGGCATGCTTGTGAAGTTGAACCCTGCGTAAGGTGATGCTTCTCCGCCGTCCATCAGCAGCACGCTGTTAAGAGCGGACAACGTGGTCCTGGGAGCCGGGTGTGACTCATCGCAAAGCAAGGGATATGACGAGGCCTGGCGCCGGCGGCAGAAGCATAGACGACGACGGACGGGGTTGTTGCTCTCCAAACCACCGAACCTCCGAACCGATCGAAGGACGCTGTCTCCCACGGGCCTGGGAGAAATTACTGTCAGACGAGTGTCGTCGTTAGGTAAAGATGCGGCGAGAGCTTGCGACAGCAGCAGCAACGGTGGAAGCAGAGATGCACAGGAAGCACGGCGGAAGCAGCGGTATACGTTGGCCGAGTCGGCCTTCGGGTCACCGGACGGGATGATGCTACGCAAGGTCACGCTGAGCGAGGCTGCTAATTGAAAGACGCTGTGTCGAAGGGGTCTCGTGCTTCAGCCATCCGGCGGGGGAGTTCGAGGAGGTTCAACCACCTGCGAGAAGACTGCGGGATTCTGCTTTCCCACGGAGGCAACGCACAGAAAACTTGCGGCAGTGGTCAAGGTGACGCATCTGTGTTTGATGACTGTCTTCCCCTTCTCATCCCCCGAGCTGTGAGAGAGCGAGAGGGCATCAGCACCGCCCTGCCGTGGGTGGTACCGCCAGCATCATCAACTGACCATCCGATTGGACAACATTCTTCAAACTAAATTCCCCAGTCAGGGATCTGGGGAATACGAACCGTATATAACGGGACGTTGTTTGTGATCGGAGCATTCGATTCCATTCTCATCTGTAAATATGTAGAATAAACCCTTCTGTACAGTTTCCTCGATAACGCAGTCCGACATCGTCATTCGGAGCTGGTACCTGCGGGGCTAAACGAGTTAGTCATCTCCAGGACCCCTCCGTCTTCAACTCTGGTTCCAGCGGTGGGATAGAAGCCCCATCTTTAACACTGGTTCCAGCGGTGGGATTGTGGCCCCATCTCTAACAACGCTCTGTAGTGATACGGTTTCCCTTATCTTGTCGGTGCAGTCGTCAGCGTTGCGGCAGACTTTTTCTTTTTTAAAATCTACACTTTACAACTTCTCGAACTTTCCATCCTTGCACAGCTGGGCGGAAGGACAATGAAAATGTCTTTTTAATGTAGCTGGGATGTTAGCACTGCGCTAAGAAACACAAGGACGGCTGTATTGCGCGAGCACGTACGAGAGCGGCATGTAACCCCGGAAACAGGGACACACGACAAGTGCTAGTTTTTCTTCGTGGCGTATGAGTCGTGCTGGCCGTTTTAATACTTTGTCGTCTCGCAGAAAGCTCCGGTTTGATTAAGGCCACTGCCGCTTTCACTGCGTCCAAGGGCGCGCAACACTCCCCGTCTTTCGCGGTCGCATCAGCAATCGGCTCAGACGTCACGCTAGAGAGTATCTGGGGCACTTGTACGGCGCCAGACCCGTGGAATGCGGCCTTTGCACTGCTGTAGTTTGTCCGCATTGTCCGGCCGCCACTCAGACGCTGACGTACGGTGCATGCAGTGTTGTTCATCGAACCTGTCTGAATAGATCGGTTTGGCTGATTTCTCTCAGGCGGCGTAATGCTAAGCTGTTCTGGTTGCTTGCGCAGTTTGCATGTAAACTGTAGTGTACTATGTTATACGGCTTCGATCCCGGATATATCGAACCCGGATATTTTGAATTATTGCCTTCTATCGAACACACAGATTATCCCCTGGAAAATCCTGCGTAAAAGCATGCGAAAGTCGCGCAGTATATCGAACTACAACTTCGCCGGTCGTTCGATATATCGAACTGCGCGCCGCGGCCCTGCAAGTGGCGCTTCTGCTAACGACGCTCTGCGATTACTATTAGCACGCGAAGACGAGTCAGCTGCGGGGCCTAGAACATGCTGGCAGCGCTAGCGTTGTGAAACCGTGTGACGAGGTGAACGTAGGGTCCGCCTGAGAGTAGCCTTCGATCTACTGCGCTAATTTCCCACGCCATATCGGCGTCATGCGGTGAAGCCAACCTAACTAAAGCCTAGCGGTGGCTCTCGCCTGGCGTGCTTCGCTCGCTTTGCAGTTGAAGTCTTTGCGGAAATCAACTGTACCTTTTTAATCAGTAGTGATTATATTTATACTGCACTGGTAAAAGGATTCGGCATCTTACGATGTCAAGTGGTGGTTCCAAAGAAACGCTCGCAGCGGCTCCGATGCGAAGCAGGTTAGGCCTACCAACGCCTAGCGAGCGGTGCGCTGCCAGCAAGCCGGCGGGCGTCACATCGCTCCAAGAAGCGCGTAACTAGAGTGTGTGCAATGTATCCTTGCTTCCAGATCATAGATGAGCTTATCTATTGCAGTTTTTATATACCGAACTATTTCGTGATCCACTTTGAGTTCGATATATCCGTGGTCGACTGTACATGATGCATGCCAGAGCAGTGCGAGCAATTGTTCGCCATCACGATGTAAGAGTAGTACAGAGCTGACGTAGGAGCAGGATGAGTGACAGACTAGTGAAGCCCCAGAATGCTGGGAAACCAGTGTTTCAGTACGGCCGACGGCTGGAAAAGGCTTGTTCGGGAATTAACCGCAGTACGCAGCCGTAGGAAAGTCGATGTCAAAGATTTTTCTTTCTTTAGCAATGGCACTATTACCGCCCAACACGGTTTTCCTATACTTAGAAACTTTTTGAAATGCAAGGTATGTCTACGGTTTAAATTGTGAAGCGAACTAGAATACAGCGCAAATACGGGACGAGAATAGGAGATCCCGCGTGTGTTGTCTCTTCTATTCTGGTCCTGTTTTTTCGCCGTTTCAGTTGTTGTGGTAAACTTGTTTTGCTCCTCGGACACGCACCAGTTGTGGACCTGCCGCTGCAGACCGCTGTAGACCGCACTGCGGAAAAAGCAGAATAACACAATCTGGCGGGCTAGTTGGTGGGAATCCATACGATTTCAACAGCGTGAACACGGTTAGGAAAAGACAGAAGGACACGGTCAGCGCTCTGTCCTGTCCGCCTTCTGTCTTTTCCTAACCGTGTTCGCGCTGCTGAAATCGTATGGAAAAAGCAGGAAGGCAAAAGCGGGACCAAAGGCTCCTGGCACAAAATTTAAAAAGGAAGCGCTTTCACATTTCCTGTTCTTGTGTCTTTATATGTGGAAAAGAGACTGAGCCAAACGGCCTCTAGAGGCGATGGTTAATCCACCCAAGAGCCGGCTACCATCCGCACTTCATTCCCAATCCTTGACCATAGCACTGTATCACTGGGACAGTGCCTGCGGTGCAGGGGCCGATAATAAAGGCAAAAGCTGCGGAAAAGCCGGCTGATCCTATCTAAGCCGGATCAAGCCTTTCCCTGACGCGGCGGCGGCCGCCGAATGCGGCTGGATGCGAGATAGCATCTGTAAACAAAAAGGCGATCTACCTTGAGATGTCTGACCGTCGAGAAGAAAGAGATCCTATCGAGCCTGCAGGCAGTCCCGGGACACCCAAAGCGCGGGGACCTGCCTTCATCTCCCGAGACCGTGGCCGCTACGATGTGGCGGGGAAAAAAGCCGCATTATCTGGTCGCCTCATATGTCTGGCAATTACGGCTGAAAGCGACAAAAATATCAAAAATTATCCCAGGAGAAGAATTACGGATGCCTTTCTTATCGCATACGCCTTCAATCTTATAACCGAGGCCTCAGCGCGGAAGTGCTGGACGGAAACATCTTCAGAAGTGTGCAAATGAATTGGCTCAGATTTCCTCTGATGTCGGAAACAGGAAGACGGAAATTAGGACCAGATGCTGCAATAAGCGCAGACCGCATGCCTGTCATCGCTTACTAATGACTTGGCTGCGAAGGAAACGTGTGCAGTGAAAATAAACTCTCCGTGCAGTCGCCAGGCACTTGCTTATGTAGCCGTCCATACTACTGCAAATCGCGGGAATTGAAGCAGGAAAACTACGCCCCGCTACTAGCCCCGAGCTTCGGGTCGTAGTAGATAAGATTCCGCAACCGATGAGCTGCTATCTCATTGGAGCTGCCCCTACTTATTGAGATTATTTGCTGTGTCATTCAGGAGCTCTGAATACGCACTGAGCTGGCGGGGTATACAGCACTCACCGAGTACTGAGACAGCTTTTCCACTTGAGACATAACATGTAGTGCATCACCGCACTCATTGGTTTCCAGCTTCCCAGGGGTGTCATCTTTGTGACATTCAGTTATGCATGCAGAAATGCGTTTAATGTCTACATTCGCAGTTTTCTGCGCTCGAGGTTTTTGTCCTTGCGAAGAAAATATCGTAGACCCAGGCTGGCCTAGAATCTGTAAAGCACTAAGATCTTCGTCAGCATAAGCACTATCATACATGGCCCCGCTCAGCCTGCATATTGTACATGTTATCAAGGTGGGGCTTCAAAAAAGCGGACGAAGAAGAAGACGCAGAAGTTTATCAGCTTCAACAGAATTCATGGGTTTTACAGGGGAACCCGTAAGAAGAAGACCGGAAGAAAGGCTCGGGAATCCGTCACGTTCGCGCTTTCCTAACGGGATCACACGGGATTTTGACCATAAAATACAAGGTTATCCTGGTGAGGTCGGAAGAAGATGAGGTACCAGCACACGAGGAAAGTAGCCTCAATAGTGTCATAGGCTACAACAACAACAACAACAACAACAACAACAACAGAATGCATGGGTGCTCCCGCGATACCACCCTAAAACCCGTGCTGAGCAGTGGTTGTGCTCGGCTGATTGATTTTCAATCAGTCAGCCGAACATCATAGCCACTGAGGCACTACGGCGGGTCATAATAGGAGCAGAAGTATGAGGAGAGGAGGTGCGCATGCATCCCTGCAGTAGTAGTCTCGTTCAGCATTCACGAACATGTCCGCATTTCTTTTTCTCGCAGCTTCAATGTTGAGATTCTCACTAGAGCGAGTAGCGACGCGCCTTACAATTCACGCCCAACTGGGTTGCTCGCTTGCACGCGCTGGCCGTGCCTTTTAGGAAGAGTGGTAAATAGCGTGAAAACTGATGAGTCTTTTTTTTTTTACCGGCCTGTTTATAAGCAAACCATAAACGGCAAAAGAAGACTCATTGCCGCTGCCCACACGCTGTGAGCACAGTGTGTGTATATAGCGCACGAAAACGTAGCTATAGTTTATATAGGGCTGCATTTGATTGGAAAGATATGACGAAAATAAGAATTCTTAGCGAGATCTAGTCTTGTCTTTCGTACGTATCACGAAAGTTACAAAAGGAGGTTCGAACAATTAACGCATTGAGGGATGATCGGGCGATCCGGCGAGGGATGTTTTATTCGCGAGCGTACGTCTTCCCAGCAGAAGGCGAGCAGCAGCGGCGCGTATCTTTCCCGGACGGGCGAGCACTTAATACTCCCGTATTTTTAGTGTGGCCGACTATAGTTAGACGCGTTACGTGGATGCGCCGCCATACGCGCGTACCAAGAGGAACAGATTGTTAGCCTTCCTCAGGCCGGCCCGTCGAACGAGCTGCTGAGCACAGCGGTAGCTTTGTCCATTTTGTCTACAAGTACGCGGCAGTATAGATTATTTATTTTCTTGTGCCACACGCGTTTCCTTTCGCTGAAGGAAGGAAGTATTTGAGTCCGCAGCGTATGGGGGCGCATTTCCTCTCGTTGAAGGAAGTTTTCCCACGGCAGGTCATTCATTTGGCGGCTCTCAGTAGCACGCGCAGCCATGGAGGCGAGCCTGAAGAATAGGTGTGCGCGTTTAGCGCCAAGGTTCCGTGCTATAACAGACGCGTTTGGTGCGCATTAAGTAAGGGCGACTTTTATATTTTAGCGAATAAACACTAATCGGGACCCGCTGTTTTAATGTTCAATTACCGGGGTTGTTTTGATATCCAAGAAACGCTCGACATTGCGTTCAGTTCTCGCGAGTGACAGCCGCTACCACATATAAGTACAGCGTACAATTTGCACCGCAGAAATTGCTTTCTACATTTCAAGTCAAATTTGGCAGACTCAGCGAAACATAAAACATAGATTATAAGGACCCTGTCGTTATAACATGCATTACTCAGTATTCATCGCAACGCGGTTAAATTTCTACTAGACATATAATTATACATTTGCGAAAGTTTCAGGGACCATTAAGAACATAATCAAGAAGCTAGTGCGCGGCAGCCTTCCCCATCCGTTCAATTTTAAAACAGGGCAGAATGTTTTATCTGCCCTTTCAGAACGCATTTCAACGGCCACTAAGGTTTACCGAGGCAGTGACGGATGCAATTCGCCAGGACTCGATTTACAAAGCAGCCAGCGGACCGCGGCACACTCAGGGCGCTCAGCGAAAATAGCCCAACAAAGCCAGCGGATTCTTCCCACCCGATGCATGCTTACGTCGTTGGTATTTGCCCTCATATTAAATCCCGTTCTTGAGCGCCACCTAAACACTTTCGAGGTGCCACTCACTGCCATCGAGTGAACTGAAAGTTCGACGACTGCCAGGTTCCTCAAAATGTGGGCTCCCGGCACATCGTACGACGCGTATACATTCTCCATTTGACGTTGCGCGCATGACCGAAACACTGCGGGACGTGTACGCAGTCTACACCGCTGGATGGAGAACGTTCCTTCACGGAAAAAGCGCCGCGTCTTGCCAGGGTCATTCTGAGGAGCCATTTCTAAATTCACATTCACGACGTCGCGGGTTCAGTGGGCAGACTCGGACGCGTCGCCGCGTGACGGGAAGCACGAAACGCGCAGAGATACACGCCTCTTGTTCCGCCAGCCGCGCAAACAAGACCGCTCGTAATGTGCCTGGCAGGCCGGCCAG
This sequence comes from Amblyomma mixtum, assembly GCF_055824585.1. NCBI lineage: Eukaryota > Metazoa > Arthropoda > Arachnida > Ixodida > Ixodidae > Amblyomma > Amblyomma mixtum. The sequence continues at coordinate 89,206,354 of NC_143014.1, read as the reverse complement.
ACGCTTCGCGCTTCGCGGGGCACAGCCGCCAAGTACGCTAGTGCTGGGCATTTAAGGTTTCCCGGCTCCTTCTCGGTAACTACCCTGCGTCCCTTCCTTTCGCACGGAACAAAAGATTTAAGACGCGACCTGGCGGATCACGCTATTGTTAGGCTCGCACGGCCGCTCCGAGAGTGAAATGTATCCAGCACTTGGCGCATTGCGCTGCCTCAAGTAGTTCGGTTAGAGGTATTACGGGAAGTTCAGTTAACCACCATCCTTCCTCCAAAACAGCGCGTGCCCTCGGTTGTGAGGCGATCGCATGGCCGCTGCTGCGGTTGCCTCCCAAGGAAAGCAGCAACCGGCCGTTGTGTTGTCAGGGGGTACTCTGCGATCTAAATGGGACACACGAGCACGAGTGACGATAAAGTATTTACCACGCATGCTGCAAACGTCCGCCGCTCATGTCCACGTACCTCTTCGAGATGATTGCACCGCGACGCTCGGAAACTTGCGCGAGTCTGTATGCCGAGCGAGAAACCGACGCAGCCTTGTTGCACTGTGTCAGGGTGACTCCCACGCGTGTCTATAAAGTTGTAGCGCGGAGGGGGACCGTTTTATGCGCGGTCACGGCCAGGTTGCGCGGTCAGCAGAGCGTTTGGCACGCGACTTTCGATGAATGCGCAACAGTTCGTCGGATGCTGTCCTTTTGGTAAATAATCGTCCCCTGCGTGTTCGCTCTGTTTTTTTCCTACGCAACTTTACACGCTCGGCGATGCGCGCACTCAGCCAAAGAAGGCAGGAAGCGGGAAGGATGTCGACGGCGGCCGACCCGCAGTGAAAGTCCCTTAACTCTCTTCCTGCTGCTGCTGCCGCCGCTCCCTCATCTCCGGTCCGGCACAGCGTACGAGAGACCCGGTGCCCCGCACTGGACTCGGCCGAGGAAGGGTCGTCCTCGCGAACTATACGCTGAGGATTTGTTCGCTTCGCCCGCGTATCGTCTGCCCTCACGGCCAAAAGCGCTGGCGATGTTTTAAAACCGGCTTGCCGAGAGTAGCCCGCCGATAGCTGCACCACGCACTCCGGCGAGTTGCCCAAAATCGCACGCACGCCCGCTTACGTACTCGCCGAACTCGATAGAGGCCCCACGAGGAAAGGGTTACATCGTTCGTTATGGCCCGCGCACGTGGCCGGTCCGGAATTCGATCTGCTTCAGCTACACCTGCGCTATAGATAGTCGGGAGCTAACCCATTTGAGACCCGCCGCTCCTGTGAGCGTGGAGCACTAGAGGAAGAGAACGATCGTCGGGGATCTTGTAATCGGCCGCCGCCATTCTTTGGAAGTTATGGCTAATAGCGCGTCTCTTTGCAGCCACAGACACCACCGCGCCGCTCGCTGTGTGCACGCAACGCGCATTCCTGTGCGCCGCCGCCACGGTTGTGTGTGCAGGTGCATGCACCATGCCACGGGGGAGGGGGGAGGGAGGAAGCTATACGTGTTTACCGTAAACACAGACGTGACCGCTGAGGTGAACGCGTGCTCGTTTCCTTCCGGAATAGCCCCGGTGGAGATTTTCGTTCAGATGGCCTCCTGACCGGAAGCATGGCGTCCAGCTATTCAGACTGGTACATAGGAGCAGTGGTGCTCAGTCTCAACACGCGCCCTCTGACCGGGCATTCAGCGGCCTGCTCTGCGCGGCGCGCCCCTGTTCACCTGTTGAGGCACGGCGACGAGCGGCGGCGTCATCCATCACGTGGGCTGCCATTGCCTCACTTCCGGCGGCAGAGGGAACACGCGAAAGCTAGCAGGTGCAGCCCAGCCCATTGTGGTTTGTGCGCACTAAAAGGTCGCGTGAAAATGTGCCAAAATGTGTTTTTAAACCACTAGATCCTTCTAGAAATGTATAACAGTTACATTCAGTTCGTTGCTCCTTACGTGTTTCCCTTTCGTTTTCGTGTACGAAAGAAAAACTAGGCAAATGCAAATGCACTTAAACGTGAATTACTCGATTCTTTAGCATATCACACAAAACGAGGTCATCTGAAGCAATTACAATGGATAGCAGATCAAAATGAAGACTACGGGTGCAGCTAAATGGAAATGTCAGCGCGCAGATATTCAGCCTTAACCTTCATTCTTTTTCTAGCTTCTCTTCAATAAATCCTACCCCTATTATCCTTCTTTGCAAAGTGCGCTGAGAAGAAGGGGGAAAGAGACTTTTTTATTAGCTACTTTTGATGCTGCGATGGTGGAGGTGTAACATATGCTCACTCGCTAGACAGAAAAGAACGACTGGCAAGGAACCGCATGTAGACACCGACGTTTTGGAATCTGTGGCGGGCATCAGGGCGCAACTTGAGTCCTTCGGCCTGTTGTATGAAAAGTACGAGATGGCACTGTTCCCTCTATTTCTCTCTTTCATCGAAGTAGGATGAAATCCTGGAACCAGCGAGGTGGAGGGATGTGAAGAAGGTGAACAAGCGGGTTGAACTACCTGAGAAAAGGCGCACAGCAAAAACGTCGCACACCTGTGAATGAAATGCGGTGGCGAAGCAGGCGTGAGGACAACGAGAATCAGAAAGCAAAAGCCTGCTGTGCAGAGTGGATGAAGTTACGAGGGCAAATCGATGCCCTTGAGCTCGCAGGAGATTCACTTGAGGCACAGCACAGGCTGCCCTCCATAAAGAGCAAAACACCAGGGGTAATTGGCCCGTTCCTTCCGGCGCCAGAAAACTGCGATCATTTGCTTTCACATTGCAAATCACTAAAAAGAGAAATAAGCTTTGTTTTCATTACACGCAATCTAACAAATGCGAACAAAGAGCTACCTTCCAGAACTAATAAATGGGCCGAAAATAATATATATACGAATGTTCAGCATAAAAATGGCAAAGTTCTACTTCGCAACACTGGTTGTGCGGAAACCAGGTGATATCGCACGCAGAGCTAGCGCAATGCTTTAGCACCTTTCGCGCATGATGGAGAAAGAACCTGTTCTTTTTTTTTTTTCTAATGAGCGGCGATTAAAGGGAATTAAAGGGGAATACCATGTCAGGCTAGATTGATGGGGTAGGCTTCCCTGACAAAAAATGTGACTTTTGCTGAGACCAACACTTTTATAAGCCAGAAAATTGTGCAAAAGCGAGGTACACATGGTGCCGCCATTGGAAGACCCACGCAGCGGCGGCGAGTGACTTCTTCATGCCCGAACACTTCTCCGTCTCGATGGGCGATTACGGTCGAAATACGAGGAAAGCAGCGCGGCGAGCACAGCCGACAGTGCGAAGGGAGAGAAAGGTTAATCGCAAGCACGAGCGCTGAAGCTTTCGCCTCGCATTCTATGCACTCAGGCAGCGTGTAGCCGCTGTACGCAGCAAGTTCAGAACCGCAGCGACATTCACGCTATGTGTGCTTCCTACTCGGCAGGTGAAGTGGTTTCATTATCACTTCAGCCGCCGAATCGGCCACTTTTTGCAGGCTGCAGGCGTAATGAAATTGCAAAGTGTTTGTTTCTTTGTGCTTAGTACGCGCTCATGAAGACGCTCATGCATGCACGTCTTCAACGTGCGAAGAAGCGCTATGCGAGCGCATGGTCTTCCATGTTTTCTGCGCAGTGGAAAGGCGAGCATGCTTTTATGTATGCTGAAAAAAGCAGAGAAGTACTAAAAGTAACTCAGTGAAGATGATGGCGATGATGATGATTATGATATATTTTTATGGCGCGAGAGCATTTGTAGCCAAGAGCACCATGACCCGAGGTGTTTTTCGTCTACTCAGTGTTGGGTCGAAGACTCAGTTCCAAAGCAATTCACCCTGAAGAAGCCCAGCACCAGGCCAGGGGAAAGTTTGCACCATGCCGGGTACCCACCTGTGGGTACCCGGCAGCGTACCCACCTACAACAGAACAACCGCCAAAGACGACATGCTCGAAGAAGTTCAGAACGATATAATTGCACCGCCACTACCCAGGAATATGCATCCTATTCATACTCCGTGCGCCGGGCCAAACGGGGAGAAGTGCTTGAGAAAAGCTTCCGCTCTTATAAAGATGAGGACGTGGACTACGTGGATGCCGCTAAGTATGGTAAGAACACGATGATTCTCGCGGTCGTCAATAATAATCAACGCTAAAAATAAGTGCCTCTATACAGTCGGGTAACCCAGAGTCTGTAGAGTAAGCTGTCATAGCACTGGCTTGTGTAGGCACAAAAGCGAAGTATATCATCAGTGACTCCAAAGTTGCCATACTAAATTTCAGCCGTGGTCGTATCTCCCCCCTGACGAATACAATTCTAAGCCATCATGTAACAAACCGAAAAATTAGGCTAGTCTGGACACCAGCACATGCATCCCTGCCTGATAATGAGACAGCCCACGAGTTCGCCCGAGGTTTTTCGTTCCGGGCGGACCCGAGCGAGGTGGTCTTCAAAGACAGGGATAGCATGGTGGAATACAGAGAAATTACACAACACTATCGTTTTCAAACAGCTGGACTTCCTCCATCGGATAGATTCTTAACCAGACACCATGCCATCAGCTGGCGCTGGTCGCAAACTTGCACATTTCGAAACCCGGGCCTCTGGAGTGTTATGCACTGAGGGCAATTGTCGGAAAAATGCGCACTCCGAACTTAGAGCCACCTTGGACCACATACTATGGGAGTGTCCTCATGCCCCCCGGGAGGGACGACACATAAAGTCGAAAGACCAATGGGAGTCCTTACTACTCAGCTCCGACCCGAAGTCTCAACTACGACTCGTCCGACTCTCCGAAGCCGCCGCCGCTAGCCAAGACCTTTCGGCCGTCGTCTAGGCGGGTAGCCCTCTAGCTAACCTTTCTGTTGGACATTAAAAGTTTTCTAATCCTCTCGTACCCAGCATAATATCACTGTTTTCTAAAGCTGGCGTGAGTTTTTCTAAAACGTGAGGGACTCATTCGGTTCTTTTATGGCACGCTAGCATGGTTCCAGTTGCCTACGGATCGCTCAATAGGTAGAAATTCTCCTCCGCTCGGTGTCTGGCTTTTCAAGGTCGTGGGGATTGCATGGGAAAAGATCGTATGGGTACCAGTTCCGTCACTCTGGGGGCCGCAAATTGGCAAAAAAAAAATTGGGCCACTTCTCGTGAAGAATTGGTGACAACACAAACTTCTCTGCGTGATTGTGGGCTGTGTCAGAGAGTAGTTTTTTGTTTAGGTTGTGACAACATGATGTACTCTGATAAAAAGTGGTAACTTAGCATTGTGGGCAGCGGAAAAGCGTCTGTTGAGATTATAGAGGTTACAGTATAAGCACGTGGCTCTGTTCTTTTATTTTAAGCAGCTTAATTCATTTTGTACAAGAGCACTCTGGGCCAGGATGCGAGTCGCCAAGCACTGACAATGATTTTGACACCAGAAAAAGAAGTGCTTTGGCAACCAGCAAATGTGTGAGCAGGAGGAGTTAGTGTGCCTGGCAGTTCATGGGTTAATGCAAAACTCTGTGCACACAGTGCGACAAGCAGTATGTTGGCAATTCCAGTGTGCAACAATGATATATGATTGTGGCAGTGTTTGACTTATATATTCAAATCCAAAAAAATTTAAGTCTTTGCATTCTGCATAATTGTGCGACAAGAATACGTGCGACTATGGGCTCTGTGCATTTTCAGTCCACTGTCTTAACCGAGTTTCCATGTTAATGAGACCTAAGTGAATTGAAAAACTTTTGTCCTCAGAAATACTGTCCATAATTTTAGTCCATAATAAGAGGGCCTGTACTAACGAGGCATGACCGTATACATGAAATTATGGTTATTTTTTGGTTGACATGATGACAAGTAATTATGCTGGGTTATTTAACTAGGTGACCTAAGAAGTAAATTTGACTTTGCAAATTATGAAAGCTGATCAGAAGAATGTGTTGTATGGTAGAGCAGTATGGCGGTTGAAGAATAGCAGTTGGCTTTACCTGACGCCACCTTGAAACTGCAGATAGGAAAATGAGCCCTGTGAAGCTTGCAAACTTATGTTAGGAACAAAGAAGATGGGAAAGAACAAACAACGTCACCACAGAGAGTAGTCTGTCTTGCTCTATCGTTCTAGTCCCTTAGCATAGCGTCAACATGCAGCCTTGTCCACACGGCAGTACACTCAGCTCAAGCTCTGTGAAACATACAGAAGGCAACAACAGGACAGGAAGCAGTGTGTTCATACATATCTTGTGCATGCCGTGAAGATAGCTTCCTACCTCATCATAGCTTGGCCCTTTTATGTGTGCCTTCAGTCATCACCCAGCACCTATGACCCTATTTGTGCCGCTGACATGTGCGCCAAATCGTAAAACACATTCTGTATTCTTGCGCTGCTAGAATGTTTTGGCCCATTAAGTTGTGTGCATAGCCAACTTGCTCTCATTCTTTGCAACATGCACTTGCACCTTGACTGCAACATCCCCCTCGACGCTTTTTTTTCTTGGCTTTGAAAAAGCATGTGATAAGGTCCCTCACTTTTGTAAGGCTGGTTTTCTCATGCTATAACTTGCATGCAATAACTGTAAACTGGATCCAAGCTTTAACCACCAGCCGTCGGCAGATTTCCCATGCAAATTCTTACGCATCCTGCTTTTTTTCTGCAATCTCAGGCGTCACCCTTGGTCTTTTCCAAGTTTCTGATGCCTATCGATGCCTCACTTAATTTCTTTCCTTGAATATCAGACTATCCGTGAAGTAGATGTATTTTGCTGAAGATATTTGATAAATTGCAACTCCAAGATTCTACGTATATTAAGTCATACAAACATCAATGAACGGTAATGGTTAGCAGTGCTCACTTTTGCTTGCTACTTTGGGAACCGGGGTATATCCATGAAACGGTTTGCAACTTAACGTCAGCCAGCCTGACATCATGTGGCGAAGTGGCCATTCGCGCGAGTTGAAACATGGAGAAACGAGCTGGTTCCAAAGCGAACTGTTTCGTGGGTATACCCGTGGTCACTGTTACAATCAGTCATACTGTACTGCATTTTAATGATAGCGAAAACAACTCTTAAAGGTTGCTTTAAAGTTGTACCCGAGAACATAGACATGTAAGCCTGTCGCATACTTAAATGGCTAAAAAAATAATTTCATTTTATCCTTCGACTTTGTAGCTCTCATAACGGAAATCCAATTTTACAAATTCTGCTTGAAATGTTAGGGTTTGCTTGAGATAACCAGAAATTATGGTCATCGTATTTTGTTTCCCTGACGATACGAAGTATTTTTTCCCAGCATAAGCAAGAGCCATCACTAGGTAAACCCTCCAAATTATTCCTTGCATTTCCTCTACCTGTAATCAAGTTTGCTGGCTTCTGAATCTCATTATGTCGACATTAATCAGGATGGCATGTGTGTACTTTTATGAAATGCTTACTGGGCACCTACTTTGTTTTGCATGCACAGGGACATTTGAGGATGCTTTTGAGTTTCCAGATTATACGCCAGCTTGTTCTGTACATGTCAACAATGACTCGCCTTCGGCAGAACACTCCACACTTCTTTTCAACGCTGCATTCTAGCTTGTGCAACTGCAATGTGAGTACAGGAAAGACCGCTAGGAGAGAACTGATGTCCCGCTGTCACTGTGAAGAATAAAGCCATGCACTTTATCCGAATGATGCACGAATGATGAATTATGTCAGCAATGTAAATCCACTGCAGTGTGCGATTTTGAATTACTGACATAATTTAAATTATGTAATCTTAGCGATTTGAAAAATGTGATTTTGTAATTAGGATCGTTGTTAGCAGCTTGTACTGCAGCCTTGCTTGTTCCAGTAAATGTGTTTGGAGCGATGGAGACTATTCAATAAGAATCGAGTAGTCATTCAGAAACCGTTATTGCACGTTTCGCGACAGAGTAACTTTCAAGTGAAGGCAGTGTAACTTCCAGTGAGGTTTCAAGCACAGTATCAAAATCAGTGATGGATACGTAGCAGGAACAACGTAATGTGCCTCGCGCATCGGTCGCGATCACTGCAACCAACGCCACAAATTCAACTACCTGCATAAGGCCTAGATCATTTCAGCATTCGGAAAACACGGTTTAAGTAGTGAGCTTTTGCAGAGGCACATTTCTCCGCCTTGACGGAAAAGCACTCGCTCCGATCACATTCACTACGCAGACACTTCTCACGTGCTGTGAAACCTATGCATGCACAGCAAATTCGCCGTAAGCAGCTGTTACTCGCCGCTGTCCATTATGATCCTTGCAGGAATTAGGAACGCTTCCGACGACCACAAACAGCTCGAAATAAACGCTTCGTGAATTCGCCAAGCATAGGTTTCCTGTCGTTTTGAAGACCGTTGGACCACGCATATCGAGCGTCCAACGATGCGGCTTGCATAGGTCCTTAGAATCGACGCAGTTTAAGCATTCATAGGCAAGCACCACGATCCAATGAGGCGGCTTGCATACGCCCTTGGTCTTGGAACCACTTGTTTACAACGGCGTGAAAACACCACGGCTGCCGTGGCCACACATGAAGCAGCCATTTTTGCTGTCGACGGAAGTGGCGTCATTCACGTAATCCCACTCCTGGGCCACCTGGGTGTCGTCTGCTTGAGTGCGCCTGCAGGATATGGTTTGGCAATACGCTACCCGGCGGCACTGGGGATCGAACCTCGCACCATCAGCATGCGGGGCGGTTGCTCAAAAAATTGCGAGGACACTTTGGCTACTAAAGTGTTGAGAGGCGAAAACCGAGGGCACTATGCCGTGACGATTTCCGGTGGATGTGACGTCACACCGTTCCCGTGGCTATATCGATACCCATATTATGCATCTTTCAGTGATCTTAAGTGCTAATTACGCTTAATTACACATTGTTTCATCTAATTTGGCACAAAACCGTCATTTTTCCGACCATTCTGTGACAATTTTCCCTATGCCGTGACGACTTCCGGTGGATGTGACGTCACACCGTTCCCGTGGCTATATCGACGTCCGCGCTATTTCGACGCAATTTCGACACTTTTGCCTATAATTAATTAAGTAATCTGCAGTCATCAAACTTGGCTTCTTGGTTCATTTTTCCTCCCCTATCTGAAGCAACCATTGGTTTTCTATCTTTTTTAGTTCCCGAGTTAAACGCGTGTAACATGCTTTGTTAACGGACGACAGTATGAGCCATTAAAGGCTTTTGCCTTAAAACACTAGGCCACCACTGCAGTTGATCGACAATTCGAAGTGGGAATGGTGTTGGACCACGGACCAGCACCAACGCCAACAACACTGGGCGAACACCATTTCCAATTCGAGTTGTTGATCAATTCGCTCTCACCGTGTATACCTTATTCTGGCCGTCCTGGTTAGCTCAGCTTGTAGAGTGACTGCTCGGTGAGGCGTAGGTCTCAAGTTAGAAACCCGGACCAGGACGAATTTTTCTTCAGCTACGAAATTTTTGTGAAAACTTATAGCTTTACTAGCCGTATGGCTGCGCTTGGGTTGCTGCTATGAGCAATTACTCTTTTATAACTGACTGAAACATTGTGTGATTCCATGCGTTTCGCTAGTTGCGCTACAGTTCTTGTGAATCAGGGGCTTAAATGAGATGTTTACTTGCACCTGAACTTTGGAAACAGGCATGGAATTCTGAATAATCTGTTCCTATCTACTTTAATGCTCTAAAATTTCGTATCTTTTGTCGTGTAGTAGCCCCCTGATCGTTTGGTTTTATTGGGTTTAAGTCCCCAAAGCAACTCAGGCTATGAGGGCACCGTTGTTGGGGCTCCGGATAATTTCGATCATCTGTTTTCCTTTAGACCTCACTGATATTGCACAGTACAAGGGACTCTAGCATTTCGCCTACAATGAAATACGACTGCCGCCGCCGGAATCGAACCTGCGTCCATAACCACTGGGCCACCGCGGCGGTTTGCCACCTAGTGACCTTAACGAACTTCTTGCTCAACTCGACAAATGTATTTTTTTTTTCATTGCAAATTCGTGCAGTTATTCTATGCCATGCCACATCAACCGCTTTTTGAATCCGTTCATAGCTGCATAGAAGCAAACGGAGCCATAGGTTTTCAGAACTCAACCGGCATCCCTGTAGACAGTTTCCTAGCTCTATTAGAATTTTACTTGAACGCTACTTTTATCACGTTTGACAACCAGACTTTTCTGCAGCGACAGGGAGTGTGCATAGGGTCGTGCGTAGCACCAGTTTTGTGCAACATCTCTTTATCCAGTATTGACCGCACCTTGACTGGTGTACTGAACAGTGATGTTGTCCATGTTTTTAGATATGTTGACGACTTGCTTATCCTTTTGAAGAAACGGGCCGATTTTATGTATGACGATGCCATTGCTGAAATTTCAAATGTCATATATTTCATCAAAAAGAAAGGAAAAGATTGCATCAGTGACACATCAATCAAACTTTATAGAGAGAGACGTTTCCTCGAAAACATGATGACCTGAATCCACATAGTGTCTTTATCTCGTTTTTTATCCGCCCTATCTGCCTTGATGCCCTTTGTTGCCAGTGCTGACATGCTTATGTATAAATGTCGATTCCTTGAATAAACCTCAGTTGCTAGTTTGCGCCCGTCCCGTCTTCTTTCTTGTGATTGTCTCATGTTCGCATCCCATCTTTCTAAGCAGTCAAGGAAGTCTTGAAAAGCTCAGCAGAAGTGCAGTCCGCTTAGCGAACTCAGTAATAATTAAAGCATTGCAGTGACGCAGGTGTGTAGTCGGCTCATTCTATACTGCAGGCATTTGATGAGCAGTTCAGCAGAAACAAGTCGATTCTACAAATAAGTCGCATTTGATCGTGGCGGCGTGCATCACATTAAAAAAAAAAGCTTTCCGAAGCATGTTTGTACTATTGGGCCTTTTTAAGAATAACAAAATCATAAAGATCGGCGGGAAAGACAGCAATCGAAATTGCGTGCTCAGCTTTCTTTTTTTCTGTAAAAGGACCGCTTACATTGAAACACTTGCTTCAAGTGAACCGTCGAATGTTTTCCTTGCAAAAAAAAAGCTGCTGTGTAATCCTAATCATAGTCACAGTTGATTCGAATTTTTGTGGTGACAGGAGTATTAAAAAAAAAAACTTCAAACCGTAACACTTTATACGTAATGCATTACGTCTTAAAATGAAGTGAATGCTCTCCCGAGCACTACTAAATGCATACGAACTGCGGAGCTTACGCGTGAGAGCCAATGGACAATGATAGAACCTCTAGCGAGCAACAGCCCCCGTGCCTTGAGACAGTGTATACACTCAAACTCCCCACGCAAGTGCAGATTTTAAGACGAAATCCTTTAATGGCTGATACTGTCGTTCGTTAACAAAGCGTGTCACACGCGTTTAACTCGAGAACTAAAAAAGATAGAAGAAAACCAATGGTTGCTTCAGATAGAGGGGGAAAAAATGACCCTAGAAGACAAGTTTGATGACTGTAGGTTAGTTATTTAATTGTAGGCAAAAATGTCGAAATTGCGTCGAAATAGCGCAGGCGTCGGGATAGCCAAGGGAACAATCTGACGACACATCCACCGGAAGTCGTCGTGTCATAGTGTCCTCGGCTTTCGCCTCTCAACACTTTAGTTGTCAAAGTGTCCACGCAATTTTTTTGAGCCCCCAGTGGAGGCACGAACACAGGATTTTTTTTTTTTTCGGGAGGGGTCCAAGGCAAATTCTTACATACAGGGAGGGTGACGGGGAGTGCTGCGGTTCATGTCCAACAAGAGCACTACCAAAAGAAGGATGGGGGTGGGGTCAGGTGAACTCGATTTCAGGTAAGGGGTGGGGGGTAGACTCCCCTTTGGCCCCCCTTTGGATACGGGCCTGCCCAAGTGGCAAAGTCTCTACAAGGTGATCTTGCTTTGGCTATTTAAAACGGGGGAGAATTCGGGTTTGACACATAGGGCACTAATTCGTCACTGGAGACGACGACCTCAATACCTGCTTAGTTAGGACAATCAGCGACAACGCCGGTCAGGTAAAACTACGGACAGAACTGGGCAGAAACGATGACAGTGCCAGTGCTTAACGGTGTACGTCCTGTTTGATGATGTCTGCTCCTGCATCGTAAGCTGTACTAGCATAGAGAGTTTAAGTGTTCCAAAGCAGCCTAGTTAACAAAATTGTCGGAAGGAATGTGCAGATGTCTTTTACGAACTCCGTTTCACGAATGTCATGAAAAGGAATCAATAAAATGCAATTATTGCCGCTTTGCCGTTCGTATTCTCGTTTGTTTTCTGACACCACCGACATTATTCGGGGCTTCAGGAAATTTGTATCATCGATATTTTGCTGCAATTTTGTAGTTCCCCACAAGAACAACGTCGAAGCAAAAAAAATAATAATCAAGAGGAGAGTATTCCAACCCACGACGTTCCTCCGACTGGTTTCTTCTGGCTCCTAATCACCAAGTCATGGAGTTCAATGTCTCGTTTAACGGGGCCAGCCCCATTCGAAACGTATCGCGGCGCGCGGCACGCGAGCGCGTCTTCAAGAACTGTACGAGGTGCCCGTGACTGGGCGAGGCGGCGTGCGGTCTCGCGACCCGCGCAGATAGCACCAAGTGCGGGTAAACCTGCCCAGGTCGCGCCGAGTTCAAGGGCTACGCTCGCTGCTAGTAGGCGCGACTGCGCCCGCAGTGAGAAGAAATAAGAGGGGAATAAGTAAAGGAACACAAGCAGCGGCGTATACACCCGCTGCCCTAGTCCGGTTTAGAGACAACAGGAAGCTTATCGCGGCAGACCTTTCCTGGGCAGTTACGTCCGGCGAATATATACGCACGCGATCGCCGTCTAGACAGGAACCAGATCAACCGTTTTCCGTGAAGGGGAGGCTGGTCAGAGTCGCACTTTTCCGGGACGAGATTTTCCTCCTAGCGAAATTTCGCTTCTCTCCCCCTCCCCTGTGCATGCCGTTCCCGCCGGATAGGTGGGTGAAAGTGACCACGCCACGGAAGCGCCCGGCACGTCGGCATCCGTGGCAAATTACGAGGGATTACGGCACGGGCCGAATCGATGTTTACACGGCTACCACACACCGGCCAACCCGCGAACGGTTATGACGCGATCAGCGCTGCTGCACCGAGACCTAAGTATACGTGCCTGGCCACCAGTTGGCACAATTCGCAGCGCGCACATGCAACTTAGCGCAGTGTGCACACTCCGGAAGCGCTGACGCAAACGGCATCATCGGCAAACGGGCTGTGCCGCACGCATCGCAGCAGCGCTGGCTTGCCGCATACAGCGTCGTGATGGCCATGGTGCATCAGGTGATACCACAGTGGGGACAAACGGAGGCTGCAAGCAGCGGGAAACGGGAAGGAGATTGCAACATAGAACCAGTTTTTCCTGTCGCCCCTACAGCGCCCACCGCGTGGCACACCACCTCAAGGCACACCCCCGTGCAGCATGCGTCGGTCAGCTGTGAAACCATCATCGGCGCCCACTCGATAGTCAACGCCGGCGTTGCTAATAAAGGCACTGCAGTTGGCTAACCTTAACTTTATTTGTTATAGACCACCTGACCTACTCCGCATTGATTGAGATGCAGAATGTACGCTAATCGCACGTGCTTCCCGCCAGTGAATAGGCGTACAGTCGCGGGTGAAAAAGATTAGCACACATGACGGAACACCAGAGCGCCGGAATGACAACGCGTGGCGCTGCGGGTGGCGAATAGGCTGATAACGAGAGTGCCGGGCCGCTCCCATTCTACAATATTAGGGGGGTTCAGCGGACTGCCACGGACAGCAAAATTACGGGCTAAAAGCAGCGTTATCGTCTATTGTTCCCGCTAGTTCCTTTTGACAAACGATCGCGGTCATAAAAAAAGTAACAAAAAGAAGCCATCTTTGCTCATGATAACCGAGCCAAAATAAATGCCGCAAGCACAGTCACGTAGGGCCGGCACTTCAACGCTCGGGCGGTGCACGCTTGATAAAGCTTACTTCCTACCGTCCCCCCCTAGGCTGAAAATATGGAAACGGCCCGTTAGGCAGGTCTGCGTACCGCAGCGCCGCGTGGTGAGATATACGAATTCTGATCGCCAGTGATCTGTGCTAATCTTTTTTACCCGCGACTGTACACTGTGTTGTCCTACTTTGGCGGTGAACAGCTAGAAAAAAAAAATATTGTCACGTGCTTCAGAAGGAGTTCCACTAGAGTGCGACGCTCGGTTGTGGGAAGAGCCTGATTAATCATAGCCTTTACTTGGGTCTCCATATCTCTTTTCACGTGCTGCTCACCGACAGAGTTGGTTAACGTCGCGACGGAACCTGACACACCTTCCTCGAAACGGGCGAGTTTGAGGCCCCGGGGCAACACAGCTGGCTCTTCAGAGTGGTTCACTGTCCACAGCTCAGTACGGCCTCTCACCACGGGAACGACGCAACGAGGCACGACGATACTCTTCTTAGAGCAGGCGAGTGTCGTAGGCTCTAGCACAGCTTCAAAAGGTTCGCACTGATTGTGAATAGAGGAAACCCGCACGAATGCTGCGGAGAAAGCTGGTACAATAGTGTCTTCTTCCACCGCAAATGCTCCAAAATCCGGTGTCGAGTTTTCCACAAGAGCTGAAAGTAGTGAAGAATTCAAAGCAATTTCTCCCGTACGACAGTCTAAAGTTGCACCACACTCTTGCAGAAAATCAATTCCAAGAATCACATCATGCGTTGACCGTGGTAGCACTGCGAATTCTGTTCTAAACGTTAGACCACCAATAACAACATCCGAAGCACACACACCAAGTGGAACCAAAGGTTCACCACCGACACCACGGAATAATGCTGCACGGTCACCACTAAACATCACTTTCCTACCTAAACGGTTCTTAAACCTCAAACTCATAACGGATACGGTAGCACCAGTGTCCACAAGAGCCATTGTTTTCACACCATCAATAAACACTTCCAGTTTGTTCTTCAACATAAACACGGGCAGAGGTATATTTGACGTCATCGACTAGCCGGCGGCCTCACCTCCATTGGCCGCGCCTCCTAGTTTCCCGGAGGCGGAGGGGATGCACGACGTCGAGGAGAAGGTGACCGCCGTTGGCGCTGAGGTGGCGGCGTCACACTGCGGTCAGATGCAGGTGATGAACTCCGCAAAGTGCTCGGACGGTATGGGTCCCAAGCGGACGTTGAGGGTCGCTGCTGCGCGGTGTGCACTTGTCCGTAAGTAGGCGCCGGGGGTTGGCAGTCTTGAGAAGTCGGGAAACGACGGCGGCAATATCTGGCGATATGCCCTGCAATGCCACACCGGTAGCACGAAGGTTGAGAGCGCCAGCGACCGGCATAAAAGTCCTGGCGAACAAAGTCGCGACGTTGGCTGGAGCCAGGATCTCGCTGCTGACGAACAACGTCTTCTGGGTAGGTGGGCCTCCTTACCGCCGGCTGGTGGCCATAACGTTGGGCAATGTTCCGATCGTCCATGGGCAAAGTGCTGTTAGGTTGAGCCCACGGAGTCGACAGGGCGGCAACATCTTCCTCCGGTGCAGAACTGTGCCGCAGATATTCTGTGCGGCAGAAGGTGTCCCGGGATCTGGACAATTCCTCGCGCACAATCTCTCGAATCATATCAGCCATAGAATTTTGAGGACAGGCTTCAACACTGGCTATAGAGGTGACATTGGCCAATCTTCCGAATTTAGGGGTAATTCGACGCAGCTTAAGAGCTTCAAATGTTCTGCAATGTTTTATAACGTCAGCGGTGGTGCTCAGGCTCTCTTTACTAATCAGGAAATTGTAAACATCTTCCGCAATTCCTTTTAGAAGGTGGCCGACTTTGTCTTCTTCAAGCATACTGGAGTTAACTAGCTTGCATAACTTTAGGATGGCTTCGATGTATGCCGTGCAAGTTTCTCCGGGTACTTGCGCGCGGTGAAGCAATGTCTGTTCCGCACGTTTCTTTGTTGCCGATTCATCCCCAAAATTTTTCTTGATTTCGGTCGTAAAGGTTGCCCATGAACTCAGTGTATCCTCATGATTGTCGAACCAGTCAAGGGCAGTGGCGGCAAGGAAAAACACCACGTTAGCCAGTTTGGTAGCAGCGTTCCAGCGATTGTATTTGCTCACCCGCTCGTAGTGTTTCAGCCACTCGTCAACGTCCTCTTCAGGTTTTCCAAAAAATGTGCGGGGCTCTCGGTAATGTGGCCAGTTGTTCGCTGTGGATGTCCCGGGTTGCTCGGCATTGTCGTCTCCAGGCATGTCCGATGGCAGTGGTGGGAAGCCTGCGAGTCTACGGCTCCTTCGGTAGATGGAATGCTCCGTGGTCGATACCCAGCACCTCCACCAAACTGTTACGTGCTTAGCACGCACGGGGGGTTATTCACAGAGGGGATCGGTCGGAGCAGGATGGAAGCAGGAAGCCTACCAGCGTCCCGTTCGTGTTCGTGTTC
The DNA here is from genome assembly GCF_055824585.1 of Amblyomma mixtum. Classification (NCBI taxonomy): domain Eukaryota; kingdom Metazoa; phylum Arthropoda; class Arachnida; order Ixodida; family Ixodidae; genus Amblyomma; species Amblyomma mixtum. Next base: position 89,189,993 of record NC_143014.1, on the reverse strand, counting down.
GTGTTCGACTTTGCCAAAGACGATTCTACACCACCGCCTACCAGTCGTATTCATCACACGATCAACACCGGCTCCGCACCTCCTATACGCCAAAAGCCCTATCGAGTCTCAGCCACTGAACGTAAGTTAATAGATGACCAAGTTCAAGAGATGCTAAAGCGAGGCATAATTCGAGAGTCTTCAAGTCCTTGGGCAGCTCCAGTTATCCTTGTGAAGAAAAAAGATGGCACATGGAGGTTCTGTGTTGACTACCGTCGCTTAAATACGGCCACGAAGAAGGACGTCTACCCGCTTCCACGTATAGATGACGCAATTGATTGTCTGCACTCCGCTTCATACTTTTCTTCTATTGATTTGAGATCCGGCTACTGGCAAATCCCCATGCACGCTGCAGATAGGGAAAAAACGGCATTCATAACACCAGACGGACTTTACGAGTTTAACGTTATGCCTTTCGGATTATGTAACGCACCTGCAACATTCGAGCGGTTCATGGATACAATCCTGCGTGGCCTTAAGTGGCAAATTTGTTTATGTTATTTGGACGACGTTGTAATTTTTGGCAAAACGTTTAGTGAGCACAACAGCCGCCTGGATATTGTGCTTGATTGCATGGAACGAGCTGGCCTTATCCTCAATTCCAAGAAATGTCATTTTGGGAACCGTGAAACAATTGTTCTTGGTCATTTAGTTGATAAAGAAGGTGTTCGACCAGATCCAAAGAAAATTGAAGCTGTCAAAAGTTTTACGGTGCCTCAATCAGTGAAAGAGCTGCAGTTTTTTAGGGCTCTGCTCGTACTTTCGACGTTTTATAGCTAGGTTTGCGGACATCGCTTACCCACTGACGTGTTTGCTGCATAAAGATGCACCGTTCAATTGGACCAGCGAATGTGACGCAGCTTTCCGACATCTGAAATTTCTTTTGACCTCGGGCCCCATCCTACGCCACTTCTGCCCATCTGCACCAATTGAAGTGCATACTGATGCAAGTGGTATCGGTATCGGCGCTGTACTTATACAACGCCATGGTCACGATCAGCACGTGGTAGCATATGCCAGCCGGTCATTGAGTAAGAGCGAAAGAAATTACACGGTTACTGAGCAAGAATGTCTCGCCGTTGTTTTCGCTGTACAACGCTTCCGCTCCTATCTGTACGGGAATGCTTTCACCGTCGTCACCGACCACCACTCGCTTTGCTGGCTAGTGAGTCTTCGTGACCCCTGTGGCCGGCTTGCTCGATGGGCTTTGCGCCTACAAGAATTTAATTTCACTGTGGTGCATAAAAGCGGCCGTAAACACTCAGATGCCGATTGTCTTTCCCGTTTGCCGCTTCAAACGACTGATGACGACGCAGACAACTTTGATGAATACTTGGCGTCACTTTCACAAGCCTTCCCCGATCTTCAAGTTTTCCGAACTGAGCAACGCAAGGACCAAACATTAACCTCTTTGTTTGATGCCGCTCAAGATTCTGTAAAGAATACTTTTTGCATTCGCGACGGTTTGCTTTATAAGAAGAATTTTGCTTCTGGAGGAGCACGCATGCTTCTTGTCGTACCCGAAAACCTACGCATCACAGTTCTTGAAATGATGCACGACGACGCCACGTCTGGGCACTTGGGAGTGACACGCACACTCCACCGCACACAGCAACGATTTTACTGGCCTAACATGCGTTCAACCATCCAGCACTATGTAGCCAGCTGTGTGCAATGCCAGCGCTTTAAGCTGCCGACTTCAAGTCCACCTGGCAAACTGCGGCCAATCACACCTCCAACAGCCCCGTTTGAGCAAGTTGGCATTGACCTCCTTGGACCTTTCCCGCGGTCCTCGAAAGGAAATCGATGGATTCTTGTGTGCGTAGACCACTTAACCCGTTATTGTGAGACAGCCGCGATACCAGCTGCTACTGCGTCTGAAGTATCTAACTTCTTACTTCGTTTCGTCATTCTTCGGCATGGCCCTCCTGCAGTTCTCATTAGCGACCGTGGACGCCAATTTACAGCGGACGTTGTTGAAGAACTTCTCCGCCTCAGCAGCTGCAGTTTTCGCCACTCCACGCCATATCATCCCCAAACGAACGGTGTGGTAGAACGCACTAATCGGACGCTCACCACCATGCTTGCTATGTACGTCGCTGCAGATCATAAGGACTGGGATGGCGTCCTCCCGTTCATTACTCATGCATACAACACAGCGCAACATGAGACAACTGGCTACAGCCCCTTTTACCTGCTCTATGCCCGGTCGCCTCGCTGTGGCCTTGACACCATTCTACCATTTTTCATTCACGACGAACCTTCTCTTGCGACCACACTCTGCAGAGCTGAAGAAGCTCGCCAGCTTGCCCGCGTTCGAATTTTATCTTCGCAAGAGCGTTCCAAGAACCGCTACGACGTCCAACACCAAGAAGTTTCTTATGTTCCTGGTGACATTGTGTGGTTGTGGACCCCTCTACGCAAGCGTGGTCTGTGTCAGAAACTGCTATCCCACTACACTGGACCGTTTGTTGTGTTGGAGTGCATTAGTGACGTTAATTACGTTATATCGCGACTAACTGCTAGTGGTCGACGGTCACGCCAGTCTCAGGTGGTGCATGTAGCCCGCCTCAAGCGATTCCATCCCAGACGGTCTATTTAACTCGCCCGACGGGCTTCGTCTGCGAGGAGGGAAATGTCACGTGCTTGCACAGAGCCTCGACGGAAGAAGCAGAAGATGAAGGACCAGCAGAGAGAAAGGAAGAAAAAGAGCTGAGGGACGCTGGTAGGCTTCCTGCTTCCATCCTGCTCCGACCGATCCCCTCTGTGAATAACCCCCCGTGCGTGCTAAGCACGTAACAATATGTTTAGGTGAATAGGATGAAACGTGTCGAAAATGCACTTTCGCGATGAAAGAGGCACCGTAGTGGAGCACTCCGGATTAATTTCGACCACCTGGAATCCTTCAACGTGCAAACTTTTGCATTTCGCCCCATCAAAATGCGGCCACCGCAGCCGGGATGACCTCGCAACTTCATGCTCAGCTGCCGGATGCCACGTGTAGCCATGACAGGGGAAAGAACATAGTTGCTAGACTGCAGCTCGGGAAAATAGAATCAATGAAAAAGATCGGGGAGAGCGCAGTATGGCAGATAGAAGTAATTCACTTTGAAAGTTAAAAATCGTTGCAAACACAACAGCACCAGATCCCGCAAGTTTTTCAGAATCTACATTAACGTGCAGTCAGGTTAAAGACGAACAGAGCTGCGGCCGTGAGCATACATTAATGTAATACCAAGAAAAAATAGTAATTTTGAAAGACCTCATTTATGTGTTCAGAACAAAGACAGGGAGTTTCGAAAGATATCAGGCTACGAAAGTGCTCTGCAACAAAAATAAAAACAGCGACGAAACAAGATGTATCATTTCTGGCAATATTTAATTGAGATCTAACTAAAATGTGCAGCTTCATTTGGCGCTTTTTTCCTGTTGGGAATATGCCTCAGGGACTCCGAGAAATTTTGAACAACATTCGTAAACAACGCGAAAACATTATACCACAAAAACTTGCGGAGTTAAATTCTAATTAATGCTGGATGCAGCGCTACAAAATTTACCTAAATGAACATCTCAATCTGCCCAGCAAAAAAAAAAATGCAAACTACAATATGTAATGATAATGCAGTGCATGGGTATACGTGCAACAACTCCGTGAACTCTGAACTTTCGGTGTGGCAAAAATATTTAACATATCTGTTTTGTGACGTAATTCGCTGACTTTTGACATGAAGTTCAGCGATAACTCATTCAGATGGGGCTGTGAATGAGCTGACAAAGTACCTATAACAAAGTTTGATGCTATGAGTCGAGAGGGACGCTCGATAAAGACGCATGACTGTTTTCGGCAGAAGAGTCATGTAAGGCTTGCACACTGCAGTTGTCTGACTTATGAACTCGGGAACGGCATCATCCCTGCTTCGGGACGTGACACTCGCCGCCTTTTGTTCAAAGCAGTCGGCACAAGCCCTTCGTTTCCCTTTGAAGCTACAATGTTCGGCGTAATAAAACATTATAAATGCAGAAAATGCGCCTCAGATGTATACCCTATAGCTCTCGGATATGCCGATATATGTTCCTTTAATCGTGGTTTAGATACATCGGCGTTACTTCAGCGCAGACTTATTTTTGTTGTTACCTGTTTCGTTTACTGCAAGCATTGCTATTCTCTCAAGGAGCCGTGGCTGCTTTTCCCAGGGACGCGCGGGTCCTTCCCATTCCAGTTTCAGCGCGTGCGCCACTTTGGAAACCGCGCACACAGATCGCCTCGGCAGTGCGCGATAAAAAATAGAACACGCGAACGCTAAAAACGATTACAACCTATTGTTTCTCTTCGAAATATTCACCCAGCGCTATTTTTTTTTCTTTCTCTTGCTCCGCCAACGCTTGGACACGCACTTCACGATCCGGGCGCCTGTCTTCATGCGCGCGAAATCTATTTATGATAGGATGCTCTGGATTGAGGCCGGCTATATGTCTTTCGTTTCCGGCGACACGAGTGTAGCTTCCGCCGGGCCTCCCGGAGCACGGTAACGAAATTGGCAGCTCGACGAGGGACTGGGCCGGTCTGCGGTGAGCTGTTTAATGTACCACACAAGGAGGCCACTGCGGATGGTCCTACCATCGACGTCATTCGTTGTCTTAGCAGGTCTGAGGTTCTACCTCCCTGTCTCGTGTTATAGCGACGGAAAACGGAGATTTGGCACGGCGCTAATAGAAAAGTGAATCCATCCACACTGGAGACATGGCGCCATGCGCCTCGTAAAATAACGTAAAATAATGGCATAACTGGTGGACCTCCATGTGGCGCCAGTTTTCTCGACGTTCGTATCAAAACTGTGGAGCAACCGTTCATCGTACAGCGTTCCGGGTAGTCATACGATGTCTCGTTGCGCGTAGCATACATCTGCTGGTCAAGTTGAGGGCTAGCTCGCGACAGGGTGTCTAAATGACGGCATATAATCTCACGATGAAAAATTCATGTTTTCGCGTTCACAGCGTCCGGCTTAATTGCCGTCCATATTTTTTGTTTGTTTTTTCACAGAACTTGCTGCCGCTTTAGTACGCCTGTGGTGACATGAAAAGACAGGCAGACAAGACAGAGAAGCCCGTAGAAAAAAGGTATTGAAGTTTTGGGCTCGTTTTGGGTCTTTTCGGCTAAATGAGCATCACCTGTAGCCTCAGCGTGGCCCATTGCCCCTCCTTTTGTTTTCATCCTTCTCGGTGGGGCCTTTAATGTTGAAATGGTGGTCAGTGTGTTGGGCCATCGATATGGAGGTCGCGAGCTTGCGCCGACTTGGAGAGCATGCGCCGGTATGCGGGGCATGTTTGAGCACTTCGCCCTGGAATCAGCAAGTGGCGGTACCTTTGCTTGGCGGCTTTCATGCCGCTCACGTCTCCGGGGGATAAACATAAACAGTTGCGCCCACAAACAAGAAAACAACGCGCGACGCTCGACCACGACGTCCTGCAGGCAACAAAAAAGTCGGCGGGCCTCCTCGCCAGCGTCGGGCGAAGCGTACGTGCGTGGCGAGCAACGGTATATTCATACTGATGAAGATAATGCGTATAGCGAGTCACGAAGGCAATTTTCAAAATGTAGACAATGCAGCGAAACGGCCCGTGACTGATCAATTTTTCCTTGCAAATATCATTCCTGTTCATTTTCTCTCACGTTATGTAGACGCATCGACCGGTAGCGCCGTTGCCAGCTACCGATGGTGGTTGCAGCATTCTTGCAGGTACGCCGGCGCGCTAGTTGTGGACCGCTCGATGGCCGGGGATGGGGGAGGCGGTAGGTTAGCACCAAAAAGGCACTATTTGTGGTCTAAACTATGGACACGAAACACAAATTAAAAACAGGAAATTAGTGCTAGGCTTGAAAAACATACGTTAGATTTTATTAATGAACAAAGAATTAAAATCAATAAGCAAAATGCGAAGTTACTATCACCTAAGTGTGCTAATCAAGCTGTGTAGTTGTCTTCTGCTAGTACATAAAAATTACTTGAAATTCCCCTTGCCCCCAGTCGTGAGAACACTCGTGCGTTTCGCGCCAGCTGCTGCGAGGTGCACATGCATCGAGGCTGTTCCACGGGAACCCTTCACTGCGGTGTGCTATTTGAAAGTTCTTCACGCGGTCCGGGATATCGGCGGCCGTTGAGATGGGCGGCACAGAGCTGGCTGCAGTCTCCTGGCAACTCCAAGGCTAGCACACGACCAGGCCTGCACTCACCCATCCGTTCTAGAAGAAGCAGGTGCCGAGCTGCACTTGAACTACCAGAAATACCGCTGCACACTCGCGATACCTGAGCGGCAATACTCAACTGGTGCAGCGAGTGCAGGCGAATCTAACGGACCTTTTATTGAAGAGTAGAGGTGTTATGGGCGACCCCACGTCCGCGGTGTCTGTCCCGTCTGGGTGCAGTTGTGTAGCTGAAATGATGATTTTATACATATGTTGGACTAAAATTAGCTGGCCTGCTGGAGTTGTAGCTGAAGTGAGCCACACAGGGACGCGTACAAAGAGATATTTCCTGTTGGCGATCTTGGCAATTAACTTTTGATATTCTGAATTAACAACTTTGTTAATTTTTGATTATTACAGTGATTAGTGAAAACACTTAATAAGTACTACATTGTACTGAGCGTATACCTTGTGAAATCCACGTAAAGGCCATATTTATTTCACATCGAACCTTTCTAAACAGATAAAACTGCCGAGTACACAGAGCCGGTGGTGGGAAGCTAAGATGTTTTCCAGAGCTATACAAGCTGCTATCGACGTGCGAAGCTCTGTGGACGTGATGAGCATGACCGCATCCTACCTGCTTCATTGCGGGCTCATCGAAGCAAAAGAGGGCTAGCAGACAGACGCTGAGAAGACATCCACTATTCCACATGGCCTCACGGTTCCGATTCTTCAAAACTTTCCTACTGTTCTTTTCCTAGCGTTCTGGTCGAGTTATAGTGCACCACCCAAGGCATCGCTGTCTGCGCATACATGCAGCTCCATCTCTGACGTCATGCACCAGTGGTGACGATTCAGGCGCCCACGAGGGCCGCTAGAAGCAGCACTGGTCTTCAAGGAAAAGTTGGCATGCAGGCGAAATTATTACACACATACTCTCTCTTTTACAAGTGTGCGTTGTATTGGAGCCGCCGAGAGCATCTACGAGCTTCCGCGTTGAAAGCCCAAAATCGCTGCGGCCAGCTGCTTCTGTTAAAGTGAACAATAAAAGCGCAGTGAGCGCCTCTCGCTATCGTATGCATCGGAGTGCGCAATGATCTCGCATCATGATCTCCAGAATTTTCACGTACGCATGTTACGCACTTGTTATGCATGTGGCCGCACCGCTGCTTGCGCCTTTCCCTGAATGCCTTGATGATAACGGTACACGAAACACTTCTTTCCTGTTTCCGCGAGTGCTCAAGCAAGAGGCGGAACTGCTTTGTAAAACAAAGGCCCATGGAACCGGGAAAGGTAAATCATATTTGAACAAAAAAAGACTGAGGGTAACCTTAGCACGAACAAATCAAAATAAAAACTAGTCACCAGAGGGGGAGTCTTTCGGCACGTGATGCAAGAGCGTATACGACACACACAAACATGCACACAAAGTGTTTAACGGAGCCGCGGGCTTTTAAAAGGAAGTGTGTACATTCCTGTTTGACCAACTGCGTGCAACGAGGCAGCGAGTATACAAACAAGCAGCCGCGTCTTGAATCGCCGAAGGAACTGTTCCGAGGTCCTCTTTTCGTGGTCCTCTTTCCGAGGTTCCGAGGTTGCCGCTCTTCGCAGGCACTTACTGTCCATGAAAGCGTCTATCTGATGTGCAAGCGGACAACAATGCCCGATGTACTGCAGCTATCGGATTCCGCTTCTGCAGTCCGCACCATTCATGATTTACATCGAAGAGTCTAACCGGCTGTGCGCTCTACTAAAGTTCTCAAATAAACCATTCGTTCTTCTCAATACGCATGCGTATACACACGTTGCGCTTATACGTATAAGCTATCATGAACGGAAGAAGGCTCCGTGCACGGACGAAATGCCAACCGTTTTTCTGCAGATAATTTTTGCTTATAATAATTACCACTGAACTAAATAAAATGAATTAATGAACTTTTATGCTTCATCGGAATGGGGGAAAATGTCTAATCAGTCTCAGGAGGCCAAAATTACACAATATAAATTAATCGTGTTTCTTATGTTTTTCCTTCTTTTGTGTTCGCGAACAGTGCGATTACGCATTCTGTAGTCTCGCTTCTCCGATGTTTTGGGCGCTTTCTAGTAATAACAAAAACTCTCGCACCTTCAGTTTTTAAAAGTTAGTACCATGATTTTCGTTAACATTTGGCCGCAGAAGACTTCGTTTATCATTTCACGAGACAGCCTCGAAAGCAGCCAATCTGTTTTGTTTCTTTGCTACGAGCTAATTTTTGTTAAAGATGTGCGTTCTACATTCGTGAAGATGTTGAAAAGTGTCACAAAATCTTAAAAAGTAAATCACTTCAAGAAAAAAAAACGGAAGTGACCTAAGTGAGAAGCCAAAGCGAATAGCAGTATAGGAAGCGTCTTTTAATGTCCCGCTTGTCGTTATAACCCCACCCTACATATGGCCATCGTCGTTCTATCTGAGCAAAATCTCAACTCCGAACGCGACTGATCGACCCACGAAAGTGACAGCGGCTAAAGTGCTTTAACTTTCTCCTCTAAGCGGCAGAGTTAATGCTACCAATAAGCTGCGTTTGTTAAAAGGAATAAAAAAGCAAGTAAGCAAAAGAGGGAGCCTTCTGAACTTGTCCTGTTCCGTCAGTAAAGTGCTGCCTTAGTTTCAGAGGCCGCTTTGCCTTTACAATGATGGTTTTTTTTTTTGGTCACCTGCCTATTTATCATTCGTTCAAGTATTTGCTATGGTGTGGGCATCCATTCACGGATTCATAGAAACGCCAAAACGTATTGTTTAGGTGACCTACGTGTCACCTAAACCATTAGCGAAAACGTTTCGCAACTGTTTTCGTAGCCGATTATGCTGCTGGTGTCAATGGCGCTTCTTCAAAAGCACAGGCGCAAGCCACATTTGATTCTCGGTGAAGAAGAAGAAGAGCGATCGCACGCCACCTCATCACGCATGTGGATTGCCGGGTGCGGCTTCGAGTTGACCCCGGCCGGCGATCTGAGTGCGCAAAGCCGGTTTAGCTACCAGAGTGGTGTAATCACGCACAACAGCAGCCCCTGGGTGTACTTCATCTCTTTATACGGGTGCTCGAAGACAATGTATCAAAGAAGCCTGTCGCTCATGTAATGTACAAAAAGAATTTCACGCACGAGGACCCCTTGCAACTTTGACCTGTACACCTCTCAACGAGTTTCTATGCAACCGGTTTTATAACGCGCCCTTTTCCTTTTTGATTGCATCGCTCATCGTTTTATTGTTTCATTGCTTGCGGTACAATGAAAAAGGACCAAGGAAGAAAGCCGTTAAAGACGGCTCGGGAATTCTTTGCCGCCCCTTTCACAGGGCCGCCATGAAAGCATCAACCAGATGTTGTGGAAAAGGAAACCTATATTGAATTTCTGACGCAACCCTGGCGGCCTTCCACCGCGTCAGGAAGGAATAAACTGGCAGACACGCCTTCTGCAGCTATCCTCCCAAATAAACGAAGACAAATGCGATGGCTGTCGAGGAAGAATGCGAGCGCCTCCAAACTTCCTGCTTTGCCTGCTCCCGTCACTTTTCTGGAGCAGCTACAGCTTCCATTTTTTATTGATTGTAATTTCCGGCGTGTTTCATCTTGTTCAAAGAACCGAGGATATTAGGTCATTTAATTGCTAAAACGCGTGCCTCAACTTTACGGCTGAAAGCCGGCAGTTTTCAACTTTGTGAAAGTAAAAAAAAAAATATGTATCAGTCAATGTACTAGGTTTTCAGGAAACGCTTTAAATAATTTTCAAAACTAGGCTTTTTCGGCTAAAGATGTGGCTTTTGCTGCATAGTATTACCAGGGTTGGCGGACACCGGAAAGCCCGTTAACTGTCTTAAGTAGTAAGCTGGCTAGCTAATTTCTGATAATTAACTTTTTAACTATCACACCTAGATTACTGGTTGCAGTTAAAGATTTGTAGCCGGCCGTTAACAATAGCCAAATCAGTCTTTAGAATTTAGAAAACGCGATCATCCTCGGCGCTGTGGCTCGACAAAATTTGGCGACCCCGTGCCAAAATACATGCGTTTTCGAAAAGCATTCTGACACAGCCACCCCTCCAGTGCACGTAACTAGTCAAAAAAGCCCAATTTTATCCAGCCGCAGCGCCAAGGTTAATCGCGTTTAGTAAATTTTAAAAACTGATATGGCTATTACTAATGACCGGCTAGAAATCTCTAACTGCAACTAGGTGCCGAACTCTTAATAGTTAAAAAGTTAAGTATTAGAAATTAGGCAACCAGCTTACTACTTAAGGCGATTCACCGATCTGCCGGTGTCCGCCAACACTGGTAAAAAATTCAGGGGGGGGCACTTTGTTGACCTAAAGTGCTGTGAGGCGAAAGCCTTAAGCGCCGTGTTGCTGCTTGTGTCACTGATGCGTAGTTAAGATGTTAAGCTTCGCCTCTAAGAGTGAAACGCGACAGCGTCTTGCAACGCTGCCAGGGAGTCCATAGAACGAAATCGCCCGTTCGGTTGTACGCCTTGCTCGTCGGTAAATTGGTTTTTGAGGAAAGGAAATGTATCTGTCTCGCATATCTGGGTGGACACCTAAACCTCGCCGTAACGGGAAGGGAGGAAGATGGGAGTGAACAAAGACACCATATTCACTAGACGCGCCTTTGTTCATTCCAAACCATCGAGCTGGCATGGCAGAGTGGTTAGCATGCTCGTCTCGCACTCCTGAGACCGGTGTTCGATTCCCGAACTCGACCAATTTCCTACTCGGTTTTATTTATTTATCTGGCCTGACTAGAAGGGTTAATTAGGCTAATTGGGTAATTAAGCAATTATATAAACTCAGTCCCACTTACTTGGAGCATCACTATACAATCCCTTTAAATGGGATCGTATAGTTACTAGCCAAAGTACAATTGGTCCCGTTTGAAATTCGCGCACTGTGACGTCACGACCGATTCGACCAATTGAAAAGCGTGACATTTCTGTCGACAACTCCTGCTTACAACGATGAAGTATTAAAGGCGTCCGCCTTAATACTGCGCTGAAAAAGCCATATTTTACCTCAAAAAAACCTATTTTTGAGAATTCCTTAGTTTCCCCTGAAACACCTGGTAGAGGGAGCTTCTGCCTTTCGCTTTACACAGGTCGCCTTCCCATTCAGTCTTTGAATTTGATTTCGGCGTCACTTTTTCGTTTCGCTGTTGTGTGAGCTCCATTTTTTTTTTTGGGGGGGGGGGGGGGGGGGGGGAGACTAGGATAGTTGCTTCTGGAAGCGGGAGGCTTCACTCCTTTGGTCTCACAAGCCGACGCCCCGACGCCGGTATTTTGAGGAATGGCGCATTGCTACTGTTGTCGCAGTCAAAGACATTCAAACATACCGCGTTATGTTCACTGTAAACACTGCAAAATGCGCGTGAGAGCCATTGGATACTGGCTTTCATTGATTTTACACTTAGCAGTATGAATAATAATTTGAATGCTTACACATGGTTGGTGTGAGTGTACAATAAAGACCACAGTCATGCGTCATTTTACTTGTAGCAATACCGGCTAGCGCACCATTAAACAGAAAAGTATTGCAAGGATAAGATAAAAAATGACAGGTAATTGGCACATCTCTTCATGTTCACAAAAGACTCCTCCGATGATATTTAAAGGGAGACCGGGCAACTTACGAAAATACCTTGCCTTTACACTTGCTAAGGTCTTCCTATAATCGGATACAACTTAAGTCTCCAGTGGAGCTGCACCCACACTCACGAGTGCTTCACACTGTTCCTCCGCGATAAAAGAGATACTCCATCTTTGTTAAAGATTTACTTGTTACCTGAACTAAAAAGTAATAATAAGACGCAAATGTAAAAGCAAGTATTTTGATGTATTTGTGCCTTTTACTTTTTGGTCGCAGTTAAAAATTTAAACATTCATTTCGTTTATGTGCTGCAGTTGGTCAGCGGAGCAAATCAGCATACGCGGGCCGTGGGTGCTTGTTGCCGACTGCAGTTTCTTCTTAAGCTGCATCCTAACTGTTGTTATGTGGGCACCCTTTTACTAAGTAAGCAGTACTAGTGTCACAATGCGAAAAAAAAGCGGCGACTGCCTGTCTGTATCGTTAGAGAGTGGAATCTATACCCCCCAGAAGAACCACTCCCCAACCACCTGCCCACCGCACCTCCCTAAATAGGCGGCTGCCCACCCAACCATTGCACCCTCGATTCACCTCCCCACCTTACTCCCCTCCCCTTCACCCTCCAGAAGCGCCACCCACCACCAACCCGCCTACCTGCACCCTACACAAGGCCTCCACTAGCTCCACTAGCTACACAAGGGCTCCACCAACTAGAAGCTCACGCAGCAGCGGAACGAAAAGCGACGGCGAAATCGAATTCAAAGAGGCAATGGGAAAGCCAGCTGCCTTCCAGAAGCATCACCCACAGCCACCTCCTCAGCCCGCTCCCTAGGAAGGGGGCTGCCCATCCACCCATCGCCACCTTCGAACCACCTCTCCACCACACCTCCACACTACAGAAGCGACACCCACCAAGCGCCAAACGCCAACTTGGACCCACCTTCAAGTAAAATTCTGTAAAATCATCAAAGCAATCTTCTAGGATCAATCCAACTGCTTTTGCAGAATGACCGCATCAGATGTATGATCTTCGCATAACTTTTTTTTTTTTCAGAAATGCACAGCCCACAGGGTACGCTTCTGGGCCGTCCATCGTTGATCGTTATGCATACGTAGTGTTCCGAATGTCTCGACAGCGAGAGGAACCCTCATCTTCACTCCTGCGAGGATGAGGGCTTTCAGGAGTGCTGGAGGGGCCCCACTGCACGACTTGAAACCAAACCCCTTGGGCTGTATAGGGAACGTGCGCTGCCCAGGTGGCACTGCAGTTATTCCACTGCTCGACTAAAAACTGCTGCCGTCAGTCGCTTGGGCCGCTACAAACGCGAGGGCACATTCTGAACGATTAGAAGCCCGCGTTTGGTTGATAGCACTATCTGCCTCGCTTCTGTAGACATAACCCCGATAACTGACACGCACCACGTGTGGCTTCGACAGCGCGCAGAAGCTCACGCCAATAAGCTCAGGAAGGTGGCGTGGAATAGCACCAAGAGCGCCCCCAGAACTGCTTGCTCCTCTCGCTATGCTGTGTGTTAAGGCGCTGCAGTCGACACGGCAAATTTGAGCTGCGGTTCCCTATATTTTTGGCAAAAGTTGTACACACGCGGACGTGTTCTCCAAGAGCTGAACGCGCACCTGGGATGGCGGAAACGTTACGCGGTTTTCATCAGAAGTTTGAGCACGGGATTGCTCGGGTCGCAAACACAGCTAGCGACAGCTTCGGATAGCGAGAACATCGAAGAAGTGCTTGAGAGACGTTAAGAGGCGTTACTGAGTCCGTAAGCTCATTTTCTTTGTACTGTCGCCATCATTGAGCTTGCGCTAATTGAATGAGCTGTGGAGTCATGGTGGGTCATCTGCGGTGCAAGGGGGGATTTAGCCAGGAATAAACATATCACGTAAAGGGGCTACAGCACTCGCCAGGACACAAGCATTGCTTTTTAAATGCCTTTCGGAAGAAAGACGGTGATTGCATTAATGATGATGCCAAGCAGCCCGCACTAGGGTCCAGTGAATGCTGTCGGGCTGTCTTTGTGCATGACGCAGCAATGTCCTCAAAAATGTTCACGAAAGTATCTTTTGAGATGATGAAGGAACGTCAAGCTTCGTGTTCGTTTGCCTGCATGCAGTTGAAGCACTCTCTCGAAGACAATATCTATGACCACCTCTCAAGAGGAGGAACCACGCGCAACTCTCGAATTATGTAACTCAGACGCACCCAGCACGCTACAAGACGGAAATTCAAGTGGTAGCCGGACACACTCGCTTTCATGCTCTCGCCCGCACCCCGTCACAACTCGCAAGGCATTCTTTCCGTCGCCGGCACTGGGCATTTTGCAGACAGCGGAAGCGCGTCCTGCACCAGTTTCCCCTCATTGAACTTCAGCTGGCGATTGCGCATTCGAAAGCGCCGGTTGCCGCTTCCGAGAACAGTTCCGTTTTCCATTTTCGTCCCGGCCGGTCGCGCTCGTCAAAGAAGACAGATGCGCGGCCGCGCCGGACGCCAGCAGAGGCCGAGTAGCTGCGCTGCTCAGCCCTGTTCTCGGAGTGCAGCCGCAATCCTTTCCCGGCTGCCAAAGTGAAACAAGTATCAAAGTGACGCTTAGAAACGGAGTGGAGGGCGCGGCGGAAGGAAAGAGACGTGGACGCGGCTTCGAGGCACGTAACGAGGCGGCACAACTCTCCTGCGGCGCCGTAGCTGCCGCCACGCACCCGGAAGCCGTCACTGCGATTCCACGCGTTTCGGGTCTGTTGTGCCTGCCGAAACGCTCCGCTCGATTCGATTAACATGTCCGGCTCCATGCACGCCGAATAACCAACGGACGTCATTCTGCTCAGTGCTCAGCTGGCCAGGTGTGCTAAGCCTGAGCTGAGAAAAAGACGTTGCTCTCCGCTGAGTCACGGTGGACTCGCGAAACACTCGAGGTTGACTCCTATATCGAGCGGCCGGCTTTCCGTCCCCCGGTGTGCACTTCGTCCGAAGAGGTCCCGTAGAGAAATTGTGGGGTCACTCGTCGAACACTTGGACGGGACGGGTGTTTAGCTGTCAACGGTGGAATGGAAACATGAAACTGTCGAAGGGATGCGGCGTAACACGACCGAGTGGCCTAATCGACGTGCAGAAGTGACGATAAGTATTGATGAACGGCGCCTTTTCTAATAAGCCTGCGCGACAAAGTGGATGGGAGAGAAGGCGGTGATGGAAGAAGCCGCCGCAAAAGGGTGTTAAGCTGGCCGAGTATTCGCAACGCAGGCCATGTCATCGCGGGCTCAAAGCGAGAGAGCTCTCCGTACAGCGCACTTCCGGAATTGCAGTGACATCAGGTTTGCGCAGCCAAAAGCAGCATGTCGCGCTCGACCATGGGCAAGAACCCATTGTAGGGAAAACTTAGATTCATAGGGCGTGCGCAGTCAACCAGAAAACATCAAAAGAAAAGCAGGCACCAAAGGAGCTGCTTGCATTTGCATGGTCCTGTGGCGCGCTATGCAAGCAGCAAGTGCCAAGCGCAGAGAAAAAAAGATAACGGACGGCACGGCGCTCGCTTCTTTAGCGCTTTTGAGCTGAAGACACACGGTTCAGTGGGCGTCCTTTCCGTGCACGCTTTCAGCAGGCGAAACCGAAAGCCAGTAGCGTTCACCAAGTCACTGCTTTCGAGCCTGGTTTACGCGGCAGTGCCATGCAAGCGAGCTCCCGTTGGCCTCGGAAACAGAAAAGGCTTTCCAGCCTCCAGATATCGCTAGCAAGCTACTGAATTCGAGACCATGTGGCACAATCAAGTGGCTTGAAAAAGCAATGGTCATTATCCACCATGTCCTTGCTTTGTACACGCAAAAGTGGGTTCAGTAAGGAGTGAATGAGATCTGAATGAGCTCGCTGAATCGCAGGCCAGACTTCCTTTCGCAGATTTTGGTTGAGTTTATGGGGTTTAACGTCCCAAAGTGACTCAGACTCAGGGACGCCTGTAGTGGAGCGCTCCGGACGACTTTGACCACCTAGGGTTCTTTAACGTGCGCTGACACCGCACTGTACACGGGCCTCTGTCGCATTTCCCCTCCCCTCCATCGAAATGAGACCGCCGCAGCAATGATCGAACCTGTGTCTTTCTCTCTCTCTCTCTCTCTCTCTCTCTCTCTCTCTCTCTCTCTATATATATATATATATATATATATATATATATATATATATATATATATATATATATATATATATATCCAACCTAGCGCAAGCATAACGCCAAGATTGCAGAGCTCTCAGCGCCAGCTTCATTGGCAGTTCTCACTTGTATGAAAGCAAGCTTAGCGCTTGCGATAGCTTCAGGAACGGATGCACCTGCACATCACAATCGTGTAAATGTAAAGCGACCCAGGCTAATGCATACACGGCGCAATATATACATCCACTTTCCCCACCACGTTGCATTACCACGGTGCACAGTTCATGACGGAGCTGTGCGCACTATTTGTTGTGAATTTTTTTTGTAGGCAGAGACAGTCGCTATCATTATTCCGCCACCCCAAGCTCTGTGCCTCTCGTACCGCCTTTATTTCGTATATTCAATTAAATGTTTCGTTTCCGTCACGGCGGTCTCATCTCCACGTACGCTATAGATCGTCGGCGCAGTAACTCTTCCTGAAGTCCACCACAATGTTGAACGATGGAGCGATTACAGAGCCGTGCCTCGCCCCTCGTGGATGGTGTGACGCACCGGAATTGGTGGGGCTTAGTTGTGTAGTTCACGAGCAAGGTAATGATCATTTCTCTCAGACTCTGAATGGTCAGGGGTCCTGGCGTAGCACGAGGGGGAGCGTTGTCGAAGTCTGACCGTAATTCAAGAGGATGGTGTGGTTCTGTATCGAACGCAGGGCTGTTTGGGATTCAGTGCAAAGAGTATATTACATCGTGCGGTGGAGCTGTGTGAAGCAAGCTGCATTTCGATGGAGGCGAAATTCATGAACGCTCTCATGCTTTACGATGTCAGTGCATGTTGATGCTCTTTTACATAAAAATGCATGCGTCAGTCTGCCCCTGAATCCGGAGTTATTCATTTTCATTGAAAAATGATGAACATCGATACTTTTAAAATGATTTGTTCTTCATGGTAAGAAAAGAAAACAAATATATGTATGTAAAGGCATTCAAAGAGAGTTTTCAGATCATATGTACTATGGGGGGAAAAGTGCTATACTCCACGCGGCGGGAGCCGGAGCAACGGGAAACTGCGGCATTTTGGCGAGCTAAAGCGCGAAACATTGAAACGAGCCAAGCGACATGCCTGCTTATAATAAAGGTCACGCATTGGCTCTCTCGATCCCAGATGCCGCCTGTTGCAACGCAGTGGAAGTCAGCAAAAAGCGATTGGAGGATTGGTGGCTGAAAAGCAGAGATGTGGCATAAGGTTAGAATTGTAGGAAACCGTAGGTAAAGATGATGGCGATTCTTAATGAGAATTGCCAACACAGTAAACAAAAAAAATAATAAAGAAAGAAAAGCTGAGCATGGCGGCAATTGACACCACCCCGTTTCAAAGGGGGCGCTCCTATCCATCCATCCATCCATCCATCCATCCATCCATCCATCCATCCATCCATCCATCCATCCATCCATCCATCCATCCATCCATCCATCCATCCATCCATCCATCCATCCATCCATCCATCCGTCCATCCATCGTAGTTTTCCGTTGCTCCGACTCCATGCTCCGACTCCCAAACATGCTCCCAAACGCCATGAGCTTCGAGCTGGCTGCGCCGCCTGTCGCTGCCCTTGCGAAGCAGCGACGGGGCTACTCCCGCTGGCTTACTGCTTGCCGCTAGCGTGTTCCTACTGTTCGGTGGCCATTTGATTATACGTCTCTCTCAAAACCCTGCATACATGCATGTGCCGCGATACGAAGGCTTTACGAATTGGAGTGATAATCGGACAAGCATGCTATTAATCTAAGAGGCAGGTTTAGCATTGGAAATCACGGCCTTCCTCCCTGCGCAATTCGGGCGCGCTGTCTTGTTTATGACGCGACTCGCAACCGACCCATGGCTAAATATCGCGAAAAAAGGAGCTGTTTTGGGGACGTGATCAATTTGAGTTTATCTCTGCCCTGGTTTTCTTTTACGCATGAACAGCGTTACGCTGTTAAGCACTGTTCGGAACTTCTAACCGTGCAACGGTGCACTGTTATGGCAAGCTTCATTGGTCGCTATAGGTGACCTGCGTTTTATGCTGCCTGTTTACCTCTGTCATGCACTGTGCCGTGGTATGCTGTGCTTCTGGCTCATTCCTGTGCGCTCTATTAAACGGCTGCATTATCTTTGGAACATGTGGACGTCCTTGCGATTTTACTAACAGAGGCTTCACTACGACACCTGTGCACGATTCTGCGAATGGTACCTGACGCTGCTCCGCAGCTCGAAAGGCATAATTACCGAAGCATAAAACTTCATAGTGTACCTATTTGCTTACGATAATTTTGCAAGCATTTGGATGATTTTTGTTTTGTTAATTTTTGTTATTTACTAGCATTTTGTTTTGGCTTTCAACAAAGGAGCCTCGAGCGACAATGGCTACGGCACGCACTACACCGAGAATATTACCTGTACTGCAGTAGTTTGGAGTTCGGAAAGTAACCATCAAAAACTGGATATTTTAAAAGTTACGTCTCATTACGTTGATTTTTTTATATTATGTCTTATTGCTAGTGCGGCAATCAAATGAAAACAAACGCTATAGCTGCTTCGCTGAGTTTTTTACATATTGTGTTTAGCACCGCAGTGCCATATCGCAGTGCTTTCAAAACGAGCACATCGGGGGTGGATCCCTAAATGTAGCGTAGAAGGCGATCATTCTCCCCTTATCCCCTCTTTTTCAGTCTGCTCAGGCGCCAATAACTGACCGGGTTACGGTGGTACCACAGAATACAACTGCATCGAGCATCTCACCGCTCTGTCAAATCTTTTCGGTAACTGCGCTGAAAGGTTAGGTTTCTGCATTGGTGTGGTAATTTACAGGCAAGACATTCCATCCGTGACGCACGGTTGCAGTTAGCGCGAACGCGCGTTAGGCTCGCCATACTGCAGCGGCGTCCACGATGTGACCATTCTCACTGAGCGCCGGTCCATCTCTACCTCTTATTTCTGCAGCTATAGAAATATCCTTTTCTGGAAAACGCGAAGAAGAAATCTCAGCCACTAACTTGAACCGCTGTGGCCGCGACAAGCCGGCAGCCATGCTGGCAAACACGTGCCAATGCGGGGGAGCGCAGCCAGCGGACCGCGCCGCTGTTTTCAGAATCGGCCGCGTGACGGATTTCAGTGGCGCCCTACAGGCAGCGCTCATGGCCTTTGGCGCAACTTTGTCGCTCCTTATTCAGCAACTCCCCGGGTCGAGTTTGCGCGCCGACAGCCATGGAAAACGGAAGGCCAGGATGCAACCGATGCTAAATTGCGCACAGAATATCATAGAGGGTGATGCAGTAGTTCTGTAATTGATTCCTACCTTTGACCGCCATCATAAAGCTTCGGCATGGCGTGCACAACAACCGTTGCCATTGCACTACCATATAGTTACGCCATTCAGCGATGTTATTTTCACGCACATAATAAACTAGTTGTCACTTCAGCAGGTTTGCAGGCGTTTCTGCAATCGGTGCAGAGCTTCCATGCACTGCAGCAGTTTAGGAACAAGCAGTCATGTGCGATTCTAAGGCAGCACCAAATATTAGAATAATGTTTTAAAGCTGTTGTTGTGTAATACAGTAACGTTATATGTCAACTGAAATGTATACTGTTAAAGCATTAGCTAATACCGTAAATAAAATATTATAAACCTAGTTTAATGTGGAAACTGAAGATTACGCAAATGCTGTGTTGTAAATGTAACACAACACTGCAAATGTGTTTTAAGCAGTTGTGTCCCAGATCTTTTCCCATGGTTCGTCCGGTAATGATGTTGTCCAGCTAGTAGCATTTTGCAATTAAATGTTTCATTGTGCCTGCCATGTATTGCAAGCACTGCCTCAACATTTCATAAGAAAACTTCGCTTTTTACCCATTCACTGCTATCACTAATGGGGCATCCTTCATGGATGGGTATTTATAAGCTTGAGCCCGTGGCATTCGTTCAAAGGTGAATGCAGCAGTTGTGTGTATGGCAGAGAGAGGGCAGGTAGGTGGTTTCTTAACAACACAAAGTGGACAAGGGAGGGGGATGGAGCCTTAGGGTGCTTAGCCAAAGTTTCTGCAAGGGTACATGCATTCGTCCGAACGTTTCGACGAGAGGACTCCCCCTCGTATGAGCGCCCGGACGAAGACGAAGACAAGTCCTTTTGCGGAAACGTTGGCTCTGCACCCTCAGGCTCCCTTTCCCTTGTTCACTTTGTGTTGAATGTATTAGTTATGCTGCATTATATTGCTATACGTATGAGAGTGTTGCCCTCATTGCCGTTTGCTTCTTGCAACATGCTAATTTAAGCTATGTGTGGGGTCTGGTCCTGCAGGTTTACTTTGCCTGTTTTAGCCAAAATTCCTTACATATTGTTTAAATGTTTAATTACTCCAACGCTTATTTGTAACGATTGAGAAATGCTATCGGTTGACAAAAACGAGCAAGTAACATTAGGGAGTTTCTGCACCACCATACGGTAAACACGGTTACTTCCACGGAACTAACCGTACTGCAAATGTGGCTAGGCAATCCTGGCAACGGTAGCAACAGCAACGCGTTACCGGTGTCCGGATACACTAAAACTTTTTATGGTAGTAACGTTTCGGTACTGCATGCTTGCGTTCGAGCTCGTTGATAAGCGGGAGACAAACACAACATTACTCAACATCATTCGTTTCGGCGCGTCTTGAGTCAAGACTGGGTCTGATGATCAAAAGAAAATAAAAACGCTATACGAAGCATGCAAGCGAAGGCGTTGACGTTCTCGCTGGCCCACCTTGGATGCACGTGGGCGGCGGACGTGCATTGAAGTAGCCACCTAGAGCACTAGCGCCACAGCGTGCTGACGAGGGGAGTCATAGAAAAAGCGCCAGTTTCGAATGCCCGTATTGCAGCCAACAAAGCGCGACAGAGAATTTAGATCTACCAAGTCGGCTCGTGTTCAGCTACGATTGATTTGTGCACGAAACTTCTCCGGAGAGTAAGCATGATATATCCGGTATCTTGGTGGCATGAAAGGTACGCTGCGATTATACCCCTACAACGCAAAGGAACTGGCGCTACGGCCGTGGAAAGTTCCGTAGTATGCCCTTCAGTTGTGCTATTTCAAACACTGCTACATGTAGTCGACTAATTAATGAAGGTACGACATTACTGCAGCTGTTACCGTGAACTAGTGGGGAACAAAAGCTTTTATTTATAACTTCGCCAGTGCCCCTAAGCGCAATATGTTATGACTACAATAGCCCGGTATTGCATATTTGCTCCTGTAAATTACAACACTATAGTCGTATACGTAGCACAAACGAATTTAGCAGTAACCACTGCTGCGCAGTGAGGTAGCTCTTGTGAAGGGAATGTATAGCTCTTCTGAAAGGGTTTCTCTTTTTGTTACACATTGCTCATGGCTGGTGCCGCTGAGTAGCACGGCCAGACCATGCTTAAAATTAGGTTATTATACTTTAAATTAAATTTCTAGTACAGTGTCGCAGAAAGATGAGCGCGTCAATATAAATTAGTTGGATAGTTTGTGACCAATATATTGGCAGACGTTTCGTTGATTATGACCCACTGCTTTGTCATTTAAAGGGACTATGTAATAAATTAATTGAGATTACGTGAAGCAGACGAGAGACAGGCATTCCATCGCTCGTCACCCAAGCGCAAGAGTTTTTGAGCTAGCATCAATAACAACGAAGTTATAGACGATTAAAAATTAAGCTTCTCCTCTCACCCCTCAACTCGTACATGCGGGACATCAGAAAAAAATAAAGAAAACAGCTTTGGAACTGGGCCCCGTCCATGAATACGTCAGTCGCTGACGTACATTTGCGACATCCGGTTGTTGCACCAAGCACCCCAGCAGCAGCGTCGGCCGCACCTCTCCGGTCTCTCTCCGCCTTCCTGGATTGCGGCGCGCGTCGGATTTCTTGGCTTGTCACGGCGACAAAGGCACTGCGAGTGGCTCCCGAACTCCCGACAGAATGAGGCGGCAGAGGTAAACTGAAACTATATGCGCGAAGGCAGTGCCTAGCTGGCTCGCGCTTGCCCGAGGAGGTCGCGCAGCGACACGGGCAGACGATTTTCACGACTACCGGAAGTGTGCCCGTGACGTCATGGCTGCCGTGGCTCCAACGAATGACAGCGTGTGGTGGCCCGCCGACGTCACGGGACTAGCGGCGTCTATTTTTCCGATTTTAGTTTCAAAATCGGTCACTACGAAAACACCAGTCGGCCCGCGAATTTAAAAAAACAAACATGGTTTTTAAAAATTCATAATAAATTGCCGGCTCAGTTCCGAAGACTCATACTTGGTGTGAATGCTTCTTATCATCATTTCTAAGCACTGAAGACATTTGCAAGTGTCTTTTAATTCGTTGCATAGTCCCTTTAAAGCTATAATTTGCTTGCGTATGGTCAGAGGAAACGGAGATACAGGTTTTCTCTATAATGCGATGCACGGTCACATAGACTCCCTTGAACTGTTACAAGCAGTTTATATCAGAACACCCTTATGTACAAACTCAAGAGTAGAAATAGCTTTTTACCATATTAGCACTAACAATGGCGATTCCATCACTAGACTGCGGCGTCCTTACAGTACCAACTGCACAAATTTTGTTGCAATAATACCCTTGTGCTTCTATTCTGTTTCCCTTATTGCTCTGCGTGCCCGCATGATTTATGTTCATTTGTGTGTGGTTTCTGTTTTTACCTCGAGTGAGCACCACCCATCTAAGGCTGGGCTGTCAAGCTGTGCAAACCAGCAAACAAATCAATCAACGAATGAACCAACGAACGAACCAACGAACCAACCAAAAAACGAACCAACCAACAAACGAACCAACGAACGAACGAACCAACAAACAACGAACAAACAACGAAACGAAGAACCAAAGAACTAACGAACCAACGAACGAACCAAACAACTAACGAACCAAAGAACCAACGAACCAACCAACGAAAGAACCAACGAAAGTAAGTCATCAGCGCCCTTGTTTGCATTACACTACTGATGAACTTGCTAATCATTTTTTAGATGTGAGGTGCTGTAAAATCGTCTCGGGCTTTATTTTGCTGTTGTTGTAAGGTAGGTACTCTGGCTGGAGTTACCCGAGGCAAGCCGAGGTATATAGCTCTCGTCATTCCTTCTCACGCCACGTCACAGTGGAAAGTTTTGCACGTGCTCCGGCCAGCAATTCACTCATCTAACATGCACCGGCAGGGCAGACAGGATGTACAGGCGCGGCGCTGCAGCTAGGATAGCACACGCGGCTGTCGTCTAGGCCGGCAGGCTGCGGCTGCTGCAGACGGCGGCTTGTCTTTCTTGCTCTGAGGATCGCGGTACTCGGATGTCCCACGTCCGGCTAGCGACAGGTAAAGTGAGCGCCAACCGCCGGCGCAGTGTGCTCGCAAGCTCCTGCGGCACCGTGGGAGAGGAAGCCGCTGCTGACGAACAAGCAAAAGGCGTCCCATAGTCGGGCATTGTTCGCGTGCGTAACGCGAACCCGAGAACGCTGAGCGCACGCTGTAGGCTGGGCGTCGCGACGACGTCGGCATCTGCATTGGGAGAAACGGCCGCGCTTGGGCCGTGCGACCACGCGCAGCTCAAGGTCATATGAGCCAGCGAACGAAGGGAGCGCACGCAGGCCCCCATGGACCAAGAATGCACCCCGCAGGACGATTCGCAGACAGTCAAGGACAGCAGTGAAGCAAACATGCTGTACAAGGAAACCGCCCGGTTTCCATATTTCTTCATACATGCTAGGTAACTTTGATCAAGAAGGGCGGCCACTTATATGGAGTACAGTTAGGTATGCCGGATGTGTTGCTACATTTCATCTTTCAGAAATTAAACACTCGAAAAATAAACTATCTATAGCAAAGTGGGCACTAGGTGTCCTAATCGTTTGTCTTCCTTTCTAAGAATCAGTTGTACTTTTGATACCGGCACATAAAGTGGGAGCGACTCCAGCAGTGGCACGGAAGGCACGTGCTCGTCCAACAGCCGTCCTTTCCGGGGATTTTCCACTGTTCGCATCTCAACTGTTGCCCCCTTTCACCGCATTTTACATGGACCCTATCAACGGACCCTATCAACGGACACAACATTCTCGGACCAAAATTTTGAAAATTGGAAAATTGTAAGATATTGTTGTGGAAACACTGAAGGTAATGGTCCATTCTTCTGATATGAAGCGATTTCGTTTAGAGCGTTTCCATCGATCACATCAAACAGTTAAGACTGTCATAGAAAACAAATGGGGAACATTTTTGCCGATAGCAAAAAATAAATAGCATAAACGTTATTCAAAAAAATGCAAGACTGCCTGATAATTGATTGCTTTAGTGAAATCTTACATTATATGGAAAATTGCGTTCATCAACGGTTTCACGCTCAAATAGGCTTTTGTCCAGCATTGTGCTCCGATGAACTTTCTAAACAAGCAGATATTTTAAAATTCTCGCTTGAAACTTGTGGAATAAGAACAACCCCAAACTGTGCAACTTTCTAACAGGCGGCTTCACAGCAGACACTTTTTCGCACTTTATGAACCAAGCGCACCCCGTTGGCCATAGAAACTAGGCTACTCGAGACGGCGGCCGCTTGCGCGCGCCAATGGTGACTGCGGTAGTACACAATGGAGCGCATGGGCGTCAACCGTCTCAACCGCGACAACGAGCGCGCAAGCTGCTGAGTGCGGGATTTTCAAAATAGACACCCCTTCTACGTTTTAGTTTTTGATAGCATCTTTATGTAACTGCTTTTTTTTTTCGCGGGCTGTTTATTATTACTCTTCCCACGTATTATTTCTCGTTCCCCTGCTGTTGTAATTACCGAAACCGGCTGTTAAAAAAAAATCCAACCCGCGAGTTCTGTTCATATAACTGTACTGTTTTTCGTAGGGACCGGCCCTAAAACAGGATAGTAACAAAAATGATGGGGAGTGCCAGTTGCTCTTGACAGTTACGTGTCGTGTGTTCGACCTGGAAACTGTGTTCGGGTTTATGGGGTTTAACGTACCAAAGTAACTCAGGCTATGAGCAACGCCATAGTGGAGGCCTCCGGATAATTTCGACCCCCTGAGGTTCTTTGACAATTGCAATGACATCGCAGAGTACACGCCTCTAGCATTTCGCCTTCATCGAAAAGCGACCATCACGACCGGGATCGAACCCGCGTCTTCAGGGTCTGCACCGGAGCACCGTAACCACTGTGCCTAGCCAGAAAACTGTTGAAGGATCAGGTTGACAAACTTAGTTTTACTCGACGTGAAAAACTTTTCAAGGTTTCCTGCCACACCTTCTGAGGAGAGTAGACAGACTCGCTCAGTCACTATATATTGTTGTCATGAACACCTGAGCTAAATAATACCCTTCTACACGCAGCAAAGAATCCTCAATAACTCGCCAAAGTAGGCGAGCCCTTTCCGGCGATTTTTCATACCCGCGCGCTCCCCCGTTTCACGTTCCTCCTGCGTATGTCGGTTAAGGGTAGGTTATAAGTTAGATCTTTTCAGACGTCACGCACCTACCATGGCCGCGGCCAGTCAAGTCTATGACTGTGGCTAGTTATTTTTTATTATTATAAGTTTTATTCTTTTTTTTCTGAAATTTCGCAAACTTGGTGCACCAAGATTTTTTTTGTGCTAAACTGGAGGTTTTTATCTAAAACAATAAATAAGCAAGAACCACAAACTTTTCACACTGCATTCTAAAAACTAGCAGCAGCTACAAAATTTATCGACTTAGCTTTCAGAGATACAGAAATATTTTTGCGCAGACGTCAAGGAAACATAGAACCAGAAGAAATTCGGATGGCGGTTATAAAAATATTTTGGTTTTCTGTCCAGATAGAGTATAAATTATATGAACACTTATAAGCATTAAAAACATGCTGCATGGCATCCTCTGAAGAGACACTTTTTTAATCCATACTGTTGCTTTTGTCCTCTTTGGTTACGCTTAACTTGCAAAATGTTGGAAGGACATGCCTGAAAACTCACAGCGGACATTTATGATCACCATAGAGAGCACCCAGTTATTCTTGTTGCCTTGAAATAATCTTTTCTTTTTCAAAACGTTTGCGAACTCGGCGCACAGGAACTTTCTTCGTTAACTTTGGAGGCCCTTACCTCGGAAAAGAAATAAACTAAGACAATAAGCAACTAATACTGCGTTCTATACGAACCTGTCTAATGAGCGATATGATATTCACTGATATATCTTTTGCGGATAAGAGAATATTATTCTTCCAAAATTTAAGAAAGCGCTGAAAAGAGACTTGGCACTAAGAATAAAAAAAGATTGCTTGTTATTATTTCTTTATTCTGTGTAGGCATTATTCATTAAATGAGCATTCATGAGCTTCAAAAAAACAAGTTGATTGTTGCCGTTTCGTTGCTGCACAGCAATTCATGCTTTATTGAATACCAGCTGGTTTTTCAGCCTCACTTGTTGAAAAACAATTTATCGCATGCTGCTCCTCTCTGGTGCACGCTTCCAAGGAGGCGACCATCTACAGGGGGCTGTAGTGAAGCCATATCCTTCCCGTCATCACGCCGCACTACACCATTCGGAGGTGATGAATAACACAGCCAGCGTAGAACCTGCACGACACGACACGACTGTGATTTGGCATCGCCATTTCAATGTTATGTTATGTACCAACTAGCCCGGCTGGTTCGTCTTTTAGATTTTAATGTTACTTTTCGGCTGACCCCTGTACAGGGATATTTCTCTTGACTGCGCTGCGCGCAGAGTGTTTAAACCTGTACAGCATGCAATCCTGTCCACTACAGTCAAGAACGCACTACAGTTCCGTCAACGACACGGTTTCTTAGCTGGTCGGTCCATACTACCGTCAACTTAAGCATCCCTTATGTTCGAAGTATCTGAGGCAATGCATGTAGGGGAGCAACTCGACGTCGTGTACTGTCATCTATCTCAGCAAGGCGTTTTATGTTGTCAACCATCCATACCTAATCCAGAAATTGTTCTTGACGGATATCGTGGAGTGTTTCGTCTAGTTGCCCAAAACTATTCGTCGAATCGCTGTTGTTATCCTGGCATCAGTGGTAAGAAAAACTTCTCTTAGTACTTTTCAGCTAGTAGTCTTCTTCACGGATCCTTCTCGGAACCCTCCTAGATTTTTTTTCTTTTACATTTGTTATGATGCCGCAACTACATTAAATGGAAGGTGCAATGTTTTTTTTTTTAATTCGAGGTTATTCGAGAGTTCGATTATATGAAGCTTCTTGGTAAAGCGTGCAAAGTGTTTTTGTGCTAGCGTTTAAAACGGCGACGTGATCACAGATTAAAACCGCGACGATGCTTAGACTTCTCCTCACTGCGTTGGAGGAGTGCGAGAAAACTCGTGGTGACGTCGAAGTTGCCGCAATTTCAGATGTCCACTGCCTTCGTCTACATGCTGCCGTGCGTTTTCTGATGGCGCCAAACAATGCTTCGTGAGTTTCACCTTCGACGACATTCGTTTTCTTCCTCAAAAAACCGCTTCTTCGCTGGAAACTTAGCGCCGCAGTTTGTGACGTCATCAATGCTTCCTATGCCTGTCGTTGTGCGCTGCAGAAAAGCCTGAACACCAACGCCCGTTTAATCGGAGATTACGTCATCATTTCAAATCCTAGCGCAAAAATATTTCGCATGGTTTACCTGCAAGTCTCACACATTCGGCTGGTTTAAACTTCACGAATTCTAAAACCTCTTCAGTTGACTTTTAACTCAGTCCTTATTTCTTCCTTGTGCTCACGGTGTCAAAATATTCAAGGAGATTACCGTTGTTAGTGACTGTACTGCTCTTCAGGAAGATGTTAGCACTTTCAGAAAATGATGAGCAAAAACAAGCTTCTTTTGAGCACCGCCAAAACAAAGGTGGTATCCTACACCCGCAAACCTTTTGATCTGCATCTACTTCATGCGTCTGAGTTTGAGGACATCGGGGCGACCTTCCATTGACCACTTAATTTCTCTGCCCATGTTCCTTCTCTTAAACAACGTGCTTTTCATTGATTGGATATTGTTTGTAGTCTGTCAAAGGACTTAACTCGTATTCGTTCCTCTGTTGGAATATGTAAATGTTTCAAACTTCACTCCCGTTCGAGGAGCGACGTGAACGAGCTCCACTTGCAACGCTTATCACCCTTCGTCTGGCTCTTCTACGTCTTTCCTTTCCCATATCTGAGCGCCAGTCAAAAACCAACATCGCCTTTCTGTTTAAACTTGTGCATGGCTTTATATCTTGCCCGGAATTGTTGGTTGCTATATACCTGAGAACTCCGCCGAAAGCCACCAGAAGATGCCCCATTCTCTGCACCTCTTCTTGTAACAGGCATTGTACCTTCGTCGTCCTTCTTCTCTTCCCCTCTCCCATGCAGAATGAACGTTGCAGGACGGATAATCATCGCTCAGGGTGGCTTCTCTGTCTTGATCTATACGTGAACCTTTCTCAGCCCCCACTAGATTTAGGTCTATTTCAACGCTCGCTTTATTACTTTTAAGTCTGAAATTCGGAATGCTCTTGTTGGCCCTTTACGTTCACCACGTAATTTTTATTCCTGCGTAGTGGCGTAAGATACCGCTATGCATCGGTGAATGATATGTGCATATCTGGACAGCATTGCCTTCTCAGTACTTCAATTTTCAAATCATTATGCTTGCATATTTTTGCCAAGTTGCTTGTCCTCAATCCTGTTATCACTAGTCATAGAGATTTCGACGATCCACATGCGTTTTTTTCTCTATGATGGTAAAGTAGTATCTATTATGCTCCAATACCTTGTCCGTTTGAATACGAAAATCCGGAAACATTGTAACTCTCTCATTTTACATTTTTTGTTTTTTCAGGGATGACTCCACCACATTTATGCTGCACACATCTTAGTGAATTATCTTAGCCGCTGTGTAGTGCTTCCGTCTATAATCAGTTCGTGCAATCGTCTTGCAAGAGCTGGGAGCATGATCGATGGCTTCTTCCGTTTCTTTGCATAGTGTACACATTTAACGTCTATAGTCGGTTGCCCCTGAACTTAACTGCTTTTGTTTCAGTCGCTTGTTGCTCTGCGACTGGGGTAAAGTTCTTGATTTATTTTTCTAACTTTTTTACTGTTGCTGTTATTAACCAGAGCAGTCTTTGCTGTAAGTACCATTTCTTCGAGTTCCTCCAAAAACTGGCCATGCGATGCCTTATTATGCTAACTTTCTGTTCGAATTTGCAAATAATGCAATGTTCGAGTTGCAAAGATTCATAACTTTGGTACTTTCAGCACCTTTCTATTACCGACTTCAATAAAATTGTGATTCTGACTGCTTTTAACATAATCTGCCAGTGCGTTTTGCTCCTTTTCCACAACCTGCCTCACTTGCAGCATTTTTCTGCCTCCCGACTTTCGGGGCAGATCTGCGCGAGTAGAATGCGTGATGAATAGTCGGGAGTTTCCTTATCATCGCCTCAGGTGATCTTGCTCAGCTCTAATCTAGTTTAGTATTCTAGCAGCAACATATATTACGACAGTTAACGACCATATGTTAATGACGCTGATTGCATTCCCGCCATTTAATTTGGCCTGTAGTATTTTTCTCTCACATTCTTGACGTACTCAGTGCTTACCTACTTTTTTTACTTTCTCATGCTTGATGTTGTCGCGTTTAAGAACACCCAAGTATTTGTAGGCCTCTGGTTGGAGGCAATAATTGTTTTCACATTGGACATTGCAATATTATCACTATCTTCATTTTTTTCACTTTTCAGTGTGACTGTAGCACGCCAAACATCTATAGAGATACCTGTACTGGAGATGCGTACTGTATTCTTGAAATACTGAATTTACGTTCCTGATTTTACATTAAGCTTCGAGTCGTCGGTGTCGAGGAAATGTGAAATTTGGGTTTCACGCTTTGATGTGTCGTCTCCGAGGTTCAGGCTCGTACAAGAATTACGGACAACGAAGTTACGGCGACGGCAAACAGAGATGACAGTGACCTCCTGGAAAATCACCACGGATTATGCCACTCATTCTGTAAACTTCAGTAGCCACGTGCCCAGTGCCCACGTGGCCACAAGGGTTCGCACAACAAAGAATATTTGTCCTTTCATGAAATGCAGAAAGGGCGTTGCGTACAGGTAACCTTTATCGCGCGGCCATACCAACCGATGTCTGAACGTGCGGCTACTTGACTCGCTTGACCGCCTGCCAGCACGCTGCCGCAAATGTAAACGTACGCCATTATGTCCGAACACCACGGTCTGGTTCTGACGTCAGGTCCAGGTGACCTGTGAGGTAACGGAAGGCTTTTGTTGCGAAAGAAACACTACGCTAGCCGCCGAGCCATTTCGCGGAGCTGAAGAAAGGCCATACTGCGCATGCGCGAGGAACAGTGACGTCACACAGCGCGCCGCCCCCGTCGTTGCGCGGGTGACTCAGAGGTGCCGCCACGCTTGCCAGTTGCGCATGCGCAGTAGCGCCGCATAGCTGGCGTGCCGGGGCCGCCGCCGCTGCCGCGCGCTCTCCATCGCCTCTCTCTCTCTCTCTCTCTCTCTCTCTCTCCTCGTTGCTTTCGCAATCCTCCAGGTTTAACCAGAGCTAAACCAGTGCCAATTTTTTCCATTAGGAAAGATGCCAACCGCTGCGGCACCCATCCTTCAGTGACTCATTTGGATGGGGAATTCGTGTACTTAGACAACCGGCTACCCTTTGCTCCTGATTAGTAGCATTTCTGTGTGACCTTTTGCGCTACGAGGTTGAGCCTTTTGGCCTCGTGGTTGTTACCTGCGCAGTTTACGGCGGGCTTCCGTCTGTACACTTCCGCCTTCCATTAAATAGTTACTAGTCAGCGCGTGTGATGGCTTCCTCTTTCTTTTGTGTCTCGCCCTGTTCGCACTGTTTTCCACCATTATTGACTAGTCTCACTGCATACCAGAATGAAAGTACGCAAGCTACCGGGACTCCGATATTTTTTTCTCATATTTTTGTTGAGACCTCTTAGAAATAGACACAACCTTCACTAAGGCATTTACGCTCAGAAAGCTGCATATGTTAGCACCCTGTGATGAATTTAAGACTGACTTGGTCACATGGATGGAATTTCTACAAATATTTCGTAATAATGAGATCAGGGAAATAAATGGGTCCATGCCTCGAAAACTAAACCTCCTCTTCCTGGTCCGAACACCCGTTTGATATCTATACATCTCATGCTACTCAGTCGCTACTGCATGCCAATTTTCTTCCACGAGAAAAGTGAAATCAGAGACACTGCCAGTGTGAAAAGGGAATTTTAAGGCATTTCGAGCTTGCACGCGGGGGACTTTCAGATCAAATGTGTAGTAATTCTCACCTGAAGACGATTCTTCACACGTTGCAAGCATGATTCGTGTGTGCGAACCGGAAGGAATTTAAATTTTACTCTAGATTTCGCTGCGGCTGTAACTCACTTTTCAGAGCTAATTCGTATCACGAACTTTCCCACCCGAGGAGTTTCGATTAAATGGTCGGGTTAATATTTCGGCCTTTTAGCGCGCTAGCACTACAGCTTTCACTCCTCCGCTTGGCCGTTGTCTGTGCGATCCCTCTGTGACCTTGAAGAGCTGGGTGGTTGGGTGCCACCCTCCTGGGTGGCAGGTGGGCCACCGCGGTCACGTGACCTACCTTGCGACGCCATCACAACCTGCCAACCTGACTGTGAGCAAGCTGCCCACCGTGGCAGGTGGCAGTTAAATTAACGATTGGTCGCGAGAGGTTGCTCGGGAAGAGCAAACTGGGTCTTCTCACAAGCCCAACCGGTGGCCGCATCTG
Organism: Amblyomma mixtum; assembly: GCF_055824585.1. Taxonomy (NCBI): domain Eukaryota; kingdom Metazoa; phylum Arthropoda; class Arachnida; order Ixodida; family Ixodidae; genus Amblyomma; species Amblyomma mixtum. Next base: position 89,158,192 of record NC_143014.1, on the reverse strand, counting down.
CCCTCACAGGGCAGTGACACATGGCTTAACTGCTAAGCCACTGCTCCATGAGTGCTATGAGCACTCTCAGCGATCTATGATGCAAACAATGACCAATTCCGTATATATGGTCATTAGCCCATTAATTCTATCGCGTCATAGCGGATCCGCTCGCCGCAAAAACGAGGACCTGTTCTCACTTGTTCACGCGCGGGCGAGGCGGATCCGTCGCGCCGCTGCTGTTTCTCGCTTCTCCACACCACGGCGCTGCTAGCGGCATACACAGATATAGTGAGAAAAGAGCATACATTTACGCTGTCTACATACCATAAGCGTATGCATGCTTACGTACGTTAAACGCAGGCACATTCTCACTTTTAGTTCAGCGTATGCTAGCACAGACGCAAAATTAAACTCTGCGTGTAGTGGCGCCATCTGGTTGTCAGGGCGGGAACCATTACTGTCAACAAACCGACTCTGCTGTTAAGCCTAGAAGCGGCGGAATCGTCACTCTGAATAAAAAGAGAAAGCAAATTTATCACTTTTACGTTTTCTTGGAGTCGAGGTGAGAGGAAGCGAAAGACCTGTGCCGCATTTCTGGCCAGTGAACGCACTGAAAAAGGCAGCAACAACGAGAATTCAATCCGTAGCGGGGGGTCCGGCTTCGAAGGGCGCCGCCATGTTTGTCGCCGCGCGGCGGAAATGAGTCCAGCCCGATCGTCCTCGCCGCGCCGCTTTCCACGTCGCTCGGCGTCAAAAGCGGCCGAATCCGCTTCGCTCGCCGGATTTTTGGGCAAGTGTGAACGGGCCTTAAGTGTCTGCGGTAGCACGAAGGCCGCCACTAGAGGATTTGGCCGGTCTTTGCCTGACGCCTGGTTGGCCTTGAAAACCGAGGCTCGACTTGAAACCGAAGTGAATACCGAAGTGCTAGCACGCCTAATTCGCATTTGGCCTAACCACTCTAAATCATCCGTCGCTTATTTAATCGCATTCGTCATCCTTGGTATTGTGTTTGATCTCTGGCTTACCTTTACGGTCTCACAGTAGATAGCCTTGGTGTTCTTCGGTGAGGTTGGATATCAAGCTTTCATGACATTGTTGGAAATGATTACGTGGGAATTTTGCTTTATGCTTCCAAAATTTAGGACCAAATCTATTCCATTAATCGACTATCTTGGATGGTGCCTTTCGAATTCAAAGCGTTGTTCCCTTTGGCGTCTCTGCGTGTTTATGGTGCGCGCGTCGCTTGTTTCAGTTGTCAATGAAAATAAAACAAGCTTTCATGTAGGGCGATCTTGCTTAAAACGTCGACAGGTCCTTTTGATCCCCGTTCGTCGAGTCAAGCAACATGAATGAAGCAAAAAACAGGGTGTGTTCCACTCTTTTATTGAACCTCTTACATATCGAGCAGAAATAAAGATTACATATGGAAAACAAGAAAGTATCAATATTATGATACCTAAACTAAGTTTTCTAGAAGAGAAAAGCATTATACATACTGCCTGTCTTTTCTACTCCAAAAATATAATGGCATATATATGCGCCCGCTTCGCGGAGCAGCGCTCAAAATAAGCGACAAACGACTACATGAGCTACACGAGCATACAGAGGTTGTACCAAAGTACACTTGAGCTTCTCGAAGAACACCGCCAGAGTATAACTGGGAGGCGAGTTTCAGTGGGAGAAGCTAAAAGGCAAACTTATTGAGAAGGAGGACAAGGCCCGACACAACGATCAGAACCATGCAAACCACCGCCGCTATGCGCCTCCACGAGATCTTGCTCTCGTCGGTGTCCTCACCCACGTACAGAGCAACCTGCCCCGAGCGCTCCTCACCGTCGAACCTGTCGTGCGTTTTGCTAACCGCCAAGCTCCCACCGCTGCTGGTTGCGCGCGTTGCGTCAACGTCCCGTCCCTGTCCTCCAGAAGCCGCGGCCCAGTCCGGAGCATCCGCGCGCTGGCGGCGTGGCATCATTATCACGAAGTCCTGTCTGATCTCGTTGATGATCTTACGGAGACGATCCGTGGATGTCGTCCTCCATGCAGACTGCGCGGCGGCTGGAGTTTCGCGCGCATCTCGACCGGCAGCAGCAGTAGACGACTCGGAGCTGCTGGTGCCCGGAGCTGAGTGTACGGCTGCCGGCTCCGATTCCTCGCCTTGATTCGTGGCACGCTTGGCGCTTGCCGCGTCGAGTGAGGACCCCTCTCTCGGCTTGGACGGTCCGGGAAGTTCGGCAGACCCAAAGTTGTAGCAAGCACCGCTGGTGGAAGGCTCATCTGCCGGTCGCCTTCTGGACCACATCGACATGGCGAGTGAAACCTTGGCGCTTCTCGGAGCGATGGCCTGGCGCGGCTCGATCCACGATCTCTTGGGGTCGAAGACGAGAGTCTTCACGGCGTGCTGTTCTGCTACGACCGCGAACACGCAGAAAGGCCAGATGATAACTTCCTTGCACTTCGGGAAGGCAGAGTACATGCTTACGTCTCTGATGAGTGGTGCCGGAATGTCCAACAATGCCAGCACATACAATCGGTTGCCAAACTTTAGGGCTTGATGAAGGTACGCAGTGGCAGAGAGGAACTGGACAAAAGGCACTTTCTTCTTCCTGTTGACCGGGAATCTCGGATCTGCTCGGTACACCTGGGAGATGTGATAAGGAGGCAAGTAGTCGAACGCCTTGATGAGGAAGAAAAACAGGCTCTTCAATGGAAAACATCGCCAACTGTCATCGGTTGGCAATGCGGAGCGGCACCATTCGTTGAAGAAGGTGCTGATGTTTGGCCTCTTGAGCATGTAACACATAATGGCCACGAAGTACTCCTTCTTCATCAGATACCATGGATGCGAAGGGTGTTGTTCGCGTCTCTGCTGGTAGAGGAACTCGGCCTCCGCCCATGCCTCTTCGTAGAGTGCGTTCGCTGCGCATTCATATTTCAGAATCCTACTGACATCGCTGCGGCTCAGCGTGCATGCCACTTCGTAGTAGTAGCGCAGACCCTCGTGCTCTACTGAACTGCTGAGCCGGAACATGGCGTTCGATCCTCGCTGCCTCTCGGAGCTTCTGCTGCAGACTGCGAGCTCAGCGCGCGTCTCACTGCGGCCTCCCGTTGTGGCTGCGTCCCACAGTCTTCCCTCGTCCTCTGTGCGCATCCCTCTCCTCCGCTGCCTGCCCAGCCATTCGCGTAGGCCGGTCGGCCACCGCAGCGCCACCGAGGCGCTGCCGTCATCCCGGTGTACAGTTGCCCGTCCACGAGGACTGTCAGTCGACAACGCTTCGCGCCTTCCCTTTGCGAGCAAAGAACCTACTAACTCAAGGCGCGCGACAGAGTAAAGAGACAAAAGAGCCTTTAAATATGCCTCCCCAGCCACGTTTTCATTGGTGTTACTGCAGATCAAATGACAACTGACTCAGTGGCCATGAGGCATTCGGCTGCTGAGCCCAAGGTCGCGGGTTCGCTCCCGGCACAGCGGCTGCGTTCCGATGGAGGCGAAAGGCAGAAGCTTCTGGGTACAATTAAGTCGTACAATTTTTTTTTTAGCGTAAACAGCTGGAAGGGTTCGCGAATGGTGTTTTCGCACCCAAAATGAAGGGTGAATAGAGCGATGCCTCCCGCCACCTCACCTCCCTCTTCCAAAAATGTCAGGATAGGTTTTTCTTTATTTATATGATGACGATTTTTTACGTAGCGATTTTATGTGTTTTAGGAAATCCGCGAAGAAGGTGAAGGCAACATTAGTCTCGTCTGGAGAACCGGCGGCCACTGTTTTCCCTTTATACCCCCCAATTCATGCGTAGTGGCGGAGCAGCGCAATATGAGCCCAGAGATTCGCTGCGGTTCTCGCGTGCGCTGCCCGTGGCAGCTGAAAAGAGTCAGCAAGAGCGCGACTGATGCGTCAAATTTGTTCTACAAAATCGCACGCATTGCACATTTCCATTGTAAACGAATTCCAGTTATGAGGTGGGTCCTGCCATGCATATTTGCAACTGGTCCTGATGGATGAAAGCTCCGTTTTTTTTTTTTGAAATTTGACTCTGCAGAAGCACACACGCTCAGAATAAAAATGCGGTTCTTGGGGCCAGTGAATAAAACGCCCGCTGGTGTCCCGCTTCTCTTTCAGTGCACTACCTTGGCAATGCTTGTACAAAAATTCAGTTCGGCGGTGTCTTGCAAGAGAAGGTGACAATATCAGTAAATGAATAAACATTTATCGTAATTCTGCGAAATTTCTTAAAACGGTGGTATTTTGTGAGGTAATAGCTGTGTTTCAACCAGCAGGGAGATTCATGTTGCACGATCACTGTCATTTCATGAACAGCACAGCCTAGAACTATTAGAAGCTTATGAATGCACAAACAGAATGTAATTATCCCGATCTTAATTTTATTTTGCGAGAAATATCTTCTCGCCGCCTACTACCCCCCCCCCCCCCCCCCCTCTTCCTAGATCAACCTCTTGAAACCCCCGGGTTGATGAGTGTTAGTTTTCATGCGAACTAAAATTTAATAATGGAACTTTTGTCGCTGCAATTACGTATACTAAGCTTATATTTAATGATCAGAGGCGGCCGTGTTCTAAGGCTCTTTCATTTTGTAGAATTGTCGCAGCGGGTGTTCATTACTTCTTTTAGAAAATCCGGAGCGACGGGTTCAGTACCGGTCACGGCAGTCGCATTTGAACGGTGGCGAAACGCGAACACTCCCATCGTTCGAAATTTCGGTGCATGCTAAAGAATCTAAGGTGGTCTAAATAAATTCCGGAGCCTTCCACCATGGTATACGTGCTGCTTTGGTACGTATTAAGTCCATTACTGTGTTTAATCACACAGGCTTGCAAAAGGTCGAATGTGTGCGCAGAGTCCCTGCCACCCGAAATCGACAGATGAAGTCAATTGCGGGGTTAAACGTCCCGAAGCAGCACTTGGGCTATCAAGGACTGCGTAGTGGAGGGCTCCGGATTAATCTAGACCCTCTGGGGTTCTTAAACGTGCGCTGACAGTTGTCGCGCAGCACTCAGGTGCATTTTGCGTTTAACCTTTATCGAGAAGCGGCCGTCGTGGCCGGGGTTGAACCTGGTTCCTCCGACTCTGTAGTCGAGCGCTCTAGCCACTGAGCCACCGAGGAGGGGTCGACGGAGTAAGTGCTTTCAGCTGCGGCGTATACGCTCGAATACCAGTCACCCGACGACAAGCTTCCCGTCGGGCATTGCGCTTCGGCATGCATCTTCAGCACGAGTTTCGCTGTATTAAGGCGGAAGCCTTTAATGTCTCATCGTTGTAAGCAGCAGTTGTCGACAGAAAATGTCACGCTTTTCATTTGGTGGAAACGGTCGTGACGTCACAGTGCGCGAATTTCAAACGGGGCCAATTGTACTTTGGCTAGTAACCATGCAACCACTTGAAGGGATCGTATAGTGATGCTCCAATTAAGTGGGACTGAGCTTAGTTAATTGCTTAATTACTTAATTAGTCTAATTAGCTTTACTAGTCAGGCCATATAAATAAATAAAACCGATTAAGAAATTGGTCGAGCTCAGGAATCGAACCCCGGTCTTCGGCGTGAGAGACGAGCATGCTATCCACTCCGCCAAGCCAGCTCGATGGTTTGGAATGAACAAAGGCGCGTCTAGTGAATACGGTGTCTTCACTCACTCTCATCCTCCTCCATTCCCTTCCCGCGAGGTTTAGGTGCCCACCGACAATTGAGAGACAGATACATTTCCTTTCCACAAAATCCAATTTACTGACGAGCGAGGCGTAGAACCGAATGGGCGATGGCGTTCTATGGACTCCTTGGCAGCGTTGCAAGACGCTGTCGTGTTCCACTCTTAGGGGCATCAGTGACCAGACTTTGGGTCAAAAAAGTGCCCCCCCCCTCCCCCCCCCCCCCCCCCCTGAATTTTGTGAGACAGTTACTGCGTAATTTCCTTTCCTCAGATACAATTTTCATTTTCTTCATTACGGCTCCTCTTTATCTATCTTCTCTCACTCCCACTTCCTCCCTTCCTATACGGTGCGGTTCAGGTGTCCACCGAGATGACAGAGAATTACTGCTACATTTCCTTTCCTCAAAAAGCGTTGCGTTCAAAGGGCAAGGCATCGCGCTGAAGGGGTGGTGTTCCGTGGACTCCCTGGCAGCGCTACAACGCGCTGTCGCGTTCCACTCCTAAAGGCGAAGCTTAAGCGTAATTAATTAGCAGTTAATTAATATTCAGGCATACATCAGTAATTAACCATTAATTAGTGATTTGTCATCACTTAGTAATTAGTAGTCAATTATATGTGACGCCACCGGTGCCACAGAAACAGCGAAGGTGGTGCGGAAAACGCTTCCGCCTCTACCCACTTTAGACAGTCAAAGTGCCCCCTGTATTTTTACAACTGCCGCATATGATAACAGTACCTGTGGTCGCTATACCAAGGCAAATTTAAGGGGAGGGGTGGCCCCAAACGAGAAATTTTACGTAGGAAAACCATGCTGGACTCCATTTTTTTAGGAAAAGAAAGTTCAGGTAGTATATGGTTCAAGTGACACCGCCTCCTCCAAAAGTGACTTATAAATATGCTCCAGGCTGCGCCATAGCTTGGATCTTGAAAGACAAATATGAGCGGAAATGTTGAAGACCGAGGTGCGGTAGCTTGACAACTGGAGTCGTATTACAAGTATAATTGAGAGCATATAAAATTTTAAGTCTAACTGAGAGCGTATCAAATTTTTTGCTGAATCCATTGCGTGTAGGATTTTACTGCGACTGCCGTACAGGGCACTTTCTTCATTGTAGCACTTCATGCACTGTCCCATACTCAGTAGGCCTCGGACATAAAAGACCATGTAAGCTGTGGTCTAGCTCTCTGAAGAAGGCTCCATATGTGACCACGTAATCCAGGTAAGTCTGGGATAGGGGGAGGGGAAGTGGCGGGTCAGATATTCATTTCACATTGCCGGGAGAGGGCGAAATGTCCGCAAGTTGCCCTTCATTTTATTGAAGGGGAAAAGCAGCACCTAGGACGCGTATTTTGCATATTTCTTGAAAAGCAGCGCTCCAAATGCGCTTCATAGCATGCGCACCAGAAAAAATACGAAAGAGTGCAAACTCAGCACTGTGGTTAAACTCGGCACTCGTCTCTAGGTTGCCATGACTGCAGGCACATCGGTGACACCGCAGTCTAAAATTCAGCGACACATAACACCGCTCGGTTTCTTTCCACCACCATCAGAACGTTTCTATAAGGTCCACGTCGATATACTAGGCCCATGGCTACCATCCCAACCTGCCTCGATCGTTTCAGCCTCAGGACATAAGGGTCTGCCTAACGCCACCAGCGAAACCATCGCGAGGACCTTCGTAGCAGGCTCGGTGTCCAGATACTGGGCTTCCTCGGTTGTCGCCACTGGCCGTGGTCCACAGTTAGAGTCCTGTACTGTATACTCTGATTAGGAAATGCTACAAGGTGGCACTGGGGCTACTAAACTCCACGCCTATGGCAAAGCATATAGCTCTATACGAGTGCATGTACCTTAAAGAGATGTGGGAACCACAATGGCTCTCGCAACTCCACAGGCTCGCCCTCAAGCTGTAGAAAGTCAACATTAGTATGCCCTATACGGACGGCCAGAGCAGCGCCTCCTCTATATTTACAATGTCTGCCGAGTAGGGCCGATCCAATTGTCCTAGGCCCTCTTCTATACACCTTTCCTACTTTCCCTGTCGGCTAGCCTTCGCGCCTGCTCTACGTCTGTAGTGTTCCTGTATATGCTCCCGCAGGGAGGGAGCATAGTTGCGCGTCTGTTTTCCCTCGCCGCTCCGAGCACCATTCGCCGAGAGGCGATCACATGATTTTCGTGACTGTCAAGTGTTCAACGCTCCGCGGAGAAGCTGACTTCCCAGGCGCGGGGCCGAGCGAATTCTTGTCAGCTCGACGCCTCATGTGAGCCCGCGCTGTCGGCCTATGCAGCCGCCACGGTGGCTCATTGATTGCGGTGCTGGGCTGCTGACCCGAAAGTCCCGGGTTCGATCCCGGCCTCGGCGGTCAAATTTCGATGAAGGCGAAATTCTAGAGGCCCCTGTACTGTGCGCTGTCAGCGCACGTGAAAGAACCCCAGATGGTCGAAATTTCCGCAGCCCTTCACTACGGCGTCTCTCATAGTCTGAGTCGCTTTGTGACGTTAAACCCCCCTAAACCATTTGTTTGCCTATGCTATAAAGTATTGTTCTTAGTAAAAATGCCCTTAAGAACCCTCTGACAAGGATTACATGAGAGATGTGAAGATAGGATAGGCAAAAATCGCATGTAAACAAGTTACGCAAATCTTGATGCCGCGAATAATTTCAGCTAGAAGGCAGCAAATCAGCCTGTAACATCTGCTTCAAAAAAATCCAGGAGTCACGAAATGTTTTTATACTGCGACCTAAGTCGAATCTATGAAGAAGGAGTACAAGAATGCAAAGCGGACCGTTAAATTATTTTTTCCGAACAATAAGGATGAAGCCGGCAGGAAAACCCACTACAGTAATCAACAACTATTATAATATAATAGCTAAGGTGAAAAGATAATGCTTTTTAATAAAAATGAGGAAAGTTAATGATATCAACGTGTAAGAGTACTTTTAAGGTCCTTTAGAGATTCGTCATTTCACTGCATTTAGCAACGGGATACATTTTGTGAAATGCTGTTGGGCAAGCAGTTGAGTTTTAAATTTTTTCGTTATGTCAGACTCGCCTGTTCAATGCATTGGCGTTGCTTTAGTCTGCTTGCCTGCAACAAGCTGCAGAATTATTTTAAGGGGGTCCTATCTGTTTTCGTATTTTGCGGGCATAAATCGCACAGAACACGCAGCGGTGCTAGTTGTGAAAAAGGTAATTCATCGCTATGCTCGTTTTGTTGTTAAGACGAGCACACAGGAAGACAGGACGGGACAGACGCTATCTCATCCGGAGCGGGACTGCTTGTTCATCTGAAATTACTTGTTCCAGAAAGAAAAAAAAAACTCGCACGACGTTTCCAGTCTTTTTTCGTCAGTCTGTCATGATTACGATTTGCTGTTAACCTTTGGCGGTTTTTTTTTCATGCTGTATGCAAACCGTCGGCAAATCACAGATTAGTTTTCAGCGTTACGTTTAGAAACTTGCCATCCAGTACAATTTTTACGCAATAGACGATATGCGAAATTGCTTGGTGGTCTAGCAACACCGCGCCCACAACTTCCGGTTTTCATCTTGGTTCGGGCGAGCTCGTCGAGCTGGTGCATCGTTTGCTATGCGTACTATCTTGATATCGGTATAGCTGTCATGAATCTTGCGTGTGAAATTTCAACAGGCAAGCTTCAGCTGCTGCGTTGTTTTCACTGCTGATCTTTTACCAAATGTAGGTGCTTTCAGTAAGCGCCAACTTCCTCCTACCGCGTCCTGAGCTTCGCATGAAGTCTGGCGCTGATGATAGCCAGAATCGGCACTGGGAAGTGTGTTGGCAAGTCGAACTCTGCGCCACTGTCATTTTAATTCGCACATTAGAGCACCGGTTCAAGCATCACGCATTATCATGGCTATTTTATTCCCAGGTGGACGCGATTTCATCTGGTGGGGTAGCGAGCGGTTATTTTGCGCTTAGTGCACAGATGTCTTGACAAAATTCTGTGACAGTGTGAACTTTCGTTCGCGCCAACGCCAGGAGTTTCGTGCATTGCAGTATATTCACACAGGACCCTCGACCAGCTGCGTAATGCGATTCCTTTAGTGCAATGTACTTACAATGGACATCCGCGGTTTTCAACGTCACCGTTTCAGAGCCCGGCGCCGGCTGGTTTTCGCCGCAATTTGTTGAAACCGCGTCTTGCTTAAGACGCAGTTGAAGCGAGTATTGCGATGTTGTCAGTCGATATTAACGAGAGAAAAGTGGGCACATATAATTCAAAATATTGTAAGCAAAGACGCAGTTTTTTTTCTTCTTCAGATAAGCACTCAGATTCGACCCCCTGAGGTTCTTTGACAATTACAATGACATCGTAGAGTACACGCCTCTAGCATTTCGCCTTCATCGAAAAGCGACCACCACGACCGGGATCGAACCCGCGTCTTCAGGGTCTGAACCGGAGCACCCTAACCACTGTGCCTGACCAGGAAACTGTTGAAGGATCAGGTTGACAAACTTAGTTTTACTCGACGTGACAAAACATTTCAAGGTTTCCTGCCACACCTTCTGAGGAGAGTAGACAGACTCACTCAGGCACTATATATTGTTGTCATGAACACCTGAGCTAAATAATGCCCTTCTACACGCAGCAAAGAATCCTCAATAACTCGCAGAAGTAGGCGAGCCCTTTCCGGCGATTTTTCATACCCGCGCGCTCCCCCGTTTCACGTTCCTCCTGCGTATGTCGGTTAAGGGTAGGTTATAAGTTAGATCTTTTCAGACGTCACGCACCTACCATGGCCGCGGCCAGTCAAGTCTATGACTGTGGCTAGTTGTTTTTGATTATTATAAGTTTTACTCTTTTTTTTTCTGAAATTTCGCGAACTTGGTGCACCAAGATTTTTTTTTGCTAAACTGGAGGTTTTTATCTAAAACAATAAATAAGCAAGAACCACAAACTTTTCACACTGCATTCTAAAAACTAGCAGCAGCTACAAAATTCATCGACTTAGCTTTCAGAGATACAGAAATATTTTTGCGCAGACGTCAAGGAAACATAGAACCAGAAGAAATTCGGATGGCGGTTATAAAAATATTTTGATATTCTGTCCAGATAGAGTATACATTATATGAACACTTGTAAGCATAAAAAACATGTTGCATAACATCCTCTAAATAGAGACTTTTTTAATCCATACTGTTGCATTTGCCCTCTTTGGTTACGCTTAACTTGCAAAATGTTGCAAGGACATGCCTGAAAACTCACAGTGGACATTTATGATCACCATAGAGAGCGCCCAGTTATTCTTGTTGCCTTGAAATAATCATTTTTTTCTTCAAAACGTTTGCGAACTCGGCGCACAGGAACTTTCTTCGTTAACTTTGGAGGCCCTTATCTCGGAAAAGAAATAAACTAAGACAATAAGTAATTAATACTGCGTTCTATACGAACCTGTCTAATGAGCGATATGATATTCACTGATATATCTTTTGCGGATAAGGGAATATTATTCTTCAAAATTTAAGAAAGCGCTGAAAAGAGACTTGGCACTAAGAATAAAAAAAGATTGCTTGTTATTATTTCTCTATTCTGTGTAGGCATTATTCATTAAATGAGCATTCATGAGCTTCAAGAAAACAAGTTGATTGTTGCCGTTTCGTTGCTGCACAGCAATTCATGCTTTATTGAATACCAGCTGGTTTTTCAGCCTCACTTGTTGAAAAACAATTTATCACATGCTGCTCGTGTCTGGTGCACGCTTCCAAGGAGGCGACCATCTACAGGGGGCTGTAGTGAAGCCATATCCTTCCCGTCATCACGCCGCACTACACCATTCGGTGGTGATGAATAACACAGCCAGCGTAGAACCTGTACGACACGACACGACACGACACGACACGACTGTGATTTGGTATCGCCATTTCAAGGTTATGTTATGTACCAACTGGCCCAGCTGGTTCGTCTCTTGGATATTTATATTACTTTTTGGCTGACCCCTGTACAGGGATATTTCTCTTCTCTGCGCTGCGCGCAGATTGTTTAAACCTGTACAATATGCAGTCCTGTCCATTAGAGTCAAGAACGCACTACAGTTCCGTCAACGACACGGTTTCTTAGCTGGTCGGTCCATACTACCGTCAACTTAAGCATCCCTTATGTTCGAAGTATTTGAGGCAATGCATGTAGGGGAGCAACTCGACGTCTTGTACTGTCATCTATCTCAGCAAGGCGTTTTATGTTGTCAACCATCCACTAATCCAGAAACTGTCCTTGACGGATATCGTGGAGTGTTTCGTCTAGTTGCTCAAAACTAATCGTCAAGATCACTGTTGTTATCCTGGCATCAGTGATAAGAAAAACTTCTCTTAGTACTTTTCAGCTAGTAGCCTTCTTTAAGGATCCTTCTCGCAACACTCCTCCATTTTTTTAACATTTGTTATGATGCCGCAACTGCAATAAAGGGAAGGTGAAATGTTTTTTTTTTGAAAATTAGAAGTTTTTCGAGAATTCTTATCTATGAAGCTTCTTGGTAAAGCGTGCAAAGTAGTTTTGCGCTAGCATTTAAAACAGCGACATAATCACAGATTAAAACCGCGGCGATATTCAGGCTTCTCCTCACTGCGGTGGAGGTATGCCGGGAAACTCGTGGGGGCGTAAAAGTTGCCGAAATTTCAGATGTTCACTACCTTCGTCTACATGCTGCCTTGCGTTTTCTGATGGCGCCAAACAATGCTTCGTGAGCTTCACCTTCGACGGCATTGGTTTTCTTTTTCGAAACAACCGCTTCTTCGCTGGAAACTTAGCGCCGCAGTTCGTGACGTCATCATTGCTTCCTCTGCCTGTCATTGTGCGCTGCAGAGAAGACTGAACACTAACACCCGTTTAGTCAGCGATTACGTCACCATTTCAAATCCTAGCGCAAAAATATTTCGCATGGTTTACCTGCAAGTTTCACACATTCGGCTGGATTAAACTCCGCGAATTCTAAAACCTCTTCAGTTGACTTTTAACTCAGTCCTTATTTCTTCCTTGTGCTCAGGGTGTCAAAATATTCAAGGAGATTACCGTTGCTAGTGACTGTACTGCTCTTCAGGAAGATGTAAGCACTTTCAGAAAATGATGAGCAAAAACAACCTTCTTTTGAGCACCGCCAAAACAAAGGTGCTATCCTGCACCCGCAAACCTTTTGATCTGCCTCTACTTCATGCGTCTGAGTTTGAGGACATCGGGGCGACCTTCCATTGACCACTTAATTTGTCTACCCATGTTCCTTCTCTTAAACAACGTGCTTTTCATTGATTGGATATTGTTTGTAGTCTGTCAAAGGACTTAACTCGTATTCGTTCCTCTGTTGGAATATGTAAATGTTGTTTCAAACTTCACTCCCGTCCGAGGAGCGACGTGAACGAGCTCCACCTGCAACGCTTATCACCCTTCGTCTGGCTCTTCTACGTCTTTCCTTTCCCATATCTGAGCGCCAGACGCTCAAAACCCAACATCGCCTTTCTGTTTAAACTTGTGCATGGCTTTATATCTTGCCCGGAATTGTTGGTTGCTATATACCTGAGAACTCCGCCGAAAGCCACCAGAAGATGCCCCATTCTCTGCACCTCTTCTTGTAACAGGCATTGTACCTTCGTCGTCCTTCTTCTCTTCCCCTCTCCCATGCAGAATGAACGTTGCAGGACAGATAATCATCGCTCAGGGTGGCTTCTCTGTCTTGCTCTATACGTGAACCTTTCTCAGCCCCCACTAGATTTAGGTCTATTTCAACGCTCGCTTTATTACTTTTAAGTCTGAAATTCGGAATGCTCTTGTTGGCCCTTTACGTTCACCACGTAATTTTTATTCCTGCGTAGTGGCGTAAGATACCGCTATGCATCGGTGAATGATATGTGCATATCTGGACAGCATGGCCTTCTCAGTACTTCAATTTTCAAATCATTATGCTTGCATATTTTTGCCAAGTTGCTTGTCCTCAATCCTGTTATCACTAGTCATAGAGATTTCGACGACCCACATGCGTTTTTTTCTCTATGATGGTAAAGTAGTATCTATTATGCTCCAATACCTTGTCCGTTTGAATACGAAAATCCGGAAACATTGTAACACTCTCATTTTACATTTTTTTGTTTTTTCAGGAATGACTCCACCACATTTATGCTGCACACGTCTTAGTGAATTATCTTAGCGGCTGTGTAGTGCTTCCGTCTATAATCAGTTCGATGCAATCGTCTTGCAAGAGCTGGGAGCATGATCGATGGCTTCTTCCGTTTCTTTGCATACTGTACACATTTAACGTCTATTTAACTGCTTTTGTTTCAGTCGCTTGTTGCTCTGCGACTGGGGTAAAGTTCTTGATTTATTTTTCTAACTTTTTTACTTTTGCTGTTATTAACCAGAGCAGTATTTGCTGTAAGTACCATTTCTTCGAGTTCCTCCAAAAACTGGCCATGCAATGCCTTATTATGCTAACTTTCTGTTCGAATTTGCAAATAATGCAATGTTCGAGTTGCAAAGATTCATAACTTTGGTACTTTCAGCACCTTTCTATTACCGACTTCAATAAAATTGTGATTCTGACTGCTTTTGACATAATCTGCCAGTGCGTTTTGCTCCTTTTCCACAACCTGCCTCACTTGCAGCATTTTTCTGCCTCCCGAATTTCGGGGCAGATCCGCGCGAGTAGAATGCGTGATGAATAGTCGGGAGTTTCCTTGCCCTTCGCCTCAGGTGATCTTGCTGAGCTCGAATCCAGTTTAGTATTCTAGCAGCAACATATATTACGACAGTTAACGACCATATGTTAATGACGCTGATTGCATTCCCGCCATTTAATTTGGCCTGTAGTATTTTTCTCTCACATTCTTGACGTACTCAGTGCTTACCTACTTTTTTTACTTTCTCATGCTTGATGTTGTCGAGTTTAAGAACACCCAAGTATTTGTAGGCCTCTGGTTGGAGGAAATAATTGTTTTCACATTGGACATTGCAATATTATCACTATCTTCATTTTTTTCACTTTTCAGTGTGACTGTAGCACGCCAAACATCTATAGAGATACCTGTACTGGAGATGCGTACTGTATTCTTGAAAGACTGAATTTACGTTTCTGATTTTACATTAATCTTCGAGTCGTCGTTGTCGAGGAAATGTGAAATTTTGGTTGCACGCTTTGATGTGTCGTCTCCGAGGTTCAGGCTCGTACAAGAATTACGGACAACGAAGTTTTTTTTTTTATTTCAAACGAAAATCTATTTACAAGGGTACAATACGCACAATGCTCTACGGGGACGGCAAATAGAGATGACAGTAACCACCTGGAAAATCACCACGGATTATGCCTTCCATTCTATAAACTTCAGTAGCCCCGTGCCCGGTACCCACGTGGCCACAAGGGTTCGCGCAACAAAACATATTTCTCCTTTCATGAAATGCAGAAAGGGCGTTGTGTACAGGTAACCTTTATATTGAGGCCATACCAACCGATGTCTGAACGTGCGGCTACTTGACTCGCTTGACCGCCTACCAGTACGCTGCCGCAAATGTAAACGTACGCCATTATGTCCGAACACTACGGTTTGGTTCCGACGTCTGGTCCAGGTGACCCGTGAGGTAACGGAAGGCTTTTGTTGCGAAAGGAACACTACGCGAGCCGCCAAGCCATTTCGCGGAGCTGAAGAAAGGCCTTTCTGCGCATGCGCGAGGAACAGTGACGTCACACGGCGCGCCGCCCCCGTCGTTGCTCGGGTGACTCAGAGGTGCCGCCGCCGCGCTTGCCAGTTGCACATGCGCAGTAGCGGCGCATAGCTAGCGTGCCGGGGCCGCCGCTGCCGCGCGCTCTCCATCGCCTCTCTCTCTCTCTCCTCGCTGCTTTCGCAATCCTCCAGGTTTAACCAGAGCTAAACAACTGCCAATTTTTTCCATTAGGAAAGATGCCAACCGCTGCGGCACCCATCCTTCAGTGACCCAATTGGATGGGGAATTCGTGTACTTAGACAACCGGCTACCCTTTGCTCCTGATTAGTAACATTTCTGTGTGACCTATTGCTCTACGAGGTTAAAACTTTTTGCCTCGTGGTTGTTACCTGCGCAGCTTATGGTGGGCTTCCGTGTCTGTATACTTTCGCCTTCCATTAAATAGTTACTAGTCAGGGCGTGTGGTGGCTTCCTCTTTCTTTTGTGTCTCGCCCTGTTTGCACTGTTTTCCACCATTATTGACTAGTCTCACTGCATATCAGAATGGAAGTACGCAAGCTACCGGGACTCCGATATTTTTTTCTCATAATGCAGTTCGGATATTTTTGTTGAGGCTTCTTAGAAGTAGACACAACCTTCACTAAGGCATTTGCGCTCAGAAAGCTGCATATGTTAGCACCATGTGATGAAGTTAAGACTGGCTTGGTCACATGGATGGAATTTCTACAAATATTTCGCAATAATGAGATCAGGGAAATAAATGGGTCCATGCCTCGCTAACTAAACCTCTTCCTCCTGGTCCGAACACCCGATTGATATCTATACATCTCATGCTACTCAGTCGCTACTGCATGCCAATTTTCTTCCACGAGAAAAGTGAAATCAGAGACACTGCCAGTGTGAAAAGGGAATTTTAAGGCATTTCGAGCTTGCACGCGGGGGACTTTCAGATCAAATGTGTAGTAATTCTCACCTGAAGACGATTCTTCACGCATTGCAAGCATGATTCGTGTGTGCGAACCGGAAGGAATTTAAATTTTACTCTAGATTTCGCTGCGGCTGCAACTCACTTTTCAGAGCTGATTCGTATCACGAACTTTCCCACCCGAGGAGTTTCGATTAAATGGTCGGGTTAATATTTCGGCCTTTTAGCGCGCTAGCACTACAGCTTTCACTCCTCCGCTTGGCCGTTGTCTGTGCGATCCCTCTGTGACCTTGAAGAGCTGGGTGGTTGGGTGCCACCCTCCTGGGTGGCAGGTGGGCCACCGCGGTCACGTGACCTACCTTGCGACGCCATCACGACCTGCCAACCTGACTGTGAGCAAGCTGCCCACCGTGGCAGGTGGCAGTTAAATTAATGATTGGTCGCGAGAGGTTGCTCGGGAAGAGCAAACTGGGTCTTCTCACAAGCCCAACCGGTGGCCGCATCTGCCTTCACAGGGCAGTCACACATGGCTTAACTGCTGAGCCACTGCTCCATGAGTGGTGTGAGCACTCTCAGCGATCTATGAATGCAAACAATGACCAATTCCGTATATATGGTCATTAGCCCATTAACTCTATCGCGTCATAGCGGATCCGCCGCCGCAAAAACGAGGACCTGTTCTCACTTGTTCACGCGCGGGCTAGGCGGATCCGCCGCGCCGCTGCTGTTTCTCGCTTCTCCACACCACGGAGCTGCTAGCGGCATACACAGATATAGTGAGAAAAGAGCATACATTTACGCTGTCTACATACCATAAGCGTATGCATGCTTACGTACGTTAAACGCAGGCACATTCTCACTTTTAGTTCAGCGTATGCTAGCACAGACGCAAAATTAAACTCTGCGTGTAGTGGCGCCATCTGGTTGTCAGGGCGGGAACCATTACTGTGAACAAACCGACTCTGCTGTTAAGCCTAGAAGCGGCGGAATCGTCACTCTGAATAAAAAGAGAAAGCAAATTTATCACTTTTACGTTTTCTTGGAGTCGAGGTGAGAGGAAGCGAAAGACCTGTGCCGCATTTCTGGCCAGTGAACGCACTGAAAAAGGCAGCAACAACGAGAATTCAATCCGTAGCGGGGGGTCCGGCTTCGAAGGGCGCCGCCATGTTTGTCGCCGCGCGGCGGAAATGAGTCCAGCCCGATCGTCCTCGCCGCGCCGCTTTCCACGTCGCTCGGCGTCAAAAGCGGCCGAATCCGCTTCGCTCGCCGGATTTTTGGGCAAGTGGGAACGGGCCTTAAGTGTCTGCGGTAGCACGAAGGCCGCCACTAGAGGATTTGGCCGGTCTTTGTCTGACGCCTGGTTGGCCTTGAAAACCGAGGCTCGACTTGAAACCGAAGTGAATACCGAAGTGCTAGCACGCCTAATTCGCATTTGGCCTAACCACTCTAAATCATCCGTCGCTTATTTAATCGCATTCGTCATCCTTGGTATTGTGTTTGATCTCTGGCTTACCTTTACGGTCTCACAGTGGCCTTGGTGTTCTTCGGCGAGGTTGGATATCAAGCTTTCATGACATTGTTGGAAATGATTACGTGGGAATTTTGCTTTATGCTTCCAAAATTTAGGACCAAATCCATTCCATTAATCGACTATCTTGGATGGTGCCTTTCGAATTCAAAGCGTAGTTCCCTTTGGCGTCTCTGCGTGTTTATGGTGCGCGCGTCGCTTGTTTCAGTTGTCAATGAAAATAAAACAAGCTTTCATGTAGGGCGATCTTGCTTAAAACGTCGACAGGTCCTTTTGATCCCCGTTCGTCGAGTCAAGCAACATGAATGAAGCAAAAAACAGGGTGTGTTCCACTCTTTTATTGAACCTCTTACACATCGAGCAGAAATAAAGATTACATATGGAAAACAAGAAAGTATCAATATTATGATACCTAAACTAAGTTTTCTAGAAGAAAAAAGCATTATACATACTGCCTGTCTTTTCTACTCCAAAAATATAATGGCATATATATGCGCCCGCTTCGCGGAGCAGCGCTCAAAATAAGCGACAAACGACTACATGAGCTACACGAGCATACAGAGGTTGTACCAAAGTACACTTGAGCTTCTCGAAGAACACCGCCAGAGTATAACTGGGAGGCGAGTTTCAGTGGGAGAAGCTAAAAGGCAAACTTATTGAGAAGGAGGACAAGGCCCGACACAACGATCAGAACCATGCAAACCACCGCCGCTATGCGCCTCCACGAGATCTTGCTCTCGTCGGTGTCCTCACCCACGTACAGAGCAACCTGCCCCGAGCGCTCCTCACCGTCGAGCCTGTCGTGCGTTTTGCTAACCGCCAAGCTCCCACCGCTGCTGGTTGCACGCGTTGCGTCAACGTCCCGTCCCTGTCCTCCAGAAGCCGCGGCCCAGTCCGGAGCATCCGCGCGCTGGCGGCGTGGCATCATTATCACGAAGTCCTGTCTGATCTCGTTGATGATCTTACGGAGACGATCCGTGGATGTCGTCCTCCATGTAGACTGCGCGGCGGCTGGAGTTTCGCGCGCATCTCGACCGGCAGCAGCAGTAGACGACTCGGAGCTGCTGGTGCCCGGAGCTGAGTGTACGGCTGCCGGCTCCGATTCCTCGCCTTGATTCGTGGCACGATTGGCGCTTGCCGCGTCGAGTGAGGACCCCTCTCTCGGCTTGGATGGTCCGGGAAATTCGGCAGACCCAAAGTTGTAGCAAGCACCGCTGGTGGAAGGCTCATCTGCCGGTCGCCTTCTGGACCACATCGACATGGCGAGTGAAACCTTGGCGCTTCTCGGAGCGATGGCCTGGCGCGGCTCGATCCACGATCTCTTGGGGTCGAAGACGAGAGTCTTCACTTCGTGCTGTTCTGCTACGACCGCGAACACGCAGAAAGGCCAGATGATAAATTCCTTGCACTTCGGGAAGGCAGAGTACATGCTTACGTCTCTGATGAGTGGTGCCGGAATGTCCAACAATACCAGCACATACAATCGGTTGCCAAACTTTAGGGCTTGATGAAGGTACGCAGTGGCAGAGAGGAACTGGACAAAAGGCACTTTATTCTTCCTGTTGACCGGGAATCTCGGATCTGCTCGGTACACCTGGGAGATGTGATAAGGAGGCAAGTAGTCGAACGCCTTGATGAGGAAGAAAAACAGGCTCTTCAATGGAAAACATCGCCAACTGTCATCGGTTGGCAATGCGGAGCGGCACCATTCGTTGAAGAAGGTGCTGATGTTTGGCCTCTTGAGCATGTAACACATAATGGCCACGAAGTACTCCTTCTTCATCAGATACCATGGATGCGAAGGGTGTTGTTCGCGTCTCTGCTGGTAGAGGAACTCGGCCTCCGCCCATGCCTCTTCGTAGAGTGCGTTCGCTGCGCATTCATATTTCAGAATCCTACTGACATCGCTGCGGCTCAGCGTGCATGCTACTTCGTAGTAGTAGCGCAGACCCTCGTGCTCTACTGAACTGCTGAGCCGGAACATGGCGTTCGATCCTCGCTGCCTCTCGGAGCTTCTGCTGCAGACTGCGAGCTCAGCGCGCGTCTCACTGCGGCCTCCCGTTGTGGCTGCGTCCCACAGTCTTCCCTCGTCCTCTGCGCGCATCCCTCTCCTCCGCTGCCTGCCCAGCCACTCGCGTAGGCCGATCGGCCACCGCAGCGCCACCGAGGCGCTGCCGTCATCCCGGTGTACAGTTGCCCGTCCACGAGGACTGTCAGTCGACAACGCTTCGCGCCTTCCCTTTGCGAGCAAAGAACCTACTAACTCAAGGCGCGCGACAGAGTAAAAAGACAAAAGAGCCTTTAAATATGCCTCCCCAGCCACGTTTTCATTGGTGTTACTGCAGATCAAATGACAACTGACTCAGTGGCCATGAGGCATTCGGCTGCTGAGCCCAAGGTCGCGGGTTCGCTCCCGGCACAGCGGCTGCGTTCCTATGGAGGCGAAAGGCAGAAGCTTCTGGGTAAAATTAAGTCGTACAATTTTTTTTTTTTAGCGTAAACAGCTGGAAGGGTTCGCGAATAGTGTTTTCGCACCCAAAATGAAGGGTGAATAGAGCGATGCCTCCCGCCACCTCACCTCCCTCTTCCAAAAATGTCAGGATAGGTTTTTCTTTATTTATATGATGACGATTTTTTACGTAGCGATTTTATGTGTTTTAGGAAATCCGCGAAGAAGGTGAAGGCAACATTAGTCTCGTCTGGAGAACCGGCGGCCACTGTTTTCCCTTTATACCCCCCAATTCATGCGTAGTGGCGGAGCAGCGCAATATGAGCCCAGAGATTCGCTGCGGTTCTCGCGTGCGCTGCCCATGGCAGCTGAAAAGGGTCAGCAAGAGCGCGAGTGATGCGTCAAATTTGTTCTACAAAATCGCACGCATTGCACATTTCCATTGTAAACGAATTCCAGCTATGAGGTGGGTCCTGCCATGCATATTTGCAACTGGTCCTGATGAATGAAAGCTCCGTTTTTTTTTTTTTTTTTTGCAATTTGACTCTGCAGAAGCACACACGCTCAGAATAAAAATGCGGTTCTTGGGGCCAGTGAATAAAACGCCCGCTGGTGTCCCGCTTCTCTTTCAGTGCACTACCTTGGCAATGCTTGTACAAAAATTCAGTCCGGTGGTGTCTTGCAAGAGAAGGTGACAATATCAGTAAATGAATAAAAATTTATCGTAATTCTGCGAAATTTCTTAAAACGGTGGTATTTTGTGAGGTAATAGCTGTGTTTCAACCAGCAGGGAGATTCATGTTGCACGATCACTGTCATTTCATGAATAGCACAGCCTAGAACTATTAGAAGCTTATGAATGCACAAACAGAATGTAATTATCCCGATCTTAATTTTATTTTGCGAGAAATATCTTCTCTCCGCCTACTCCCCCCCCCCCCCCCCCCTTCCCAGATCAACCTTTTGAAAGCTCCCGGCTTGATGAGTGTTCGTTTTCATGCGAACTAAAATTTAATAATGAAACTTTTGTCGCTGTAATTACGTATACTAAGCTTATATTTAAAGATCAGAGGCGGCCGTGTTCTAAGGCTCTTTCATTTTGTAGAATTGTCGCAGCGGGTGTTCATTACTTCTTTTAGAAAATCCGGAGCGACGGGTTCAGTACCGGTCACGGCAGTCGCATTTGAACGGTGGCGAAACGCGAACACTCCCATCGTTCGAAATTTCGGTGCATGCTAAAGAATCTAAGGTGGTCTAAATAAATTCCGGAGCCTTCCACCATGGTATACGTGCTGCTTTGGTACGTATTAAGTCCATTACTGTGTTTAATCACACAGGCTTGCAAAAGGTCGAATGTGTGCGCAGAGTCCCTGCCACCCGAAATCGACAGATGAAGTCAATTGCGGGGTTAAACGTCCCGAAGCAGCACTTGGGCTATCAAGGACTGCGTAGTGGAGGGCTCCGGATTAATCTAGACCCTCTGGGGTTCTTAAACGTGCGCTGACACTTGTCGCGCAGCACTCAGGTGCATTTTGCGTTTAACCTCTATCGAGAAGCGGCCGCCGTGGCCGGGGTTGAACCCGGTTCCTCCGACTCTGTAGTCGGCGCTCTAACCACTGAGCCACCGAGGAGGGGTCGACGGAGTAAGTGCTTTCAGCTGCGGCGTATACGCTCGAATACCAGTCACCCGACGACAAGCTTCCCGTCGGGCATTGCGCTTCGGCATGCATCTTCAGCACGAGTTTCGCTGTATTACAACTGCCACATATGATAACAGTACCTGTGGTCGCTATACCAAGGCAATTTTAAGGGTAGGGGTGGCCCCAAACTAGAAATTTTATGTAGGAAAACCATGCTGGACTCCATTTTTTTAGGAAAAAAAAGTTCAGGTAGTATATGGCTCAAGTGACACCGCCTCCTCCAAAAGTGACCTATAAATACGCGCCAGGCTGCGCCATAGCTTGGATCTTGAACGACAAATATGAGTGGAAATGTTGAAGACCGAGGTGCGGTAGCTTGACAACTGGAGTCGTATTGCAAGTATAATTGAGAGCATATAAAATTTCAAGTCTAACTGAGAGCGTATCAATTTTTTTGCTGAATCCATTGCGTGTAGGATTTTACTGCGACTGCCGTATAGAGGGCACTTTCTTCATTGTAGCACTTCATTGCGTGAAGCTTTCCCTTTCATGCACTGTCCCATACTCTGTAAGCCTCGGACATAAAAGACCATGTAAGCTGTGGTCTAGCTCTTTCAAGAAGGCGTCTTATGTGACCACGTAATCCAGGTAAGTTTGGGATAGGGGGAGGGGAAGTGGCGGGTCAGATATTCATTTCACATTGCCGGGAGAGGGCGAAATGTCCGCAAGTTGCCCTTCATTTTATCGAAGGAGGAAAGCAGCACCTAGGACGCGTATTTTGCATATTTCTTGAAAAGCAGCGCTCCAAATGCACCTCATAGCATGCGCGCCAGAAAAAATACGAAAGAGTGCAAACTCAGCACTGTGGTTAAACTCGGCACTCGTCTCTAGGTTGCCATGACTGGAGGCACATCGGTGACTCAGCAGTCTAAAATTCAGCGACACATAACACCGTTCGGTTTCTTTCCACCATCATCAGAACGTTTCTACAAGGTCCATGTTGATATACTGGGCCCATGGCTACCATCCCAACCTGCCTCGATCGTTTCAGCCTCAGTACATAAGGGTCTGCCTAACGCCACCAGCGAAACCATCGCGAGGACCTTCGTAGCAGGCTGGGTGTCCAGATACTGGGCTCCCTCGGTTGTCGCCACTGGCCGTGGTCCACAGTTAGAGTCCTGAACTGTATACCCTGATTAGGAAATCCTACAAGGTGGCACTGGGGCTACCAAACTCCACGCCTATGGCAAAGCATATAGCTCTATACGAGTGCATGCACCTTAAAGAGATGTGGGAAGCACAATTGCTCTCGCATCTCCACAGGCTCGCCCTCAAGCTGTAGAAAGTCAACATTAGTATGCCCTATACGGACGGCCAGAGCAGCGCCTCCTCTATTTTTACAATGTCTGCCGAGTAGGGCCGATCCGATAGTCCTAGGCCCTCTTCTATCCACCTTTCCTACTTTCCCCGTCGGCTGGCCTTCGCGCCTGCTCTACGTCTGTAGTCTTCCTGTATATGTTCCCGCAGGGAGGGAGCATAGTTGCGCGTCTGTTTTTTCTCGCCGCTCCGAGCACCATTCGCCGAGAGGCGATCACATGATTTTCGTGACGTCAAGTGCTGAACACTCCGCGGAGAAGCTGACTTCCCAGGCGCGGGGCCGAGCGAATTCTTGTCAGCTCGACGCCTCATGTGAGCCCGCGCTGTCGGCCTATACAGCCGGCGCGGTGGCTCATTGATTGCGGTGCTGGGCTGCTGACCCGAAAGTCCCGGGTTCGATCCCGGCCGCGGCGGTCAAATTTCGATGGAGGCGAAATTCTAGAGGCCCCTGTACTGTGCGCTGTCAGCGCACGTGAAAGAACCCCAGATGGTCGAAATTTCCGCAGCCCTTCACTACGGCGTCTCTCATAGTCTGAGTCGCTTTGTGACGTTAAACCCCCCTAAACCATTTGTTTGCCTATGCTATAAAGTATTGTTCTTAGTAAAAATGCCCTTAAGAACCCTCTGACAAGGATTACATGAGAGATGTGAAGATAGGATAGGCAAAAATCGCATGTAAACAAGTTACGCAAATCTTGATGCCGCGAATAATTTCAGCTAGAAGGCAGCAAATCAGCCTGTAACATCTGCTTCAAAAAAATCCAGGAGTCACGAAATGTTTTTATACTGCGACCTAAGCCGAATCTACGAAGAAGGAGTACCAGAATGCAAAGCGGACCGTTAAATTATTTTTTCCGAACAATAAGGATGAAGCCGGCAGGAAAACCCACTACAGTAATCAACAACTATTATAATATAATAGCTAAGGTGAAAAGATAATGCTTTTTAATAAAAATGAGGAAAGTTAATGATATCAACGTGTAAGAGTACTTTTAAGGTCCTTTAGAGATTCGTCATTTCACTGCATTTAGCAACGGGATACATTTTGTGAAATGCTGTTGGGCAAGCAGTTGAGTTTTAAATTTTTTCGTTATGTCAGACTCGCCTGTTCAATGCATTGGCGTTGCTTTAGTCTGCTTGCCTGCAACAAGCTGCAGAATTATTTTAAGGGGGTCCTATCTGTTTTCGTATTTTCCGGGTCTAAATCGCACAGAACACGCAGCGGTGCTAGTTGTGAAAAAGGTAATTCATCGCTATGCTCGTTTTGTTCTTAAGACGAGCACACAGGAAGACAGGACGGGACAGACGCTATCTCATCCGGAACGGGACTGCTTGTTCATCTGAAATTACTTGTTCCAGAAAGAAAAAAAAAACTCGCACGACGTTTCCAGTCTTTTTTCGTCAGTCTGTCATGATTACGATTTGCTTGGCGGTTTTTTGGCGTTTTTTTTTTCATGCTGTATGTAAACCGTCGGCAAATCACAGATTAGTTTTCAGCGTTACGTTTAGAAACTTGCCATCCAGTACAATTTTTACGCAATAGACGATATGCGAAATTGCTTGGTGGTCTAGCAACACCGCGCCCACAACTTCCGGTTTCCATCTTGGTTCGGGCGAGCTCGTCGAGCTGGTGCATCGTTTGCTATGCGTACTATCTTGATATCGGTATAGCTGTCATGAATCTTGCGTGTGAAATTTCAACAGGCAAGCTTCAGCTGCTGCGTTGTTTTCACTGCTGATCTTTTACCAAATGTAGGTGTTTTCAGTAAGCGCCAACTTCCTCCTACCGCGTCCTGAGCTTCGCATGAAGTCTGGCACTGATGATAGCCAGAATCGGCACTGGGAAGTGTGTTGGCAAGTCGAACTCTGCGCCACTGTCATTTTAATTCGCACATTACAGCACCGGTTCAAGCATCACGCATTATCATGGCTATTTTATTCCCAGGTGGACGCGATTTCATCTGGTGGGGTAGCGAGCGGTTATTTTGCGCTTAGTGCACAGATGTCTTGACAAAATTCTGTGACAGTGTGAACTTTCGTTCGCGCCAACGCCAGGAGTTTCGTGCATTGCAGTATATTCACACAGGACCCTCGACCAGCTGCGTAATGTGATTCCTTTAGTGCAATGTACTTACAATGCACATCCGCGGTTTTCAACGTCACCGTTTCAGAGCCCGGCGCCGGCTGGTTTTCGCCGCAATTTGTTGAAACCGCGTCTTGCTTAAGACGCAGTTGAAGCGAGTATTGCGATGTTGTCAGTCGATATTAACGAGAGAAAAGTGGGCACATATAATTCAAAATATTGTAAGCAAAGACGCAGTTTTTTTTTCTTCAGATGAGCACTCAGATTCGACCCCCTGAGGTTCTTTGACAATTACAATGACATCGTAGAGTACACGCCTCTAGCATTTCGCCTTCATCGAAAAGCGACCACCACGACCGGGATCGAACCCGCGTCTTCAGGGTCTGCACCGGAGCACCCTAACCACTGTGCCTGACCAGGAAACTGTTGAAGGATCAGGTTGACAAACTTAGTTTTACTCGACGTGACAAAACTTTTCAAGGTTTCCTGCCACACCTTCTGAGGAGAGTAGACAGACTCACTCAGGCACTATATATTGTTGTCATGAACACCTGAGCTAAATAATGCCCTTCTACACGCAGCAAAGAATCCTCAATAAATCGCAGAAGTAGGCGAGCCCTTTCCGGCGATTTTTCATACCCGCGCGCTCCCCCGTTTCACGTTCCTCCTGCGTATGTCGGTTAAGGGTACGTTATAAGTTAGATCTTTTCAGACGTCACGCACCTACCATGGCCGCGGCCAGTCAAATCTATGACTGTGGCTAGTTATTGTTGATTATTATAAGTTTTACTCTCTTTTTTTCTGAAATTTCGCGAACTTGGTGCACCAAGATTTTTTTTTGCTAAACTGGAGGTTTTTATCTAAAACAATAAATAAGCAAGAACCACAAACTTTTCACACTGCATTCTAAAAACTAGCAGCAGCTACAAAATTCATCGACTTAGCTTTCAGAGATACAGAAATATTTTTGCGCAGACGTCAAGGAAACATAGAACCAGAAGAAATTCGGATGGCGGTTATAAAAATATTTTGATATTCTGTCCAGATAGAGTATACATTATATGAACACTTGTAAGCATAAAAAACATGTTGCATAACATCCTCTAAATAGAGACTTCTTTAATCCATACTGTTGCATTTGCCCTCTTTGGTTACGCTTAACTTGCAAAATGTTGCAAGGACATGCCTGAAAACTCACAGTGGACATTTATGATCACCATAGAGAGCGCCCAGTTATTCTTGTTGCCTTGAAATAATCATTTTTTTCTTCAAAACGTTTGCGAACTCGGCGCACAGGAACTTTCTTCGTTAACTTTGGAGGCCCTTATCTCGGAAAAGAAATAAACTAAGACAATAAGCAATTAATACTGCGTTCTATACGAACCTGTCTAATGAGCGATATGATATTCACTGATATATCTTTTGCGGATAAGGGAATATTATTCTTCAAAATTTAAGAAAGCGCTGAAAAGAGACTTGGCACTAAGAATAAAAAAAGATTGCTTGTTATTATTTCTGTATTCTGTGTAGGCATTATTCATTAAATGAGCATTCATGAGCTTCAAAAAAACAAGTTGATTGTTGCCGTTTCGTTGCTGCACAGCAATTCATGCTTTATTGAATACCAGCTGGTTTTTCAGCCTCACTTGTTGAAAAACAATTTATCACATGCTGCTCGTGTCTGGTGCACGCTTCCAAGGAGGCGACCATCTACAGGGGGCTGTAGTGAAGCCATATCCTTCCCGTCATCACGCCGCACTACACCATTCGGTGGTGATGAATAACACAGCCAGCGTAGAACCTGTACGACACGACACGACACGACACGACACGACTGTGATTTGGTATCGCCATTTCAAGGTTATGTTATGTACCAGCTGGCCCAGCTGGTTCGTCTCTTGGATTTTTATATTACTTTTTGGCTGACCCCTGTACAGGGATATTTCTCTTCTCTGCGCTGCGCGCAGATTGTTTAAACCTGTACAATATGCAGTCCTGTTCATTAGAGTCAAGAACGCACTACAGTTCCGTCAACGACACGGTTTCTTAGCTGGACGGTCCATACTACCGTCAACTTAAGCATCCCTTATGTTCGAAGTATTTGAGGCAATGCATGTAGGGGAGCAACTCGACGTCGTGTACTGTCATCTATCTCAGCAAGGCGTTTTATGTTGTCAACCATCCACTAATCCAGAAACTGTCCTTGACGGATATCGTGGAGTGTTTCGTCTAGTTGCTCAAAACTAATCGTCAAGATCACTGTTGTTATCCTGGCATCAGTGATAAGAAAAACTTCTCTTAGTACTTTTCAGCTAGTAGCCTTCTTTAAGGATCCTTCTCGCAACACTCCTCCATTTTTTTAACATTTGTTATGATGCCGCAACTGCAATAAAGGGAAGGTGAAATGTTTTTTTTTTTTTTAAATTAGAAGTTTTTCGAGAATTCTTATCTATGAAGCTTCTTGGTAAAGCGTGCAAAGTAGTTTTGCGCTAGCATTTAAAACAGCGACATAATCATAGATTAAAACCGCAGCGATATTCAGGCTTCTCCTCACTGCGGTGGAGGTATGCCGGGAAACTCGTGGGGGCGTAAAAGTTGCCGAAATTTCAGATGTTCACTACCTTCGTCTACATGCTGCCTTGCGTTTTCTGATGGCGCCAAACAATGCTTCGTGAGCTTCACCTTCGACGGCATTGGTTTTCTTTTTCGAAACAACCGCTTCTTCGCTGGAAACTTAGCGCCGCAGTTCGTGACGTCATCATTGCTTCCTCTGCCTGTCATTGTGCGCTGCAGAGAAGACTGAACACTAACGCCCGTTTAGTCAGCGATTACGTCACCATTTCAAATCCTAGCGCAAAAATATTTCGCATGGTTTACCTGCAAGTTTCACACATTCGGCTGGATTAAACTCCGCGAATTCAAAAACCTCTTCAGTTGACTTTTAACTCAGTCCTTATTTCTTCCTTGTGCTCAGGGTGTCAAAATATTCAAGGAGATTACCGTTGTTAGTGACTGTACTGCTCTTCAGGAAGATGTTAGCACTTTCAGAAAATGATGAGCAAAAACAACCTTCTTTTGAGCACCGCCAAAACAAAGGTGCTATCCTGCACCCGCAAACCTTTTGATCTGCCTCTACTTCATGCGTCTGAGTTTGAGGACATCGGGGCGACCTTCCATTGACCACTTAATTTGTCTACCCATGTTCCTTCTCTTAAACAACGTGCTTTTCATTGATTGGATATTGTTTGTAGTCTGTCAAAGGACTTAACTCGTATTCGTTCCTCTGCTGGAATATGTAAATGTTGTTTCAAACTTCACTCCCGTCCGAGGAGCGACGTGAACGAGCTCCACCTGCAACGCTTATCACCCTTCGTCTGGCTCTTCTAAGTCTTTCCTTTCCCATATCTGAGAGCCAGTCAAAAACCAACATCGCCTTTCTGTTTAAACTTGTGCATGGCTTTATATCTTGCCCGGAATTGTTGGTTGCTATATACCTGAGAACTCCGCCGAAAGCCACCAGAAGATGCCCCATTCTCTGCACCTCTTCTTGTAACAGGCATTGTACCTTCGTCGTCCTTCTTCTCTTCCCCTCTCCCATGCAGAATGAACGTTGCAGGACAGATAATCATCGCTCAGGGTGGCTTCTCTGTCTTGCTCTATACGTGAACCTTTCTCAGCCCCCACTAGATTTAGGTCTATTTCAACGCTCGCTTTATTACTTTTAAGTCTGAAATTCGGAATGCTCTTGTTGGCCCTTTACGTTCACCACGTAATTTTTATTCCTGCGTAGTGGCGTAAGATACCGCTATGCATCGGTGAATGATATGTGCATATCTGGACAGCATGGCCTTCTCAGTACTTCAATTTTCAAATCATTATGCTTGCATATTTTTGCCAAGTTGCTTGTCCTCAATCCTGTTATCACTAGTCATAGAGATTTCGACGATCCACATGCGTTTTTTTCTCTATGATGGTAAAGTAGTATCTATTATGCTCCAATACCTTGTCCGTTTGAATACGAAAATCCGGAAACATTGTAACATTCTCATTTTACATTTTTTTGTTTTTTCAGGAATGACTCCACCACATTTATGCTGCATACGTCTTAGTGAATTATCTTAGCCGCTGTGTAGTGCTTCCGTCTATAATCAGTTCGATGCAATCCTCTTGCAAGAGCTGGGAGCATGATCGATGGCTTCTTCCGTTTCTTTGCATAGTGTACACATTTAACGTCTATAGTCGGTTGCCCTTGAACTTAACTGCTTTTGTTTCAGTCGCTTGTTGCTCTGCGACTGGGGTAAAGTTCTTGATTTATTTTTCTAACTCTTTTACTGTTGCTGTTATTAACCAGAGCAGTCTTTGCTGTAAGTACCATTTCTTCGAGGTCCTCCAAAAACTGGCCATGCAATGCCTTATTATGCTAACTTTCTGTTCGAATTTGCAAATAATGCAATGTTCGAGTTGCAAAGATTCATAACTTTGGTACTTTCAGCACCTTTCTATTACCGACTTCAATAAAATTGTGATTCTGACTGCTTTTGACATAATCTGCCAGTGCGTTTTGCTCCTTTTCCACAACCTGCCTCACTTGCAGCATTTTTCTGCCTCCCGAATTTCGGGGCAGATCCGCGCGAGTAGAATGCGTGATGAATAGTCGGGAGTTTCCTTGCCCTTCGCCTCAGGTGATCTTGCTGAGCTCGAATCCAGTTTAGTATTCTAGCAGCAACATATATTACGACAGTTAACGACCATATGTTAATGACGCTGATTGCATTCCCGCCATTTAATTTGGCCTGTAGTATTTTTCTCTCACATTCTTGACGTACTCAGTGCTTACCTACTTTTTTTACTTTCTCATGCTTGATGTTGTCGAGTTTAAGAACACCCAAGTATTTGTAGGCCTCTGGTTGGAGGAAATAATTGTTTTCACATTGGACATTGCAATATTATCACTATCTTCATTTTTTTCACTTTTCAGTGTGACTGTAGCACGCCAAACATCTATAGAGATACCTGTACTGGAGATGCGTACTGTATTCTTGAAAGACTGAATTTACGTTTCTGATTTTACATTAATCTTCGAGTCGTCGTTGTCGAGGAAATGTGAAATTTTGGTTGCACGCTTTGATGTGTCGTCTCCGAGGTTCAGGCTCGTACAAGAATTACGGACAACGAAGTTTTTTTTTTATTTCAAACGAAAATCTATTTACAACGGTACAATACGCACAATGCTCTACGGGGACGGCAAATAGAGATGACAGTAACCACCTGGAAAATCACCACGGATTATGCCTTCCATTCTATAAACTTCAGTAGCCCCGTGCCCGGTACCCACGTGGCCACAACGGTTCGCACAACAAAACATATTTCTCCTTTCATGAAATGCAGAAAGGGCGTTGTGTACAGGTAACCTTTATAGTGCGGCCATACGAACCGATGTCTGAACGTGCGGCTACTTGACTCGCTTGACCGCCTACCAGTACGCTGCCGCAAATGTAAACGTACGCTATTATGTCCGAACACTACGGTTTGGTTCCGACGTCTGGTCCAGGTGACCCGTGAGGTAACGGAAGGCTTTTGTTGCGAAAGGAACACTACGCGAGCCGCCAAGGCATTTCGCGGAGCTGAAGAAAGGCCGTTCTGCGCATGCGCGAGGAACAGTGACGTCACACGGCGCGCCGCCCCCGTCGTTGCGCGGGTGACTCAGAGGTGCCGCCGCCGCGCTTGCCAGTTGCACATGCGCAGTAGCGGCGCATAGCTAGCGTGCAGGGGCCGCCGCCGCTGGCGCGCGCTCTCCATCGCCTCTCTCTCTCTCTCCTCGCTGCTTTCGCAATCCTCCAGGTTTAACCAGAGCTAAACAACTGCCAATTTTTTCCATTAGGAAAGATGCCAACCGCTGCGGCACCTATCCTTCAGTGACCCAATTGGATGGGGAATTCGTGTACTTAGACAACCGGCTACCCTTTGCTCCTGATTAGTAACATTTCTGTGTGACCTATTGCTCTACGAGGTTAAAACTTTTTGCCTCGTGGTTGTTACCTGCGCAGCTTATGGTGGGCTTCCGTGTCTGTATACTTTCGCCCTCCATTAAATAGTTACTAGTCAGGGCGTGTGGTGGCTTCCTTTTTCTTTTGTGTCTCGCCCTGTTTGCACTGTTTTCCACCATTATTGACTAGTCTCACTGCATATCAGAATGAAAGTACGCAAGCTACCGGGACTCCGATATTTTTTTCTCATAATGCAGTTCGGATATTTTTGTTGAGGCTTCTTAGAAGAAGACACAACCTTCACTAAGGCATTTGCGCTCAGAAAGCTGCATATGTTAGCACCATGTGATGAAGTTAAGACTGGCTTGGTCACATGGATGGAATTTCTACAAATATTTCGCAATAATGAGATCAGGGAAATAAATGGGTCCATGCCTCGCTAACTAAACCTCTTCCTCCTGGTCCGAACACCCGTTTGATATCTATACATCTCATGCTACTCAGTCGCTACTGAATGCCAATTTTCTTCCACGAGAAAAGTGAAATCAGAGCTGCCGGTGTGAAAAGGAAATTTTAAGGCATTTCGAGCTTGCACGCGGGGGACTTTCAGATCAAATGTGTAGTAATTCTCACCTGAAGACGATTCTTCACGCATTGCAAGCATGATTCGTGTGTGCGAACCGGAAGGAATTTAAATTTTACTCTAGATTTCGCTGCGGCTGCAACTCACTTTTCAGAGCTAATTCGTATCACGAACTTTCCCACCCGAGGAGTTTCGATTAAATGCTCGGGTTAATATTTCGGCCTTTTAGTGCGCTAGCACTACAGCTTTCACTCCTCCGCTTGGCCGTTGTCTGTGCGATCCCTCTGTGACCTTGAAGAGCTGGGTGGTTGGGTGCCACCCTCCTGGGTGGCAGGTGGGCCACCGCGGTCACGTGACCTACCTTGCGACGCCATCACGACCTGCCAACCTGACTGTGAGCAAGCTGCCCACCGTGGCAGGTGGCAGTTAAATTAATGATTGGTCGCGAGAGGTTGCTCGGGAAGAGCAAACTGGGTCTTCTCACAAACCCAACCGGTGGCCGCATCTGCCCTCACAGGGCAGTGACACATGGCTTAACTGCTGAGCCACTGCTCCATGAGTGGTATGAGCACTCTCGCCGCAAAAACGAGGACCTGCTCTCACTTGTTCACGCGCGGGCGAGGCGGATCCGTCGCGCCGCTGCTGTTTCTCGCTTCTCCACACCACGGCGCTGCTAGCGGCATACACAGATATAGTGAGAAAAGAGCATACATTTACGCTGTCTACATACCATAAGCGTATGTATTCTTACGTACGTTAAACGCAGGCACATTCTCACTTTTAGTTCAGCGTATGCTAGCACAGACGCAAAATTAAACTCTGCGTGTAGTGGCGCCATCTGGTTGTCAGGGCGGGAACCATTACTGTCAACAAACCGACTCAGCTGTTAAGCCTACAAGCGGCGGAATCGTCACTCTGAATAAAAAAAAAGAAAGCAAATTTATCAATTTTACGTTTTCTTGGAGGCGAGGTGAGAGGAAGCGAAAGACCTGTGCCGCATTTCTGGCCAGTGAACGCACTGAAACAGGCAGCAACAACGAGAATTCAATCCGTAGCGGGGGGTCCGGCTTCGAAGGGCGCCGTCATGTTTGTCGCCGCGCAGCGGAAATGAGTCCAGCCCGATCGTCCTCGCCGCGCCGCTTTCCACGTCGCTCGGCGTCAAAAGCGGCCGAATCCGCTTCGCTCGCCGGATTTTTGGGCAAGTGTGAACGGGCCTTAAGTGTCTGCGGTAGCACGAAGGCCGCCACTAGAGGATTTGGCCGGTCTTTGTCTGACGCCTGGTTGGCCTTGAAAACCGAGGCTCGACTTGAAACCGAAGTGAATACCGAAGTGCTAGCACGCCTAATTCGCATTTGGCCTAACCACTCTAAATCATCCGTCGCTTATTTAATCGCATTTGTCATCCTTGGTATTGTATTTGATCTCTGGCTTACCTTTACGGTCTCACAGTAGATAGCCTTGGTGTTCTTCGGCGAGGTTGGATATCAAGCTTTCATGACATTGTTGGAAATGATTACGTGGGAATTTTGCTTTATGCTTCCAAAATTTAGGACCAAATCCATTCCATTAATCGACTATCTTGGATGGTGCCTTTCGAATTCAAAGCGTAGTTCCCTTTGGCGTCTCTGCGTGTTTATGGTGCGCGCGTCGCTTGTTTCAGTTGTCAGTGAAAATAAAACAAGCTTTCATGTAGGGCGATCTTGCTTAAAACGTCGACAGGTCCTTTTGATCCCCGTTCGTCGAGTCAAGCAACATGAATGAAGCAAAAAACAGGGTGTGTTCCACTCTTTTATTGAACCTCTTACACATCGAGCAGAAATAAAGATTACATATGGAAAACAAAAAAGTTTCAATATTATGATACCTAAACTAAGTTTTCTAGAAGAGAAAAGCATTATACATACTGCCTGTCTTTTCTACTCCAAAAATATAATGGCATATATATGCGACCGCTTCGCGGAGCAGCGCTCAAAATAAGCGACAAACGACTACATGAGCTACACGAGCATACAGAGGTTGTACCAAAGTACACTTGAGCTTCTCGAAGAACACCGCCAGAGTATAACTGGGAGGCGAGTTTCAGTGGGAGAAGCTAAAAGGCAAACTTATTGAGAAGGAGGACAAGGCCCGACACAACGATCAGAACCATGCAAACCACCGCCGCTATGCGCCTCCACGAGATCTTGCTCTCGTCGGTGTCCTCACCCACGTACAGAGCAACCTGCCCCGAGCGCTCCTCACCGTCGAGCCTGTCGTGCGTTTTGCTAACCGCCAAGCTCCCACCGCTGCTGGTTGCGCGCGTTGCGTCAACGTCCCGTCCCTGTCCTCCAGAAGCCGCGGCCCAGTCCGGAGCATCCGCGCGCTGGCGGCGTGGCATCATTATCACGAAGTCCTGTCTGATCTCGTTGATGATCTTACGGAGACGATCCGTGGATGTCGTCCTCCATGTAGACTGCGCGGCGGCTGGAGTTTCGCGCGCATCTCGACCGGCAGCAGCAGTAGACGACTCGGAGCTGCTGGTGCCCGGAGCTGAGTGTACGGCTGCCGGCTCCGATTCCTCGCCTTGATTCGTGGCACGCTTGGCGCTTGCCGCGTCGAGTGAGGACCCCTCTCTCGGCTTGGACGGTCCGGGAAGTTCGGCAGACCCAAAGTTGTAGCAAGCACCGCTGGTGGAAGGCTCATCTGCCGGTCGCCTTCTGGACCACATCGACATGGCGAGTGAAACCTTGGCGCTTCTCGGAGCGATGGCCTGGCGCGGCTCGATCCACGATCTCTTGGGGTCGAAGACGAGAGTCTTCACGGCGTGCTGCTCTGCTACGACCGCGAACACGCAGAAAGGCCAGATGATAACTTCCTTGCACTTCGGGAAGGCAGAGTACATGCTTACGTCTCTGATGAGTGGTGCCGGAATGTCCAACAATACCAGCACATACAATCGGTTGCCAAACTTTAGGGCTTGATGAAGGTACGCAGTGGCAGAGAGGAACTGGACAAAAGGCACTTTATTCTTCCTGTTGACCGGGAATCTCGGATCTGCTCGGTACACCTGGGAGATGTGATAAGGAGGCAAGTAGTCGAACGCCTTGATGAGGAAGAAAAACAGGCTTTTCAATGGAAAACATCGCCAACTGTCATCGGTTGGCAATGCGGAGCGGCACCATTCGTTGAAGAAGGTGCTGATGTTTGGCCTCTTGAGCATGTAACACATAATGGCCACGAAGTACTCCTTCTTCATCAGATACCATGGATGCGAAGGGTGTTGTTCGCGTCTCTGCTGGTAGAGGAACTCGGCCTCCGCCCATGCCTCTTCGTAGAGTGCGTTCGCTGCGCATTCATATTTCAGAATCCTACTGACATCGCTGCGGCTCAGCGTGCATGCCACTTCGTAGTAGTAGCGCAGACCCTCGTGCTCTACTGAACTGCTGAGCCGGAACATGGCGTTCGATCTTCGCTGCCTCTCGGAGCTTCTGCTGCAGACTGCGAGCTCAGCGCGCGTCTCACTGCGGCCTCCCGTTGTGGCTGCGTCCCACAGTCTTCCCTCGTCCTCTGCGCGCATCCCTCTCCTCCGCTGCCTGCCCAGCCATTCGCGTAGGCCGATCGGCCACCGCAGCGCCACCGAGGCGCTGCCGTCATCCCGGTGTACAGTTGCCCGTCCACGAGGACTGTCAGTCGACAACGCTTCGCGCCTTCCCTTTGCGAGCAAAGAACCTACTAACTCAAGGCGCGCGACAGAGTAAAAAGACAAAGAAGCCTTTAAATATGCCTCCCCAGCCACGTTTTCATTGGTGTTACTGCAGATCAAATGACAACTGACTCAGTGGCCATGAGGCATTCGGCTGCTGAGCCCAAGGTCGCGGGTTCGCTCCCGGCACAGCGGCTGCGTTCCGATGGAGGCGAAAGGCAGAAGCTGCTGGGTACAATTAAGTCGTACAATTTTTTTTTAGCGTAAACAGCTGGAAGGGTTCGCTAATAGTGTTTTCGCACCGAAAATGAAGGGTGAATAGAGCGATGCCTCCCGCCACCTCACCTCCCTCTTCCAAAAATGTCAGGATAGGTTTTTCTTTATTTATATGATGACGATTTTTTACGTAGCGATTTTATGTGTTTTAGGAAATCCGCGAAGAAGGTGAAGGCAACATTAGTCTCGTCTGGAGAACCGGCGGCCACTGTTTTCCCTTTATACCCCCCAATTCATGCGTAGTGGCGGAGCAGCGCAATATGAGCCCAGAGATTCGCTGCGGTTCTCGCGTGCGCTGCCCATGGCAGCTGAAAAGGGTCAGCAAGAGCGCGAGTGATGCGTCAAATTTGTTCTACAAAATCGCACGCATTGCACATTTCCATTGTAAACGAATTCCAGCTATGAGGTGGGTCCTGCCATGCATATTTGCAACTGGTCCTGATGGATGAAAGCTCCGTTTTTTTTTTTTTGAAATTTGACTCTGCAGAAGCACACACGCTCAGAATAAAAATGCGGTTCTTGGGGCCAGTGAATAAAACGCCCGCTGGTGTCCCGCTTCTCTTTCAGTGCACTACCTTGGCAATGCTTGTACAAAAATTCAGTCCGGTGGTGTCTTGCAAGAGAAGGTGACAATATCAGTAAATGAATAAAAATATATCGTAATTCTGCGAAATTTCTTAAAACGGTGGTATTTTGTGAGGTAATAGCTGTGTTTCAACTAGCAGGGAGATTCATGTTGCACGATCATTGCCATTTCATGAACAGCACAGCCTAGAACTGTTAGAAGCATATAATGCATAAACAGAATGTAATTAACCCGATATTAATTTTATTTTGCGAGAAATAGCTTCTCTCCGCCTACTCCCCCCCCCCCCCGCCCCCTCTCAGATCAACCTTTTGAAAGCTCCCGGCTTGATGAGTGTTCGTTTTCAAGCGAACTAAAATTTAATAATGAAATTTTTGTCGCTGCAATTACGTATACTAAGCTTATATTTAATGATCAGAGGCGGCCGTGTTCTAAGGCTCTTTCATTTTGTAGAATTGTCGCAGCGGGTGTTCATTACTTCTTTTAGAAAATCCGGAGCGACGGGTTCAGTATACCGGTCACGGCAGTCGCATTTCAACGGTGGCGAAACGCGAACACTCCCATCGTTCGCAATTTCGGTGCATGCTAAAGAATCTAAGGTGGTCTAAATAAATTCCGGAGCATCCCACCATGGTCTACGTGCTGCTTTGGTACGTATTAAGTACATTAGTGTGTTTAATCCCACAGGCTTGCAAAAGGTCGAATGTGTGCGCAGAGTCCCTTCCACCTGAAATCGACAGATGAAGTCAATTGCGGGGTTAAAAGTCCCGAAGCGGCACTTGATTATCAGGGACTTGATAGTGGGGGGCTCTGGATTAATCTAGACCCTCTGGGGTTCTTCAACGTGCGCTGACACTTGTCGCGCAGCACTCAGGTGCATTTTGCGTTTAACCTCTATCGAGAAGCGGCCGTCGTGGCCGGGGTTGAACCCGGTTCCTCCGACTCTGTAGTCGAGCGCTCTAACCACTGAGCCACCGAGGAGGGGTCGACGGAGTAAGTGCTTTCAGCTGCGGCGTATACGCTCGAATACCAGTCACCCCGACGACAAGCTTCCCGTCGGGCATTGCGCTTCGGCATGCATCTTCAGCACGAGTTCCGCTCTATTAAGGCGGAAGCCTTTCATGTCTCATCGTTGTAAGCAGCAGTTGTCGACAGAAAATGTCACGCTTTTCATTTGGTGGAAACGGTCGTGACGTCACAGTGCGCGAATTTCAAACGGGGCCAATTGTACTTTGGCTAGTAACCATGCAACCACTTGAAGGGATCGTATAGTGATGCTCCAATTAAGTGGGACTGAGCTTAGTTAATTGCTTAATTACTTAATTAGCCTAATTAGCTTTACTAGTCAGGCCATATAAATAAATAAAACCGATTAAGAAATTGGTCGAGCTCAGGAATCGAACCCCGGTCTTCGGCGTGAGAGACGAGCATGCTATCCACTCCGCCAAGCCAGCTCGATGGTTTGGAATGAACAAAGGCGCGTCTAGTGAATACGGTGTCTTCACTCACTCTCATCCTCCTCCATTCCCTTCCCGCGAGGTTTAGGTGCCCACCGACAATTGAGAGACAGATACATTTCCTTTCCTCAAAAACCAATTTACTGACGAGCGAGGCGTAGAACCGAATGGGCGATGGCGTGCTATGGACTCCTTGGCAGCGTTGCAAGACGCTGTCGTGTTCCACTCTTAGGGGCATCAGTGACCAGACTTTGGGTCAAAAAAGTGCCCCCCCCCCCCCCTGAATTTTGTGAGACAGTTACTGCGTAATTTCCTTTCCTCAAATACAATTTTCATTTTCTTCATTACGGCTCCTCTTTATCTATCTTCTTTCACTCCCACTTCCTCCCTTCCTATACGGTGCGGTTCAGGTGTCCACCGAGATGACAGAGAATTACTGCGACATTTCCTTTCCTCAAAAAGCGTTGCGTTCAAAGGGCAAGGCATCGCGCTGAAGGGGTGGTGTTCCGTGGACTCCCTGGCAGCGCTACAACGCGCTGTCGCGTTCCACTCCTAAAGGCGAAGCTTAAGCGTAATTAATTAGCAGTTAATTAATATTCAGGCATAAATCAGTAATTAACCATTAATAAGTGATTTGTCATCACTTAGTAATTAGTAGTCAATTATATGTGACGCCACCGGTGCCACAGAAACAGCGAAGGTGGTGCGGAAAAGGATTCCGCCTCTA
This sequence comes from Amblyomma mixtum, assembly GCF_055824585.1. NCBI lineage: Eukaryota > Metazoa > Arthropoda > Arachnida > Ixodida > Ixodidae > Amblyomma > Amblyomma mixtum. Next base: position 89,119,583 of record NC_143014.1, on the reverse strand, counting down.
CCCACTTTAGACAGTCAAAGTGCCCCCTGAATTTTTACAACTGCCGCATATGATAACAGTACCTGTGGTCGCTATACCAAGGCAAATTTAAGGGGAGGGGTGGCCCCAAACGAGAAATTTTACGTAGGAAAACCATGCTGGACTCCATTTTTTTAGGAAAAAAAAGTTCAGGTACTATATGGTACAAGTGACACCGCCTCCTCTAAAAATAACCTATAAATCCGCGCCAGGCTGCGCCATAGCTTGGATCTTGAAAGACAAATATGAGCGGAAATGTTGAAGACCGAGGTGCGGTAGCTTCACAACTGGAGTCGTATTACAAGTATAATTGAGAGCATATAAAATTTTAACTCTAACTGAGAGCGTATCAAATTTTTTGCTGAATCCATTGCGTGTAGGATTGTACTGCGACTGCCGTACAGGGCACTTTCTTCATTGTAGCACTTCATTGCGTGAAACTTTCCCTTTCATACACTGTCCCATACTCTGTAAGCCTCGGACATAAAAGACCATGTAAGCTGTGGTCTAGCTCTCTGAAGAAGGCTCCATATGTGACCACGTAATCCAGGTAAGTCTGGGAAAGGGGGAGGGGAAGTGGCGGGTCAGATATTCATTTCACATTGCCGGGAGAGGGCGAAATGTCCGCAAGTTGCCCTTCATTTTATTGAAGGAGAAAAGCAGCACCTAGGACGCGTATTTTGCATATTTCTTGAAAAGCAGCGCTCCAAATGCGCTTCATAGCATGCGCACCAGAAAAAATACGAAAGAGTGCAAACTCAGCACTGTGGTTAAACTCGGCACTCGTCTCTAGGTTGCCATGACTGCAGGCACATCGGTGACACAGCAGTCTAAAATTCAGCGACAGATAACACCGTTCGGTTTCTTTCCACCATCATCAGAACGTTTCTACAAGGTCCACGTCGATATACTGGGCCCATGGCTACCATCCCAACCTGCCTCGATCGTTTCAGCCTCAGTACATAAGGGTCTGCCTAACGCCACCAGCGAAACCATCGCGAGGACCTTCGTAGCAGGCTGGGTGTCCAGATACTGGGCTTCCTCGGTTGTCGCCACTGGCCGTGGTCCACAGTTAGAGTCCTGAACTGTATACTCTGATTAGGAAATGCTACAAGGTGGCACTGGGGCTACTAAACTCCACGCCTATGGCAAAGCATATAGCTCTATACGAGTGCATGTACCTTAAAGAGATGTGGGAACCACAATGGCTCTCGCAACTCCACAGGCTCGCCCTCAAGCTGTAGAAAGTCAACATTAGTATGCCCTATACGGACGGCCAGAGCAGCGCCTCCTCTATATTTACAATGTCTGCCGAGTAGGGCCGATCCAATAGTCCTAGGCCCTCTTCTATACACCTTTCCTACTTTCCCTGTCGGCTAGCCTTCGCGCCGGCTCTACGTCTGTAGTGTTCCTGTATATGCTCCCGCAGGGAGGGAGCATAGTTGCGCGTCTGTTTTCCCTCGCCGCTCCGAGCACCATTCGCCGAGAGGCGATCACATGATTTTCGTGACTGTCAAGTGTTCAACGCTCCGCGGAGAAGCTGACTTCCCAGGCGCGGGGCCGAGCGAATTCTTGTCAGCTCGACGCCTCATGTGAGCCCGCGCTGTCGGCCTATACAGCGGCGCGGTGGCTCATTGATTGCGGTGCTGGGCTGCTGACCCGAAAGTCCCGGGTTCGATCCCGGCCTCGGCGGTCAAATTTCGATGGAGGCGAAATTCTAGAGGCCCCTGTACTGTGCGCTGCCAGTGCACGTGAAAGAACCCCAGATGGTCGAAATTTCCGCAGCCCTTCACTACGGCGTCTCTCATAGTCTGAGTCGCTTTGTGACGTTAAACCCCCCTAAACCATTTGTTTGCCTATGCTATAAAGTATTGTTCTTAGTAAAAATGCCCTTAAGAATCCTCTGACAAGGATTACGTGAGAGATGTGAAGATAGGATAGGCAAAAATCGCATGTAAACAAGTTACGCAAATCTTGATGCCGCGAATAATTTCAGCTATAAGGCAGCAAATCAGCCTGTAACATCTGCTTCAAAAAAATCCAGGAGTCACGAAATGTTTTTATACTGCGACCTAAGTCGAATCTACGAAGAAGGAGTACAAGAATGCAAAGCGGACCGTTAAATTATTTTTTCCGAACAATAAGGATGAAGCCGGCAGGAAAACCCACTACAGTAATCAACAACTATTATAATATAATAGCTAAGGTGAAAAGATAATGCTTTTTAATAAAAATGAGGAAAGTTAATGATATCAACGTGTAAGAGTACTTTTAAGGTCCTTTAGAGATTCGTCATTTCACTGCATTTAGCAACGGGATACATTTTGTGAAATGCTGTTGGGCAAGCAGTTGAGTTTTAAATTTTTTCGTTATGTCAGACTCGCCTGTTTAATGCATTGGCGTTGCTTTAGTCTGCTTGCCTGCAACAAGCTGCAGAATTATTTTAAGGGGGTCCTATCTGTTTTCGTATTTTCCGGGCATAAATCGCACAGAACACGCAGCGGTGCTAGTTGTGAAAAAGGTAATTCATCGCTATGCTCGTTTTGTTCTTAAGACGAGCACACAGGAAGACAGGACGGGACAGACGCTGTCTCATCCGGAACGGGACTGCTTGTTCATCTGAAATTACTTGTTCCAGAAAGAAAAAAAAACTCGCACGACGTTCCCAGTCTTTTTTCGTCAGTCTGTCATGATTACGATTTGCTGTTAACCTTTGGCGGTTTTTTTTTTTCATGCTGTATGCAAACCGTCGGCAAATCACAGATTAGTTTTCAGCGTTACGTTTAGAAACTTGCCATCCAGTACAATTTTTACGCAATAGACGATATGCGAAATTGCTTGGTGGTCTAGCAACACCGCGCCCACAACTTCCGGTTTCCATCTTGGTTCGGGCGAGTTCGTCGAGCTGGTGCATCGTTTGCTATGCGTACTATCTTGATATCGGTATAGCTGTCATGAATCTTGCGTGTGAAATTTCAACAGGCAAGCTTCAGCTGCTGCGTTGTTTTCACTGCTGATCTTTTACCAAATGTAGGTGCTTTCAGTAAGCGCCAACTTCCTCTTACCGCGTCCTGAGCTTCGCATGAAGTCTGGCGCTGATGATAGCCAGAATCGGCACTGGGAAGTGTGTTGGCAAGTCGAACTCTGCGCCACTGTCATTTTAATTCGCACATTACAGCACCGGTTCAAGCATCACGCATTATCATGGCTATTTTATTCCCAGGTGGACGCGATTTCATCTGGTGGGGTAGCGAGCGGTTATTTTGCGCTTAGTGCACAGATGTCCTGACAAAATTCTGTGACAGTGTGAACTTTCGTTCGCGCCAACGCCAGGAGTTTCGTGCATTGCAGTATATTCACACTGGACCCTCGACCAGCTGCGTAATGTGATTCTTTTAGTGCAATGTACTTACAATGCACATCCGCGGTTTTCAACGTCACCGTTTCAGAGCCCGGCGCCGGCTGGTTTTCGCCGCAATTTGTTGAAACCGCGTCTTGCTTAAGACGCAGTTGAAGCGAGTATTGCGATGTTGTCAGTCGATATTAACGAGAGAAAAGTGGGCACATATAATTCAAAATATTGTAAGCAAAGACGCAGTTTTTTTTTTTCTTCAGATAAGCACTCAGATTCGACCCCCTGAGGTTCTTTGACAATTACAATGACATCGTAGAGTACACGCCTCTAGCATTTCGCCTTCATCGAAAAGCGACCACCACGACCGGGATCGAACCCGCGTCTTCAGGGTCTGCACCGGAGCACCCTAACCACTGTGCCTGACGAGGAAACTGTTGAAGGATCAGGTTGACAAACTTAGTTTTACTCGACGTGACAAAACTTTTCAAGGTTTCCTGCCACACCTTCTGAGGAGAGTAGACAGACTCACTCAGGCACTATATATTGTTGTCATGAACACCTGAGCTAAATAATGCCCTTCTACACGCAGCAAAGAATCCTCAATAACTCGCAGAAGTAGGCGAGCCCTTTCCGGCGATTTTTCATACCCGCGCGCTCCCCCGTTTCACGTTCCTCCTGCGTATGTCGGTTAAGGGTAGGTTATAAGTTAGATCTTTTCAGACGTCACGCACCTACCATGGCCGCGGCCAGTCAAATCTATGGCTGTGGCTAGTTATTTTTGATTATTATAAGTTTTACTCTTTTTTTTCTGAAATTTCGCGAACTTGGTGCACCAAGATTTTTTTTTGCTAAACTGGAGGTTTTTATCTAAAACAATAAATAAGCAAGAACCACAAACTTTTCACACTGCATTCTAAAAACTAGCAGCAGCTACAAAATTCATCGACTTAGCTTTCAGAGATACAGAAATATTTTTGCGCAGACGTCAAGGAAACATAGAACCAGAAGAAATTCGGATGGCGGTTATAAAAATATTTTGATATTCTGTCCAGATAGAGTATACATTATATGAACACTTGTAAGCATTAAAAACATGTTGCATAACATCCTCTAAATAGGGACTTTTTTAATCCATACTGTTGCATTTGCCCTCTTTGGTTACGCTTGACTTGCAAAATGTTGCAAGGACATGCCTGAAAACTCACAGTGGACATTTATGATCACCATAGAGAGCGCCCAGTTATTCTTGTTGCCTTGAAATAATCATTTTTTTTTTCAAAACGTTTGCGAACTCGGCGCACAGGAACTTTCTTCGTTAACTTTGGAGGCCCTCATCTCGGAAAAGAAATAAACTAAGACAATAAGCAATTAATACTGCGTTCTATACGAACCTGTCTAATGAGCGATATGATATTCACTTATATATCTTTTGCGGATAAGAGAATATTATTCTTCAAAATTTAAGAAAGCGCTGAAAAGAGACTTGGCACTAAAAATAAAAAAAGATTGCTTGTTATTATTTCTCTATTCTGTGTAGGCATTATTCATTAAATGAGCATTCATGAGCTTCAAAAAAACAAGTTGATTGTTGCCGCTTCGTTGCTGCGCAGCAATTCATGCTTTATTGAATACCAGCTGGTTTTTCAGCCTCACTTGTTGAAAAACGATTTATCACATGCTGCTCGTGTCTGGTGCACGCTTCCAAGGAGGCGACCATCTACAGGGGCTGTAGTAAAGCCATATCCTTCTCGTCATCACGCCGCACTACACCATTCGGTGGTGATGAATAACACAGCCAGCGTAGAACCTGTACGACACGACACGACACGACACGACTGTGATTTGGTATCGCCATTTCAAGGTTATGTTATGTACCAACTGGCCCAGCTGGTTCGTCTCTTGGATTTTTATATTACTTTTCGGCTGACCCCTGTACAGGGATATTTCTCTTCTCTGCGCTGCGCGCAGATTGTTTAAACCTGTACAATATGCAGTCCTGTCCATTACAGTCAAGAACGCACTACAGTTCCGTCAACGACACGGTTTCTTAGCTGGTCGGTCCATACTACCGTCAACTTAAGCATCCCTTATGTTCGAAGTATTTGAGGCAATGCATGTAGGGGAGCAACTCGACGTCGTGTACTGTCATCTATCTCAGCAAGGCGTTTTATGTTGTCAACCATCCACTAATCCAGAAACTGTCCTTGACGGATATCGTGGAGTGTTTCGTCTAGTTGCTCAAAACTAATCGTCAAGATCACTGTTGTTATCCTGGCATCAGTGATAAGAAAAACTTCTCTTAGTACTTTTCAGCTAGTAGCCTTCTTTAAGGATCCTTCTCGCAACACTCCTCCATTTTTTTAACATTTGTTATGATGCCGCAACTGCAATAAAGGGAAGGTGAAATGTTTTTTTTTTTTAAATTAGAAGTTTTTCGAGAATTTTTATCTATAAAGCTTCTTGGTAAAGCGTGCAAAGTAGTTTTGCGCTAGCATTTAAAACAGCGACATAATCACAGATTAAAACCGCGGCGATATTCAGGCTTCTCCTCACTGCGGTGGAGGTATGCCGGGAAACTCGTGGGGGCGTAAAAGTTGCCGAAATTTCAGATGTTCACTACCTTCGTCTACATGCTGCCTTGCGTTTTCTGATGGCGCCAAACAATGCTTCGTGAGCTTCACCTTCGACGGCATTGGTTTTCTTTTTCGAAACAACCGCTTCTTCGCTGGAAACTTAGCGCCGCACTTCGTGACGTTATCATTGCTTCCTCTGCCTGTCACTGTGCGCTGCAGAGAAGACTGAACACTAACGCCCGTTTAGTCCGCGATTACGTCACCATTTCAAATCCTAGCGCAAAAATATTTCGCATGGTTTACCTGCAAGTTTCACACATTCGGCTGGATTAAACTCCGCGAATTCTAATACCTCTTCAGTTGACTTTTAACTCAGTCCTTATTTCTTCCTTGTGCTCAGGGTGTCAAAATATTCAAGAAGATTACCGTTGCTAGTGACTGTACTGCTCTTCAGGAAGATGTAAGCACTTTCAGAAAATGATGAGCAAAAACAACCTTCTCTTGAGCACCGCCAAAACAAAGGTGGTATCCTACACCCGCAAACCTTTTGATCTGCCTCTACTTCATGCGTCTAAGTTTGAGGACATCGGGGCGACCTTCCATTGACCACTTAATTTCTCTGCCCATGTTCCTTCTCTTAAACAACGTGCTTTTCATTGATTGGATATTGTTTGTAGTCTGTCAAAGGACTTAACTCGTATTCGTTCCTCTGTTGGAATATGTAAATGTTGTTTCAAACTTCACTCCCGTTCGAGGAGCGACGTGAACGAGCTCCACCTGCAACGCTTATCACCCTTCGTCTGGCTCTTCTACGTCTTTCCTTTCCCATATCTGAGCGCCAGACGCTCAAAAACCAACATCGCCTTTCTGTTTAAACTTATGCATGGCTTTATATCTTGCCCGGAATTGTTGGTTGCTATATACCTGAGAACTCCGCCGAAAGCCACCAGAAGATGCCCCATTCTCTGCACCTCTTCTTGTAACAGGCATTGTACCTTCGTCGTCCTTCTTCTCTTCCCCTCTCCCATGCAGAATGAACGTTGCAGGACGGATAATCATCGCTCAGGGTGGCTTCTCTGTCTTGCTCTATACGTGAACCTTTCTCAGCCCCCACTAGATTTAGGTCTATTTCAACGCTCGCTTTATTACTTTTAAGTCTGAAATTCGGAATGCTTTTGTTGGCCCTTTACGTTCACCACGTAATTTTTATTCCTGCGTAGTGGCGTAAGATACCGCTATGCATAGGTGAAGGATATGTGCATATCTGGACAGCATGGCCTTCTCAGTACTTCAATTTTCAAATCATTATGCTTGCATATTTTTGCCAAGTTGCTTGTCCTCAATCCTGTTATCACTAGTCATAGAGATTTCGACGATCCACATGCGTTTTTTTCTCTATGATGGTAAAGTAGTATCTATTATGCTCCAATACCTTGTCCGTTTGAATACGAAAATCCGGAAACATTGTAACACTCTCATTTTACATTTTTTGTTTTTTCAGGAATGACTCCACCACATTTATGCTGCACACGTCTTAGTGAATTATCTTAGCCGCTGTGTAGTGCTTCCGTCTATAATCAGTTCGATGCAATCGTCTTGCAAGAGCTGGGAGCATGATCGATGGCTTCTTCCGTTTCTTTGCATAGTGTACACATTTAACGTCTATAGTCGGTTGCCCTTGAACTTAACTGCTTTTGTTTCAGTCGCTTGTTGCTCTGCGACTGGGGTAATGTTCTTGATTTATTTTTCTAACTTTTTTACTGTTGCTGTTATTAACCAGAGCAGTCTTTGCTTTAAGTACTATTTCTTCGAGTTCCTCCAAAAACTGGCCATGCAATGCCTTATTATGCTAACTTTCTGTTCGAATTTGCAAATAATGCAATGTTCGAGTTGCAAAGATTCATAACTTTGGTACTTTCAGCACCTTTCTATTACCGACTTCAATAAAATTGTGATTCTGACTGCTTTTGACATAATCTGTCAGTGCGTTTTGCTCCTTTTCCACAACCTGCCTCACTTGCAGCATTTTTCTGCCTCCCGAATTTCGGGGCAGATCCGCGCGAGTAGAATGCGTGATGAATAGTCGGGAGTTTCCTTGCCCTTCGCCTCAGGTGATCTTGCTGAGCTCGAATCCAGTTTAGTATTCTAGCAGCAACATATATTAAGACAGTTAACGACCATATGTTAATGACGCTGATTGCATTCCCGCCATTTAATTTGGCCTGTAGTATTTTTCTCTCACATTCTTGACGTACTCAGTGCTTACCTACTTTTTTTACTTTCTCATGCTTGATGTTGTCGAGTTTAAGAACACCCAAGTATTTGTAGGCCTCTGGTTGGAGGAAATAATTGTTTTCACATTGGACATTGCAATATTATCACTATCTTCATTTTTTTCACTTTTCAGTGTGACTGTAGCACGCCAAACATCTATAGAGATACCTGTACTGGAGATGCGTACTGTATTCTTGAAAGACTGAATTTACGTTTCTGATTTTACTTTAATCTTCGAGTCGTCGTTGTCGAGGAAATGTGAAATTTTGGTTGCACGCTTTGATGTGTCGTCTCCGAGGTTCAGGCTCGTACAAGAATTACGGACAACGAAGTTTTTTTTTTATTTCAAACGAAAATTTATTTACAAGGGTACAATACGCACAATGCTCTACGGGGATGGCAAATAGAGATGACAGTAACCACCTGGAAAATAACCACGGATTATGCCTTCCATTCTATAAACTTCAGTAGCCCCGTGCCCGGTACCCACGTGCCCACAAGGGTTCGCACAACAAAACATATTTCTCCTTTCATGAAATGCAGAAAGGGCGTTGTGTACAGGTAACCTTTATATTGCGGCCATACCAACCGATGTCTGAACGTGCGGCTACTTGACTCGCTTGACCGCCTACCAGTACGCTGCCGCAAATGTAAACGTACGCTATTATGTCCGAACACTACGGTTTGGTTCCGACGTCTGGTCCAGGTGACCCGTGAGGTAACGGAAGGCTTTTGTTGCGAAAGGAACACTACGCGAGCCGCCAAGCCATTTCGCGGAGCTGAAGAAAGGCCTTTCTGCGCATGCGCGAGGAACAGTGACGTCACACGGCGCGCCGCCCCCGTCGTTGCGCGGGTGACTCAGAGGTGCCGCCGCCGCGCTTGCCAGTTGCACATGCGCAGTAGCGGCGCATAGCTAGCGTGCCGGGGCCGCCGCTGCCGCGCGCTCTCCATCGCGCTCTCCATCGCGCTCTCCATCGCCTCTCCATCGCCTCTCTCTCCTCGCTGCTTTCGCAATCCTCCAGGTTTAACCAGAGCTAAACAACTGCCAATTTTTTCCATTAGGAAAGATGCCAACCGCTGCGGCACCCATCCTTCAGTGACCCAATTGGATGGGGAATTCGTGTACTTAGACAACCGGCTACCCTTTGCTCCTGATTAGTAACATTTCTGTGTGACCTATTGCTCTACGAGGTTAAAACTTTTTGCCTCGTGGTTGTTACCTGCGCAGCTTATGGTGGGCTTCCGTGTCTGTATACTTTCGCCTTCCATTAAATAGTTACTAGTCAGGGCGTGTGGTGGCTTCCTCTTTCTTTTGTGTCTCGCCCTGTTTGCACTGTTTTCCACCATTATTGACTAGTCTCACTGCATACCAGAATGGAAGTACGCAAGCTACCGGGACTCCGATATTTTTTTCTCATAATGCAGTTCGGATATTTTTGTTGAGGCTTCTTAGAAGTAGACACAACCTTCACTAAGGCATTTGCGCTCAGAAAGCTGCATATGTTAGCACCATGTGATGAAGTTAAGACTGGCTTGGTCACATGGATGGAATTTCTACAAATATTTCGCAATAATGAGATCAGGGAAATAAATGGGTCCATGCCTCGCTAACTAAACCTCTTCCTCCTGGTCCGAACACCCGTTTGATATCTATACATCTCATGCTACTCAGTCGCTACTGCATGCCAATTTTCTTCCACGAGAAAAGTGAAATCAGAGACACTGCCAGTGTGAAAAGGGAATTTTAAGGCATTTCGAGCTTGCACGCGGGGGACTTTCAGATCAAATGTGTAGTAATTCTCACCTGAAGACGATTCTTCACGCATTGCAAGCATGATTCGTGTGTGCGAACCGGAAGGAATTTAAATTTTACACTAGATTTCGCTGCGGCTGCAACTCACTTTTCAGAGCTAATTCGTATCACGAACTTTCCCACCCGAGGAGTTTCGATTAAATGCTCGGGTTAATATTTCGGCCTTTTAGCGCGCTAGCACTACAGCTTTCACTCCTCCGCTTGGCCGTTGTCTGTGCGATCCCTCTGTGACCTTGAAGAGCTGGGTGGTTGGGTGCCACCCTCCTGGGTGGCAGGTGGGCCACCGCGGTCACGTGACCTACCTTGCGACGCCATCACAACCTGCCAACCTGACTGTGAGCAAGCTGCCCACCGTGGCAGGTGGCAGTTAAATTAATGATTGGTCGCGAGAGGTTGCTCGGGAAGAGCAAACTGGGTCTTCTCACAAGCCCAACCGGTGGCCGCATCTGCCCTCACAGGGCAGTGACACATCGCTTAACTGCTGAGCCACTGCTCCATGAGTGGTATGAGCACTCTCAGCGATCTATGAATGCAAACAATGACCAATTCCGTATATATGGTCATTAGCCCATTAACTCTATCGCGTCATAGCGGATCCGCTCGCCGCAAAAATGAGGACCTGTTCTCACTTGTTCACGCGCGGGCGAGGCGGATCCGTCGCGCCGCTGCTGTTTCTCGCTTCTCCACACCACGGCGCTGCTAGCGGCATACACAGATATAGTGAGAAAAGAGCATACATTTACGCTGTCTACATACCATAAGCGTATGTATGCTTACGTACGTTAAACGCAGGCACATTCTCACTTTTAGTTCAGCGTATGCTAGCACAGACGCAAAATTAAACTCTGCGTGTAGTGGCGCCATCTGGTTGTCAGGGCGGTAACCATTACTGTCAACAAACCGACTCAGCTGTTAAGCCTACAAGCGGCGGAATCGTCACTCTGAAAAAAAAAAAGAAAGCAAATTTATCAATTTTACGTTTTCTTGGAGGCGAGGTGAGAGGAAGCGAAAGACCTGTGCCGCATTTCTGGCCAGTGAACGCACTGAAACAGGCAGCAACAACGAGAATTCAATCCGTAGCGGGGGGTCCGGCTTCGAAGGGCGCCGCCATGTTTGTCGCCGCGCAGCGGAAATGGGTCCAGCCCGATCGTCCTCGCCGCGCCGCTTTCCACGTCGCTCGGCGTCAAAAGCGGCCGAATCCGCTTCGCTCGCCAGATTTTTGGGCAAGTGTGAACGGGCCTTAAGTGTCTGCGGTAGCGCGAAGGCCGCCACTAGAGGATTTGGCCGGTCTTTGTCTGACGCCTGGTTGGCCTTGAAAACCGAGGCTCGACTTGAAACCGAAGTGAATACCGAAGTGCTAGCACGCCTAATTCGCATTTGGCCTAACCACTCTAAATCATCCGTCGCTTATTTAATCGCATTCGTCATCCTTGGTATTGTATTTGATCTCTGGCTTACCTTTACGGTCTCACAGTAGATAGCCTTGGTGTTCTTCGGCGAGGTTGGATATCAAGCTTTCATGACATTGTTGGAAATGATTACGTGGGAATGTTGCTTTATGCTTCCAAAATTTAGGACCCAATCCATTCCATTAATCGACTATCTTGGATGGTGCCTTTCGAATTCAAAGCGTAGTTCCCTTTGGCGTCTCTGCGTGTTTATGGTGCGCGCGTCGCTTGTTTCAGTTGTCAATGAAAATAAAACAAGCTTTCATGTAGGGCGATCTTGCTTAAAACGTCGACAGGTCCTTTTGATCCCCGTTCGTCGAGTCAAGCAACATGAATGAAGCAAAAAACAGGGAGTGTTCCACTCTTTTATTGAACCTCTTACACATCGAGCAGAAATAAAGATTACATATGGAAAACAAGAAAGTATCAATATTATGATACCTAAACTAAGTTTTCTAGAAGAGAAAAGCATTATACATACTGCCTGTCTTTTCTACTCCAAAAATATAATGGCATATATATGCGCCCGCTTCGCGGAGCAGCGCTCAAAATAAGCGACAAACGACTACATGAGCTACACGAGCATACAGAGGTTGTACCAAAGTACACTTGAGCTTCTCGAAGAACACCGCCAGAGTATAACTGGGAGGCGAGTTTCAGTGGGAGAAGCTAAAAGGCAAACTTATTGAGAAGGAGGACAAGGCCCGACACAACGATCAGAACCATGCAAACCACCGCCGCTATGCGCCTCCACGAGATCTTGCTCTCGTCGGTGTCCTCACCCACGTACAGAGCAACCTGCCCCGAGCGCTCCTCACCGTCGAGCCTGTCGTGCGTTTTGCTAACCGCCAAGCTCCCACCGCTGCTGGTTGCGCGCGTTGCGTCAACGTCCCGTCCCTGTCCTCCAGAAGCCGCGGCCCAGTCCGGAGCATCCGCGCGCTGGCGGCGTGGCATCATTATCACGAAGTCCTGTCTGATCTCGTTGATGATCTTACGGAGACGATCCGTGGATGTCGTCCTCCATGTAGACTGCGCGGCGGCTGGAGTTTCGCGCGCATCTCGACCGGCAGCAGCAGTAGACGACTCGGAGCTGCTGGTGCCCGGAGCTGAGTGTACGGCTGCCGGCTCCGATTCCTCGCCTTGATTCGTGGCACGCTTGGCGCTTGCCGCGTCGAGTGAGGACCCCTCTCTCGGCTTGGACGGTCCGGGAAGTTCGGCAGACCCAAAGTTGTAGCAAGCACCGCTGGTGGAAGGCTCATCTGCCGGTCGCCTTCTGGACCACATCGACATGGCGAGTGAAACCTTGGCGCTTCTCGGAGCGATGGCCTGGCGCGGCTCGATCCACGATCTCTTGGGGTCGAAGACGAGAGTCTTCACGGCGTGCTGCTCTGCTACGACCGCGAACACGCAGAAAGGCCAGATGATAACTTCCTTGCACTTCGGGAAGGCAGAGTACATGCTTACGTCTCTGATGAGTGGTGCCGGAATGTCCAACAATACCAGCACATACAATCGGTTGCCAAACTTTAGGGCTTGATGAAGGTACGCAGTGGCAGAGAGGAACTGGACAAAAGGCACTTTATTCTTCCTGTTGACCGGGAATCTCGGATCTGCTCGGTACACCTGGGAGATGTGATAAGGAGGCAAGTAGTCGAACGCCTTGATGAGGAAGAAAAACAGGCTTTTCAATGGAAAACATCGCCAACTGTCATCGGTTGGCAATGCGGAGCGGCACCATTCGTTGAAGAAGGTGCTGATGTTTGGCCTCTTGAGCATGTAACACATAATGGCCACGAAGTACTCCTTCTTCATCAGATACCATGGATGCGAAGGGTGTTGTTCGCGTCTCTGCTGGTAGAGGAACTCGGCCTCCGCCCATGCCTCTTCGTAGAGTGCGTTCGCTGCGCATTCATATTTCAGAATCCTACTGACATCGCTGCGGCTCAGCGTGCATGCCACTTCGTAGTAGTAGCGCAGACCCTCGTGCTCTACTGAACTGCTGAGCCGGAACATGGCGTTCGATCTTCGCTGCCTCTCGGAGCTTCTGCTGCAGACGGCGAGCTCAGCGCGCGTCTCACTGCGGCCTCCCGTTGTGGCTGCGTCCCACAGTGTTCCCTCGTCCTCTGCGCGCATCCCTCTCCTCCGCTGCCTGCCCAGCCATTCGCGTAGGCCGATCGCCACCGCAGCGCCACCGAGGCGCTGCCGTCATCCCGGTGTACAGTTGCCCGTCCACGAGGACTGTCAGTCGACAACGCTTCGCGCCTTCCCTTTGCGAGCAAAGAATCTACTAACTCAAGGCGCGCGACAGAGTAAAAAGACAAAAGAGCCTTTAAATATGCCTCCCCAGCCACGTTTTCATTGGTGTTACTGCAGATCAAATGACAACTGACTCAGTGGCCATGAGGCATTCGGCTGCTGAGCCCAAGGTCGCGGGTTCGCTCCCGGCACAGCGGCTGCGTTACGATGGAGGCGAAAGGCAGAAGCTTCTGGGTACAATTAAGTCGTACAATTTTTTTTTTAGCGTAAACAGCTGGAAGGGTTCGCGAATAGTGTTTTCGCACCGAAAATGAAGGGTGAATAGAGCGATGCCTCCCGCCACCTCACCTCCCTCTTCCAAAAATGTCAGGATAGGTTTTTCTTTATTTATATGATGACGATTTTTTACGTAGCTATTTTATGTGTTTTAGGAAATCCGCGAAGAAGGTGAAGGCAACATTAGTCTCGTCTGGAGAACCGGCGGCCACTGTTTTCCCTTTATACCCCCCAATTCATGCGTAGTGGCGGAGCAGCGCAATATGAGCCCAGAGATTCGCTGCGGTTCTCGCGTGCGCTGCCCATGGCAGCTGAAAAGGGTCAGCAAGAGCGCGAGTGATGCGCCAAATTTGTTCTACAAAATCGCACGCATTGCACATTTCCATTGTAAACGAATTCCAGCTATGAGGTGGGTCCTGCCATGCATATTTGCAACTGGTCCTGATGGATGAAAGCTCCGTTTTTTTTTTTTTTAAATTTGACTCTGCAGAAGCACACACGCTCAGAATAAAAATGCGGTTCTTGGGGCCAGTGAATAAAACGCCCGCTGGTGTCCCGCTTCTCTTTCAGTGCACTACCTTGGCAAAGCTTGTACAAAAATTCAGTCCGGTGGTGTCTTGCAAGAGAAGGTGACAATATCAGTAAATGAATAAAAATATATCGTAATTCTGCGAAATTTCTTAAAACGGTGGTATTTTGTGAGGTAATAGCTGTGTTTCAACTAGCAGGGAGATTCATGTTGCACGATCATTGCCATTTCATGAACAGCACAGCCTAGAACTGTTAGAAGCATATAATGCATAAACAGAATGTAATTAACCCGATATTAATTTTATTTTGCGAGAAATAGCTTCTCTCCGCCTACTCCCCCCCCCCCCCCCGCCCCCTCCCAGATCAACCTTTTGAAAGCTCCCGGCTTGATGAGTGTTCGTTTTCAAGCGAACTAAAATTTAATAATGAAATTTTTGTCGCTGCAATTACGTATACTAAGCTTATATTTAATGATCAGAGGCGGCCGTGTTCTAAGGCTCTTTCATTTTGTAGAATTGTCGCAGCGGGTGTTCATTACTTCTTTTAGAAAATCCGGAGCGACGGGTTCAGTATACCGGTCACGGCAATCGCATTTCAACGGTGGCGAAACGCGAACACTCCCATCGTTCGCAATTTCGGTGCATGCTAAAGAATCTAAGGTGGTCTAAATAAATTCCGGAGCATCCCACCATGGTCTACGTGCTGCTTTGGTACGTATTAAGTCCATTACTGTGTTTAATCCCACAGGCTTGCAAAAGGTCGAATGTGTGCGCAGAGTCCCTTCCACCTGAAATCGACAGATGAAGTGAATTGCGGGGTTAAACGTCCCGAAGCGGCACTTGATTATCAGGGACTTGATAGTGGGGGGCTCTGGATTAATCTAGACCCTCTGGGGTTCTTCAACGTGCGCTGACACTTGTCGCGCAGCACTCAGGTGCATTTTGCGTTTAACCTCTATCGAGAAGCGGCCGTCGTGGCCGGGGTTGAACCCGGTTCCTCCGACTCTGTAGTCGAGCGCTCTAACCACTGAGCCACCGAGGAGGGGTCGACGGAGTAAGTGCTTTCAGCTGCGGCGTATACGCTTGAATACCAGTCACCCCGACGACAAGCTTCCTGTCGGGCATTGCGCTTCGGCATGCATCTTCAGCACGAGTTTCGCTCTATTAAGGCGGAAGCCTTTAATGTCTCATCGTTGTAAGCAGCAGTTGTCGACAGAAAATGTCACGCTTTTCATTTGGTGGAAACGGTCGTGACGTCACAGTGCGCGAATTTCAAACGGGGCCTATTGTACTTTGGCTAGTAACCATGCAACCACTTGAAGGGATCGTATAGTGATGCTCCAATTAAGTGGGACTGAGCTTAGTTAATTGCTTAATTACTTAATTAGCCTAATTAGCTTTACTAGTCAGGCCATATAAATAAATAAAACCGATTAAGAAATTGGTCGAGCTCAGGAATCGAACCCCGGTCTTCGGCGTGAGAGACGAGCATGCTATCCACTCCGCCAAGCCAGCTCGATGGTTTGGAATGAACAAAGGCGCGTCTAGTGAATACGGTGTCTTCACTCACTCTCATCCTCCTCCATTCCCTTCCCGCGAGGTTTAGGTGCCCACAGACAATTGAGAGACAGATACATTTCCTTTCCTCAAAAACCAATTTACTGACGAGCGAGGCGTAGAACCGAATGGGCGATGGCGTGCTATGGACTCCTTGGCAGCGTTGCAAGACGCTGTCGTGTTCCACTCTTAGGGGCATCAGTGACCAGACTTTAGGTCAAAAAAGTGCCCCCCCCCCCCCCCCCCCCTGAATTTTGTGAGACAGTTACTGCGTAATTTCCTTTCCTCAAATACAATTTTCATTTTCTTCATTACGGCTCCTCTTTATCTATCTTCTTTCACTCCCACTTCCTCCCTTCCTATACGGTGCGGTTCAGGTGTCCACCGAGATGACAGAGAATTACTGCGACATTTCCTTTCCTCAAAAAGCGTTGCGTTCAAAGGGCAAGGCATCGCGCTGAAGGGGTGGTGTTCCGTGGACTCCCTGGCAGCGCTACAACGCGCTGTCGCGTTCCACTCCTAAAGGCGAAGCTTAAGCGTAATTAATTAGCAGTTAATTAATATTCAGGCATAAATCAGTAATTAACCATTAATAAGTGATTTGTCATCACTTAGTAATTAGTAGTCAATTATATGTGACGCTACCGGTGCCACAGAAACAGCGAAGGTGGTGCGGAAAAGGATTCCGCCTCTACCCACTTTAGACAGTCAAAGTGCCCCCTGAATTTTTACAACTGCCGCATATGATAACAGTACCTGTGGTCGCTATACCAAGGCAAATTTAAGGGGAGGGGTGGCCCCAAACGAGAAATTTTACGTAGGAAAACCATGCTGGACTCCATTTTTTTAGGAAAAAAAAGTTCAGGTACTATATGGTACAAGTGACACCGCCTCCTCTAAAAGTAACCTATAAATCCGCGCCAGGCTGCGCCATAGCTTGGATCTTGAAAGACAAATATGAGCGGAAATGTTGAAGACCGAGGTGCGGTAGCTTCACAACTGGAGTCGTATTACAAGTATAATTGAGAGCATATAAAATTTTAACTCTAACTGAGAGCGTATCAAATTTTTTGCTGAATCCATTGCGTGTAGGATTTTACTGCGACTGCCGTACAGGGCACTTTCTTCATTGTAGCACTTCATTGCGTGAAACTTTCCCTTTCATACACTGTCCCATACTCTGTAAGCCTCGGACATAAAAGACCATGTAAGCTGTGGTCTAGCTCTCTGAAGAAGGCTCCATATGTGACCACGTAATCCAGGTAAGTCTGGGAAAGGGGGACGGGAAGTGGCGGGTCAGATATTCATTTCACATTGCCGGGAGAGGGCGAAATGTCCGCAAGTTGCCCTTCATTTTATTGAAGGAGAAAAGCAGCACCTAGGACGCGTATTTTGCATATTTCTTGAAAAGCAGCGCTCCAAATGCGCTTCATAGCATGCGCACCAGAAAAAATACGAAAGAGTGCAAACTCAGCACTGTGGTTAAACTCGGCACTCGTCTCTAGGTTGCCATGACTGCAGGCACATCGGTGACACAGCAGTCTAAAATTCAGCGACAGATAACACCGTTCGGTTTCTTTCCACCATCATCAGAACGTTTCTACAAGGTCCACGTCGATATACTGGGCCCATGGCTACCATCCCAACCTGCCTCGATCGTTTCAGCCTCAGTACATAAGGGTCTGCCTAACGCCACCAGCGAAACCATCGCGAGGACCTTCGTAGCAGGCTGGGTGTCCAGATACTGGGCTTCCTCGGTTGTCGCCACTGGCCGTGGTCCACAGTTAGAGTCCTGAACTGTATACTCTGATTAGGAAATGCTACAAGGTGGCACTGGGGCTACTAAACTCCACGCCTATGGCAAAGCATATAGCTCTATACGAGTGCATGTACCTTAAAGAGATGTGGGAACCACAATGGCTCTCGCAACTCCACAGGCTCGCCCTCAAGCTGTAGAAAGTCAACATTAGTATGCCCTATACGGACGGCCAGAGCAGCGCCTCCTCTATATTTACAATGTCTGCCGAGTAGGGCCGATCCAATAGTCCTAGGCCCTCTTCTATACACCTTTCCTACTTTCCCTGTCGGCTAGCCTTCGCGCCGGCTCTACGTCTGTAGTGTTCCTGTATATGCTCCCGCAGGGAGGGAGCATAGTTGCGCGTCTGTTTTCCCTCGCCGCTCCGAGCTCCATTCGCCGAGAGGCGATCACATGATTTTCGTGACTGTCAAGTGTTCAACGCTCCGCGGAGAAGCTGACTTCCCAGGCGCGGGGCCGAGCGAATTCTTGTCAGCTCGACGCCTCATGTGAGCCCGCGCTGTCAGCCTATACAGCCGGCGCGGTGGCTCATTGATTGCGGTGCTGGGCTGCTGACCCGAAAGTCCCGGGTTCGATCCCGGCCTCGGCGGTCAAATTTCGATGGAGGCGAAATTCTAGAGGCCCCTGTACTGTGCGCTGCCAGTGCACGTGAAAGAACCCCAGATGGTCGAAATTTCCGCAGCCCTTCACTACGGCGTCTCTCATAGTCTGAGTCGCTTTGTGACGTTAAACCCCCCTAAACCATTTGTTTGCCTATGCTATAAAGTATTGTTCTTAGTAAAAATGCCCTTAAGAACCCTCTGACAAGGATTACGTGAGAGATGTGAAGATAGGATAGGCAAAAATCGCATGTAAACAAGTTACGCAAATCTTGATGCCGCGAATAATTTCAGCTATAAGGCAGCAAATCAGCCTGTAACATCTGCTTCAAAAAAATCCAGGAGTCACGAAATGTTTTTATACTGCGACCTAAGTCGAATCTACGAAGAAGGAGTACAAGAATGCAAAGCGGACCGTTAAATTATTTTTTCCGAACAATAAGGATGAAGCCGGCAGGAAAACCCACTACAGTAATCAACAACTATTATAATATAATAGCTAAGGTGAAAAGATAATGCTTTTTAATAAAAATGAGGAAAGTTAATGATATCAACGTGTAAGAGTACTTTTAAGGTCCTTTAGAGATTCGTCATTTCACTGCATTTAGCAACGGGATACATTTTGTGAAATGCTGTTGGGCAAGCAGTTGAGTTTTAAATTTTTTCGTTATGTCAGACTCGCCTGTTTAATGCATTGGCGTTGCTTTAGTGCTTGCCTGCAACAAGCTGCAGAATTATTTTAAGGGGGTCCTATCTGTTTTCGTATTTTCCGGGCATAAATCGCACAGAACACGCAGCGGTGCTAGTTGTGAAAAAGGTAATTCATCGCTATGCTCGTTTTGTTCTTAAGACGAGCACACAGGAAGACAGGACGGGACAGACGCTGTGTCATCCGGAACGGGACTGCTTGTTCATCTGAAATTACTTGTTCCAGAAAGAAAAAAAAACTCGCACGACGTTTCCAGTCTTTTTTCGTCAGTCTGTCATGATTACGATTTGCTGTTAACCTTTGGCGGTTTTTTTTTTCATGCTGTATGCAAACCGTCGGCAAATCACAGATTAGTTTTCAGCGTTACGTTTAGAAACTTGCCATCCAGTACAATTTTTACGCAATAGACGATATGCGAAATTGCTTGGTGGTCTAGCAACACCGCGCCCACAACTTCCGGTTTCCATCTTGGTTCGGGCGAGCTCGTCGAGCTGGTGCATCGTTTGCTATGCGTATATCTTGATATCGGTATAGCTGTCATGAATCTTGCGTGTGAAATTTCAACAGGCAAGCTTCAGCTGCTGCGTTGTTTTCACTGCTGATCTTTTACCAAATGTAGGTGCTTTCAGTAAGCGCCAACTTCCTCCTACCGCGTCCTGAGCTTCGCATGAAGTCTGGCGCTGATGATAGCCAGAATCGGCACTGGGAAGTGTGTTGGCAAGTCGAACTCTGCGCCACTGTCATTTTAATTCGCACATTACAGCACCGGTTCAAGCATCACGCATTATCATGGCTATTTTATTCCCAGGTGGACGCGATTTCATCTGGTGGGGTAGCGAGCGGTTATTTTGCGCTTAGTGCACAGATGTCCTGACAAAATTCTGTGACAGTGTGAACTTTCGTTCGCGGCAACGCCAGGAGTTTCGTGCATTGCAGTATATTCACACTGGACCCTCGACCAGCTGCGTAATGTGATTCTTTTAGTGCAATGTACTTACAATGCACATCCGCGGTTTTCAACGTCACCGTTTCAGAGCCCGGCGCCGGCTGGTTTTCGCCGCAATTTGTTGAAACCGTGTCTTGCTTAAGACGCAGTTGAAGCGAGTATTGCGATGTTGTCAGTCGATATTAACGAGAGAAAAGTGGGCACATATAATTCAAAATATTGTAAGCAAAGACGCAGTTTTTTTTTTCTTCAGATAAGCACTCAGATTCGACCCCCTGAGGTTCTTTGACAATTACAATGACATCGTAGAGTACACGCCTCTAGCATTTCGCCTTCATCGAAAAGCGACCACCACGACCGGGATCGAACCCGCGTCTTCAGGGTCTGCACCGGAGCACCCTAACCACTGTGCCTGACGAGGAAACTGTTGAAGGATCAGGTTGACAAACTTAGTTTTACTCGACGTGACAAAACTTTTCAAGGTTTCCTGCCACACCTTCTGAGGAGAGTAGACAGACTCACTCAGGCACTATATATTGTTGTCATGAACACCTGAGCTAAATAATGCCCTTCTACACGCAGCAAAGAATCCTCAATAACTCGCAGAAGTAGGCGAGCCCTTTCCGGCGATTTTTCATACCCGCGCGCTCCCCCGTTTCACGTTCCTCCTGCGTATGTCGGTTAAGGGTAGGTTATAAGTTAGATCTTTTCAGACGTCACGCACCTACCATGGCCGCGGCCAGTCAAGTCTATGACTGTGGCTAGTTATTTTTGATTATTATAAGTTTTACTCTTTTTTTTCTGAAATTTCGCGAACTTGGTGCACCAAGATTTTTTTTTTGCTAAACTGGAGGTTTTTATCTAAAACAATAAATAAGCAAGAACCACAAACTTTTCACACTGCATTCTAAAAACTAGCAGCAGCTACAAAATTCATCGACTTAGCTTTCAGAGATACAGAAATATTTTTGCGCAGACGTCAAGGAAACATAGAACCAGAAGAAATTCGGATGGCGGTTATAAAAATATTTTGATATTCTGTCCAGATAGAGTATACATTATATGAACACTTGTAAGCATTAAAAACATGTTGCATAACATCCTCTAAATAGAGACTTTTTTAATCCATACTGTTGCATTTGCCCTCTTTGGTTACGCTTAACTTGCAAAATGTTGCAAGGACATGCCTGAAAACTCACAGTGGACATTTATGATCACCATAGAGAGCGCCCAGTTATTCTTGTTGCCTTGAAATAATCATTTTTTTTTTCAAAACGTTTGCGAACTCGGCGCACATGAACTTTCTTCGTTAACTTTGGAGGCCCTTATCTCGGAAAAGAAATAAACTAAGACAATAAGCAATTAATACTGCGTTCTATACGAACCTGTCTAATGAGCGATATGATATTCACTTATATATCTTTTGCGGATAAGGGAATATTATTCTTCAAAATTTAAGAAAGCGCTGAAAAGAGACTTGGCACTAAAAATAAAAAAAAGATTGCTTGTTATTATTTCTCTATTCTGTGTAGGCATTATTCATTAAATGAGCATTCATGAGCTTCAAAAAAACAAGTTGATTGTTGCCGCTTCGTTGCTGCGCAGCAATTCATGCTTTATTGAATACCAGCTGGTTTTTCAGCCTCACTTGTTGAAAAACGATTTATCACATGCTGCTCGTGTCTGGTGCACGCTTCCAAGGAGGCGACCATCTACAGGGGCTGTAGTAAAGCCATATCCTTCTCGTCATCACGCCGCACTACACCATTCGGTGGTGATGAATAACACAGCCAGCGTAGAACCTGTACGACACGACACGACACGACACGACTGTGATTTGGTATCGCCATTTCAAGGTTATGTTATGTACCAACTGGCCCAGCTGGTTCGTCTCTTGGATTTTTATATTACTTTTCGGCTGACCCCTGTACAGGGATATTTCTCTTCTC
Organism: Amblyomma mixtum; assembly: GCF_055824585.1. NCBI lineage: Eukaryota > Metazoa > Arthropoda > Arachnida > Ixodida > Ixodidae > Amblyomma > Amblyomma mixtum. Next base: position 89,097,464 of record NC_143014.1, on the reverse strand, counting down.
TGCGCTGCGCGCAGATTGTTTAAACCTGTACAATATGCAGTCCTGTCCATTACAGTCAAGAACGCACTACAGTTCCGTCAACGACACGGTTTCTTAGCTGGTCGGCCCATACTACCGTCAACTTAAGCATCCCTTATGTTCGAAGTATTTGAGGCAATGCATGTAGGGGAGCAACTCGACGTCGTGTACTGTCATCTATCTCAGCAAGGCGTTTTATGTTGTCAACCATCCACTAATCCAGAAACTGTCCTTGACGGATATCGTGGAGTGTTTCGTCTAGTTGCTCAAAACTAATCGTCAAGATCACTGTTGTTATCCTGGCATCAGTGATAAGAAAAACTTCTCTTAGTACTTTTCAGCTAGTAGCCTTCTTTAAGGATCGTTCTCGCAACACTCCTCCATTTTTTTAACATTTGTTATGATGCCGCAACTGCAATAAAGGGAAGGTGAAATGTTTTTTTTTTTTTAAATTAGAAGTTTTTCGAGAATTCTTATCTATGAAGCTTCTTGGTAAAGCGTGCAAAGTAGTTTTGCGCTAGCATTTAAAACAGCGACATAATCACAGATTAAAACCGCGGCGATATTCAGGCTTCTCCTCACTGCGGTGGAGGTATGCCGGGAAACTCGTGGGGGCGTAAAAGTTGCCGAAATTTCAGATGTTCACTACCTTCGTCTACATGCTGCCTTGCGTTTTCTGATGGCGCCAAACAATGCTTCGTGAGCTTCACCTTCGACGGCATTGGTTTTCTTTTTCGAAACAACCGCTTCTTCGCTGGAAACTTAGCGCCGCAGTTCGTGACGTCATCATTGCTTCCTCTGCCTGTCATTGTGCGCTGCAGAGAAGACTGAACACTAACGCCCGTTTAGTCCGCGATTACGTCACCATTTCAAATCCTAGCGCAAAAATATTTCGCATGGTTTACCTGCAAGTTTCACACATTCGGCTGGATTAAACTCCGCGAATTCTAATACCTCTTCAGTTGACTTTTAACTCAGTCCTTATTTCTTCCTTGTGCTCAGGGTGTCAAAATATTCAAGGAGATTACCATTGCTAGTGACTGTACTGCTCTTCAGGAAGATGTAAGCACTTTCAGAAAATGATGAGCAAAAACAACCTTCTCTTGAGCACCGCCAAAACAAAGGTGCTATCCTGCACCCGCAAACCTTTTGATCTGCCTCTACTTCATGCGTCTAAGTTTGAGGACATCGGGGCGACCTTCCATTGACCACTTAATTTCTCTGCCCATGTTCCTTCTCTTAAACAACGTGCTTTTCATTGATTGGATATTGTTTGTAGTCTGTCAAAGGACTTAACTCGTATTCGTTCCTCTGTTGGAATTTGTAAATGTTGTTTCAAACTTCACTCCCGTTCGAGGAGCGACGTGAACGAGCTCCACCTGCAACGCTTATCACCCTTCGTCTGGCTCTTCTACGTCTTTCCTTTCCCATATCTGAGCGCCAGACGCTCAAAAACCAACATCGCCTTTCTGTTTAAACTTGTGCATGGCTTTATATCTTGCCCGGAATTGTTGGTTGCTATATACCTGAGAACTCCGCCGAAAGCCACCAGAAGATGCCCCATTCTCTGCACCTCTTCTTGTAACAGGCATTGTACCTTCGTCGTCCTTCTTCTCTTCCCCTCTCCCATGCAGAATGAACGTTGCAGGACGGATAATCATCGCTCAGGGTGGCTTCTCTGTCTTGCTCTATACGTGAACCTTTCTCAGCCCCCACTAGATTTAGGTCTATTTCAACGCTCGCTTTATTACTTTTAAATCTGAAATTCGGAATGCTTTTGTTGGCCCTTTACGTTCACCACGTAATTTTTATTCCTGCGTAGTGGCGTAAGATACCGCTATGCATCGGTGAATGATATGTGCATATCTGGACAGCATGGCCTTCTCAGTACTTCAATTTTCAAATCATTATGCTTGCATATTTTTGCCAAGTTGCTTGTCCTCAATCCTGTTATCACTAGTCATAGAGATTTCGACGATCCACATGCGTTTTTTTCTCTATGATGGTAAAGTAGTATCTATTATGCTCCAATACCTTGTCCGTTTGAATACGAAAATCCGGAAACATTGTAACACTCTCATTTTACATTTTTTGTTTTTTCAGGAATGACTCCACCACATTTATGCTGCACACGTCTTAGTGAATTATCTTAGCCGCTGTGTAGTGCTTCCGTCTATAATCAGTTCGATGCAATCGTCTTGCAAGAGCTGGGAGCATGATCGATGGCTTCTTCCGTTTCTTTGCATAGTGTACACATTTAACGTCTATAGTCGGTTGCCCTTGAACTTAACTGCTTTTGTTTTAGTCGCTTGTTGCTCTGCGACTGGGGTAAAGTTCTTGATTTATTTTTCTAACTTTTTTACTGTTGCTGTTATTGACCAGAGCAGTCTTTGCTGTAAGTACCATTTCTTCGAGTTCCTCCAAAAACTGGCCTTCGATGCCTTATTATGCTAACTTTCTGTTCGAATTTGCAAATAATGCAATGTTCGAGTTGCAAAGATTCATAACTTTGGTACTTTCAGCACCTTTCTATTACCGACTTCAATAAAATTGTGATTCTGACTGCTTTTGACATAATCTGCCAGTGCGTTTTGCTCCTTTTCCACAACCTGCCTCACTTGCAGCATTTTTCTGCCTCCCGAATTTCGGGGCAGATCCGCGCGAGTAGAATGCGTGATGAATAGTCGGGAGTTTCCTTGCCCTTCGCCTCAGGTGATCTTGCTCAGTTCGAATCCAGTTTAGTATTCTAGCAGCAACATATATTACGACAGTTAACGACCATATGTTAATGACCCTGATTGCATTCCCGCCATTTAGTTTGGCCTGCAGTATTGTCCTCTTACCTTCTTGACGTAATCAGTGCTTACCGACTTTGTTTTACTTGCTCATGCTTGATGTTCTCGAGTTCAAGAACACCGAAGTATTTATAGGCCTCTGGTAGGAGCAAATAATTTTTTTCACATTAGACATTGCAATATCATCACTATCTTCATTTTTTTTTTTTTCACTTTTCATGGTGACTGTAGCACGCCAAACTCTATACAGATACCTGTACTGGAGATGCGTACTGTATTCTTGAAAGACTGAATTTACGTTTCTGATTTTACATTAATCTTCGAGTCGTCGTTGTCGAGGAAATGTGAAATTTTGGTTGCACGCTTTGATGTGTCGTCTCCGAGGTTCAGGCTCGTACAAGAATTACGGACAACGAAGTTTTTTTTTTATTTCAAACGAAAATCTATTTACAACGGTACAATACGCACAATGCTCTACGGGGACGGCAAATAGAGATGACAGTAACCACCTGGAAAATCACCACGGATTATGCCTTCCATTCTCTAAACTTCAGTAGCCCCGTGCCCGGTACCCACGTGGCCACAAGGGTTCGCACAACAAAACATATTTCTCCTTTCATCAAATGCAGAAAGGGCGTTGTGTACAGGTAACCTTTATAGTGCGGCCATACCAACCGATGTCTGAACGTGCGGCTACTTGACTCGCTTGACCGCCTACCAGCACGCTGCCGCAAATGTAAACGTACGCTATTATGTCCGAACACTACGGTTTGGTTCCGACGTCTGGTCCAGGTGACCCGTGAGGTAACGGAAGGCTTTTGTTGCGAAAGGAACACTACGCGAGCCGCCAAGCCATTTCGCGGAGCTGAAGAAAGGCCGTTCTGCGCATGCGCGAGGAACAGTGACGTCACACGGCGCGCCGCCCCCGTCGTTGCGCGGGTGACTCAGAGGTGCCGCCGCCGCGCTTGCCAGTTGCACATGCGCAGTAGCGGCGCATAGCTAGCGTGCCGGGGCCGCCGCCGCTGGCGCGCGCTCTCCATCGCCTCTCTCTCTCTCTCCTCGCTGCTTTCGCAATCCTCCAGGTTTAACCAGAGCTAAACAACTGCCAATTTTTTCCATTAGGAAAGATGCCAACCGCTGCGGCACCTATCCTTCAGTGACCCAATTGGATGGGGAATTCGTGTACTTAGACAACCGGCTACCCTTTGCTCCTGATTAGTAACATTTCTGTGTGACCTATTGCTCTACGAGGTTAAAACTTTTTGCCTCGTGGTTGTTACCTGCGCAGCTTATGGTGGGCTTCCGTGTCTGTATACTTTCGCCCTCCATTAAATAGTTACTAGTCAGGGCGTGTGGTGGCTTCCTTTTTCTTTTGTGTCTCGCCCTGTTTGCACTGTTTTCCACCATTATTGACTAGTCTCACTGCATATCAGAATGAAAGTACGCAAGCTACCGGGACTCCGATATTTTTTTCTCATAATGCAGTTCGGATATTTTTGTTGAGGCTTCTTAGAAGAAGACACAACCTTCACTAAGGCATTTGCGCTCAGAAAGCTGCATATGTTAGCACCATGTGATGAAGTTAAGACTGGCTTGGTCACATGGATGGAATTTCTACAAATATTTCGCAATAATGAGATCAGGGAAATAAATGGGTCCATGCCTCGCTAACTAAACCTCTTTCTCCTGATCCGAACACCCGTTTGATATCTATACATCTCATGCTACTCAGTCGCTACTGAATGCCAATTTTCTTCCACGAGAAAAGTGAAATCAGAGCTGCCGGTGTGAAAAGGGAATTTTAAGGCATTTCGAGCTTGCACGCGGGGGACTTTCAGATCAAATGTGTAGTAATTCTCACCTGAAGACGATTCTTCACGCATTGCATGCATGATTCGTGTGTGCGAACCGGAAGGAATTTAAATTTTACTCTAGATTTCGCTGCGGCTGCAACTCACTTTTCAGAGCTAATTCGTATCACGAACTTTCCCACCCGAGGAGTTTCGATTAAATGCTCGGGTTAATATTTCGGCCTTTTAGCGCGCTAGCACTTCAGCTTTCACTCCTCCGCTTGGCCGTTGTCTGTGCGATCCCTCTGTGACCTTGAAGAGCTGGGTGGTTGGGTGCCACCCTCCTGGGTGGCAGGTGGGCCACCGCGGTCACGTGACCTACCTTGCGACGCCATCACAACCTGCCAACCTGACTGTGAGCAAGCTGCCCACCGTGGCAGGTGGCAGTTAAATTAATGATTGGTCGCGAGAGGTTGCTCGGGAAGAGCAAACTGGGTCTTCTCACAAGCCCAACCTGTGGCCGCATCTGCCCTCACAGGGCAGTGACACATCGCTTAACTGCTGAGCCACTGCTCCATGAGTGGTATGAGCACTCTCAGCGATCTATGAATGCAAACAATGACCAATTCCGTATATATGGTCATTAGCCCATTAACTCTATCGCGTCATAGCGGATCCGCTCGCCGCAAAAACGAGGACCTGTTCTCACTTGTTCACGCGCGGGCGAGGCGGATCCGTCGCGCCGCTGCTGTTTCTCGCTTCTCCCCACCACGGCGCTGCTAGCGGCATACACAGATATAGTGAGAAAAGAGCATACATTTACGCTGTCTACATACCATAAGCGTATGTATGCTTACGTACGTTAAACGCAGGCACATTCTCACTTTTAGTTCAGCGTATGCTAGCACAGACGCAAAATTAAACTCTGCGTGTAGTGGCGCCATCTGGTTGTCAGGGCGGGAACCATTACTGTCAACAAACCGACTCAGCTGTTAAGCCTACAAGCGGCGGAATCGTCACTGTGAAAAAAAAAAGAAAGCAAATTTATCAATTTTACGTTTTCTTGGAGGCGAGGTGAGAGGAAGCGAAAGACCTGTGCCGCATTTCTGGCCAGTGAACGCACTGAAACAGGCAGCAACAACGAGAATTCAATCCGTAGCGGGGGTCCGGCTTCGAAGGGCGCCGCCATGTTTGTCGCCGCGCGGCGGAAATGGGTCCAGCCCGATCGTCCTCGCCGCGCCGCTTTCCACGTCGCTCGGCGTCAAAAGCGGCCGAATCCGCTTCGCTCGCCGGATTTTTGGGCAAGTGTGAATGGGCCTTAAGTGTCTGCGGTAGCACGAAGGCCGCCACTAGAGGATTTGGCCGGTCTTTGTCTGACGCCTGGTTGGCCTTGAAAACCGAGGCTCGACTTGAAACCGAAGTGAATACCGAAGTGCTAGCAAGCCTAATTCGCATTTGGCCTAACCACTCTAAATCATCCGTCGCTTATTTAATCGCATTCGTCATCCTTGGTATTGTATTCGATCTCTGGCTTACCTTTACGGTCTCACAGTAGATAGCCTTGGTGTTCTTCGGCGAGGTTGGATATCAAGCTTTCATGACATTGTTGGAAATGATTACGTGGGAATTTTGCTTTATGCTTCCAAAATTTAGGACCAAATCCATTCCGTTAATCGACTATCTTGAATGGTGCCTTTCGAATTCAAAGCGTAGTTCCCTTTGGCGTCTCTGCGTGTTTATGGTGCGCGCGTCGCTTGTTTCAGTTGTCAATGAAAATAAAACAAGCTTTCATGTAGGGCGATCTTGCTTAAAACGTCGACAGGTCCTTTTGATCCCCGTTCGTCGAGTCAAGCAACATGAATGAAGCAAAAAACATGGTGTGTTTCACTCTTTTATTGAACCTCTTACACATCGAGCAGAAATAAAGATTACATATGGAAAACAAGAAAGTATCAATATTATGATACCTAAACTAAGTTTTCTAGAAGAGAAAAGCATTATACATACTGCCTGTCTTTTCTACTCCAAAAATATAATGGCATATATATGCGCCCGCTTCGCGGAGCAGCGCTCAAAATAAGCGACAAACGACTACATGAGCTACACGAGCATACAGAGGTTGTACCAAAGTACACTTGAGCTTCTCGAAGAACAGCGCCAGAGTATAACTGGGAGGCGAGTTTCAGTGGGAGAAGCTAAAAGGCAAACTTATTGAGAAGGAGGACAAGGCCCGACACAACGATCAGAACCATGCAAACCACCGCCGCTATGCGCCTCCACGAGATCTTGCTCTCGTCGGTGTCCTCACCCACGTACAGAGCAACCTGCCCCGAGCGCTCCTCACCGTCGAGCCTGTCGTGCGTTTTGCTAACCGCCAAGCTCCCACCGCTGCTGGTTGCGCGCGTTGCGTCAACGTCCCGTCCCTGTCCTCCAGAAGCCGCGGCCCAGTCCGGAGCATCCGCGCGCTGGCGGCGTGGCATCATTATCACGAAGTCCTGTCTGATCTCGTTGATGATCTTACGGAGACGATCCGTGGATGTCGTCCTCCATGTAGACTGCGCGGCGGCTGGAGTTTCGCGCGCATCTCGACCGGCAGCAGCAGTAGACGACTCGGAGCTGCTGGTGCCCGGAGCTGAGTGTACGGCTGCCGGCTCCGATTCCTCGCCTTGATTCGTGGCACGCTTGGCGCTTGCCGCGTCGAGTGAGGACCCCTCTCTCGGCTTGGACGGTCCGGGAAGTTCGGCAGACCCAAAGTTGTAGCAAGCACCGCTGGTGGAAGGCTCATCTGCCGGTCGCCTTCTGGACCACATCGACATGGCGAGTGAAACCTTGGCGCTTCTCGGAACGATGGCCTGGCGCGGCTCGATCCACGATCTCTTGGGGTCGAAGACGAGAGTCTTCACGGCGTGCTGCTCTGCTACGACCGCGAACACGCAGAAAGGCCAGATGATAACTTCCTTGCACTTCGGGAAGGCAGAGTACATGCTTACGTCTCTGATGAGTGGTGCCGGAATGTCCAACAATACCAGCACATACAATCGGTTGCCAAACTTTAGGGCTTGATGAAGGTACGCAGTGGCAGAGAGGAACTGGACAAAAGGCACTTTATTCTTCCTGTTGACCGGGAATCTCGGATCTGCTCGGTACACCTGGGAGATGTGATAAGGAGGCAAGTAGTCGAACGCCTTGATGAGGAAGAAAAACAGGCTTTTCAATGGAAAACATCGCCAACTGTCATCGGTTGGCAATGCGGAGCGGCACCATTCGTTGAAGAAGGTGCTGATGTTTGGCCTCTTGAGCATGTAACACATAATGGCCACGAAGTACTCCTTCTTCATCAGATACCATGGATGCGAAGGGTGTTGTTCGCGTCTCTGCTGGTAGAGGAACTCGGCCTCCGCCCATGCCTCTTCGTAGAGTGCGTTCGCTGCGCATTCATATTTCAGAATCCTACTGACATCGCTGCGGTTCAGCGTGCATGCCACTTCGTAGTAGTAGCGCAGACCCTCGTGCTCTACTGAACTGCTGAGCCGGAACATGGCGTTCGATCCTCGCTGCCTCTCGGAGCTTCTGCTGCAGACTGCGAGCTCAGCGCGCGTCTCACTGCGGCCTCCCGTTGTGGCTGCGTCCCACAGTCTTCCCTCGTCCTCTGCGCGCATCCCTCTCCTCCGCTGCCTGCCCAGCCATTCGCGTAGGCCGATCGGCCACCGCAGCGCCACCGAGGCGCTGCCGTCATCCCGGTGTACAGTTGCCCGTCCACGAGGACTGTCAGTCGACAACGCTTCGCGCCTTCCCTTTGCGAGCAAAGAACCTACTAACTCAAGGCGCGCGACAGAGTAAAAAGACAAAAGAGCCTTTAAATATGCCTCCCCAGCCACGTTTTCATTGGTGTTACTGCAGATCAAATGACAACTGACTCAGTGGCCATGAGGCATTCGGCTGCTGAGCCCAAGGTCGCGGGTTCGCTCCCGGCACAGCGGCTGCGTTCCGATGGAGGCGAAAGGCAGAAGCTTCTGGGTACAATTAAGTCGTACAATTTTTTTTTAGCGTAAACAGCTGGAAGGGTTCGCGAATAGTGTTTTCGCACCGAAAATGAAGGGTGAATAGAGCGATGCCTCCCGCCACCTCACCTCCCTCTTCCAAAAATGTCAGGATAGGTTTTTCTTTATTTATATGATGACGATTTTTTACGTAGCGATTTTATGTGCTTTAGGAAATCCGCGAAGAAGGTGAAGGCAACATTAGTCTCGTCTGGAGAACCGGCGGCCACTGTTTTCCCTTTATACCCCCCAATTCATGCGTAGTGGCGGAGCAGCGCAATATGAGCCCAGAGATTCGCTGCGGTTCTCGCGTGCGCTGCCCATGGCAGCTGAAAAGGGTCAGCAAGAGCGCGAGTGATGCGTCAAATTTGTTCTACAAAATCGCACGCATTGCACATTTCCATTGTAAACGAATTCCAGTTATGAGGTGGGTCCTGCCATGCATATTTGCAACTGGTCCTGATGGATGAAAGCTCCGTTTTTTTTTTGAAATTTGACTCTGCATAAGCACACACGCTCAGAATAAAAATGCGGTTCTTGGGGCCAGTGAATAAAACGCCCGCTGGTGTCCCGCTTCTCTTTCAGTGCACTACCTTGGCAATGCTTGTACAAAAATTCAGTCCGGTGGTGTCTTGCAAGAGAAGGTGACAATATCAGTAAATGAATAAAAATATATCGTAATTCTGCGAAATTTCTTAAAACGGTGGTATTTTGTGAGGTAATAGCTGTGTTTCAACTAGCAGGGAGATTCATGTTGCACGATCATTGCCATTTCATGAACAGCACAGCCTAGAACTGTTAGAAGCATATAATGCATAAACAGAATGTAATTAACCCGATATTAATTTTATTTTGCGAGAAATAGCTTCTCTCCGCCTACTCCCCCCCCCCCCCCCCCCCCCCGCCCCCTCCCAGATCAACCTTTTGAAAGCTCCCGGCTTGATGAGTGTTCGTTTTCAAGCGAACTAAAATTTAATAATGAAATTTTTGTCGCTGCAATTGCGTATACTAAGCTTATATTTAATGATCAGAGGCGGCCGTGTTTTAAGGCTCTTTCATTTTGTAGAATTGTCGCAGCGGGTGTTCATTACTTCTTTTAGAAAATCCGGAGCGACGGGTTCAGTATACCGGTCACGACAGTTGCATTTGAACGGTGGCGAAACGCGAACACTCCCATCGTTCGCAATTTCGGTGCATCCTAAAGAATCTAAGGTGGTCTAAATAAATTCCGGAGCATCCCACCATGGTCTACGTGCTGCTTTGGTACGTATTAAGTCCATTACTGTGTTTAATCCCACAGGCTTGCAAAAGGTCGAATGTGTGCGCAGAGTCCCTTCCACCTGAAATCGACAGATGAAGTCAATTGCGGGGTTAAACGTCCCGAAGCGGCACTTGGGCTATCAAGGACTGCGTAGTGGAGGGCTCTGGATTAATCTAGACCCTCTGGGGTTCTTCAACGTGCGCTGACACTTGTCGCGCAGCACTCAGGTGCATTTTGCGTTTAACCTCTATCGAGAAGCGGCCGTCGTGGCCGGGGTTGAACCCGGTTCCTCCGACTCTGTAGTCGAGCGCTCTAACCACTGAGCCACCGAGGAGGGGTCGACGGAGTAAGTGCTTTCAGCTGCGGCGTATAGACCAGATTTTTTTACCCTCGCACGCAGGCTGCGGACGCGCGCCTACTCTCGACGCCAGTCGCCATCTGTCGGCGCGCACGGCCCGAGGGACTGCGGGTCGCGCCGGCGCCGCGCATAGAACGCGTGTTTACGTGTTCGCTTCTGCCGTTTTGTGCTCCATCAGCTAACGTATGAGGGTGTGTGCTGTGCGTCACTACTCACATTTGCCCTCTTCCAGACAGTGCTGCGGTTATCTTGTGCGCAGTTACTCGTTAACGTGACATCCGAGGGTAGTCGACCAGGTAGTGTACGGACTGGAAACCGGCACTTCGAAGCAGATTTCTGCGCTGTCGTGTCGTTTGTTGTCGCCTTTTACGTGCGATATCATCTATGATAATATTATGCATTAGAATGTAGATCTATTGACTTGACTCAGTGGAGTAGTAACTGGATAGGCGAGCTGCAGACTGAAGGTTGTCCCGACGGAGCGCGTGTTTTCGATCACCAGTACGTGTTCAGCATCCTTGCGCTGAGCTTGCTCTTGTTCCCATTCAGAACATTTCATGCACAGGATTGTAAGCACGACCGCTACCGATTTCAGCTGCTTTTTCCGCACGCATGTCAGAGGTATCTGGGGGGTAAAGGTTTATCTATAGTATCTTTCTGCTGTTGGTATCTACCTTAGCTTGGTTTGGTTTATTAAGGTTTTACGTTCCAAAGCGACTCAGGCTATGAGGGACGCCGTAGTGAAGGGCTCCGGAAATTTCGACCACCTGGGGTTCTTTAACGTGCGCTGACATCGCACAGTACACGGGCCTCTAGAATTTCGCCTCCTTCGAAATTCGGCCGCCGCGGCCGGGATCGAACCCGCGTCTTTTGGGCCAGAGCAGAGAGCCGTAACCACTGAGCCACCGCAGCGGTGCGGTATCTACATTATTCATAGGAAAATATGCGCGATTTCATTACATTTTCCACACTTAGCCAAACGCCTACGCAACGCTCTCACACGCGGCGAGAGCTCCTGAATAACATAACGCGACTTCGGACCTCAGAATTAGTGAAAGCTGGATTAGCTGCTCATATCTATTCAAGCTTTTATAAATTAAGCGAAAGTACGTTTTTATGCACAAGGTTGCATAAACCATGACAAAATTTGTTTTCTGTTGGCGCTGCGACTCAGTTGAGCTCACAGCGGTAATTTGTTGATAAACTGGCGCGGCGACAAAGCCGTTTGTGGAAGGGGGGGGGGGGGCTTTATGGCCGGCAGGAAGGAATAAGAGTGCATGGGAATTGGAACTGCATACTAGCCGCACACCTAATTCTTGATATTGAATAAAAAGTTTCTTTGCGGTGGAGCACCAAGACGGAATTCGATATAAGCACGAGCGCGTTCTAAGCGCCGGCACAATTAACCTGAATGTCAAACTAAATGTCATTAAAACGCGTCAATGTTATCTCTTTGATAACGTAAATACTTCCTGCAACACAGCCACGCAGCGGAAGTATGCTCGACAATGTTTTTTTAGCGCCCGAAGCGCGCCTATATGCAGGCGCGGCCGCGGAACTGCCGCAGCCCCGCAGTCCCCAAAGAAACGCCCGCACCGCGGCGCGCCAGTCGGTGCAAAATGGCCGCGCCCAGGAGAGGCTCAAAAATCTGGTCTATACGCTCGAATACCAGTCACCCCGACGACAAGCTTCCCGTCGGGCATTGCGCTTCGGCATGCATCTTCAGCACGAGTTTCGCTCTATTAAGGCGGAAGCCTTTAATGTCTCATCGTTGTAAGCAGCAGTTGTCGACAGAAAATGTCACGCTTTTCATTTGGTGGAAACGGTCGTGACGTCACAGTGCGCGAATTTCAAACGGGGCCAATTGTACTTTGGCTAGTAACCATGCAACCACTTGAAGGGATCGTATAGTGATGCTCCAATTAAGTGGGACTGAGCTTAGTTAATTGCTTAATTACTTAATTAGCCTAATTAGCTTTACTAGTCAGGCCATATAAATAAATAAAACCGATTAAGAAATTGGTCGAGCTCAGGAATCGAACCCCGGTCTTCGGCGTGAGAGACGAGCATGCTATCCACTCCGCCAAGCCAGCTCGATGGTTTGGAATGAACAAAGGCGCGTCTAGTGAATACGGTGTCTTCACTCACTCTCATCCTCCTCCATTCCCTTCCCGCGAGGTTTAGGTGCCCACCGACAATTGAGAGACAGATACATTTCCTTTCCTCAAAAACCAATTTACTGACGAGCGAGGCGTAGAACCGAATGGGCGATGGCGTGCTATGGACTCCTTGGCAGCGTTGCAAGACGCTGTCGTGTTCCACTCTTAGGGGCATCAGTGACCAGACTTTAGGTCAAAAAAGTGCCCCCCCCCCCCCTGAATTTTGTGAGACAGTTACTGCGTAATTTCCTTTCCTCAAATACAATTTTCATTTTCTTCAGTACGGCTCCTCTTTATCTATCTTCTTTCACTCCCACTTCCTCCCTTCCTATACGGTGCGGTTCAGGTGTCCACCGAGATGACAGAGAATTACTGCGACATTTCCTTTCCTCAAAAAGCGTTGCGTTCAAAGGGCAAGGCATCGCGCTGAAGGGGTGGTGTTCCGTGGACTCCCTGGCAGCGCTACAACGCGCTGTCGCGTTCCACTCCTAAAGGCGAAGCTTAAGCGTAATTAATTAGCAGTTAATTAATATTCAGGCATAAATCAGTAATTAACCATTAATAAGTGATTTGTCATCACTTAGTAATTAGTAGTCAATTATATGTGACGCCACCGGTGCCACAGAAACAGCGAAGGTGGTGCGGAAAAGGATTCCGCCTCTACCCACTTTAGACAGTCAAAGTGCCCCCTGAATTTTTACAACTGCCGCATATGATAACAGTACCTGTGGTCGCTATACCAAGGCAAATTTAAGGGGAGGGGTGGCCCCAAACGAGAAATTTTACGTAGGAAAACCATGCTGGACTCCATTTTTTTAGGAAAAAAAAGTTCAGGTACTATATGGTACAAGTGACACCGCCTCCTCTAAAAGTAACCTATAAATCCGCGCCAGGCTGCGCCATAGCTTGGATCTTGAAAGACAAATATGAGCGGAAATGTTGAAGACCGAGGTGCGGTAGCTTCACAACTGGAGTCGTATTACAAGTATAATTGAGAGCATATAAAATTTTAACTCTAACTGAGAGCGTATCAAATTTTTTGCTGAATCCATTGCGTGTAGGATTTTACTGCGACTGCCGTACAGGGCACTTTCTTCATTGTAGCACTTCATTGCGTGAAACTTTCCCTTTCATACACTGTCCCATACTCTGTAAGCCTCGGACATAAAAGACCATGTAAGCTGTGGTCTAGCTCTCTGAAGAAGGCTCCATATGTGACCACGTAATCCAGGTAAGTCTGGGAAAGGGGGAGGGGAAGTGGCGGGTCAGATATTCATTTCACATTGCCGGGAGAGGGCGAAATGTCCGCAAGTTGCCCTTCATTTTATTGAAGGAGAAAAGCAGCACCTAGGACGCGTATTTTGCATATTTCTTGAAAAGCAGCGCTCCAAATGCGCTTCATAGCATGCGCACCAGAAAAAATACGAAAGAGTGCAAACTCAGCACTGTGGTTAAACTCGGCACTCGTCTCTAGGTTGCCATGACTGCAGGCACATCGGTGACACAGCAGTCTAAAATTTAGCGACACATAACACCGTTCGGTTTCTTTCCACCATCATCAGAACGTTTCTACAAGGTCCACGTCGATATACTGGGCCCATGGCTACCATCCCAACCTGCCTCGATCGTTTCAGCCTCAGTACATAAGGGTCTGCCTAACGCCACCAGCGAAACCATCGCGACGACCTTCGTAGCAGGCTGGGTGTCCAGATACTGGGCTTCCTCGGTTGTCGCCACTGGCCGTGGTCCACAGTTAGAGTCCTGAACTGTATACTCTGATTAGGAAATGCTACAAGGTGGCACTGGGGCTACTAAACTCCACGCCTATGGCAATTGCATATAGCTCTATACGAGTGCATGTACCTTAAAGAGATGTGGGAACCACAATGGCTCTCGCAACTCCACAGGCTCGCCCTCAAGCTGTAGAAAGCCAACATTAGTATGCCCTATACGGACGGCCAGAGCAGCGCCTCCTCTATATTTACAATGTCTGCCGAGTAGGGCCGATCCAATAGTCCTAGGCCCTCTTCTATCCACCTTTCCTACTTTCCCCGTCGGCTGGCCTTCGCGCCTGCTCTACGTCTGTATAGTCTTCCTGTATATGTTCCCGCAGGGAGGGAGCATAGTTGCGCGTCTGTTTGCCCTCGCCGCTCCGAGCACCATTCGCCGAGAGGCGATCACATGATTTTCGTGACTGTCAAGTGTTCAACGCTCCGCGGAGAAGCTGACTTCCCAGGTGCGGGGCCGAGCGAATTCTTGTCAGCTCGACGCCTGATGTGAGCCCGCGCTGTCGGCCTATACAGCCGGCGCGGTGGCTCATTGATTGCGGTGCTGGGCTGCTGACCCGAAAGTCCCGGGTTCGATCCCGGCCTCGGCGGTCAAATTTCGATGGAGGCGAAATTCTAGAGGCCCCTGTACTGTGCGCTGCCAGTGCACGTGAAAGAACCCCAGATGGTCGAAATTTCCGCAGCCCTTCACTACGGCGTCTCTCATAGTCTGAGTCGCTTTGTGACGTTAAACCCCCCTAAACCATTTGTTTGCCTATGCTATAAAGTATTGTTCTTAGTAAAAATGCCCTTAAGAACCCTCTGACAAGGATTACGTGAGAGATGTGAAGATAGGATAGGCAAAAATCGCATGTAAACAAGTTACGCAAATCTTGATGCCGCGAATAATTTCAGCTATAAGGCAGCAAATCAGCCTGTAACATCTGCTTCAAAAAAATCCAGGAGTCACGAAATGTTTTTATACTGCGACCTAAGTCGAATCTACGAAGAAGGAGTACAAGAATGCAAAGCGGACCGTTAAATTATTTTTTTCCGAACAATAAGGATGAAGCCGGCAGGAAAACTCACTACAGTAATCAACAACTATTATAATATAATAGCTAAGGTGAAAAGATAATGCTTTTTAATAAAAATGAGGAAAGTTAATGATATCAACGTGTAAGAGTACTTTTAAGGTCCTTTAGAGATTCGTCATTTCACTGCATTTAGCAACGGGATACATTTTGTGAAATGCTGTTGGGCAAGCAGTTGAGTTTTAAATTTTTTCGTTATGTCAGACTCGCCTGTTCAATGCATTGGCGTTGCTTTAGTCTGCTTGCCTGCAACAAGCTGCAGAATTATTTTAAGGGGGTCCTATCTGTTTTCGTATTTTCCGGGCATAAATCGCACAGAACACGCAGCGGTGCTAGTAGTGAAAAAGGTAATTCATCGCTATGCTCGTTTTGTTCTTAAGACGAGCACACAGGAAGACAGGACGGGACAGACGCTGTCTCATCCGGAACGGGACTGCTTGTTCATCTGAAATTACTTGTTCCAGAAAGAAAAAAAAACTCGCACGACGTTTCCAGTCTTTTTTCGTCAGTCTGTCATGATTACGATTTGCTGTTAACCTTTGGCGGTTTTTTTTTTCATGCTGTATGCAAACCGTCGGCAAATCACAGATTAGTTTTCAGCGTTACGTTTAGAAACTTGCCATCCAGTACAATTTTTACGCAATAGACGATATGCGAAATTGCTTGGTGGTCTAGCAACACCGCGCCCACAACTTCCGGTTTCCATCTTGGTTCGGGCGAGCTCGTCGAGCTGGTGCATCGTTTGCTATGCGTACTATCTTGATATCGGTATAGCTGTCATGAATCTTGCGTGTGAAATTTCAACAGGCAAGCTTCAGCTGCTGCGTTGTTTTCACTGCTGATCTTTTACCAAATGTAGGTGCTTTCAGTAAGCGCCAACTTCCTCCTACCGCGTCCTGAGCTTCGCATGAAGTCTGGCGCTGATGATAGCCAGAATCGGCACTGGGAAGTGTGTTGGCAAGTCGAACTCTGCGCCACTGTCATTTTAATTCGCACATTACAGCACCGGTTCAAGCATCACGCATTATCATGGCTATTTTATTCCCAGGTGGACGCGATTTCATCTGGTGGGGTAGCGAGCGGTTATTTTGCGCTTAGTGCACAGATGTCCTGACAAAATTCTGTGACAGTGTGAACTTTCGTTCGCGCCAACGCCAGGAGTTTCGTGCATTGCAGTATATTCACACTGGACCCTCGACCAGCTGCGTAATGTGATTCATTTAGTGCAATGTACTTACAATGCACATCCGCGGTTTTCAACGTCACCGTTTCAGAGCCCGGCGCCGGCTGGTTTTCGCCGCAATTTGTTGAAACCGCGTCTTGCTTAAGACGCAGTCGAAGCGAGTATTGCGATGTTGTCAGTCGATATTAACGAGAGAAAAGTGGGCACATATAATTCAAAATATTGTAAGCAAAGACGCAGTTTTTTTTTTTCTTCAGATAAGCACTCAGATTCGACCCCCTGAGGTTCTTTGACAATTACAATGACATCGTAGAGTACACGCCTCTAGCATTTCGCCTTCATCGAAAAGCGACCACCACGACCGGGATCGAACCCGCGTCTTCAGGGTCTGCACCGGAGCACCCTAACCACTGTGCCTGACGAGGAAACTGTTGAAGGATCAGGTTGACAAACTTAGTTTTACTCGACGTGACAAAACTTTTCAAGGTTTCCTGCCACACCTTCTGAGGAGAGTAGACAGACTCACTCAGGCACTATATATTGTTGTCATGAACACCTGAGCTAAATAATGCCCTTCTACACGCAGCAAAGAATCCTCAATAACTCGCAGAAGTAGGCGAGCCCTTTCCGGCGATTTTTCATACCCGCGCGCTCCCCCGTTTCACGTTCCTCCTGCGTATGTCGGTTAAGGGTAGGTTATAAGTTAGATCTTTTCAGACGTCACGCACCTACCATGGCCGCGGCCAGTCAAATCTATGACTGTGGCTAGTTATTTTTGATTATTATAAGTTTTACTCTTTTTTTTCTGAAATTTCGCGAACTTGGTGCACCAAGATTTTTTTTTGCTAAACTGGAGGTTTTTATCTAAAACAATAAATAAGCAAGAACCACAAACTTTTCACACTGCATTCTAAAAACTAGCAGCAGCTACAAAATTCATCGACTTAGCTTTCAGAGATACAGAAATATTTTTGCGCAGACGTCAAGGAAACATAGAACCAGAAGAAATTCGGATGGCGGTTATAAAAATATTTTGATATTCTGTCCAGCTAGAGTATACATTATATGAACACTTGTAAGCATTAAAAACATGTTGCATAACATCCTCTAAATAGAGACTTTTTTAATCCATACTGTTGCATTTGCCCTCTTTGGTTACGCTTAACTTGCAAAATGTTGCAAGGACATGCCTGAAAACTCACAGTGGACATTTATGATCACCATAGAGAGCGCCCAGTTATTCTTGTTGCCTTGAAATAATCATTTTTTTTTTTCAAAACGTTTGCGAACTCGGCGCACAGGAACTTTCTTCGTTAACTTTGGAGGCCCTTATCTCGGAAAAGAAATAAACTAAGACAATAAGCAATTAATACTGCGTTCTATACGAACCTGTCTAATGAGCGATATGATATTCACTTATATATCTTTTGCGGATAAGGGAATATTATTCTTCAAAATTTAAGAAAGCGCTGAAAAGAGACTTGGCACTAAAAATAAAAAAAGATTGCTTGTTATTATTTCTCTATTCTGTGTAGGCATTATTCATTAAATGAGCATTCATGAGCTTCAAAAAAACAAGTTGATTGTTGCCGCTTCGTTGCTGCGCAGAAATTCATGCTTTATTGAATACCAGCTGGTTTTTCAGCCTCACTTGTTGAAAAACGATTTATCACATGCTGCTCGTGTCTGGTGCACGCTTCCAAGGAGGCGACCATCTACAGGGGCTGTAGTAAAGCCATATCCTTCCCGTCATCACGCCGCACTACACCATTCGGTGGTGATGAATAACACAGCCAGCGTAGAACCTGTACGACACGACACGACACGACACGACTGTGATTTGGTATCGCCATTTCAAGGTTATGTTATGTACCAACTGGCCCAGCTGGTTCGTCTCTTGGATTTTTATATTACTTTTCGGCTGACCCCTGTACAGGGATATTTCTCTTCTCTGCGCTGCGCGCAGATTGTTTAAACCTGTACAATATGCAGTCCTGTCCATTACAGTCAAGAACGCACTACAGTTCCGTCAACGACACGGTTTCTTAGCTGGTCGGTCCATACTACCGTCAACTTAAGCATCCCTTATGTTCGAAGTATTTGAGGCAATGCATGCAGGGGAGCAACTCGACGTCGTGTACTGTCATCTATCTCAGCAAGGCGTTTTATGTTGTCAACCATCCACTAATCCAGAAACTGTCCTTGACGGATATCGTGGAGTGTTTCGTCTAGTTGCTCAAAACTAATCGTCAAGATCACTGTTGTTATCCTGGCATCAGTGATAAGAAAAACTTCTCTTAGTACTTTTCAGCTAGTAGCCTTCTTTAAGGATCCTTCTCGCAACACTCCTCCATTTTTTTAACATTTGTTATGATGCCGCAACTGCAATAAAGGGAAGGTGAAATGTTTTTTTTTTTAAATTAGAAGTTTTTCAAGAATTCTTATCTACGAAGCTTCTTGGTAAAGCGTGCAAAGTAGTTTTGCGCTAGCATTTAAAACAGCGACATAATCACAGATTAAAACCGCGGCGATATTCAGGCTTCTCCTCACTGCGGTGGAGGTATGCCGGGAAACTCGTGGGGGCGTAAAAGTTACCGAAATTTCAGATGTTCACTACCTTCGTCTACATGCTGCCTTGCGTTTTCTGATGGCGCCAAACAATGCTTCGTGAGCTTCACCTTCGACGGCATTGGTTTTCTTTTTCGAAACAACCGCTTCTTCGCTGGAAACATAGCGCCGCAGTTCGTGACGTCATCATTGCTTCCTCTGCCTGTCATTGTGCGCTGCAGAGAAGACTGAACACTAACGCTCGTTTAGTCCGCGATTACGTCACCATTTCAAATCCTAGCGCAAAAATATTTCGCATGGTTTACCTGCAAGTTTCACACATTCGGCTGGATTAAACTCCGCGAATTCTAATACCTCTTCAGTTGACTTTTAACTCAGTCCTTATTTCTTCCTTGTGCTCAGGGTGTCAAAATATTCAAGGAGATTACCGTTGCTAGTTACTGCTCTTCAGGAAGATGTAAGCACTTTCAGAAAATGATGAGCAAAAACAACCTTCTCTTGAGCACCGCCAAAACAAAGGTGCTATCCTGCACCCGCAAACCTTTTGATCTGCCTCTACTTCATGCGTCTAAGTTTGAGGACATCGGGGCGACCTTCCATTGACCACTTAATTTCTCTGCCCATGTTCCTTCTCTTAAACAACGTGCTTTTCATTGATTGGATATTGTTTGTAGTCTGTCAAAGGACTTAACTCGTATTCGTTCCTCTGTTGGAATATGTAAATGTTGTTTCAAACTTCACTCCCGTTCGAGGAGCGACGTGAACGAGCTCCACCTGCAACGCTTATCACCCTTCGTCTGGCTCTTCTACGTCTTTCCTTTCCCATATCTGAGCGCCAGACGCTCAAAAACCAACATCGCCTTTCTGTTTAAACTTGTGCATGGCTTTATATCTTGCCCGGAATTGTTGGTTGCTATATACCTGAGAACTCCGCCGAAAGCCACCAGAAGATGCCCCATTCTCTGCACCTCTTCTTGTAACAGGCATTGTACCTTCGTCGTCCTTCTTCTCTTCCCCTCTCCCATGCAGAATGAACGTTGCAGGACGGATAATCATCGCTCAGGGTGGCTTCTCTGTCTTGATCTATACGTGAACCTTTCTCAGCCCCCACTAGATTTAGGTCTATTTCAACGCTCGCTTTATTACTTTTAAGTCTGAAATTCGGAATGCTCTTGTTGGCCCTTTACGTTCACCACGTAATTTTTATTCCTGCGTAGTGGCGTAAGATACCGCTATGCATAGGTGAATGATATGTGCATATCTGGACAGCATGGCCTTCTCAGTACTTCAATTTTCAAATCATTATGCTTGCATATTTTTGCCAAGTTGCTTGTCCTCAATCCTGTTATCACTAGTCATAGAGATTTCGACGACCCACATGCGTTTTTTTCTCTATGATGGTAAAGTAGTATCTATTATGCTCCAATACCTTGTCCGTTTGAATACGAAAATCCGGAAACATTGTAACACTCACATTTTACATTTTTTTTGTTTTTTCAGGAATGACTCCACCACATTTATGCTGCACACGTCTTAGTGAATTATCTTAGCGGCTGTGTAGTGCTTCCGTCTATAATCAGTTCGATGCAATCGTCTTGCAAGAGCTGGGAGCATGATCGATGGCTTCTTCCGTTTCTTTGCATAGTGTACACATTTAACGTCTATTTAACTGCTTTTGTTTCAGTCGCTTGTTGCTCTGCGACTGGGGTAAAGTTCTTGATTTATTTTTCTAACTTTTTTACTGTTGCTGTTATTAACCAGAGCAGTCTTTGCTGTAAGTACCATTTCTTCGAGTTCCTCCAAAAACTGGCCATGCAATGCCTTATTATGCTAACTTTCTGTTCGAATTTGCAAATAATGCAATGTTCGAGTTGCAAAGATTCATAACTTTGGTACTTTCAGCACCTTTCTATTACCGACTTCAATAAAATTGTGATTCTGACTGCTTTTGACATAATCTGCCAGTGCGTTTTGCTCCTTTTCCACAACCTGCCTCACTTGCAGCATTTTTCTGCCTCCCGAATTTCGGGGCAGATCCGCGCGAGTAGAATGCGTGATGAATAGTCGGGAGTTTCCTTGCCCTTCGCCTCAGGTGATCTTGCTGAGCTCGAATCCAGTTTAGTATTCTAGCAGCAACATATATTACGACAGTTAACGACCATATGTTAATGACGCTGATTGCATTCCCGCCATTTAATTTGGCCTGTAGTATTTTTCTCTCACATTCTTGACGTACTCAGTGCATACCTACTTTTTTTACTTTCTCATGCTTGATGTTGTCGAGTTTAAGAACACCCAAGTATTTGTAGGCCTCTGGTTGGAGGAAATAATTGTTTTCACATTGGACATTGCAATATTATCACTATCTTCATTTTTTTCACTTTTCAGTGTGACTGTAGCACGCCAAACATCTATAGAGATACCTGTACTGGAGATGCGTACTGTATTCTTGAAATACTGAATTTACGTTTCTGATTTTACATTAATCTTCGAGTCGTCGTTGTCGAGGAAATGTGAAATTTTGTTTGCACGCTTTGATGTGTCGTCTCCGAGGTTCAGGCTCGTACAAGAATTACGGACAACGAAGTTTTTTTTTTTTATTTCAAACGAAAATCTATTTACAAGGGTACAATACGCACAATGCTCTACGGGGACGGCAAATAGAGATGACAGTAACCACCTGGAAAATCACCACGGATTATGCCTTCCATTCTATAAACTTCAGTAGCCCCGTGCCCGGTACCCACGTGGCCACAAGGGTTCGCACAACAAAACATATTTCTCCTTTCATGAAATGCAGAAAGGGCGTTGTGTACAGGTAACCTTTATATTGCGGCCATACCAACCGATGTCTGAACGTGCGGCTACTTGACTCGCTTGACCGCCTACCAGTACGCTGCCGCAAATGTAAACGTACGCTATTATGTCCGAACACTACGGTTTGGTTCCGACGTCTGGTCCAGGTGACCCGTGAGGTAACGGAAGGCTTTTGTTGCGAAAGGAACACTACGCGAGCCGCCAAGCCATTTCGCGGAGCTGAAGAAAGGCCTTTCTGCGCATGCGCGAGGAACAGTGACGTCACACGGCGCGCCGCCCCCGTCGTTGCGCGGGTGACTCAGAGGTGCCGCCGCCGCGCTTGCCAGTTGCACATGCGCAGTAGCGGCGCATAGCTAGCGTGCCGGGGCCGCCGCTGCCGCGCGCTCTCCATCGCCTCTCTCTCTCTCTCCTCGCTGCTTTCGCAATCCTCCAGGTTTAACCAGAGCTAAACAACTGCCAATTTTTTCTATTAGGAAAGATGCCAACCGCTGCGGCACCCATCCTTCAGTGACCCAATTGGATGGGGAATTCGTGTACTTAGACAACCGGCTACCCTTTGCTCCTGATTAGTAACATTTCTGTGTGACCTATTGCTCTACGAGGTTAAAACTTTTTGCCTCGTGGTTGTTACCTGCGCAGCTTATGGTGGGCTTCCGTGTCTGTATACTTTCGCCTTCCATTAAATAGTTACTAGTCAGGGCGTGTGGTGGCTTCCTCTTTCTTTTGTGTCTCGCCCTGTTTGCACTGTTTTCCACCATTATTGACTAGTCTCACTGCATACCAGAATGGAAGTACGCAAGCTACCGGGACTCCGATATTTTTTTCTCATAATGCAGTTCGGATATTTTTGTTGAGGCTTCTTAGAAGTAGACACAACCTTCACTAAGGCATTTGCGCTCAGAAAGCTGCATATGTTAGCACCATGTGATGAAGTTAAGACTGGCTTGGTCACATGGATGGAATTTCTACAAATATTTCGCAATAATGAGATCAGGGAAATAAATGGGTCCATGCCTCGCTAACTAAACCTCTTCCTCCTGGTCCGAACACCCGATTGATATCTATACATCTCATGCTACTCAGTCGCTACTGCATGCCAATTTTCTTCCACGAGAAAAGTGAAATCAGAGACACTGCCAGTGTGAAAAGGGAATTTTAAGGCATTTCGAGCTTGCACGCGGGGGACTTTCAGATCAAATGTGTAGTAATTCTCACCTGAAGACGATTCTTCACGCATTGCAAGCATGATTCGTGTGTGCGAACCGGAAGGAATTTAAATTTTACTCTAGATTTCGCTGCGGCTGCAACTCACTTTTCAGAGCTGATTCGTATCACGAACTTTCCCACCCGAGGAGTTTCGATTAAATGCTCGGGTTAATATTTCGGCCTTTTAGCGCGCTAGCACTACAGCTTTCACTCCTCCGCTTGGCCGTTGTCTGTGCGATCCCTCTGTGACCTTGAAGAGCTGGGTGGTTGGGTGCCACCCTCCTGGGTGGCAGGTGGGCCACCGCGGTCACGTGACCTACCTTGCGACGCCATCACAACCTGCCAACCTGGCTGTGAGCAAGCTGCCCACCGTGGCAGGTGGCAGTTAAATTAACGATTGGTCGCGAGAGGTTGCTCGGGAAGAGCAAACTGGGTCTTCTCACAAGCCCAACCGGTGGCCGCATCTGCCCTCACAGGGCAGTGACACATGGCTTAACTGCTGAGCCACTGCTCCATGAGTGGTGTGAGCACTCTCAGCGATCTATGAATGCAAACAATGACCAATTCCGTATATATGGTCATTAGCCCATTAACTCTATCGCGTCATAGCGGATCCGCTCGCCGCAAAAACGAGGACCTGTTCTCACTTGTTCACGCGCGGGCGAGGCGGATCCGTCGCGCCGCTGCTGTTTCTCGCTTCTCCACACCACGGCGCTGCTAGCGGCATACACAGATATAGTGAGAAAAGAGCATACATTTACGCTGTCTACATGCCATAAGCGTATGCATGCTTACGTACGTTAAACGCAGGCACATTCTCACTTTTAGTTCAGTGTATGCTAGCACAGACGCAAAATTAAACTCTGCGTGTAGTGGCGCCATCTGGTTGTCAGGGCGGGAACCATTACTGTCAACAAACCGACTCTGCTGTTAAGCCTAGAAGCGGCGGAATCGTCACTCTGAATAAAAAGAGAAAGCAAATTTATCACTTTTACGTTTTCTTGGAGTCGAGGTGAGAGGAAGCGAAAGACCTGTGCCGCATTTCTGGCCAGTGAACGCACTGAAAAAGGCAGCAACAACGAGAATTCAATCCGTAGCGGGGGGTCCGGCTTCGAAGGGCGCCGCCATGTTTGTCGCCGCGCAGCGGAAATGAGTCCAGCCCGATCGTCCTCGCCGCGCCGCTTTCCACGTCGCTCGGCGTCAAAAGCGGCCGAATCCGCTTCGCTCGCCGGATTTTTGGGCAAGTGTGAACGGGCCTTAAGTGTCTGCGGTAGCACGAAGGCCGCCACTAGAGGATTTGGCCGGTCTTTGTCTGACGCCTGGTTGGCCTTGAAAACCGAGGCTCGACTTGAAACCGAAGTGAATACCGAAGTGCTAGCACGCCTAATTCGCATTTGGCCTAACCACTCTAAATCATCCGTCGCTTATTTAATCGCATTCGTCATCCTTGGTATTGTGTTTGATCTCTGGCTTACCTTTACGGTCTCACAGTAGATAGCCTTGGTGTTCTTCGGCGAGGTTGGATATCAAGCTTTCATGACATTGTTGGAAATGATTACGTGGGAATTTTGCTTTATGCTTCCAAAATTTAGGACCAAATCCATTCCATTAATCGACTATCTTGGATGGTGCCTTTCGAATTCAAAGCGTAGTTCCCTTTGGCGTCTCTGCGTGTTTATGGTGCGCGCGTCGCTTGTTTCAGTTGTCAATGAAAATAAAACAAGCTTTCATGTAGGGCGATCTTGCTTAAAACGTCGACAGGTCCTTTTGATCCCCGTTCGTCGAGTCAAGCAACATGAATGAAGCAAAAAACAGGGTGTGTTCCACTCTTTTATTGAACCTCTTACACATCGAGCAGAAATAAAGATTACATATGGAAAACAAGAAAGTATCAATATTATGATACCTAAACTAAGTTTTCTAGAAGAAAAAAGCATTATACATACTGCCTGTCTTTTCTACTCTAAAAATATAATGGCATATATATGCGCCCACTTCGCGGATCAGCGCTCAAAATAAGCGACAAACGACTACATGAGCTACACGAGCATACAGAGGTTGTACCAAAGTACACTTGAGCTTCTCGAAGAACACCGCCAGAGTATAACTGGGAGGCGAGTTTCAGTGGGAGAAGCTAAAAGGCAAACTTATTGAGAAGGAGGACAAGGCCCGACACAACGATCAGAACCATGCAAACCACCGCCGCTATGCGCCTCCACGAGATCTTGCTCTCGTCGGTGTCCTCACCCACGTACAGAGCAACCTGCCCCGAGCGCTCCTCACCGTCGAGCCTGTCGTGCGTTTTGCTAACCGCCAAGCTCCCACCGCTGCTGGTTGCGCGCGTTGCGTCAACGTCCCGTCCCTGTCCTCCAGAAGCCGCGGCCCAGTCCGGAGCATCCGCGCGCTGGCGGCGTGGCATCATTATCACGAAGTCCTGTCTGATCTCGTTGATGATCTTACGGAGACGATCCGTGGATGTCGTCCTCCATGTAGACTGCGCGGCGGCTGGAGTTTCGCGCGCATCTCGACCGGCAGCAGCAGTAGACGACTCGGAGCTGCTGGTGCCCGGAGCTGAGTGTACGGCTGCCGGCTCCGATTCCTCGCCTTGATTCGTGCCACGCTTGGCGCTTGCCGCGTCGAGTGAGGACCCCTCTCTCGGCTTGGATGGTCCGGGAAGTTCGGCAGACCCAAAGTTGTAGCAAGCACCGCTGGTGGAAGGCTCATCTGCCGGTCGCCTTCTGGACCACATCGACATGGCGAGTGAAACCTTGGCGCTTCTCGGAGCGATGGCCTGGCGCGGCTCGATCCACGATCTCTTGGTGTCGAAGACGAGAGTCTTCACTGCGTGCTGTTCTGCTACGACCGCGAACACGCAGAAAGGCCAGATGATAAATTCCTTGCACTTCGGGAAGGCAGAGTACATGCTTACGTCTCTGATGAGTGGTGCCGGAATGTCCAACAATACCAGCACATACAATCGGTTGCCAAACTTTAGGGCTTGATGAAGGTACGCAGTGGCAGAGAGGAACTGGACAAAAGGCACTTTATTCTTCCTGTTGACCGGGAATCTCGGATCTGCTCGGTACACCTGGGAGATGTGATAAGGAGGCAAGTAGTCGAACGCCTTGATGAGGAAGAAAAACAGGCTCTTCAATGGAAAACATCGCCAACTGTCATCGGTTGGCAATGCGGAGCGGCACCATTCGTTGAAGAAGGTGCTGATGTTTGGCCTCTTGAGCATGTAACACATAATGGCCACGAAGTACTCCTTCTTCATCAGATACCATGGATGCGAAGGGTGTTGTTCGCGTCTCTGCTGGTAGAGGAACTCGGCCTCCGCCCATGCCTCTTCGTAGAGTGCGTTCGCTGCGCATTCATATTTCAGAATCCTACTGACATCGCTGCGGCTCAGCGTGCATGCCACTTCGTAGTAGTAGCGCAGACCCTCGTGCTCTACTGAACTGCTGAGCCGGAACATGGCGTTCGATCCTCGCTGCCTCTCGGAGCTTCTGCTGCAGACTGCGAGCTCAGCGCGCGTCTCACTGCGGCCTCCCGTTGTGGCTGCGTCCCACAGTCTTCCCTCGTCCTCTGCGCGCATCCCTCTCCTCCGCTGCCTGCCCAGCCATTCGCGTAGGCCGATCGGCCACCGCAGCGCCACCGAGGCGCTGCCGTCATCCCGGTGTACAGTTGCCCGTCCACGAGGACTGTCAGTCGACAACGCTTCGCGCCTTCCCTTTGCGAGCAAAGAACCTACTAACTCAAGGCGCGCGACAGAGTAAAAAGACAAAAGAGCCTTTAAATATGCCTCCCCAGCCACGTTTTCATTGGTGTTACTGCAGATCAAATGACAACTGACTCAGTGGCCATGAGGCATTCGGCTGCTGAGCCCAAGGTCGCGGGTTCGCTCCCGGCACAGCGGCTGCGTTCCGATGGAGGCGAAAGGCAGAAGCTTCTGGGTACAATTAAGTCGTACAATTTTTTTTTTAGCGTAAACAGCTGGAAGGGTTCGCGAATAGTGTTTTCGCACCCAAAATGAAGGGTGAATAGAGCGATGCCTCCCGCCACCTCACCTCCCTCTTCCAAAAATGTCAGGATAGGTTTTTCTTTATTTATATGATGACGATTTTTTACGTAGCGATTTTATGTGTTTTAGGAAATCCGCGAAGAAGGTAAAGGCAACATTAGTCTCGTCTGGAGAACCGGCGGCCACTGTTTTCCCTTTATACCCCCCAATTCATGCGTAGTGGCGGAGCAGCGCAATATGAGCCCAGAGATTCGCTGCGGTTCTCGCGTGCGCTGCCCATGGCAGCTGAAAAGGGTCAGCAAGAGCGCGAGTGATGCGTCAAATTTGTTCTACAAAATCGCACGCATTGCACATTTCCATTGTAAACGAATTCCAGCTATGAGGTGGGTCCTGCCATGCATATTTGCAACTGGTCCTGATGGATGAAAGCTCCGTTTTTTTTTTTTTGAAGTTTGACTCTGCAGAAGCACACACGCTCAGAATAAAAATGCGGTTCTTGGGGCCAGTGAATAAAACGCCCGCTGGTGTCCCGCTTCTCTTTCAGTGCACTACCTTGGCAATGCTTGTACAAAAATTCAGTCCGGTGGTGTCTTGCAAGAGAAGGTGACAATATCAGTAAATGAATAAAAATTTATCGTAATTCTGCGAAATTTCTTAAAACGGTGGTATTTTGTGAGGTAATAGCTGTGTTTCAACCAGCAGGGAGATTCATGTTGCACGATCACTGTCATTTCATGAACAGCACAGCCTAGAACTATTAGAAGCTTATGAATGCACAAACAGAATGTAATTATCCCGATCTTAATTTTATTTTGCGAGAAATATCTTCTCGCCGCCTACTACCCCCCCCCCCCTCTTCCTAGATCAACCTCTTGAAACCCCCGGGTTGATGAGTGTTAGTTTTCATGCGAACTAAAATTTAATAATGAAACTTTTGTCGCTGTAATTACGTATACTAAGCTTATATTTAAAGATCAGAGGCGGCCGTGTTCTAAGGCTCTTTCATTTTGTAGAATTGTCGCAGCGGGTGTTCATTACTTCTTTTAGAAAATCCGGAGCGACGGGTTCAGTATACCGGTCACGGCAGTCGCATTTGAACGGTGCCGAAACGCGAACACTCCCATCGTTCGAAATTTCGGTGCATGCTAAAGAATCTAAGGTGGTCTAAATAAATTCCGGAGCATCCCACCATGGTCTACGTGCTGCTTTGGTACATATTAAGTCCATTACTGTGTTTAATCCCACAGGCTTGCAAAAGGTCGAATGTGTGCGCAGAGTCCCTTCCACCTGAAATCGACAGATGAAGTCAATTGCGGGGTTAAACGTCCCGAAGCGGCATTTGGGCTATCAGGGACTTGATAGTGGAGGGCTCTGGATTAATCTAGACCCTCTGGGGTTCTTAAACGTGCGCTGACAGTTGTCGCGCAGCACTCAGGTGCATTTTGCGTTTAACCTTTATCGAGAAGCGGCCGTTGTGGCCGGGGTTCAACCCGGTTCCTCCGACTCTGTAGTCGAGCGCTCTAACCACTGAGCCACCGAGGAGGGGTCGACGGAGTAAGTGCTTTCAGCTGCGGCGTATACGCTCGAATACCAGTCACCCCGACGACAAGCTTCCCGTCGGGCATTGCGCTTCGGCATGCATCTTCAGCACGGGTTTCCCTGTATTACAACTGCCACATATGATAACAGTACCTGTGGTCGCTATACCAAGGCAAATTTAAGGGTAGGGGTGGCCCCAAACTAGAAATTTTACGTAGGAAAGCCATGCTGGACTCCATTTTTTTAGGAAAAAAAAGTTCAGGTAGTATATGGTTCAAGTGACACCGCCTCCTCCAAAAGTGACCTATATATACGCTCCAGGCTGCGCCATAGCTTGGATCTTGAAAGACATATATGAGCGGAAATGTTGAAGACCGAGGTGCGGTAGCTTGACAACTGGAGTCGTATTGCAAGTATAATTGAGAGCATATAAAATTTCAAGTCTAACTGAGAGCGTATCAAATTTTTTGCTGAATCCATTGCGTGTAGGATTTTACTGCGACTGCCGTACAGGGCACTTTCTTCATTGTAGCACTTCATTGCGTGAAACTTTCCCTTTCATACACTGTCCCACACTCTGTAGGCCTCGGACATAAAAGACCATGTAAGCTGTGGTCTAGCTCTTTCAAGAAGGCGTCTTATGTGACCACGTAATCCAGGTAAGTTTGGGATAGGGGGAGGGGAAGTGGCGGGTCAGATATTCATTTCACATTGCCGGGAGAGGGCGAAATGTCCGCAAGTTGTCCTTCATTTTATCGAAGGAGAAAAGCAGCACCTAGGACGCGTATTTTGCATATTTCTTGAAAAGCAGCGCTCCAAATGCACCTCATAGCATGCGCGCCAGAAAAAATACGAAAGAGTGCAAAGTCAGCACTGTAGTTAAACTCGGCACTCGTCTCTAGGTTGCCATGACTGCAGGCACATCGGTGACTCAGCGGTCTAAAATTCAGCGACACATAACACCGTTCGGTTTCTTTCCACCATCATCAGAACGTTTCTACAAGGTCCACGTTGATATACTGGGCCCATGGCTACCATCCCAACCTGCCTCGATCGTTTCAGCCTCAGTACATAAGGGTCTGCCTAACGCCACCAGCGAAACCATCGCGAGGACCTTCGTAGCAGGCTGGGTGTCCAGATACTGGGCTCCCTCGGTTGTCGCCACTGGCCGTGGTCCACAGTTAGAGTCCTGAACTGTATACCCTGCAGAAGGGTTGAAATGCGGGCCAGTTGGTACATTGTAAACTGAGAAAAAACCAGTCACACAAGACGACGGACAAGAAGAGAGTACACACCACAACGACTGGTCGAGTCGTTGCGGTGTGTACTCTCTTCTTGTCCGTCGTCTTGTGTGACTGGTTTTTTCTCAGTTTACAATGTATACCCTGATTAGGAAATCCCACAAGGTGGCACTGGGGCTACCAAACTCCTCGCCTATGGCAAAGCATATAGCTCTATACGAGTGCATGTACCTTAAAGAGATGTGGGAAGCACAATTGCTCTCGCAACTCCACAGGCTCGCCCTCAAGCTGTAGAAAGTCAACATTAGTATGCCCTGTACGGACAGCCAGAGCAGCGCCTCCTCTATTTTTACAATGTCTGCCGAGTAGGGCCGATCCGATAGTCCTAGGCCCTCTTCTATCCACCTTTCCTACTTTCCCCGTCGGCTGGCCTTCGCGCCTGCTCTACGTCTGTATAGTCTTCCTGTATATGTTCCCGCAGGGAGGGAGCATAGTTGCGCGTCTGTTTTTTCTCGCCGCTCTGAGCACCATTCGCCGAGAGGCGATCACATGATTTTCGTGACGTCAAGTGCTCAACACTCCGCGGAGAAGCTGACTTCCCAGGCGCGGGGCCGAGCGAATTCTTGTCAGCTCGACGCCTCATGTGCGCCCGCGCTGTCGGCCTATGCAGCCGCCGCGGTGGCTCATTGATTGCGGTGCTGGGCTGCTGACCCGAAAGACCCGGGCTCGATCCCGGCCGCGGCGGTCAAATTTCGATGGAGGCGAAATTCTAGAGGCCCCTTTACTGTGCGCTGTCAGCGCACGTGAAAGAACCCCAGATGGTCGAAATTTCCGCAGCCCTTCACTACGGCGTCTCTCATAGTCTGAGTCGCTTTGTGACGTTAAACCCCCCTAAACCATTTGTTTGCCTATGCTATAAAGTATTGTTCTTAGTAAAAATGTCCTTAAGAACACTCTGACAAGGATTACATGAGAGATGTGAAGATAGGATAGGCAAAAATCGCATGTAAATAAGTTACGCAAATCTTGATGCCGCGAATAATTTCAGCTAGAAGGCAGCAAATCAGCCTGTAACATCAGCTTCAAAAAAATAAAGGAGTCACGAAATGTTTTTTTACTGCGACCTAAGCCGAATCTACGAAGAAGGAGTACAAGAATGCAAAGCGGACCGTTAAATTATTTTTTCCGAACAATAAGGATGAAGCCGGCAGGAAAACCCATTACAGTAATCAACAACTATTATAATATAATAGCTAAGGTGAAAAGATAATGCTTTTTAATAAAAATGAGGAAAGTTAATGATATCAACGTGTAAGAGTACTTTCAAGGTCCTTTAGAGATTTGTCATTTCACTGCATTTCAAAAAGCCTTCGTCATGAGCCTTTGTCATTTCAAAAAGCCTTCGATAAAGTCAGTCATTCTCTTTTACTTTTAAAACTGAGCCAACTTAACATTGACCCTAATGTACTCAATTGGATTCGTGCCTTTCTTAGTAACCGTACTCAGTTCGTCTTCGCCAATAACCACGACTCATCACCAGTGCCAGTACATTCAGGTGTGCCCCAGGGGTCGGTTCTTGGCCCGTTATTATTTCTAATATACATCAATGACTTACCTTTAAAGATTTCATCTAACATGTGCTTGTTTGCTGACGACTGCGTAATTTACAGAGTAATTAATAACACTGATGATATTATTCAGCTACAGACAGACTTAAATAAAACTTATGACTGGTGTCAATCGTGGAAAATGGAATTAAACATATCTAAATGCAAATGCATGCGCGTAACCCGTAACCAGCAAACGAGCCCAGATTATTTTATTAACGACACTCAGCTGAATCCAGTCTCGTCTTACAAGTATCTTGGCGTTAATGTTTGTTCTAACCTTTCTTGGAAAGCTCATATCAGGTTCATTACTTCAAAGGCTAACCGCATGCTAGGGTACGTCCGCAGGAATTTTTCATCCTCTCCACCTTCATTGAAAATGCTATTATATACTACACTCATTCGTCCGAAACTAGAGTACGCATGTTCAATTTGGGATCCTGACACCATCACATTAACAAATGAACTCGAGGCCGTGCAGATTCGAAGCGTCCGTTTCATCGTTGGAAACTACCATCGCACTGCCAGTGTAACAAAAATGAAATCTAATCTTAAACTCCCCTTACTCTCCACTCGCCGTAAGCTATCACGCATTTGCCTCTTCCATAAAATTTACTATCACAATCCTTGCCTGAAAGCCATCTGTGTAAAGGCACCATCTTTCATCTCGCCTCGCATAGACCACAATCAAAAAGTAGCTGTTCCACACTGCCGCACAGTGACCTGCTCTAATTCCTTCCTCCCTAAAACATGTCGTGACTGGAATAATCTTTCACCCACAGCCACCTGTGTTAGCGACACTGCGCGTTTTAAAAGCAAATTACTCGCACTGTTAGAATCAGACCAATTGTGATATGTTGTTTACTCATATATAGACTACATAAGGTTTCTTTTTTGTAACCCTTTTATTTATTTCTTTTTACTCCTGTACTTTTGTTCTCAATGTTTTCGTCCTATGTCTCTAGGATCTTTCAATATTGTTCGTATATATAGCCCTGTTTTTGATCTATGTATTGTTTTCTTCACTGTCCCACCCCCTCTGTAATGTGAAAGCCCTGAGGGTAAAATAAATGAAATGAAATGAAATGAAATTTAGCAACGGGATACATTTTGTGAAATGTTGGGCAAGCAGTTGAGTTTTAAATTTTTTCGTTATGTCAGACTCGCCTGTTCAATGCATTGGCGTTGCTTTAGTCTGCTTGCCTGCAACAAGCTGCAGAATTATTTTAAGGGGGTCCTATGCGTTTTCGTATTTTCCGGGCATAACTCGCACAGAACACGCAGCGGTGCTAGTTGTGAAAAAGGTAATTCATCGCTATGCTCGTTTTGTTCTTAAGACGAGCACACAGGAAGACAGGACGGGACAGACGCTGTCTCATCCGGAACGGGACTGCTTGTTCATCTGAAATTACTTGTTCCAGAAAGAAAAAAAAAAACTCGCACGACGTTTCCAGTCTTTTTTCGTCAGTCTGTCATGATTACGATTTGCTGTTAACCTTTGGCGGTTTTTTTTTCATGCTGTATGCACACCGTCGGCAAATTACAGATTAGTTTTCAGCGTTACGTTTAGAAACTTGACATCCAGTACAATTTTTACGCAATATACGATATGCAAAATTGCTTGGTGGTCTGGCAACACCGCGCCCACAACTTCCGGTTTCCATCTTGGTTCGGGCGAGCTCGTCGAGCTGGTGCATCGTTTGCTATGCGTACTATCTTGATATCGGTATAGCTGTCACGAATTTTGCGTGTGAAATTTCAACAGGCAAGCTTCAGCTGCTGCGTTGTTTTCACTGCTGATCTTTTACCAAATGTAGGTGCTTTGAGTAAGCGCCAACTTCCTCCTACCGCGTCCTGAGCTTCGCATGAAGTCTGGCGCTGATGATAGCCAGAATCGGCACTGGGAAGTGTGTTGGCAAGTCGAACTGTGCCCCACTGTCATTTTAATTCGCGCATTACAGCACCGGTTCAAGCATCACGCATTATCATGGCTATTTTATTCCGAGGTGGACTCGATTTCATCTGGTGGGGTAGCGAGCGGTTATTTTGCGCTGAGTGCACAGATGTCTTGACAAACTTCTGTGACAGTGTGAACTTTCGTTCGCGCCAACGCCAGGAGCTTCGTGCATTGCAGGAACTTGCCACAACGATAATAAAATCTGATGGCCTGAAGCGTTTTCAGAACAATGTTGCACGTACTTTCCAGCTTGGAAATGCGTCCCGCCTTCACAATAATGTAGCTAAATTTTTTTTTCACACTTTCGCCGCCGCAGATATCGAATGTATAGGAATCCTCAAAAAATAAAGCATTTGCACCTCAGTTTTTATTGGTAGGATGTATTGCTTCACAAAGAGCGCATAACAAATGCGGGCGCGATCACGTACGACATTATAAGAAAACATTGTGTGGGATCTTGCAACATTAACCCCATGGTCCAGAGAGATTGCTAGCCCTTCCAGAACTAATCGAACACGGGAAAAACTTAACTGAATAACAAACTAAGCAGTAATGTGCGCATGGTTCTTCGAGTGCGCTTAGTACACCATGGCATGAGCAATCGAGGTTTTTAGATGGACCGCACTGAGTGCCCATGGCCGCGATTCACCTGCACATTAATGAACGTGCTTCTTCGCGACTGGAATACATGCTTGAGGAACACAGGCGTAGGCTCGCTCAAAAAAAAAAATTACCTTCTCTATTACGTTGCTCAAGTATGCGTCTACATATATTCACGCCCGACCGGAGAGTTAATAAATGCACTAAATCGTCTTCTAATTATGATCAGAGGCAACAAAGGCTGTGGTCCGTATCTTAATGTAAACGCAAATCACCTAGAAAGCTTTGTGAAAAATCAGCGCAGAAAGCGCAAGCTGTGCACTGAATGGCGTGCTGACACACGATACCTCACATGGCATTTGCTGTTACTAAAACGGTGGGACAGAGTAAAGAAAAAATAGAAAAGCGAAAAGCTGGAACGCACTTAGTTCTGGCACGCATCGTAGTTTCTTTGCATAGTGGACAAAGCGCATCGTCATTCCACTTTTCAAACGAAGCGCAGCCGTTTTAACCCAACGCAGGGCCGCGGTTTCGTTTTCTGTACCGAACCAACATGGAGGACTTAGTTGTCGGAGCGCCGAGAGATGACGCTGCGCATTTCGAATATCGTCTATTAAACGAAAAAAAAAAAAAGCCCTAGCGTACTACACAGCGAGCTCATGAATGCAGCCCCTGTACGCACGAGAAGTGGCTTTCCCGCACAGCTTGGAACATGCCGGCGGACCTTCGAGCAACTCTGCCGACCATGCTGTTTACGCCTGTAGGGGAGAGTGCCATCTGGCGCTTGACGACGGAAAGCGGACGAAGACTTTTTGAAACGTTCTCTCTTTCTTCGTGAGGCGGCGCTCCGCGTGCCTCGATGCCAGCGCCTAATGATCACCATGCTAATGATCATCAGGCTGCCTGTTAGCCATAGTGTTAATGCTTTCAAGTATGGAAGCGTCATAGAGCGCGCCGTTCGTGACGCTGCTCTCAGTGGCGCTGCTCATCGTGGAGCCGCTGCAGGCGCTAGTTTTAAAGGGAGCCGAGAGAGAGAGAGAGAGAAACTTTTAATTAGAGGAGATTAATTCGCAGGGGCCGGGTGGTCGGGACCCCTAGTCCAGGGCTCCGCTGACGGCAGCTGATTTGCGGACTAGCTGGAGGAGCCACAGAGAGTGCGGTGTAGCGGTGTTGGCACTGAACAAAATGCTGTGGCTGCTTGTTCGAATCGTGTTTGTTCTTTAGCTTCAACGCTGAAATATTCCCGGAAAGGCACTGAAACTGCTTGACGGAAATATGAAATCATAGGGTAAAGGTAGTTAGTAATAATTCTTGCCATATTGGTTTGCAATTCAATCATTTTCAGTAAGGAAAATGGGAGAACGAAATAAAGAAGGCATGGTAAATTTTCACGAGAAGGCATTTTTCGAAACTACCAGGTAGCAATAGCTTTCAAGTCGTAGCTCTACGTTTTGGAGGATAAGCTGTCATCGTTAAGGCAACTAGACAAAAAATTTTCTCTGTCCGTGGCAGCCTGCAGCTGCGATTTTGTTAAGAAGTGAAAAGTGAACTCCATTCACGAATGCATGGCGCAGCAGCTGATGCCAAAGCATTTTGGACGTTCTGCCTGGTCCTGACTATAACCAGGCGCTAATAAAACGATCAAAAACAAAAAAAGGGCTTGAAGAAAAGGAGGCAGATAAAATCGAAATCAAGTCCGCTTCAGGACGTGTTCAGGCGCAGTCACCGTAAAGGCCGAATCACAAGGCGTCTCTTCTGCCTGCGTTGTCGCTCGGCGCCGCAGGAGAGAGCGATCAAACACATGAGGGCGCACGAACTGGCGTCTCAAGGCGGGCGTTAGTTGTGTTCTGTTTCGTTCGCTGTTGTATTCCGCTCTCTATTCCGCTCGCGCACGAGATGTTTTGTCCTCCTCGCGCTTACAAATGTGATTCAAATTTCTTATAACTGTAAATACATCTAAACGCAAGCAAATCGACACAAATTTTATAAATGTAAATAACTATAAATACAGAGAGTTGTAACGTATATAGCAGCAGATGCATACAAAGCATTGTATATGCTATCACTGTATATACCCAGCAAACCACAAACCTCTCAGAGACGTCTAGCTAGTCGTCTAGCTAGACGTCTCTGAGAGGTTCGTGGCTTGCAGGGTAGCTGTAAATATATGTAAATAAATGCACGTAAACATCCCCTTCTTTCCTACTGTCTGTGCAGCGAAGTTCCTCAGCTCCACACAAACGAGCTTAAGATCTCCCACACTTCAAACAAAACTAAAGGCAGCAGTCGTGCTGAACATAATTAACCGGTGCCATTTTACTTCTGCTGCGAGGACACCTCGTCTGCGTTGCGGACCACACCATTTACCCGCGCAAAACAACTTTCGTTAACCATGGTGCCACGAAACGATCGAACGAACGTAACAACTTTCAATGCTAATTCGTCTGGCAAGGAACAGCAATAAGCGGCGCAAACACCTGAAGCAGCGCCTCAAGTATGCCAGCCACCATCCTCAAGTAATAGCCAAAGCGAACGCCTCAGTTCACCTGTGCAAACGGCGAGCAAAGCTACCTCTCCAGCCGATTGGCGTTGGAAAAAGCGCCGCGCCGCGGATGAAGCGAGAGCTGCACAAGAAGGGGTAGAAAGCAAGAATCTGACAGACGCGTGGTGTAGGAGTAGGACAGAGCTATCACCAGAACGATTGCACAGCTACTATAGTTCTCCATAAAGTCAGCAATAAAATTCCAATACGGAAAGGTGTCAGGCAGGGAGACACGATCTCGCCAATGCTCTTCACTGCCTGCTTACAGGAGGTATTCCGAGGACTGGAATGGGAAGAGTTGGGGATAAGAGTTAATGGAGAATACTTGAGTAATTTGCGATTCGCTGATGACATTGTCTTGCTAAGCCACTCAGGACAATAACTGCAAAGCATGATCAATCAGCTAGACAGGCAGAGTAGAACGGTGGGGCTAAGAATTAACATGCAGAAAACCAAAGTAATGTTCAATAGCCTTGCAAGGGAACAGCAGTTCGCAATTGGTAGCGAGGTGCTAGAAGTAGTAAGAGAATATGTCTACTTAGGGCAGGTAGTGACCGCAGATCCGGATCATGAGAGGGAAATAACTAGAAGAATAAGAATGGGGTGGAGCGCGTATGGCAGGTTCTCTCAGGTCATGAATGGTAGCTTACCAATATCCATGAAGAGAAAAGTATATAAGTACTTCGATTCATTTTTAACGCTTACCATAGAAGTATCTCTGTTTCAGACCTGAGAACACGAGCTGGGCTCCCGTCGCTAGAAATGCGCCGCAAACTACACCGCCTACAAATGATGTACAGTATTGTCAACCACCATGTCAAAATAAATTTTCATAATTACATGCACTTCAACGAATCCAGGAAAACGAGAGGCAAGCACAGCAGAACAATTGTAATGCCGCAGGTTAAAACTAACGCCTACCGTTCATCATTCTTTCCTCGAACCACAGCTGAGTGGAACGCCTTACCCTATGAAGTAGCTGACATGCCCTCAGTTGAATCTTTTGTTACAGCCGTGTCATCTTATCTATGATGCTGCAAGTATTTCTTTACAACGCTTCTTGCTTTGCCGTCCGCCTTTCAAAGTGTATTCCTTCTTTCTTTTTTTGTGTGTTTTTTGATTGTGCACATTCCTTCATGGCTGATTGTCAATAGCATGTTTTCTTTCTTTGCCGCTGTTAAACTCACCTTAGCAATTGTTCAAGAACAATGTATCCACTCCTGCTTTGACTGCCAAGAGGCAGTTGGCAGTATTTGACAAATAAATAAATAAATAAATAAAATAACAGCTGTATCCTACCGGTACTCACCTATGGGGCAGAAACGTGGAGGCTAACAAAGAGGGTTCAGCTTAAGTTAAGAACAACGCAGCGAGCTATGGAAAGGAAAATGATAGGTGTAACGTTAAGAGATCGGAAGAGGGCGGAGTGGGTGAGGGAACAAACGCGGGTTAATGACATCCTAGTTGAAATCAAGAGGAAGAAGTGGGCTTGGGCAGGACATGTAATGCGAAGGCAAGATAACCGCTGGTCCTTAAGGGTAACGGAGTGGATTCCAAGAGAAAGCAAACGTAGCAGGGGACGGCAGAAAGTTAGGTGGGCGGATGAGATTAAGAAGTTTGCGGGGATACAGTGGCGGCAACTAGCAAAGGACAGGGTTAAATGGAGAGACATGGGAGAGGCCTTTGCCCTGCAGTGGGTGTAGTCAGGCTGATGATGATGATCACCAGAACGCCAGCACAACGCGACCATGCACAAGCATGACGCAAGCAGTCCTACACTGTAATCAAAAATATACCCAAAAGGGAATAAAAATGGTGGCGGCCACCCTTTTTACTCCATTTGCGAAAACATTTACTCCATGAGTGGGGACTAAAAAGGTGGACTGTCCTCCGTTTTACTCCCATGAGGGAATAATGGAGTTAAAATGAGGATTTACCAGCATTTACTCCAGTCTAGAAAGGGAGTTAATTGTGCCAGATACTCCACCAGTGCCGAAATGGAGTAAAAAAACACCATTTTGTGCAATCCGCCCCGCAACCTAGCGTCTCGTCTGCTTCTGGCCAGTCGTCTGATAATGGCGGTGAGTGAAGACCGCTTGGTTACCATCGTCGCTGGATCTCCGTTCACTTCTACTCCTTCACGGGCGCCTGCCGCGGTACAAGATATCGGCTTGTCGCCGTTTTCCGCTACAGTACGGTACATAATTGAATTGCTCCTGTGAAGCCTCCAGTGCTCTCACCATACCTAACTTTCCTTTGTTTGTGTCGCCACCCCGTTACAGACCCCGCTTAGGCCTAATTCTCACAGGCTTTTTTCAGTGTGGTCCTCGCAATGTATTGCAGCAGATTATGTGTTTCATGAACATAGAACTGTGATAGAACATAATGTCAACCCTGAGCTCTTGATTGAGCTCATGAGACTACATTTTTCCTCAGTCATATTGAAAAGCCAAGCCTTAATGAAGTGAATATGGAAGCAAACACTGCCATTCCAAACTACCATCAGGGGTGTTTTCAACTTTTCTGCTCTAATTTTTAGTCAAATATAGCGTGGTGCATGACCGTGAAAACTACTCAGCGACTCCTTCTGAGTTTTGAACTATGGATTATAATGTTACACCCCTTTATCTACAAACACGGCCAACCAAACGAGCTCGTACAGCAAAGGGAGACGACAAGCAGACGACTCCCACCGCCTACGCCGCCGCTGGGCTTGCAGACGGCGAATAGAATGCGGGGCGCGGAGTTACATTAGGGCAGCGCAGTTTCCCAAGTTGGGTTGCCGGCGGCCCGCAGAGCTACTGCCTGTTTCCACCGCTGTCACTGTAAGAATGAGCCTGAATGAGGATAAATAAACTATAAACATCACGCCATTTTCGGGCTCCATTTCTACCGCCTGTTCCATATTTATCTGTCCGTGTTAGAAAAAAATCTCCTGCGAAAACTAGTGGACTATAGGGCTCAAACGCCGACTACAATGTAGCTAATGATAGTCTTCGTCTTTCGATATTTACTTTAAGATCTAAACTTGCCTGCATTTTCAGGAATCAACGAAAAACTTCATTCGGCTGCGGCAGAACTTTTCGCCCAGGCGAGCAAAGAAGCCACTTTGACAGGCTGCGCCATCTGGCGAGCGGTGAGGCAACCAATGTCACGACTTGGGGCTGGAATGCGCACTTCGCCCGGCTTCTTGGGATGTGCGTGTCGTCTGCTCCTTGAAATTAACACCGCTCGCCAGATGGCGCAGTCTGTCTCACTGGCTTCTTTGCTCGCCTGGACGAAAAGTTCTACCGCAGCTGAATGCAGTTTTTTGCTGATTCCTGAAAATGCAGGCAATTTTAGACGTTAAATTACTTATCGAAAGACGAAGACCATTATAAGGTACTTTGTAGCCGGCGTTTTGAGCCCATATAGTTCAGTAGATTGCGCAGAGGAATTTTTCGTAACAGGGACAGATAAATACGGAACACGCGGTATAAGGGAGTAAAATATTTACTCCCTTTTCACTCCTTAATAACTACCTTATAAAGGAAGTAAATAAAAACACCATACATGTGGAGTAAAAAAACCTCCTTTTGGGTGTGCGTTAGAGGACAAGCCATTTACTCCCTTTTGGGTGTTTTTTTGCTAACAGTGTACCGTCTGGGTAGCGCCGCAGCGTGATAACTAACTGAAATGGGGCGTACCGATGGCTCCCGTTGCGAAGAGGGCGATGTGGCTGGCATTGTAAAAAATAGAGGCGCTGACCAAGGGAAGGAGATACCACGTGATGTCAGGAGGCGCATCAACGTGCACCCAATTCCAAGGAATATGCATCCTTCATATAACATTGAAAGAAGAAAAGGAAGAGGAGCGGCCCCACCGAAGGCATGCGACGAGAAACCTAACACTGGACGCAGTAGGACAAAATAAGGGTGTGATGGCCATCGTGGTCTCAATACCTTCAAGATCGCTGGTCAACAGCGCCTCGAGGAAAACGTCTAACCCGACTCAAGCAAAGGAAACAGCTATTAGCTTCGAATCACAAAGCCGTCGTCCTCACGGACTCAAAGCACGCCTGCCGTAACTTCAATAAGGGGTTGATTCACAAGCTAGGGTTAATTGTCATTGCTTGCTGAGCATCCACCCAGCCAGGCCTCAATCATTTGGCTCCCCGGTCACCTGGAACCACCAGGAGGAAACTAATCCGCTCATAGGCACGCCCGAGCTCATCAGGGGCGTAGCCAGGGGGGGGGGGGGGGGGGGTCTTATGGGGCTTCAGTACCCCCTACCTCCCTCCCCCCCCCCCCCCGAATTTTTTTCAAACTGTCACGTACCGCTGACCAAAACAACCACCGGCGCATGAAGTCATTCTGGATTTTGTCACCTACAATGTGTTTTTCAGACTAGAAAAGACATTTTGGCGCCAACATTGCTAACTCGGGTTGGATTTCGTGGCAACGCCCATGCACCTGGATTCACGTAACGCAAGGAGCCTCATCCTTGCACAAACTTTCAAGGGGCTATCGATGACAAGCGGGCTCGCCGCGGCATCTTGCAGTGGCCGCAGTGTCTACGGAGCCAAGCATTTCAATTCCGAAACTTAACGGGTATAAAGTTCCCATAAACTTTTCACGCGAAAGCTGCACTGAGATTTCAAAAGTCGTGCTTTAGCTTTTCAAATCGGGAACTTAAATTAATTTATCATTTCTATATTTTACACATTTTTGCATATTTCGCAGAACTCCTCGTTTATACATGTGCTCGCTGCTGCGACTAAAATTTCGGTGCAATTACTCGCAATACATGACCGGTGACAGCTGCTGCTGCGCAGTACACTGGAACGAAGGACAGCGTCACTGAGATTTTTTTCCTGGCCGTAGAATATGTACAAAAAAGTAAAGGCTCTTGAACATCAAAGATGCATTAAAATGTTTGTCCTCTACTTGCTCATTTCATGGCCATTACGTTTTTCATATCAGCGGCATGCACTGCTTTGCTGGTTTCGGACTGATATAGTTCTATACTTCGAGTGATTCTTTCTTTACTAATTAAATACGCAAAAACATGGAAGCATTGGTATTAGTTATGTCTGCCACGATTTTTAAAAGATACGAATACATTCTTTTATGTAAAAAAATGCATATTTCACTTGTCCAGACAGTGCATGGCGTCATCTAAAAGACAATGGCATTGTCAATGGCAATGCGGTTATTATACTTGCGTTTGATCCCTCTACAAATTCTATGAGGAGGCCGCGCTTCAACATGAGCCCCCCCCCCCCGAACAAAATTTCTGGCTACGCCAGTGGCGCTCATCTATACCAAAAGTCTACCCCCCCCCCCCCCTTCCGATAACTATCCAGGGCACTATGGCTTAGTAGCTACAACAACGTATGCCGACTGTCTCGCGCCACACAGAACAGCCAGGCAAACGTAATCAACGCCACATAAATTCCTTAATAAGATTAAAAACACATCTCCAACACTAGCTAGGTTACACCAGTGATATCCCACACTATACTCTTCGCAGTGCTGGCACTGAGGAGAGGTAGATAACCTATATCACATGGTGCGGGCATGCCGTTTCAATTCCATAGCTGATCCTATTCCAAACCCCTCGGAGGAGTAGTGAGTAGTGGGAGGCAGTTCTGCTCAGCGATGACCCTAACCGCCATCCTGGTGGGGAGGGCCAACGCGGCAGCGATAACCAGTGGACTGCCGGACAAGGCGGCTCATCCACATGCTCTAAGAAGATTCTGCGCCTATAAAGATGTTTTCAGTCAATAAATCAATTCCCCTTCAAAAACCTTTTGGACATGCTCGGCAATTCGCCGAGCAGGGAGGAGGGCAATTTGTCGAACGCGGTGGCGTTCATAAGAGTCACTAACGAACGTATTGCTAGCAAGAGTTAACCGCCAGATGTTAACCACTACACTTACTCGCTATGACATGTATGGCTGAAGTTAGCGTGGTGAGCTGTCAGAAGGTGGAGTTTCGAATTCCCCCCGAATCTTGAAGGTTTTTCGTTTTTTTTAATCTTTTTTTTGTTTTCGCTTCCCTTTTTTTATTTTGGCCCTCATTTTGCAGTAATGAACTGATTTTTGCATCGGGTTTTGCTACGGCCTGTAAGACATCAGAGAGTCAAGAACCAGTCATCGGAAGAGGAGGAGGAGGAGGTAGAAGAGGAAAGGCGGGGAGGTTAATCGGAAGAATAAGAAGAATAATCGGTTTGCTACCCTACACAGGGGGAAAGGGGTGAGGGGATAAAAAAAATTGGCAGTGACTTAGCTCTGCTATGCCAGGATATACGTAGCGTGAGGTGAGGGCGAGTTGCCCACATCTCGGTGGACACCTGAACCAGAGGGAATGCGCATAACTGCCCTCTTGGAACAGTGGACACCTCAACCGTGCTTTAAGCTAAGTGGCGGTAGTGACAGGTGTGCGCTGCCTGCGTTGACATTGACAACGTTGTGCCAGAAACGCGGCGCTGAAGCCATAGGCCGCAGGCGTTCGTTATGTTCATTGGCATTGGCGTTGACAACGTTTTACACTCCGATCATTTTAAGTAAAGGAAGTGCGCATAATGGCTCCCTGGGTCAGTGGACGCCTGAATCGTGCTTGTAGGTACGTGGGGGGATGAGAGAGAGATGTGGGCTGCAGGCATTGCCAAGGTTGTGCCAGAAACGCCGCGCTGAAGCCATAGGCCGTCGGAGTTCATTGTGTCCATTGGCGTTGGCGTTGTGAATGTTTTACAGTCCGATCATTTTAAGGAAAGGAAGGCGAGCGCGCGCGGCGAGGCACGCCAACTGTGCGTAGTGACGGCACTTGCTCCACACGCATGCGCAGCATGGCACTTCAGGAGCCACGCGAAACTGTTCAACCTCTGCCAGTGTAGCTCACGCTACAAAAATGAAAGAGAAA
Organism: Amblyomma mixtum; assembly: GCF_055824585.1. Classification (NCBI taxonomy): domain Eukaryota; kingdom Metazoa; phylum Arthropoda; class Arachnida; order Ixodida; family Ixodidae; genus Amblyomma; species Amblyomma mixtum. The sequence continues at coordinate 89,053,997 of NC_143014.1, read as the reverse complement.
AGAGAGTAGCAGAAAATTGAAGTCACTACTCAACGTTCGTCAAAGTCACAGTCGATCATGCAGGCCAGAAGTTCGCAACAAGCGGAGCAGTGCCTTGAAGGCCTTCATCGCCGACAATCGCCGCGGCCAGTGGCCGAGAATCTTCATTTCCGTCAGTGGGCGTGGATCTAGACGCTCCAGCGCACGGCTGAGAGACTGCCTTTCGGCGCTGTAGGCAGGGCAGTCACAAAGAATGTGGGATATAGTCTCGTCATACCCGCAGATGGCACGTGCACTGCTATCAGCCATACCGATTAAGAAAGAGTAATGGTTGGTGAAAGTTACTCCAAGCCAGAGGCGACACAGGAAAGTTTTTTCACTTCTTGGTAGGCCGGATAGAAGCCGGATCTTCAGATCTGAGTCCAAGGATTTTAATTAGAATTAGAAAATTGGCCGGAATTCCACGCGGCAAGCGTGGTGTCCCGTGCAAATGCGCGAAGCCTGCCCGCTGCGTCTGATCTCGAAATGGGGATCGACATAAATCGCCGTCGTGGCGAGCAGTCCGCGCGACCTCATCCGCGTGGTGATTGCCTGCTATGCCGCTGTGCCCCGGTAGCCATTGACAGATAATGTCATAACCTTTGTTGATGGCAGAGTGATGTAGTTGTCGAATTTCCGCGACCAGTTGTTCATGGGTTCCACGGCGAAGAGCAGCTTGTAAGCCTTGGAGGGCAGCTTTGGAATCGGTGAAAATAGACCACTGCTGAGCTAGGGCGCCGCTGATTGATATGTGTTCAATGGCGACACGAAGAGCGGTGATTTCTGCACCCGTCGAAGTCTGGTGAGACATCATAACTTTAATTTCTGTAGTCCTTGCGGGGATGACCACGTAGCCCGGAGAACTCATATAGGGTTCACTGAGCCGTCGATGTAGACATGCACCCGGTTTTAATGGGGCTCATGGAAATATTCAAAAGTGACTTGTTTTAGTTCTATCGGCGATAAGTCGATCTTCTTCCTGATGCCAGGTACTGAAAGAAGCACACGGGGATTGTGCAGGCTCCAAAGTGGCGAGGACGGTCTAGAGGCGGTTGTAAACTGGGACGGCAGAATACCGCGATGTGCGTCAATGATGTCTGTAAACGATGTGCGCGGCCTGGTAATAGGAAGACTGGCAAGATGGTGAGAGGGAACCCGGTATATGTGTCGGAAATGTGCCCTCAGTGCGTCGACTGTTAGGTAGGTAGGGACTGGATGCTCCTGGGCGATGAGTACAGATGCGGCCGTAGAGGAACATTTCGGCAATCCTAGGCAGGTCCTGAGAGCTTGAGCTTGAACGCTTTGCAGACTCCGTACGTTTGTTTTTCGAATGTTTCCAAGTGCAGGGAGGCTGTAGCGAAGAAATCCCACGAATAAGGCGTTGTATAGCTGCATCATCGACCGCACCGACGCTCCCCACGACTTTCCCCCAAGAAAGGCGAGAACGTGAGAAATCGCTGTCAGTCTCTTTTTCATGCATGAGATATGGGGGGGGGGGGGGGGGTCCATGATAGATTTCGGTCGATGATTACTCCCAGAAACCGATGGCTCTTTACGTAGAAGAGCATTCATTAGGAATAGACTATAACCACGGTGGCCAATTTGTTTGGAAAAGCCATTAAAAATGCATCAGGAAAAAGCACCAAAAAGTCACGAGAAAGGCAAATGAGCCTAATGTCAGAACTCAATAAAGTTTCTAAAAAACAGTGAATAGATTTTTTCTAAAGGGCAGTGACCAGGTCCTTCCAATAACGGGCAATCGAAAATAGGAACATGCTGTGAAAGGTGGCAATTAAATGACGATTAACACAAAAGCAGTTACTATGACAATAACTCGAAAACTAAAAAGACAGTTTTCGTATTCCTTTAATGGCTGCCCTCTATCAGGAGTTGATAGCTATAAATACCTTGGTATCATAATCACTTCCGACCCGGGAAGGAATCACCACATCTCCAACATTGAAAAAAGGACTGTGCGGAAACTTGGACACTTAAGGTGAAATTCGCCGCAAGATATAAAATTACTTGTTTATAAATTATTCGTTCGCCCAACCGTCGATTACGCGTCCATTGTATGGTATCCTGACAAACAATAGTGCACACGCCACCGTGATGTACGGTTCAGCGCACATAATCTCGAGTAGCTTTGTAGTAGGCGCCATGCGGAACTCCTGGCCGACGACTTTCGAAGGATTCGATCCAGAATTAAGGGTACAACTGATACGAGACAAATCGGAGTTCATGTGTGCGCAGGGGGGCCGCGTATCTGTTGAGTTATGTTACATATAAGTCCATACAAAACACATCACATTTGTGGTCCCTGTGAACTCTTATGCAGCACATATGTGTTCATCCGTGAGATTCGTGACGCGTATGTACTCGTTTACAGCTCATATGAGTTCATACGAGACACGTTTTAACATAGATGAACATATGAACTCGTATGAAGCATCCCAGACAACACCAAACGTCCTGAGGACATCCTCAAATGGTCAGAACGTCCTCATCCCGACCGGGACATTCTGAGTATTTTTGAGTGCATCATGGCTAAATGTGTTCTCACTTTGTACTTTGTTGGACGACTAAAGAATGAAAATTCCTCAAATATCCAACAGTAGTCCTACTGTAGGACATTGGCGTGGAATCGAACGGAGATCAGACCAGCTTTATCTCTCGCACTCGGCTCTCAAGATACCTGTCTACAATAGTGCTTTAATGAAGGAAACCATTGGCACCCAAAAAATTATATGTCTTGAGGAGATACCTTAAGATATTTTTGCTTAAGCCTGTTCTCATTTAACACATGCTTCTGATGGGGCTGAACTGTTTAGATTTTTGAACCATTCGTCTTTTCCATTCAGAC